>NC_054376.1:123999485-124599485 GCF_017654675.1 Xenopus laevis
TCTGTATAACAGAGCATTCTGTCCCAGTGGCTGCACAGATCCTATCTGATCCCCATTGTAAGCAGCAGTCCTGTCCTGTTCTATAAGCTTCAATATGAATTACATATACACATACCTTTGAAAAGCAATTATTATGGTTAATGAATGTTTATTTTAAAGTTTCTTAGAACTATATTTTTCCCTTAGGGAGAAAAAAAGTAGTTTTTTCACTTATTCACTGATGATCCAGTATGGGCTGATTGTCATTTGGCTTTAAAACAGGAGTTGCCAATTGTGTAAAACAGTCCTGCCACACACCTCAGCAGTTGTTATTTACACTATGGATCAGCAGTCACAGTGCAAGTGACACACAACAAGTACACACTAACCCAGAAGCCTGAGCCTCTGATATAAATATTTACCTGTAACCTGTCGCTCCCCACGCAGCTCTGTTGCCTTCACTCCAAGCAGATAGAGAGGCACCCACACCATGGCTTCCAAAGCTGAAGGAAAGAGAGCCTCAGTGGCCAGCATGACAAGCCTAGGGAAAAGAGACAGTCTGGAGAAACCCTTACAGGTATGTTACCCTGATAACGATCTCCCCTCTCTGTATAATGGGACTGAGTATCTATACCTGATAATGATCTCCCCTCTCTGTATAATGGGACTGAGTATCTATACCTGATAATGATCTCCCCTCTCTGTATAATGGGACGGAGTATCTATACCTGATAATGATCTCCCCTCTCTGTATAATGGGACTGAGTATCTACACCCTGATAATGATCTCCCCTCTCTGTATAATGGGACTGAGTATCTATACCCTGATAATGATCTCCCCTCTCTGTATAATGGGACTGAGTATCTATACCCTGATAATGATCTCCCCTCTCTGTATAATGGGACTGAGTATCTATACACTGATAATGATCTCCCCTCACTGTATAATGGGACTGAGTATCTATACCCTGATAATGATCTCCCCTCTCTGTATAATGGGACTGAGTATCTATACCTGATAATGATCTCCCCTCTCTCTATAATGGATATAATTCAGAGGTGAGCACAAGAAGGGGTTAAGGAGTGAGAAAGTTCTTGTGCTCATTGCTAAAGAGGGTTAAAGGGGAAACACATACATGAGCAGATACGCAATATTACAACCAATAAAACAGTGAATTGAAATGATGTGCAGGTGGGGCTCTGTCAAGGATTAGGTAGGGGTCGCTGTGGAGACTGATGGGGAAAGGGCGAGTCCTTGAAGCAGGAGCTGTATGTGCCTAGGGAACACGTAAAGGGAAGGCAGGAACAGGTTGATGAGGGCGAAGAGTCAGACTGGATCAGGTGCAGAGCAGAACAGGATGGAGAGGGCGACGACTCAGGACAGGAACAGGACTGTGCGGGCGTAGATCAGATCAAACTGGGGATAGAGTGCAGAAGGAGACTAGCAAGAGAGGATTGGAGCAGATAGCAAGAGAGGAGTACAAAGTACAAGGCAGGTTCAGGAAGCAAGAATCAGGAACAGGCGAGGCAAGGTCAGTACAAGGTGAAGACAGGGCAATGTACAAGGTGGAACACGAAGCAGAAATCAGGAACAAGCAAGGCAGGGGTCAGGTCAAGGTCAAGGCTGAAATAATTTAAGACAAGGTGAAAGGTAGAACTGGGAGGGAAAGACCAGGCAGGAACAGAACAAGGGAGGATAAGGAGGAAAGGTTCAAAGTAGTCAGACGGCAGCTGGGCTGGGGCTGCAGAGGCCAGGTAACATATAGCGAGCAACCCTACAGGCTGCTCACCTGGCCAAATGGATAAGGCATTGAGCCAGAAACCCAAAGGTCCCTGGCTTGAATACCAGCAATACCTGACAAGCTCTACATCTCATCATGTCTGTGGCACCTCCACATTTAGAAGAAAGATCTGACTTGGCCTGTGTGATTATTTTGGGTTAATGTACTGTATAGTAACTGTATAGTAAAATGGCCCTTTAAGATGGTAAGATAACATTACATAATTGGTCCTGTATGCCTTACTCGCTGCTCTGTCCCCGCTTTTTGTACTGATGCAAATCCTAATCTGTCTCTCACTCCCATTCCTACAGCCTTCTATTAGAGGGAAAGCCTCCTTGGGCAAAGTATCCTTCAGCAACCAGCCATCCTGGAGCCTGACTGGGCTTCTCGCTGCTCAGAGGATGACCAAGAATCTAAAGGTCGGTTCCAACTTGTTACCTGGTTCCTTACACGAGCTATAGTAGAGAGCCTCAAAATATGGTGTGGGTCACCCAATGGGTTACCTTTAGGGCAGGACTACATATCCGATTCAGCCGCGATCTGACGCGCCGCGCATAATTGCAGGCTTCACGTCAGATGCGATGAAAACAAGGTAAGTAATTCAATTGTCGCATCATGTAGCAGCATTGATGCAACGCGACTGTCGGATGCAGACGCTGGACGCTGCGTCTGCATCCGAGAGTCGTGTCGCGTCTCATCAGCAATGGAACACGATCCGACACTGCATTACTTACCTTGTTTCCGTCGCATCCGACGCGATGCCTGCGATTTTGCGCAATGCGTCGGATCGCGGCTGAATCGGCCATGTAGTCCTGCCCTTACCCTTTTGCTCAGGTGATGGGTGTCTTTATCTGGAATCTTTGCAGCCATGCCATTAGCCAGATAATTCTGCAAGAATTTTCTCTTCTGCTCCACCTAGAGGCAAAATAAAAAATCTATTAAACAATAATACCTGTATAAACATTTTTTTGTGGTCGTACCAATATATAATAAATAATGCAATATATTCTCTGGTCCCCTGAAAAAACATAAACAGGGGGTAGGGGTTCTATTCTATGTATAGGCTAAATAATTCATATTTATGGTATTCTTATTGCTCTATGTCACATTGTTTAATGGCAGTACATGATGATCAAAAAGCCCCAACAAGCAGGTGCTTTGGAGTTCAAATCCCCTCTGGGATCCATCATATGGTCAGGGCCCCTTGTAGCTCATAGCAAACTTTCAGATGTACCTGCTATAGTCCTGCGATTGTCTATTATAGTATGTAGCTCTTCACCCCAAGATTAAACCTAACTGGCCTTAAATTGGGCTTCCAGGAGTATCTAGGAATGGATTTACTGGTCTTCTCCCTAATACTCACCCTAATCAACTTTCAGGTTGCACCTCTAGTCAGTTTGGAGCTATTATTTCAAGGGTTGTAGCTTAAGGCACCATGCTGTAATGATTCAGAAAGAGAATAAACAACTAGGAAGAAAGGAAAAACCTATTTGCCCTTCGATTTGCTTGGGCTGGAAGTGCAGTGCTTGCAGTCTCCCTCTAGTGTTAGAAAGAAGAAAGTACAACATACTATATAAACTGTTTCCAACTTGTGTTTATATTTAGGAGAAAAGAGCATTGAAAGGATTGAAAAAGACAGAGATAGTGGAGCCCCAGGTAAGTGTATGAAAATATTCACCTATATAATAATGTTCACCATGTGCACCCACAGTATGGGTGATTTACCTTTACCTTACCTTTTAGTATGTTCGAGAATGACTAATTCTATTTATAGTTTTGAATTATTTGCCTTCATCTTCTGAACCTTTTCTTTCAAATGGGGGTCACTGACCCTATCTGAGGTAAATAATACAAAAAACACAAATAATAAAAACCAATTGCAAATTGTCTCAGAATATCCCTCTATACCTCATACTTACAGGCCACCTAGGACCGGGCCTAGGGCGGCATGCTGCCCAACCACACCCACATTGGTTCAAAAACACTGGGAATGTGCTAGAGATACAATATTTTCTTTAAATTTCCCATGCGCCAATCCCCATTTTTCATGACCCATTGATGGTAGAATAAGAAGGCATACTCTTAGTTTGCTGCAGCGCTGGCAGAAATCCCTCGTCTAACCCACTGTTGGACTCCTCTTTCCCATGCCACAGCCTCCCTCTTTTGCCTCACGTCCCACTGAGAAGATTCAGGTGACTGCCATGAAACAGGTGCTGGAGAGTTATCTCCCCGAGAGACTTGGAACAATCACCTACAACCCAGCCAGCGCCCCGTCCCTGGTGAAGGAAGTCAGCGAAGAGGTCAAGGGTCGTGTAAAACGGGTGCTGCCCCCTCGCTACAAAGCTTTGTGTGTAGTGACCTTGGGAGAAAGAGGGCAGGAGGACATCAAAGTGGTGAGCCGCTGCCTGTGGGACTCACATTCTGATAGCTATGTGGCTCATGTGTATGAGAATTCAAGCCTCTTCTGTGTTGTAGCTGTGTATGCTGTATACTGTGAGTGACACAATGGCTGGCACCTCAAATTCACTCTTATTTCCTTTAGTCAGACATGGTGGTACAAGTATTGGGCATTCTTCATTATAGGCTGGGGTGCAATACCAACAAAGTCCTAAACTGGCCATATAATGAAGTTTTCTCCATTAGCTGTCAATTAAAGGCAGAGTGATATAGTGTTATGGCAGCTGGGGGTGGGTCTTAAAGAAGAAAAAAAACCCTACCCCCCTACCCCACATAGACCCCCTCCCTCCTCCCCCAGCCTAGCTGCTACCCCGGGCAAATGCCCCTAACTTTTTACTTACCCTACAGTGTAGATTCAGGGATCGGAGTTCACGGCAGCCATCTTCCAGGTCTTTGTGTCAATTTCCATCAAATTGTGTCGATTTCTGTCAATTTTGGCACATGCGCAGTTGTCGCAAACTAGGAGATTTCTCCAACTGAGCATGCGCCACCACTCAGGTTTCAGTCTCAGAAGACTCAGAAGATGGTGCCCGTGAACTGCGATCCCTGAATCTGCACCAAGCAGTAAGTAAAAAGTTAGGAGCATTTGCCCAGGGGTAGCCAGGGGGGGAGGGTCTATGTGGGGTAGGGTTTTTTCCTTTAAAGGAAAGCCCAAACCTGGGGGAATGCCAACTTGCCTTATTGGTTCTTCTTTTAGAAGATAAATAAACTGATCTGGGGTAAAAAGTAGCACAGTGCAGCCATGCTTCTTACCTTAGGCAGACGTTAGGGGTGCCTGTAAAGGTAAGCAGGATGGTGTCCTGCTTTTGATTGGGTACATCTGGGTTACTTGCAGAAAAGTAGGTAATCTGTGGGTTGCTGGATACGGGTATAGGTCTTCAGGCTGTGGGTCTAACTATAAGCACCTTTTACACCTTTAACGGTTTCCTGGGTTTTTTTTTTTACGACAAACCAACTTCTGATGGAGTCACTTCTGCTTTAAGATAAGGCAGTTGAGGGTTGGGTAAGGAGGTCCAAGTGCGTAAAAATGTGGATCAAAAATTGGACCTGTGTTTGGTGCTGTACTATTTTTTTCTCCAGGCCAGTGCATTTATTTAAGGAAAAAGGCCCGGCTTCAATGGGACGTTCATGGTCCTTCATGTGTTTTGGAAGGAGATCCCATGTATGACATAAAGTTGGGGTTTCATGTGATATCCTTCACCCAGTTTGACCTACCTCAATACCCAAATTTCCCAGTAACAAACACTTGAGTGGCTGTAGCCCTAAGGAGGCCTTATTATGAATTGCAGCGAGGATTTTCTGTGCTGTTGCCTAAAGATGGCCACACACTTGATGATGCTTTTTTAGTACTTTTCGGGCCGACCACTCGGAAAAGTAGCAAGAGCACCTTTGTCTCATCTTCATCATAAATATAATTGTAAAAGACTTCTGACAGAGGCACCATAAGCACTAACCAGAACAGGTTCATCTCCTTTAAAAACTGGGGGTACCTAACACACTGGCAGTGTCAGACTGGCCCACCGAGATACCAGGAAAACTCCCGATGGGCCCTTTTGTTTCAAACCATTAGGCCTATTTCATGGTCATTCCCTATTTCTTTATGGGAAAAAGAGGCTTAATAATGGAAGAATATAGTAAGTAGATATAAAAGACTAGGAGAATAAAGAGGCTGAGTGAGGAGAGAAGGAATAATAGTTTGGAAAGTGGGCCCACAGTCTAAGGTTTTCTTGTGGAACCCTGGCACCCCAGTCTGAAAATGCACACTGGCACCACCCTCACTCTGACCCACACACTGATCAGTCAATGTTATATTAATATAATCTGATTTATGACCAAAGTTGCAAGAAAATAAATATATGCACCCAATCGATTTAATTAGCACCTAGATCTATGCAGAAATTGATTGTTTAGCCACTTTTAATGTGTATTTAATCTCACTGTGTTCTTTGTGTGTGTGTGTTTATATATATATTTATATACAGTCATATAAAAAAGTTTGGGAACCCCTCTCAGCCTGCATAATAATTTATTCCACTTTCAGCAAAAAAGATAACAGTGGTACGTTTTTAATTTCCCAGGAATATCTGAGAACCGGGGTGTTTTCTGAACTAAGATTTTAAGTGAAGCAGTATTCAGTTGTATGGAATGAAATCAAATGTGAAAAACTGGCTGTGCAAAAATTTGGATACCTTTTAAATGTTGCTAATTTGAAAGCATGTAACTGCTCAATACTGATTACTGGCAACACCAAATTGGTTGGATTAGCTTTTTAAGCCTTGAACTTCATAGGCAGATGTGTCCAACCATGAGAAAAGATATTTAAGGTGGCCAATTGCAAGTTGTGCTTCTGTTTGACTCTCCTCTGAAGAGTGACAGCATGGGGTTCTCAAAGCAACTCTCAAAAGATCTGAAAACAAAAATTGTTCAGTTTAGACGAAGGCTACAAAAAACTATCTCAGAGGTCACAGGCACAGTTGCTGTAAAACCCAGGTCTGACAGGCCAAGAAAAATACAGGAGCGACATATGTGGAAGATTGTGAGAATGTTACAGACAAGCCAAAGATCTGTACATCGTTCTACAATTCAGCACAATTTGCACAAAGAACATGTGTATGGCAGGGGGAAAGAAGCCCTTTCTGCACTCACACAAACACACAGTCGCTTGTTGTATGGAAAAGCTCATTTAGACAAGACACAGTCATTTTGGAACAAAGTTGTTTGGACTGATGAATGTAGTTATTTGGTCATAACAAAAAGCGCTTTGCATGGTGGAAGAAGAACTTTGCATTCCAAGAAAACACCTGCAACCTACTGTCACATTTGGTGGAGGTTCCATCATGCTGTGGGGCTGTGTGTCTAGTTCAGGGACTGGGGCCTTTGTTAAAGTCGAGGGTTGGATGAATTCAACCCAATATCAACAAATTCTTCAGGATAATGTTCAAGCACACAATTTCCACAAAGTTGAAGTTCCGCTGCAGGGGTTGGAAATTCCAACAAGACAATGACCCTAAACACACTTGGAAATCTACAAAGACATTTATGCAGAGGGACAAGTACAATATTCTGGAATGGCCGTCACAGTCCCCCGACCTGAATATGATGGAAAATCTATGGGATGATTTGAAGCAGACTGTCCATGCTCGGCAGCCATCAAATTTAACTGAACTGGAGAGATTTTGTATGGACCAATGGTCAAAAATAGCCACATCCAGAATCCAGACACTCATCAAAGGCTATAGGAGGCATCTAGAGGCTGTTACATTTGTAACTAAGTATTGATGTAATATCTCTGTTGGGTGCCCACATTTATGCACCTGTCTCATTTTGTTATGATGTATATTTCATATTTTCTGTTAATCCAATAAACTTTATGTCACTGCTGAAATACTACTGTTTCCATAAGGCAAGTTATATATTAAAAGGAAGTTGCTACTTTGAAAGCTCAGCCAATGATAAACAAAACTCCAAAGAATTAAGAGGGGTTCCCAAACTTTTTCACATGACTGTATATATTAAAATCGTTGTTACTTGTAACATTTTTATGAAATAAAACAATGGCGTCTAAGAATCCCTTGAGCTTGCCTAATACAAAGTGTGGTTATTTCTCCTCACAAATCAGGTATTTGGTTTAATTTCATATTTTGAGTCAGTTAAGGGACAACGTTACTATGTTTTTGTACATAAAACATGGTAATCTCCAGTGGGATTTGATAAAAAGGCATCTGGGAAAGTCAGACGCCGCACGCATCAACAGACATAATTGTTCCACCTCCTCAGACAAGTGATCCCTAAGAGCCGCAGTGGAACACCGACTGCGCATGCTCATAGTTTCTTTCCGCGGCATTGGCAGGGCGGAGCTTGGGGGCGTTCCGAAACGGATTGCAGGCGGTTGGCTACGAGAAATGAATGGGAGGCCGCGCCCATCTTCGCTCCGCGTTGAGCCGGCATTTCTAGGTTTTCCAGTGTTCTTTAATAGACCACGTGATTGTCTGGAGACGAAAGGGGCGCCATGATTGTTGCGGCTCTAGCAGAGCAGCTGCTAATACTTTGAATGGAAACCCGTGTATGTGCATTAAATGGCTGACATTTTTTTTTAAATAAAGATGGAAATTGTGTAACCTACATAGAAGAGATATTTATATGGGTCAGAGGGTTTGTGCCTCTGCCTGTGCTGCCTGCGACCAGGCATAATGTATTTATGAGTTCTTTAGTTGATTGTTATAGCTTACTAATGAAGCTCGCACCCATAACAGCACCCATGTTACCAGCACTGTCATTTATGTGCGCTGTTTAGGTAGATGCATGGCTGCATGAAAATCATTGCAGTCTTTAGCGTACATATAGAAGTTGAGGGAGAATAGCCTGGAATTATCAGCAGAGTCAGACTGGAGTGTGCGAGGCCCATCGGAGCTGCTACTAGGGTTTCCACCTGCCCGGTATTTTACCTGCCTGCCCTGCTTGATCCCAATGTTATCAAAGTGGACCTGTCACCCAGACACAAAAATCTGTATAATAAAAGTCCTTTTCAAAATGAAATCTAATTTCTATTTTTTATTAAAGCATTCATAGCTGTTGTAAGCTCATTTAAACATCACAGCTGTCAATCAAATATTGTCTGCCCCTCCTCTATGCCATGGGCATAGAGGCGGGGCAGACAATTACTTTCACTTTCATTCAGCACTTTCTAGATGTCACTGCTCTCCACACATTCCCCCCAGTTCTCTTCACCATTTAATTGTGTAGCCAGGGCATGGGGATGGACATCAGGCCCCCCATTTTGGTGCACAAACAAGATTCTGAGATGATGCAAGGCTTTCCTTAAAAACAGTGCCCACAAAATGGCTCCTGCCTGCTTCATTTTGAATTCCCAAATGGAAGGAAACAAGAATCAAATAATTTATACAGTGTAATTAAAGTTAATTTTGCTTGACTATTGTGATAAAATAGGATTTTGAATAATTTTTTTGTTGACGGGTCCCCTTTAATAGGGGAAATGCATGGCGGCAACCCTAGCCGCCATGCATTTCCCTGAGGCTCCCATACCCTGAGGCTCCCATACCCCCTTCAGGGTCGTTCTGGGCCGTCGGGACACCGGGAAAAAACTCAGTGGGCCCGACTCTTTTGGTCCCTGCCGGCCCAGACCCACTCCTGCACTCACTCTGGTCTCGCTGCAGCGACGGAAAACGTAGGTACACACATACGTACATGCGCGCGAGCAGGGGGTGAGGTGCAGGTACCGGCCTTCCTATATATTTATCTTTTTTCCCTATTAATAATATTGGGATCAGCCATCATTTTTACCGGCCAGGTGGCAACCCTAGATGCAGGAGGTATCTGAGGCACAGAACCAGGGCCAGCCCAGACCCGCTCCAACACTTACTCTGGTCTCGCTTCTGTAGAACCATAACATAGACCGATCAATAAATCAATATAGCCAAGGAAAAGTCAAGGAGGCCGAATTATAGTTCAACACTATAAAGCACTATTTTCGCTTTTCATTAAATATGCCCTTACTGGTGATGTACCAAGCCATATTCCCTCTTTCAGTAAAGATGGAGCAAATTCACCATGTTTCCTCCAACATAGGCATGAGAAGATAAGGATAATGGCACACATTGATTATTAATAACGCCACTGGAAGGTGATAAAATCTGAAAACACAACGGGCAGATTTACTAAAGTTTGAATGGCAAATTCAAATTTTTTTTTTATTGGTCAAAACTCACAAATTCAAATTTAAAACCACCAACTCGAATTTGAATGTGAGATTGTTCAAACCCTGACCCTGGAAACAGTTCTAATTCGACTATTCTCCACCTAAAACCTTTAGAAGTCAATGGCAGAGGTCCCTTGAACTATTTAAAGTTGTTAATTGTAGTGATAAACCAAATTTTTGTTAAGGTTCGCTTCGAAAATAATGTTGAGGTTTTTTTTCACCAGAAAAGATTTCTGGTCGGGACTGTTTAATCAAATTTTATAAGTTTGAATTTTTTATAAATAACATAACATTTGCATTGTGAATAAAATCTAATTTACTAGAGTTTAAAAAAATTAACATTACCCTAAAATTCGACCTTGGATAAATAATCCCCTACGTAACCCTTAAGCAAGACATATCTTAAAAATAGACTCCTTAGAATATGAGGCATGATACAACCCTGTTGTCAGGAAGCATAATTTATTGACATATTTGGTTTATCATGAGCCATGATTGCTCTGATTATGTGACCTCTTCTGTTATGAAGCTGACCTATGTTGGCCAAACAAAAATGGCTGAACACTTGCTATGATTTTGAAAGAAATGATTTAAAAAGAAAGTATAACTCAGACATGATTCTTAACAGTGGTAAAAGCCATACAAAACATTGGTCAACGACGTAACATCCCTGCAATATTTTTGGTTTGTCAGGTGTGGAGTTAATTGAAAAAAAGGGACCCAATCTGAAGGGTAATTCACATAAAATAGGGTTGTCTAATGCACAGGACTTGTTGGCATCCATGAATATCCTGTAAATGATATCCCTATATACGATGCTTAGTGATGTCATCCATTATAATTGTGGCTTAATAATGTAATTTGTGGCACTGAAACTTGTGTGTAATAAATAATGTACCCCTTATTGTAAGATATAAGGATATTATATGGAGGTGGACCTGTGCTTCCTTTTTATGATCATTGCACTCCTTGGTGACTTATCTCCTTATAATACACAAAAGCCATGAAATATTGTAAATGATATCCTTAAACGGTGAGTTCTGATGTCATAATACTGAAACGTGTGTATTATAATAAATAAAAAGTACCCCCTCGTTGCAAAATATGAGGATATTAGAAATTACCTCAGAGTTTCATGACCTGTATAAAAACATATATGGTCATGAAACTCCTCGGTAACTTATAATATCCTTATAATTTACAATTGGGGTTACTTTATTCACTATATAATACACAATGTCCCTGAATTAGTGATTTCATCGTTTATAAACGGAGCTTAGTGATGTCATCCATTATAAACGAGCTTAGTGATGTCATCTGTTATAAATGGAGCTTAGTGATGTCATCGGTTATAAACAAGCTTAGTGTGACATTTTTGTCTCATGTTTATTATAATAAATAATGTACCTTTTGTTATGAGAATATTAGAAGTCACCTCAGAGTTCCATGACCTGTATAAAAGCACTTTGGTGGTATACACTATCCTTATATTTTACAAGAGGGGGTATAAATTAGTATATCTTTTACAGTAGGAGGCGCATTAGTCACTATGTAACTATCCTTATTGTGTGGTGTAACGCTCTATGTCCTTTCCTCTTTTATCCTCATTCCCTCCACCCAAATGTTGGTGAAACTGTTGTTTCTATATCACGAGGCTTTTTTGGAGCTACAATCAATAGGCAAAACAAAAAACAGCATCATATTCAAAGCACAGCACAGTCTGAAGGAAAAGCTGCGGAAAATTACTGGAACTAGAAGGCGTGAGCGCTGGAGGTGGGGGTGGGGTTGCCCTTATCAAACATGTCTGTCCTTTCCACTGATGTCTCCAAGGCAACCCACTAGCGGCCGCCTCCGCAGCAGAGCCCTAATGTAGTCCATCAAGGCAACGCAATGACGTAAGGCGCACGCGGCGTGCTAGGCAGCTAAAAGAAAGGGGGAGGGGTGAGCAGAGAAATTGAGCCGAGCTAGCGGCGGGAAGGAGCCGGTGTTGTCGGTGATAGTTGGTGGAAAACGTCAGAAGGATTCGGGGACAGGTAAGGAAAGGGGCATCTGAGGCGCTGGTTTTGCTGCCTTTCGCGCCGCAGTTATCCGGCGGGGGGAGCTGGGATATCTATTGAATGAAGTGGGCGGGGAATGGGAGGTACAGAAGGGACAAAGGGGCCTGATAGCAGCGAGGAGCAGAAGGTATCGGGGTGCCTGGGGAGATTGGGGAATCATAAGAGCGGTGGCTTGTGGGCAATGCTGGGCAGAGGGGCATGATGGGAGGTGGGGCAGCGGTACCGCCGGGTCTGTGTGACGGGAGGGAGACCGGCACATTGTGTTCTTGGGAGAAGGATACGGGCAAGTGAGTGGGAGGAGGGGACAGAGGGAAACTTTCCTGGGCTACAAGTGAGTGGGGCAGCGGATGGGGCAGTGAGGTGTGATTAGGGGGCACTTGGCATGAGTTGGAAGCAAGGGAGGCCACACAGTGATCATTCGGGGAGAGAAAGGGAAAACTGGGTCACTGAGATTTGTGGGTAGTGGAGGCCAGGGGACCAAAGAGAATGTGTGGTGTTGGAGAGGGGCAACTGGCGAGCGAGAGAGGGGGAACTGGCGAGCGAGTGGTGTTGGAGAGGGGCAACTGGCGAGCGAGTGGTGTTGGAGAGGGGCAACTGGCGAGCGAGTGGTGTTGGAGAGGGGCAACTGGCGAGCGAGGGGTGTTGGAGAGGGGCAACTGGCGAGCGAGGGGTGTTGGAGAGGGGCAACTGGCGAGCGAGGGGTGTTGGAGAGGGGCAACTGGCGAGCGAGGGGTGTTGGAGAGGGGCAACTGGCGAGCGAGTGGTGTTGGAGAGGGGCAACTGGCGAGCGAGGGGTGTTGGAGAGGGGCAACTGGCGAGCGAGTGGTGTTGGAGAGGGGCAACTGGCGAGCGAGGGGTGTTGGAGAGGGGCAACTGGCGAGCGAGGGGTGTTGGAGAGGGGCAACTGGCGAGCGAGGGGTGTTGGAGAGGGGCAACTGGCGAGCGAGGGGTGTTGGAGAGGGGCAACTGGCGAGCGAGGGGTGTTGGAGAGGGGCAACTGGCGAGCGAGGGGTGTTGGCGAGGGGTGTTGGAGAGGGGCAACTGGCGAGCGAGTGGTGTTGGAGAGGGGCCACCGGCGAGCGAGTGGTGTTGGAGAGAGGAAGAGAGGGGCCACCGGCGAGCGAGTGGTGTTGGAGAGAGGAAGAGAGGGGCCACCAGTGAGACTGTATATGTGGAGAAGGGCACAGGGCACATGTGGCAAGTGACTTGTTAGAAAGGGTCACTGGGCTGCTTGTAACTGTATGGCTGGAGTGTTAATTCATGGGTGGGCAAGGCTACTGGGGCCCCTAGCAAGTGTCAAGCTGGGATGGGCACTTCTAATAAATGGAGATGATGAAGAGGCACAAGGGCAGCTATTGAGTGTTAGTTAAGAGGGTGCTGAGTGCCAGGCAGTATAAAATGAAGACAATAGGGAAACTTTGTGATGGGGTGGGGGCATACTGGGATGCAAGTATGGGTGTGAGGAGAAGGGGACAGGTATATTGGATGGTGGGGGCATATGGCGCATAAAGACGTTGGTGTATTTTGGGGAGACTGGTAAATGTTGAGGTGTTAACACAGCCGAGTCGTTTTAAAGATCTCTAGTAATGTGACTCCCCTAGAGTTCTCTCTCTAATAGAGGGCGCTATAGACTCCTACTGACTGTCTGAATAATCTACATCCAATAGAACTGCAAGCGGGACACTTGCCCCAATGCCATTTTATTTTACAATAGCCATCCGAATGAGCCACACAAGAAGCCCTGGCACAGTCACTGTAGGGTACGACTCTCTCCCTAAACTTGCACAATGCACCATGTCCTCCCAGCTGGCAAAGTTGTAGAAAAGTATGCCGGTCGCCTGCCCCCCCCCCTAACCTATTTGACTTAAAGCCAGGCCTTTCTTGGACTGTCCCTTAGGTGGGGCAGTAACTGTTGGGTTGGTCCACTCTAACCCCCCCCCCCCACCAGAGCAAATAAAAGCTCATCTTTATTCATAGAGATTTAGTCATATTCTTACCCCAGACACCACTGCTTTTGAGGCATCATGAGGGATCTCTTGTCTATTTAGACTGTCAGCCTCTGTGCAAATAGGGGAGGGCTATCGCTACAGTGGCAGCTCAACACCCCCATTGCATTGTTAACCCGTCTACAACACTGCCCTATTGCTTTCTCCCAAATACGTGATCCCCTGTAGTTCTGTATACACAACTATTTGGCATTTCTATATTATTATAAGGGGTTGTTCACCTTCCCCTTTTTTTCAGTTCAGTTGGTTTCAGATTGTTCCCCAGATATAAAGACTTTTTCCAATTACTTTCTATTTTCAATGTGTGACTGTTTTCCGAATACTGAAGTGTGAAGTTTAATTTTTTGCCTTCTAAAGTAGCTCTGAGGGGTTTTAACTGTTCTAAGTTGATGTATTTATTTAGTTGATGCATTTAGTCGATACAATTATTCGATACATTTTGTTATTTGTCCCTGCTGAGCAGAATCCATGAGTTTCATTACAGGCAGCTGTTAGAATTGATACAATAGTTGCTAATACTCCACAGATAATGCTGAGCAATGGATCAACTAATTGTATCAAATAAAGAGGTTGTCCTCCTTTAAATAAACTGTTAGCATGATGTAGTGACAGATATTCTGGGACAATTTGCAATTGGTTTTCATATTTTATTTTTTTGTGGTTTTGAAGTTATTTAGCATTTTTATTTGTCAGCTCCCCAGTTTGCGACTTGAGCAGTCTGGTTTCTAGGGTCTTAATTACCAAAATTCAAGAGACTGGAATATGAATAGGAGAGGCCTGAATAGAAAGATGAGTAATAAAAAGTAGCAATACAATACATTTGTAGCCTTACAGAGCTTTTAATTTTTTAAGATTGGGTCACTGGTCCCTATTTGTAAGCTGGAAATTATTCAGAAACTAGCGGGAGCATCGAAACGTTGTACTTATTACTTGCTTGATAAAAGTTTTTTCTTGATGAACAAGCAAGTTGTCTGGACTTTTTTGGTTGATATATAATTTGTCTTTTGGACTAGGTCACAGACCATGGTTAATCTCCACTCCATTTTGTTGTTTTATAGAGAGAGAGAGAGAGAGAGAGAGATATAATAAACACCAATTAAAAAGTTGCTTAGAATTGGCCATTCTGTAACATACTAAAAGTTAACTTAAAGGTGAACCACCCATTTAAACATCAAACTTAGATTTTGGAAAGATGATAAAAATTGAAAGGCGAACTAAGCTCTAAAAATTAATATTGCTAAAAATGCTATATTTTCTATAGTGAACTTATTGCACGAGGCTAAAGTTTCAGCTTGTCAATAGCAGCAATGATCCAGGACTTCAAACTTGTCACAGGGGGTCACCATCTTGGAAAGTGTCTGTGACACTCACATGCTCAGTGGGCTCTGATTGGCTGTTGAGAAGCTAAGCTTAGGGCTCGTCACTAATTATCCAGCAGAAAATGAGCTTCCCTGGCTGTAATATAAGCTGATGCTACAGGTTTGCTGATTATTCAATTCTGATGCTAATTGCACTGGTTTCTGTGCTGCCATGTAGTAATTATGTGTATTAATTACTAATCAGCCTTATATTGTGACATTTCTATTCTATGTGTACTGTATATTGTGAGTGTGTCCCTAAGCTCAGTAAGTGACAGCAGCACAGAGCATGTGCAGTGAATCAGCAGAAAAGAAGATGGGGAGCTACTGGGGCATCTTTGGAGACACAGATCTTTACTGCTAAAGGGCTGTGGTTGCCTTGGGCTGATACAGAAGACCAAACCATCATGTACAACATTTCTAGCTACTTCTTTAGTTAAAGGATAAGTAAACCTTCAAAATAAAAATTAAGGATTTACATTCATTTATTTTCTTTTAATTCCAAGATATTATTAATACATGTACTGTTAATATGAATGAATTTTGTTACAACAGCGCCACCTGCTGGTGACAACCTCCTGACAACTTCCTTGACTACTTGGTGGTCAGACTGGTGGGAAACTGACCAGCAGGTGGCGCTGTTGTAACAAAATTCATTCATATTAACAGCACATGTATCCCTTAATATCTTGGAATTAAAATAAAATAAATAATGAATGTAAATGACAAAAGCGCTTAGAATAGCACCCTCATCAATTCTACATTCACTTATTTTAAAGTTTTACTTATCCTTTAATCTTCAGTTCTCCTTTAATGCTCAGCGTTCACTGTAGAGAGAGAGCAAAGGCTGAAGCTTCCAGTCCTATCTCACTACAACAGGAACATGAGATTGTATTAAAAAGAAGGGCTGAATGCTTTTTTTCCTGGCATGGAAAGCAAACGCACGCTGCTCTTTGTCTGCCGCGGCGTCGATAAAAAACATCAATAATTAATGGGCTCTGCCTTTGAAGCCGCTCTTGTTGTTCCCCCCCCCCGTGCATTTTTTCATCTGCAGTTTGAGAAAGGAGAAACTTGTTCCAGATAACGCCCGCATCTCTCCATAAGGAAACAGGCTGTCATCTCTTCTCCTGCCCTAATTTAGTAAATTTAGTGTGCGGCAACTGGGCTGAGCAGTAGGACCGGCCTGGTAATTAACACACACAGACGGTCATTTCCCTTAAAGGAACAGTGACCCCAAAATTTTTTAGTTATTTAAAGTAATCAACCTATAATTTACTGTTAGCATGCACTGGTAAATTGGTGTGTTTGCTTCAGAAACTCTACTATAGTTTATATAAACAAGCGGAGGTGTAGCCATGGGGGCAGCCATTCAAGCACAGGATACATAGTACTACTATAGTTTATATAAACAAGCTGCTGGGTAGCCATGGGGGCAGCCATTCAAGCACAGGATACACAGTAGATAAAAGATTAACTCTGTAATATACAATGGGATTCTTCAGAATGAATAAGTAGTACTTATCTGTTATCTACTGTGTATCCTGTGCTTGAATGGCTGCCCCCATGGCCCCCCCATGGCTACACAGCAGCTTGTTTATATAAACTATAGTAGTACTTATCTGTTATCTACTATGTATCCTGTGCTTGAATGGCTGCCCCCATGGCTACACAGCAACTTGTTTATATAACTATAGTAGTGTTTTTGAAGTAAACTCACTAGATTTACTAGTGCAGGGAAACATTATATTTTAATTACTTTAAAGGTTTTTGTTGTTAATGTTTAGCGTATTCATTAAAGGGGAACTGTCGCCAGTATAAAAAAAAATTGCCATACTGTTAATTCTTTAAAAGATAACTAAAGTGTAATAAAAAATAGCCAGAAATGTTGTGCATTATGTTTTGTGCTTCTGTACCAGCCCAAGGCAACCACAGCCCTTTAGCAGTAAAGATCTGTGTCTCCAAAGATGCCCCAGTAGCTCCCCATCTTCTTTTCTGCTGATTCACTGCACATGCTCTGTGCTGCTGTCACTTACTGAGCTTAGGGACCCACTCACAATATACAGTACACATAGAATAGAAATGTCACAATATAAGGCTGATTAGTAATTAATATACATAATTACTACATGGCAGCACAGAAACCAGTGCAATTAGCATCAGAATTTAATAATCAGCAAACCTGTAGCATCAGCTTATAGTACAGCCAGGGAAGCTCATTCTCTGCTGGATAATTGGTGGCGACCCCTTAAGGTGGCCATACACGGGCTGATAAAAGCTGCCGACAGACCAAGTCAGCAGTTTATTGGCCCGTGTATACCCCCCCCCCCCCTGACGGGCGTCACCGATCGAGTTCTGGCCGAAAGTTGGGCAGATCTCGATCGGATGGGACTAAAAATCCCGTCTGATCGCGGCCGCATCTGTTTTCGTTGATGCGGTCCCGTGATCCGACCGCCCATAAAGCCACCATTACGATCCGATCGTTGGGCCCTAGGGCCCACAATCGGATCAGCCCGATATTGCCCACCTCAAGGTGGGCATATCGGGGAGAGATCCGCTCGTTTGGCGACATCGCCAAACGAGTGGATCTCTCCATGTATGGCCACCTTTAAGCTTAGCTTCTCAACAGCTGCTCAGAGCCCACTGAGCATGTGAGTGTCACGGACACTTTCCAAGATGGTGACCCCCTGTGACAAGTGTGAAGTCCTGGATTATTGCTGCTATTGACAAGCTCAAACTTTAGCCTCGTGCAATAAGTTCATTATGTAAAAATGACTCTTTAGCAACATTTATTTTTAGGGTTTAGTTCTTCTTTAGAATATATTACATATAATACAAACTTGTTTGTGAGTGGCTCATACTACCTTTTTTTTTCTCTCTCACTGCTGTGAGTCACTGACTGATTTCTCCCGCTCTTATTGGCTGATATGAAAATGAGTCGACAATGCATTGCGCAAACCCATTAAAGCGTTATTACAATTTTGCGGTCATGATTTTTATGGTGTAGTTTTTATCTCTAAATTACACTGTTTATATGCTAAATAATTCACTCTACAATATAAAATTTCATTCCCGAACCAGCAAGTGTATTTTTTTTTTTTTTGTAATTTTGGTGTGTAGGTGCATCTCATGTCATTTTGCCTGGTCATGTGCTTTCAGAAAGAGCCAGCACTGCGACAAATCTCTTTTTCGGGGCGACTAATCTCCCCAAACTGCCTTTTCTACCGGCTAGAATGAAACTCGCCAACGGGATGGCACTCGGAGCACTTCGTTTTCCGAAGTCAACCGAAGTTTCCCCGAATCTGCCCTGCTTTCTGGCAGGCTGTTGTTTCTACTCAATGTAACTATAGCAGTGGGACCTGGATTTTACTATTGAGTGGTCTTTTTTTTTTTTTTTTTTTTTTTTTTTTGTAGCCCCATGTCAGATTTTAAAATTAAATAAAAAAAAAAAAAAAAAAATAATAATCTGTTTGCTTTTATGAAAAACGGATGCAGTGGCTTGTTGATTTCAGCGTGCATTCCATCTTGCGTTTAACCTAAATCATGTACCTCCTTCACAGGTTAGCAGTGACTGGATCTTCTCCCTGCAGTGATGTCCACCCCAGACCCTCCAATGGGGGGCACTCCCCGGCCTGTTCCTTCTCCAGGGCCAGGGCCTTCTCCTGGAGCTATGCTAGGCCCCAGTCCAGGCCCCTCCCCTGGCTCCGCACATAGCATGATGGGACCAAGCCCTGGGCCACCTATTCCACCACAGGGACCTGCTGGCTACCCACCCGAAAATATGCAACAGATGCACAAGGTAAATAAATCCACAATGCACCCTTTCATCAATGACATCCTGATGTTGTAGAGCTTAGTATGATCTTCTGTAATGTTCTTGTCCTTTCACCAATGACATCCTGATGTTGTAGAGCTTAGTGTGATCTTCTGTAATGTTCTTGTCCTGACAGCCAATGGATTCCATGCATGACAAAGCAATGCCTGAAGACCCCCGTTACAATCAGATGAAGGGTATGGGCATGAGACCTGGAGCTCACTCTGGGATGGGGCCTCCACCTAGTCCTATGGACCAGCACTCCCAAGGTATGTGCAGCCTGGTACCATAAAAAACCCATGTGATTTGGATCTAGATTTGGCAAATGTTACCAAGACTGTAATAAAAACGTCTTTCCCCTTTTGCAGGATACCCATCACCTCTGGGCAACTCTGAGCATGTGTCCAGCCCTGTACCCTCTAATGGCCCTCCCTCTGGCCCTCCAATGCCTTCAGGGCCATCAGCTGGGACAATGGAGAACTCGGACCCACAACAGCAGGCCAACCGAAGCCCTACTCCCTTCAACCAGAACCAGCTGCACCAGTTGCGGGCTCAGATAATGGCTTACAAAATGCTGGCCAGGGGGCAACCTTTACCCGACCACCTTCAGATGGCAGTGCAAGGAAAAAGACCCATGCCTGGGATGCAACAACAGATGCCAACACTACCTCCACCTGCTGCTTCAGGGACAGGTCCCGGTCCTGCTCCAGGTCCAGTGCCCCCTAACTACAACAGACCTCATGGTAAGGCTCTGGTGGTATGAGTGATTGCATTAAGCAGGCCCTGTTTAGTCTTGCACATAGAAAAGTAGATGGTTATTCTGTAACTATGTGAGCTTTTTACTTATCTTTAAACATCATTAAACTTTGATGTTCAAGGTAAAGTAAATAAGTGAATGTAAAATTGATGAGTGCTGTTCTAAGCACTTGTAATTTACATTCGTTATTTTCTTTTAATTCCAAGAGATCACGGGATACATGTACTGTTATGAATGAATTTTGTTACAAGCAATACAACATCAGAGCAGCCTCTTTCTTTCTCCTGACAACTTCCTTGACTACTTGGTGGTCAGACTGGTGGGAAACTGACCAGCAGGTGTTGCTGTTGTAACAAAATTCATTCATATTAACAGCACATGTATCCCTTAATATCTTGGAATTAAAAAAAAATAATGAATGTAAATAACAAAAGTACTTAGAATTTTACATGCACTTGTTTTAAATGTTTACTTATCTTTTTTAATATATTTTGCTGCTTTTATACCAATTCTAACATTTTATTCTACTAGGAATGGCTGGTCCTACTATGCCACCTCCTGGCCCATCAGGAGCTCCACCTGGAATGCCTGGCCACCCTGCTGGTGCTCCACCTAAGCCTTGGCCCGAAGGTACATCTTTTAATTGGCTAAATCAGTTACGGAATGTTTTACAGTGCCCGAAGCTGGTACTTGTGATGTACCAATATGTAATGCAACATAGTTTTCTCAAAGTCAGCTTGGGGGACACAGGGACAATGGGGTATAGCTAGTACCATTAGGAGGCAGGACACAACTACAAAAAAGACAACTGGCTCCTCCCCCACTGGCTATACCCCCAGCAGGCTGGAGAAAAGCTCAGTTTTAGTTGTGTCCTCAGGAGGTTAGGACAGAAGAATTTTTTATTTTTATTTGTATTGTCAGTCTTTGCTGACACCAGGGGGTTGCTTGAACCTTTACACTGCGTAAAGTATCTCAGTGGCACCTTCCAACGTGGGATCTGTCTCTGGGGTCGCAGGTGTTTTACACAGACCATCCAGCCATTTCCTTCACAGGAGGAGACCAGGCTGGCCGGCAGAAAGAACTGGGAGAGCGGTCGCCAGGGCAGGTAAGTCCCAACGTGCCCTCTCTCCTCCCCTTCCTCTCCCTCCCCTAACCATGGAGAGCAGATCGGATCCCCCTCAGTCCCTAGCAATCTCTTTAGAGAGGTGAGGGGACGGGTTTTTTCCCTGCTCCATGTTCCTCCTAAGTCCATGCGCAGGGAGTCGCTGGGTTTTCTTACTATGGGCGGTTCATTGGTAGCCGCAGGGAGCATGTTTCTACTATGCCGCTCAGTTGCGACTGGATGCGCACCGTATGCGCACATCACAACGGACGCCATTTTAGTTTTCGCTGGCGCCCTTTACAATGCGGAAGTATGTTCCCGCGCTCTGCTTACCTCTCGCGCGACTTTGAGCGCGCTCTCTTACTCAGTGGCGCCATCTTGGATCACACACGGGGAAAAACCTTTTCACACGCGCTGCACCCAGACTGACATTCTCTGGAAGCAGCAGCACAGGATACCACTGCAGGATTGGCAACTCGCTTCTCTCCTACTACCCAGCTAAGTGACAGGCTTTTTTCTACTGGGTTACTCTTCCCAGGCACTTTACTTTACTATGTCTGAAGGACCCAGTGCTAGCCTCTTTTCTAGGGGGGCAACCACAGCCCTGGTCACTTTTCTGTCCTGTGCCAAATGCCGCAAACATTTGCCCACAGGGCACAAATCATCCCTATGCAACCAGTGCTCGCCACAGCAGGTTTCTGAGCCCACAACACCTTCTCCACCTTTGGTGAATCAGGCTGCCCAGGGGGATCCCTAGCATCTAGTCCAGAAGCTTCCCCACATAGAGTACAGGCAGCACCCGAGTGGGCAACTCAATTGGCCACAGGCATTCCAAAACTAGCACAGTCGCTAGACAAACTGCTCTCTCGCCTTGACAGTCATAAACCTAGACCCTCCAAACGCAGGGCCCCCTCCCCATCCGAAGAAGACAGCGATTCTCCTAGACTTTTTTCACCCCCTGATTCCGGGGATGAACAGGATCATTCAGACGGGGAGCTTTTCTCAGATTCAGACCAAGATGATTCTAGAATTTCTTCTGACACCGTGGACTCCCTTATCTCCTCGGTTCTAGAAACCCTCCATCTCCAGGAACCGGAGGTCCGCGCAGAGTCTTCCAAGTCTCTTTTTAAGCGACGCAACAAGACTTCACCTATGTTTCCTTCTCACAACCAGCTTGAACAGATTATCCAACAAGAATGGGACACACCCGAGAGACGTTTTCAAACAAACCGTCGGTTCCTAAGGTTGTATCCTTTTCCACCTGAGCTTACTGAAAAATGGGCTACTCCTCCATCCGTGGACGCCCCAGTATCCCGCCTCTCTAAGAACACGGCCTTACCAGTCCCTGACGCGTCCTCTTTCAAAGACTCTATGGACAAAAAGTTTAGAGAGTTTACTACGCTCATTATTCGCAGCTTCTGGATCCTCGCTGAGGCCGGTCCTAGCTACAGCATGGGTTAGCCGAGCCATACAGTCCTGGTCTGACACACTCATCACTGCCATTGCGGACGGAGCGCCACGTCACGAACTCTCGCAGCTGGCATCTCAAATCAAAGAGGCCAATGACTACATGTGTGAAGCCTCACTTGACGCCACTCAAGCTATCAGCAGAGCCTCCGCTCTCTCGGTGGCGGCCCGCAGATCCTTATGGATGAAACTATGGTCAGCGGACCTTTCCTCTAAGAAGTCCCTGACCTCCATCCCATTCAAGGGGAAGCTCCTTTTCGGACCTGAGCTTGATAAGATCATTAGTCAAGCTACCGGGGGTAAAAGCACTCTTCTCCCCCAACCCAAAGCACGTCCCTCATTTCGGAAGAACATGGTTTTTTTGTGGCTCTCAGACCAAGAGCGAAGATCCTCTCCCCCAAGACAATCCTTTTCAAACAAAGGGCGTTTCGGAAACAAACATCGATCTCCCTGGCAGAACCGAAAGCACTCCTCAAAGCCCACCGACAAGACTACTTCTGCATGACGCCGTACTCCCCGCCCCGAATTTTATAGGGGGGAGATTGTCCCACTTTGCAAACACGTGGGTATCTCTTGTTCAGGACACCTGGATTCACGAGGTGGTTACTCGGGGCTACCATCTAGAGTTTTCATCTATCCCACCTCACCGATTCTTCATGTCAAGACTTCCTCAAGAATCAGGCAAGCGTACAGCCTTTCAGAAGGCCATCTCCAACCTTCTCACAGCAGGAGTGATTACTCCCGTCCCCCCGGACGAACACTTCAGAGGTTACTACTCAAACCTGTTCATAGTCCCCAAAAAGGACGGCTCAGTCCGGCCGATCCTAGAACTGAACAAGCTCATTCGTCCGAGAAAATTCAAAATGGAATCCCTCCGATCTGTCATCGCAGCGATGTCCCCAGGGCAATTCCTGATGTCTCTCGACATAAAAGACGCTTACCTTCATGTTCCCATTTTCCCTCCTCATCAGAGATTCTTACGCTTTGCCTTCCAAAGTTTCCACTACCAATTCACAAGTCTACCATTCGGCCTCACGTCAGCCCCCCGGGTCTTCACGAAGATCATGGCGGCTGCCACTGCACTGATCCGCAACGAGGGGGTCTCCATCACCCCGTACCTGGACGACCTTTTGATCAAAGCGCCTTCCCCCCTGGAGGCCCAGCGGTCACTCCAGGTCTCCATGGAGAAACTGCGGGAATTAGGTTGGGTTCTCAACCTACACAAATCCTCCCTACTCCCCAGTCAATCCATGAACTTTCTAGGCATGAACTTCAACACTCTGACCCAGAGGATCTCTCTCCCTCAGTAGAAGATTGTTCATCTCCAAGCGTTGGTTCGATTACTGCTGCAGAAGCCACAGCATCCTGTAAGGTTCTGCATGAAAGTACTGGGTGTCATGGTTTCCACGATAGAAGCGGTCCCCTTCGCCCAGTTTCATCTCCGGGAACTCCAGTGGAACATCCTCAGCACCTGGAGACGGAAGTCCTTACTACAAGAGATAATCCTCTCTCCTCAAACTCGGACGTCCCTTCTGTGGTGGCTCAACTCCACTCACCTCTCAAGGGGAAAACGCCTCGGGGATCCCAGTTGGCGCATTCTCACAACCGACGCAAGTCTCTTCGGCTGGGGAGCAGTGCTCGAAGGCAGGTCGGCCCAAGGACAGTGGAACCTCACTGAAAAGAAGTTGCAGATCAATCTGCTCGAGATCCGCGCCATTCGCCTAGGCCTCATCCATTGGCAGCAGGACCTCACGGGGCAGGCGGTGAAAATAGTCGGACAACTCCACGGCGGTGGCCTACATCAACCACCAGGGCGGCACAAGGAGCAGGGTGGCTCTCAGCGAGATAAAAATCATATTCCAGTGGGCCGAGGCTCACAGCGTACAGCTGTCCGCCATCTTCATACCGGGACTGCTGAACTGGGAAGCCGACTTCCTAAGCAGGCAATCCCTGGACCCAGGCGAGTGGTCCCTAAAGGACGAAGTATTTCAAGAAATAACTTCAAGATGGGGCATTCCGGAGGTGGACCTCATGGCGACCAGGCACAACAGGTACCAACCTTCCTAGCTCGTTACAGAGACCCACTAGCCCTAAACGTGGACGCTCTGACAGCCAACTGGCCCTTTCATCTGGCGTATGCCTTTCCACCCACTCCTCTCATTCCCAGAACGATCAGAAAGCTCCAAAGGGAAAGGTCCACCCTCATCCTCAGAGCACCGAGGTGGCCTCGACGAGCATGGTTCACGGACCTTCTCAACCTCTCCGTCGCAGAACCGTGGCCGCTACCTCCTCTCCCAGACCTTCTCACTCAGGGTCCAATCCTGCATCCAAACCCGACCTACCTCAACTTGACGGCGTGGCTCTTGAGACCAGGATTCTGATTCAAAAGGGATTCTCTCGAGCCGTGGCACACACTATGTGTGCGGCTCGGAAGCCAGTTTCGGCCAAGGCCTATCACAGGGTCTGGTCCACCTACCGCCAATGGTGTTTCACTCGCAAGGTTAGTTTCCGGCTGGTTTCTCTACCAACCTTACTGGAGTTCCTGCAGGATGGCCTATCACTAGGACTGTCTTTAGGTTCCCTCAAATATCGGCCCTATCGGTACTTTTCCAGAAAAGACTTGCCCTGCTTCCTGACGTCAAAACCTTCATGCAAGGAGTGGCTCATGTGACTCCGCCTGTCAGGGCTCCCGCACCTAACTGGAACCTCACGTTAGTGCTCCGGGCCTTTCAACTTCCTCCCGTTGAACCCCTGGGGTCGGTGCCCATTCAGTTCCTGACCTGGAAAACAGTTTTCCTCCTGGCTATTGCTACTGCAAGACGGGTTTCTGAGCTCAGCGCCCTTTCCTACAAGTCGCCTTACCTTGTCTTCCATCAAGACAGAGCGGTCCTTCGTACCATACCATCCTTCCTACCTAAGGTGGTCTCGGACTTATATATAAACCAAGAGATCGTGGTTCCTTCCTTCTGCCCGTCTCCAGCAAATCAGAAGGAGAGGGCACTGCACACTCTGGATCCAGTGCGGGCCTTAAAGTTTTACCTCTTCAGAGTTCAAGACTTCCGCAAGTCCGATTCCCTGCTGGTACTTCCCTCAGGCTCACGTCGAGGCGCATCAGCTACCAAACAATCCATTTCTCGCTGGATCAAACAAGCTATACAAGGCGCATACAAAGCCCAAGGTCGATCACCTCCGTCCAGGGTCACTGCCCATTCGACCAGGGGTGTGAGGACGTCCTGGGCCTTCAGAAACCAAGCATCAGCTGACCAGCTATGCAAAGCAGCGACTTGGACCTCTGTCCATTCATTTGCAAAATTTTATCATTTTGACACCTTTGAGGCATCTGACACTCGCTTTGGCAGAAAAGTGCTTCAGGCCGCAGTGGCTGATACCACATAAGCCTCTTTTTTCCCATCCGGTTGTTAGGGGACAGCTTTGGTACGTCCCTATTGTCCCTGTGTCCCCCAAGCTGACTTTGAGAAAAGGAGATTTTGTGAACTCACTGTTAAATCTTTTTCTCTTCAGTCACTTGGGGGACACAGGGCTTCCCTCCCTGGATTGAGGCTTTCACTTCCGTCAGACAAGTTACCTTTTTTCTTGTTAACAGTTATTCGCTTTTTTGCAAAGTTTTTATTTCGTTATGTCATATCCTGTTGACTTTGGTACAAACTGAGCTCTTCTCCAGCCTGCTGGGGGTATAGCCAGTGGGGGAGGAGCCAGTTGTCTTTTTTGTAGTTGTGTCCTGCCTCCTAATGGTACTAGCTATACCCCATTGTCCCTGTGTCCCCCAAGTGACTGAAGAGAAAAAGATTTAACGGCGAGTACACAAAATCTCCTTTTGTTGAGGGGTACTTCATACAGATCTTATTTCACACTCACAGGTCCCATGGCTAATGCAGCTGCTCCTGCCACTGCCCCCCAGAAGCTTATTCCTCCACAGCCTACAGGCCGCCCTTCCCCAGCCCCACCTGCTGTGCCACCCGCAGCTTCCCCGGTGATGCCCCCGCAGACTCAGTCTCCAGGTCAGCCTTCTCAGCCTCCCCCCATAGTACAGTTTCACTCAAAGCTCAACCGCATCACCCCCATACAGAAACCACGAGGTCTGGATCCTGTGGAGGTGCTACAGGAACGGGAGTACAGGTGAGATTTTCTTGAAATGTGAAAAATCCTCACAGATATGATTCTGATTTACTAAACTCTCTGATCATAATTTAATAATATACATGGTGTTTATGGGCTCTTCGTATAACTGCACAACATGGTTTTCCGTTGTAGGCTGCAGGCAAGAATTGCACACAGGATCCAGGAGCTGGAAAATATTCCTGGTTCTTTACCTGGAGACCTAAGGACCAAAGCTACCATAGAGCTGAAAGCTTTAAGGCTTCTCAACTTTCAGAGACAAGTAAGTTCTTCCCTTGTCAAGTGATTACAATTTATTCCGTGTAAGGCTTTGTTATAAACAAGAGCCAAGTTTGTAAACTGGTTTCACATTGTGTCTTATTTAGCTGCGGCAAGAAGTGGTGGTCTGTATGCGGAGAGACACGGCCCTTGAGACTGCTCTAAATGCAAAGGCCTACAAACGCAGCAAGCGTCAGTCCCTGCGTGAAGCACGTATTACAGAAAAACTCGAAAAGCAGCAGAAGATTGAACAGGAGCGCAAGAGGAGGCAAAAGCACCAGGTATGGAGAGGAATTAAAGGATACTGTCATGGAATAATGTGGGTTTTTTTTTTTTTATAATTTTTTTAAATCTAATCTTGAAATCAACATGGGTCTATACATATTGTCAGTTTCCGAGCTGCCCCAGTCATGTGACTTGTGCTCTGATAAATTTCATTCACTCTTTACTGCTGTACTGAAATTTGGAGTGATATAAACCCTCCCCCCCCCCACATTTCTAACAGAACAATGGGAAGTTAACCAGATAGCAGCTCCCTAACACAAGATAACAGCTGCCTGGTAGATCTAAGAACAGCACTCTAGTAAAATCTAGGTCCCACTGCAACACATTCAGTTACATTGAGTAGGAGAAACAACAGTCTGCCAGAAAGCAGTTCCATCCTAAAGTGCTGGCTCTTTCTGAAAGCACATGACCAGGCAAAATGATCTGAGATGCACCCAACATTACAACTAAAAAGTACACTTGGTTCAGGAATGAAATTTTATTGTTGAGTGAATTATTTGCAGTGTAAACAGTGTAATTTAGAAATAAAAACCTACATCATAAAAAATCATGACAGAATCCCTTTAAGGCAGTTTCATGTCAAGCTGTGAAAATTCCGGGAGTGGGATTAGGGCTCTTATTGTGGGGCTAAAGCTGCAGTGTAGGTAGAACTTTATTGATGCCTCTGGTTTATACAATACACTCCATTGCTGTGGCACTGAATGTGACTGTGTCCCTGGTGCTTCAAATAACTTCTGTATCTTATGCCAACCCAAATCTTCTTCTCATATTTTAGGAGTATCTAAACAGCATCCTCCAACATGCCAAGGACTTCAAGGAATTCCATCGCTCAGTCACAGGGAAGATCCAAAAACTGACCAAGGCTGTATCCACTTACCACGCCAACACAGAACGAGAGCAGAAGAAGGAGAATGAAAGAATTGAGAAGGAGAGAATGCGCAGGCTCATGGTTAGTACTTGGCCTTTGACTGGCACAAGAACATTTTATGCATTTATTTTCTTGCCAGGACGTATTTTAATATATTTTGTAATGTCTTTTAGGCTGAGGATGAAGAGGGCTATAGAAAGCTGATCGATCAGAAGAAAGACAAGCGTCTGGCCTATCTCCTGCAACAAACGGATGAGTATGTAGCAAATCTGACAGATTTGGTGCGACAACACAAGGCGGTCCAAGCCCTCAAAGAAAAGAAGAGAAGAAAAAAGAAAAAGGTGGAGTAATTCCCCCCCCCGTCATTCTAACCAAATTGCCTTGAAATATGCTATTGCCCTATTGGAACTGTAGGGGAATGCAAGGGAGCAAAGTTAAATGTAGATTAGTGAACACATTTTTGTTCCCTTCCAGGTGCAAGAGAACACAGAAGGACAACAGACTGCACTTGGGCCAGATGGAGAGGTGAGCAGAAAAAATTGCAATGGCATCTTAGAGAGAGAGAGTGTTCTTTTTTCTCTGCCGTCTCAAGGGGGACACAGGGAACGATGGGGTTAAGCTCCATCCTCCGGAGGCAGGACACTTGAATTATTTAAATTGAATGGGCGTGCCAGAGCAGGCTTAACCCCTCCCACTGAACACAGTCTTCAGTTTTTTAAGTGTCCTGCTACCGGGAGGAAGGACATTCAGACATGGAATTCTTCGGTCAGTCTTTTGGCTGACACCCGGGGTGATACCGTAATCAGGGTTCCCTGCTTTACATTGGTTAACCCCCTACGAGGACTTAACCCACCGGGGTCACTTCCCTAGCCCACAGGCTATAACCGACCACCCAGACGATTTCCTGCTCTGTTTTCTTCATTGCAGACGGTCTGGCCGGTGTGAGGGGTAAGTGGCTCATTTACTTATGGGTTCTGGCCTTGGGGGGCACCCTATTGCTGCCACTTGCCCTTACCAACCCCAGCCCCCCCTCCCCCCGCCTGGGCCCGCTGCCTGCCTGTCCTTGGCTATAGTAATGCCCTCCTGTCTTGCCTGCTGCAGCTCTGTGACCTGGGAGGGTCCTTGGACTGTTGCTACTTACAGTGCCATTGTCAGTTTGGGGGAGAGCGGCTAACTCCGTCGCTCGCAGCGGTTCGCTCCGTGTGGAACGCATCTGCGTTCCAGCGGCCATTTCTTTTTGGCGCGGCAGTCTCCCTCGCGCTTTCGCGCATGCGCAGAAACGCATGCGTTCCGGCGGCCATTTTAGACTTCGCGCCGTTCGCTTCTCACACTGCAGGCGAGACTGAACACGACTCAACCCCTCTCACTGACACTATAATGGCAGAAGGTAGGACAGGGGGGCCATTCACAAGGGCGGGGGGAAGGGCTCCCTCCACAACACAGGTGAGATACCTGGCCTGCACCAAGTGCCAAGTTAAGTTGCCTGGGAGCCATAAGGAGCCTCTTTGCTTATCCTGCACTAGGGGGCAGGGGGCAGCTGCTGCTTCTGGGGGTCCCTCAGAACCACAGGCTGAAGACTTATCACCAGACTTGTCTCCAGACCCGGCACCTGGTCCCTCTGCTGACCCACCACCTCCTCTGTGGGCGGTTCAGCTTTCCCAATCCCTGGCATCATTGCAGGGTTTACCAGCTATTGCTGATACATTAGGGAAGGCCCTAGCACACCTTCAACCTAAGAAAGGTGCCAAGCGAAAACGCTGCGAGGAAACTAAAGCAGTTAATCCTCATTCCCATTCTGATGATTCAGCCGAGGAGCAATTGTCTTCAGAAGGTGCACTTCCCTCTTCAGATGAGTCTTCTGAGTTTGAGGAAGATGACAGGGAAGAAGGCAGGGATAAGGATTCCCCACACGACATAGATAACATTATCAAGGGAGTACTCGAGGTACTTAACTTATCTCAAAAGCCTAAGAAACAAGGTGAAACGTCTTCACTTTTCAAAAGACAACACAAGTTGTCAACCTGTTTCCCTGACCATGAACAGCTAACTAGTATTATCCAAAACGAATGGAATGCCCCTGAACGTAAATTCCAGGCTACCAAGAAGTTCACCAAGTCTTATCCTTTTCCTAAAGAATTGGTCGACAAGTGGTCTAATCCCCCGACTGTGGATGCACCAGTGTCCAGACTTTCCAAATCCACCACACTGCCTGTCACTGACGCAGCAGCGTTTAAGGATCCTTCAGACAGAAGGTCGGAGGGTTTTCTGAGAGCCATTTTTTCCTCAGCTGGATCTACACTAAGGCCTTGTCTAGCGTCAGCCTGGGTGTCCAGGGCCATCCTGGCATGGTCGGAGTCCCTTGTCAGAGACATTCAGGAAGGTGTTCCTCGGGATGAACTTTTACCTTTCGCCCAGACTATTGCAGAGGCATCAAGCTACTTATGCGACGCCACCTTAGATGCCGCGCAACTCACCGCGCGCACCTCGGCACTATCCATAGCAGCTCGCAGAACATTATGGCTCAAAAGCTGGTCGGCCGATATAAGTTCTAAGAGAGCCTTAACTTCACTACCATTCATGGGGCAACGACTGTTTGGGGAGGAACTCGAAAAAATTATCTCCCAAGCTACTGGAGGTAAAAGTACCTTTCTCCCCCAAGCCAGAGGGCGCACGTCCACAACTCATAGACGAGGGAAATTTTTTCGTGGCCAAACCGGACGTTTCTCTCGGCGGCATAGCCCCCCTCAACGCTCCAACTTCCGTTCCAAAGGTAACGAGAAAGGTCGTCCATCATGGAAGAACAACAACAAGGCCTACAACAAGCCATCAGTTGACAAGCCTGCGTCATCATGACGGGGCACCCCCTCCGGAATCGTTAGAAAAAATCGGGGGCAAGCTTCTACGATTCCGGGAGGTCTGGATCTCTCACTCATCAGATGCTTGGGTGAACGAAATTGTTTCGGAGGGATACCATCTCGATTTAACATCTGTTCCACCCAGAACCTTTTTTATGTCCAGGGTCCCGTCGAATCCTGCCAAGTCAAGAACCTTCTTGCAATGCATAGAGAAGATGGCGCAAACAGGAGTCATTGTACCCGTTCCTCCGCCGGAGAGATTCTCCGGTTTTTACTCAAACCTTTTCACAGTTCCGAAGAAGGATGGCACCGTCAGACCTGTGTTAGATCTCAAAGGTCTCAACAAATTCATTCGACATGTACGGTTCAAAATGGAGACACTTCGGTCAGTAATACGGGGAATGGAACAGAATCAACTAATGATGTCTCTGGACATCAAGGACGCCTATTTGCATGTCCCAATTTGGCCTCCTCACCACCGCTATCTTCGCTTTGCGTTCAAGAACAGACATTACCAATTTGTAGCTCTTCCCTTTGGCCTGTCGTCAGCTCCCAGGGTGTTCACCAAGCTTATGTCGGTCACTGCAGCGACCCTACGACTCCAGGGATTATCGGTGACACCTTACCTAGACGATCTTCTTCTGACAGCCGCATCGCCGCAGAAGGCGGAGATGGATCTCAACAAGGCAGTCCTCCTGCTCCAGGATTTCGGGTGGACCATCAATTGGAAGAAATCCAACCCCTACCCAAGTCGCCAAATGACCTTCTTGGGACTAGACTTCAACACAGAGATGCAGATTGTCAGTCTACCAACAGACAAACAGACCAAAGTAAAGAGTCAAGTACAATCCCTCTTATCCAACCGAACCACTACAGTTCGCAAGGCGATGCAGGTTCTGGGAACGATGGTTTCCGTCATAGAGGCGGTTCCATTTGCACAGATTCATTTGCGTCCCCTGCAAGCCAACATTCTTTCCACCTGGAAGGGGGGAGCATTATCACGACCACTTCGGTTGACACAGACCACTCGAGAGGCGCTCCGCTGGTGGCTGGTCCACGAGAATCTTGCCACGGGCCAGTCCTGGGCAACCCCGGATTGGAAGGTGATAGCCACAGATGCCAGCCTTCAGGGCTGGGGGGCGAATTGGGACAATCAGTCAGCACAGGGACTTTGGTCCCAGCAAGAAGCCTGCCTCCCAATCAACATCCTCGAATTGAGGGCAGTAAAATTAGCACTTCATCAGTGGACGAGTCAACTTCAAGGGCAATCTGTTCGCATACAGAGCGACAATGTCACCACAGTGGCATACATAAACCGCCAAGGCGGAACTCTGAGTCAGTTGGCACTGACGGAGGCCAGCCAAGTTCTGCATTGGGCGGAAAGCAATGCAGTGAAGTTGTCGGCGATACACATTCCAGGCGTGACCAACACGAAGGCGGATTTTCTCAGCCGGAACCAGCTGCATTCCGGGGAATGGGAATTGCACCCGGAGGCCTTCGACCTACTTGTCGGGAGTTGGGGACGTCCAAGTATAGATCTAATGGCGTCCAGACTCAATCGAAAAGTGCCAAGGTTCTTCGCTCGCTACCGAGATCCTCTAGCCGCGGGGGTGGATGCCATGACTCAGCTCTGGGACTTCAAGCTAGCATATGTCTTCCCTCCTCTGCCTATGCTGCCACGAGTTCTAAAGAAGATAAAGATGTCCCAGGCAGTAGTGATAGTTGTGGCCCCATTTTGGCCACGGAGGACATGGTTTTCCGACCTCCAAGAAATGTCAATAGCGCCTCCCATTCGGCTGGAATTCCGACCAGACCTTCTACAGCAAGGCCCAATAGTGCATCACAATCCAGGTCTCTTCGCATTGATGGGGTGGCTGTTGAGGCATCCATCTGGCGGAGCAGGGGTGTAACAGAGGACGTCATTCCTACCATGCTCAAGGCACGTAAAGCTTCATCTTCCAAGTCTTACTATAGGGTGTGGAATGCCTACTGTACATGGTGCAGGGCTGCTGAACTCCCCTTCACTCACCTCAACATTCCTAGAGTCCTGTCTTTCCTTCAATACGGATTACAGATGGGTCTGAAGACTAGCTCCCTCAAGGTCCAAGTATCTGCCCTGTCGGTGTTGTTTCAGCATAGGTTGGCCAACGAAGATGCCATACGTACATTTCTTCAAGGTGTTGCTCACATTGCTCCTCCATTCCAACCACCCGTAGCGGGGTGGGATCTCAACTTAGTCTTGGAGGCTCTTCTTGATCCCCCCTTTGAACCGATGAGCTCGATCTCCGATACGTGGGTCACCTGGAAGGTGGTGTTCCTTATGGCTATTACCTCCACTCGAAGAGTTTCAGAGCTTGGCGCTCTCTCCTGCAATCCACCTTTTCTGATCTTTCATAAAGATAAAGCCGTGCTTCGAACTGTCCCGACCTTTCTGCCCAAGGTCGTCTCATCTTTCCACGTCAATCAAGAAATAGTAGTCCCGTCCCTATGTCCAGCACCTAAGAACAGCAAGGAACGTCGGTTACACAGCCTTGATGTGGTTAGAGCCCTCCGTTGGTACATTGAACGGTCCAAGCCCTTCAGGAAGTCCCAGTCATTGTTCATTCTTCCTTCTGGCCCACGCAAAGGTCAGGCAGCATCTAAGATGACCATCTCTCGCTGGATTAAAGAGACAATCAAACATGCCTATCGAGTAAAGGGGAAGAGTCCACCAGACGGTATCCGGGCCCACTCCACTAGAGCGGTGGGGGCCTCCTGGGCGTGGCGAAACTCTGCCTCCCTAGAGCAGATTTGCAAGGCGGCTACTTGGTCTTCCACGCACACCTTTGCTAAATTTTATCATGTTGACACCTTTTCTTCCGCCGAGGCTTCTCTCGGACGGCAGGTGTTACACTCAGTGATTAAGTAATTCTACATTATTGGTCTAGGCTCGGCCCCACCCTGTTGTGTTGGGACTGCTTTGTTAAGTCCCCATCGTTCCCTGTGTCCCCCTTGAGACGGCAGAGAAAACAGGATTTTTTTACTTACCGTTAAATCTGTTTCTCTGTAGTCGGTAAGGGGGACACAGGGCTTCCCGCCCGTCGGCGAGCCGTCGACCATGACTTTTGTCAAAACTGAATTCTCCCCTGGTTATCTGTTCTGCCAGTTTTTTGTTATGTATATAGTTCCCGTTAGCGGCTTTGGAACAAACTGAAGACTGTGTTCAGTGGGAGGGGTTAAGCCTGCTCTGGCACGCCCATTCAATTTAAATAATTCAAGTGTCCTGCCTCCGGAGGATGGAGCTTAACCCCATCGTTCCCTGTGTCCCCCTTATCGACTACAGAGAAACAGATTTAACGGTAAGTAAAAAAATCCTGTTTTCACCAGGGGAATGTTGGAAAGTCTCTCTCTCTCCCTCTCTGTGAGTGTGTAGTAGGGGATATCCTTTCCAGTGAAGATTTGACACACTAACTTGTGTATCTTGTTTGTATCTCAGCCACTGGATGAGACCAGCCAGATGAGTGACCTCCCAGTCAAAGTGATCCACGTGGAAAGTGGAAAGATCTTGATCGGTGCTGATGCACCAAAGGCTGGACAGCTGGAGGCGTGGCTTGAAATGAACCCTGGGTATGTTTGGGGCTTGATAAAAGCATAATGCTGTGGCCATGGCATTTTATTTGGCAACAGAGCTTCTAATAATTACTTTGCCATTAATAGGTATGAAGTTGCACCACGGTCTGATAGTGAGGAGAGTGGATCAGAGGAGGAAGAAGAGGTAAGTTGTATTCAAGGACAGGGGTAAGGTTTAGATTTCTACTGCCTCCATTGTCCATATATTCAGGAATATGGGGCTTTAAAGAGGTTGTTTACCTTTAAAGCTTAGTATGGTGTAGAGCAGGCAAGTCCAAAGTCAGGTCCGGGGGCCAATTGTGGCCCGTTTTCAAACTTACACCGGGCCTTAACCTCCATCATGAAATTAATAATGTGGCCCGCCAGCACAGTGCAGTCGGGAATCTTGTAGCCGTAGCAGTGATATTTGGGCATGTTAGTGAAATGATCTGCCACTTGGTCTATGCTGCTGCCTGTGTACTGAAGGTATAAGTAATAGACACGTACTGGCACGTAGTAACGCACTGCTCTTGCATACTTCTAGGCAGATCATTTCACTAATGTGCCCAAATATTACTGCTACGCCATTCCTTATTTAAATGATGGTAATGGCTCAAAGAATGCTAGGCTGAATGTTCGGCCCCACACATTTTCACCTAGCCAGATCTGGCCCTCGTTGCAAAAAGTTCGGACACCCCTGGTGTAGAGTGATATTCAAAGAAGTTGTAATTGTTTTCAATTTTTATATTTGTGGTTTTTGAGTTATTTAGCTGTTTATTCATCTGCTCTCCAGTTTACAATTTCAGCCATCTGGTTGCTGGCACCCACATTACCCTAGCAACCATGCATTGATTTGAATATGAGCCGGGAATTTGAATAGTAGAGGCCTGAATATAAAGATGAGCAATAACAAATTATAATATATTTGTAGCCTTAAAGAGCATCTGTTTTGATAACTGTTTGTTAAAACTGATAATTTTGTGTCTCAGGAAGAAGAGGAAGAACAACAGCAGCCTCCAGTCTCTGCCTTGCTGGCTGTGGATGAGACCAAAAAAATCACTGACCCAGACAGCTATGATGTGCCTGAGGGTTATGCCCGGGAATTAATAGAGTGAGTATATGGGAGGGTAAGAGGAACTGCATTAAATGTATTATAAATAGGCTGAAGTTGCCCTGCTCCAATAACCCAACTGGTATCTGATCAACTTCTGCAGGGGACATAAAAGGTTTAAAGGGAAGCTCTGTGATGGCAAATGAAGAATGCTGTGAGTAACACAATGCTCTTTGTACGTTTCCTCCTAGTAATGCCCGGCAGGATGTGGATGATGAGTATGGTATATCCCAAATGGAAATCCGTGGTCTCCAGTCTTACTATGCAGTGGCGCATGCAGTAAGCGAGAAGGTGGAGAAGCAGTCGTCCCTGTTAGTGAATGGTATCCTGAAACAGTATCAAGTGAGTGACGCCTACACTGTACCTTGGATATATAATATGCATATATTTATATACATGCTTGTAGTGATCTTTGCCTTTCCTTTTCATTGTCACACTCTACCTTTCTCAGATAACGTCTAGGTAACTTTGGATATTTGTAGCGTACAAGCCATTATACCTTTATTTAATTACTCCATTTATAGCTTAAAGGGATGTTGACCGATTTTTCGGTATGATAGCTTTTCAAAATGTTGTCTAGTGAAAAATTAGCACAGCACTGTCCTATAAGAATTTGTAGAACAGGTATGGGATCGGTTATTTGGAATCCCATTATCCAGAGAGCTCCTAATTACAGAAAGGCACTCTCCCATAGACTCCATTGCAATCAAATAATTCAATTTTTTTTTTAAAACTATTCAATTTTTTCTCTAAAAAAAAAACCAGTAGCTTGTACTTGATCCCAGTGAAGATATAATTAATCCTTATTGGAAGCAAAACCAGCCTATTGGGTTATTTAATGTTTATATGATTTGTTAGTAGATTTAAGGTATGAAGATCCAAATTATGGAAAGATCAGTTATCTGGAAAACCCCAGGTCCCCAACATTCTCGACAATGTGTCCCATACCTGTATATGCTGAAGAGAAGAGTCAATAAGCAGTTTGGCCGCACATACTGAGGCCTTCTGTCAGATGTCTTGGTTGGAGGGTAGTATGGTGTGTCTGTGATACAGATAATTTAGCTGGGAGAATGTTTCCTTCAGATTTTTTGTGGTTAGATTTCTATATATTTGGCCAATGTTTCATTCATACACTTTTTTCCATTTCAGATTAAGGGCCTGGAGTGGCTGGTCTCACTTTACAACAATAACCTGAATGGGATCCTTGCTGATGAGATGGGCCTGGGAAAGACTATTCAGACCATTGCTCTGATTACATACCTCATGGAACACAAGCGCATCAACGGGCCCTTCCTCATCATTGTGCCACTGTCGTAAGTGCCCAATATCTTGCTTAAAGGGATACCATCATGGGAAAACATGATTTTTTTTTTTTTATTTTTTTTTTTTTCAAAACAAATCAGTTAATAGTGCTGCTCCATTAGAATTCTGCATTGAAATCCGTTTTCAAAAGAGCAAACCGATTTCTTTATATTTAATTTTGAAATCTGACGTGGGGCTAGACCTATTGTCTGTTTCCCAGCTGCCCCCAGTCATGTGACGTGTGCACTGATAAACTTCAGACACTCTTTACTGCTGTGCTGTAAGTTGCAGAGAGATCACCCCACCCAGCAGCCTCACAACAGAACAATGGGAAGGTAACCAGATAACAGCTGCCTGGTAGATCTTAGTACAACACTCACTAGTAAAAATCCAGGTCCCACTGAGACACATTCAGTTACATTGAGTAGGAGAAACCATAACCTGCCAGAAAGCAGTTCCATCAATTACTGGCTTTTCTGAAAGCACATGACCAGGCAAAATTACCTGAGATGCACCTACACACCAATATTACAACTAAAAATTACACTTGCTGGTTCAGGAAAGAAATCTTATATTGTAGAGTGAATTATTTGTAGTGTAAACAGTGTAATTTAGAAATAAAAACATCAAAATCATGACAATCCCTTTTCTAATTTATACTAGAGACTGTGCTTCCAAGTAGCGATTCCATCTTTGTAACTGTATATTGCCTCTGCAGTCAGCAGCACCCCCATCAAATATATTTAAAGTGATGTAGTTTAAACTCCTTTGAAATCAATAGCTCACAGCACTGCAGTGAAGGAATGATGAAATAACACACAGACTCTGCTGTCATAACTTCACACTGTTATAGAGCAACATTATATCACATTTATTGATTTATTAAAATTTCTGCCAGACAGGCGGCTCTTATAAGACTCCTACATGTTCATGTCTGCCCCTTCCATCTTTATTTTATGTTTTTTTTCAGGACTTTATCCAACTGGGTTTATGAGTTTGACAAGTGGGGTCCGTCTGTGGTTAAAGTTTCTTACAAGGTAAAGTTAAAGAAAAAAAAAAACGTATGTGTTTAATCTTTCATAAGAAAATTATTTACGAAGATGTTTTGAGATTCAACTTGTTTAAAGGATAAGTAAACCTTAAATTTAAGTGAATATAAAATTGGTGAGGGTGCTATTCTAAGCACTTTTGTAGTTTACATTCACTATTTATATTTTTATTCCAAGATATTAATATATTTGGAATTAAGATAATTGATACATGTGCTGTTGATCTGTATGAATTTTGTTACAACAGCGCCATCTGTTGGTCTTTTTCCCACAGTCTGACCACCAAGTAGTCAAGGAAGTTGTCAGGAGAAAGAAAGAGGCTGCTTCTGCTTAAGTTTCTAATTATTTTCCTTTCTTGCGTCTTTCCTAAGCAGTAGAACATCAGAGCAGCCTCTTTCTTTCTCCTGACAACTTCCTTGACTACTTGGGTTGTCAGACTGGTGGGAAACTGACCAGTAGGTGGCGCTGTTGTAACAATCCATTCATATTAATGTAAATTACAGAAGTTCTTAGAATAGCTCCCTCATCAATTTTATGTTAACTTATTTTAAAATATTTACTTATCCTTTAAGAGATTTTCTGTAATGGCATTATGCTGGCATATATAAAGGATAATGAGATGTTTGGATGATTTTTTTTTTTTTTTTTTTTTTAACAATTCATGAATGTGCTTTCCCTTTCTAGGGCTCCCCTGCTGCTCGACGTGCTTTTGTTCCCATGCTTCGCAGCGGGAAATTCAACGTCCTCCTCACTACATACGAGTATATTATTAAAGATAAGCAAATACTAGCCAAGGTAATTTTCTAGCTTGTTGTGCAGAAGACACGAGACAAACCTTGGCCCCGGCTTCTATCTGATGGCTCTTTATTCTCCCCTGTAGATCCGCTGGAAATACATGATTGTGGATGAAGGCCACCGAATGAAGAACCATCACTGCAAGCTGACACAGGTCTTGAACACACACTACGTAGCCCCCCGGCGACTGCTTCTCACTGGTACCCCACTGCAGAACAAGCTTCCTGAGCTGTGGGCTCTTCTCAACTTCCTGCTTCCAACCATATTCAAGAGCTGCAGCACTTTCGAGCAGTGGTTTAATGCCCCCTTTGCAATGACTGGAGAGAAGGTATGTTCACTGACTTTAAATACACTTGGCTCTGGGGTTTTTCCTCTGTTATGTGTGTGCAACTTCCCTGTTCTACTACCATTTTTTTACACTTTTGAACTTTGTGTCACTTTTTTTGCATATAATAGGGAGTCTAGTGTGTGCATTTGCTTTAGAAAGACTATTGTAGTTAGCTGCCGTGTAGCCATGGAGGCAGCCATTTAGAATGAAAAAGGAGAAAATGCACAGGTTACACAGCAGATAACAGAAGCTCTGTAGTATACAATGGGATTCTGCAGAAGCATCTGTTATCTACTGTGTATCCTATGCTTGAATGGCTACACAGCAGCTTGTTTATATAAACTATAGTAGTACTTATCTGTTATCTACTGTGTATCCTGTGCTTGAATGGCTGCCCCATGCTTACACAGCAGCTTGTTTATATAAACTATAGTAGTACTTATCTGTTATCTACTGTGTATCCTGTGCTTGAATGGCTGCCCCCATGGCTACACAGCAGCTTGTTTATATAAACTATAGTAGTACTTATCTGTTATCTACTGTGTATCCTGTGCTTGAATGGCGGCCCCCATGGCTACACAGCAGCTTGTTTATATAAACTATAGTAGTACTTATCTGTTATCTACTGTGTATCCTGTGCTTGAATGGCTGCCCCCATGGCTACACAGCAGCTTGTTTATATAAACTATAGTAGTACTTATCTGTTATCTACTGTGTATCCTGTGCTTGAATGGCTGCCCCCATGGCTACACAGCAGCTTGTTTATATAAACTATAGTAGTACTTATCTGTTATCTACTGTGTATCCTGTGCTTGAATGGCTGCCCCCATGGCTACACAGCAGCTTGTTTATATAAATAATTGTATATATTTTAATTACTTTAAAACACTTTCATTCTTTTGTGTTACTGTTCTTTTAAGAATACCTCCCTGTCTTGTCTGCTGACCTAGCCACACTTGAATTTGGCAGCTTACTGACCATTGTATGAGATCAACATTGAGGCCTCCCTGATCCTATATATATGGCTGGGAAATGTCATTGGATGAGGGCTGCATCAGTTTGTTAATGCATTCCCCTGCTGGCAGGTCTGCACTAGCCTATTACCGGATCACTGACCTGTTCATATAATTTACCTCCATTCTCTCATCTGGGTGCCCAAACTGGTTAAAGAGGTTGTTTACCTTCACACTTTTTTCAGTTGCGGTTTCAGATTTTGCAGACTCTGTTACAATTTGATACATTTAGTTGATACATTTCGCAGCAGTATCTGGAATATCCGCAACCATTGTATCAATTATAACAGCTGCCTTTAATGAAACTCAGGGATTCTGACAAAGATAACAAATGTATCAATGAAATGTATCAGTGTGCGACGAGGGGACAGGGAGGCACTTGCCCTAAGAAACATTAATAATATGAATATATTTTCCAGGTGGATCTAAATGAAGAAGAAACAATTCTAATTATCCGCCGTCTCCATAAAGTCCTTCGTCCTTTCTTGCTTCGTAGGCTTAAAAAAGAGGTGGAAGCTCAGCTGCCAGAAAAGGTAATGTGTTGAGCTTTCTTTTTTTTTTCTCTCTAAGTAACTTCCCTAACTGCAGCTTCTCTTCTCTCCCTGATATTATACTCATGCAGGCTGTCAGTCTGAACTAGCAGAACATTAGAAAGGTGGGCAGCCTTCTTAGGCATGGGAAGAAATTATTTTATTTTCAAAATGCATCAGTTAATAGTGCTGCTCCAGCAGAATTCTGCACCAAAGTCCATTTCTCAAAAGAGGAAACAGATTTCTTTATATTTATTTTGAAATCTGACATGGGGCTAGACATATTGTTAGTTTCCCAGGTGCCCTCAGTCATGTGACTTGTGCTCTGATAAACTTCAGTCACTCTTTACTGCTGTACTGCAAGTTGGAGTGATGACACCCCCCCAGCAGCCTAACAAAAGAACAATGGAAACGTAACTAGATAGCAGCTCCCCAACACAAGATAACAGCTGCCTGGTAGATCTAAGAACAACACTCAATAGTAAAATCCAGGTCCCACTGCAACACATTCAGTTACATTGAGTAGGAGAAACAGCCTGCCAGAAAGCAGTTCCATCCTAAAGTGCTGGCTCTTTCTGAAAGCACATGACCAGGCAAAATGACCTGAGATGCACCTACACACCAATATTACAACAAAAAAATACACTTGTTGCTTCAGGAATGAATTTTTTTATGGTTGAGTGAATTATTTGCAGTGTAAACAGTGTAATTTAGAATAAAAACTACATCCTAAAAATCATGACCCTTTAAGAATTGGTTCACTGAATATTTAATTCCCCATATAAAGGTGTTTTTAAGCTTTTGCCACGGTACGCCTGTTGTGTAGTAAATTTGTATTCTCTTTTCCCTAGGTGGAATATGTCATCAAGTGCGACATGTCTGCATTACAGCGTGTTCTGTACAGACACATGCAAGGCAAAGGAGTGCTGCTCACAGATGGATCTGAGAAGGATAAAAAGGTACTGTCCTTGCTCTTGCTTTTGTTTACTTCACTAGAACCTGGGATGTGTGACATGTGGCCAGATAGTTGGCAATACTATCAGACAACCCATCTTTGTGCTGAATAGACTGAAGGAAAATACTTTTTATAGATAAGTGGAGTATTTTGCAATATCCTTCCATGAATCAATTTGTGTAACTTCCCATGCAGGGTAAGGGAGGCACCAAGACCCTCATGAACACTATCATGCAGCTAAGGAAGATCAGTAACCATCCGTACATGTTCCAGCAAATAGAGGTAAGTGAGAGCTAAGGGAGACTTAATATTATGTAGCGCAGAGGCGTGCTTGTTTGTTCGTCTATTTAATTTGGTGCCTACTTTAAATTTTTAGGAGTCGTTTTCAGAACACTTGGGATTCACAGGAGGAATTGTACAGGGGTGAGTTGATGCAGTGCACCAAATGTATATCTTATTTTTTTATGACTGCCTTGTGGGAATGCAGATTATTTAAGGGGACATATACCATTAAGTTTTTATTCTGTACAAATAAATGGTCTATAAAGTAAAATAGAAGACATAGCTCTTTTTTTGTAAATTTTTTCATACCTTCTTCTAAAGCGGACCGTTGCCCAAAAAATTATTCCAAATCCTATTTTATAACGTTAGTCAAGCAAAATGAACTTTAATTACACTGTATAAATTATTTGGATCTTGTTTCCTTCAGTCTGGGAATTCATAATTATAACAAGCAGGCAGCAGCCATTTTGTGGACATCTTGTTTGTGCACCAGAATGGGGGACCTGATGTCCATCCCCATGTCCTGGTTACACAATTATACAGTAAAGATAGAGGGGGAATGTGTGGAAGTGCTGAATGCAAAGTGAAAGTAATTGCCTGCCTAAGGCATAGAGAAATTTACAACAACTATGAACGCTTTAATAAAAAAAAAAGAATTTGGATTCCATGTTTAATTCGAAAAGGACTTTTATTATACAGCTTTTTATGTCTGGGTGACGGGTCAACTTTAAAAATGTCAAAACTGCCTATCGTTCCACCCCCTTTCCCCTTCCTGTCTGAATCCTCGTTGCTTGTCTCTGGGGCCGCCGGCACTCTCCATGTAGAAGGTACTTACTGTGACACGCTCTGGTCGACTCACTCTTTTTAACTGAGGAACTGATCTGTCTGCTCACGCAGTGTTTGTCTCTCTCCGGAATTTTCAGATTGGCTCCATCCCACCTGTCCTGCTCATCTCACTCCTACCCGTGGTGTTCAAAATCCTCCCGGCTCCCTCCAAAACACCCAAGCCCCAGATTTGGACATGGCTTGTCTAAAGGTGGCCATACACGGGCCGATAAAAGCTGCAGAAAGACCGTGTCTGCAGCTTATTGGCCCGTGTATGGGGCCCCCCGATGGGCTTCACCGATCGAGATCTGGTCGAAAGTCGGCCAGATCTCGATCGGATGGGACAGAAAATCCTGTCGGAGCGCGGCCGCATCTATTCGTTGATGCGGTCCCGCGATTCGACCGTCCGTTAAGGCATCGTTAGGATCCGATCGTTGGGCCCTAGGGCCCACGATCGGATCAGCCCGATATTGCCCACCTCAAGGTGGGCATATCGGAGGGAGATCCGCTCGTTTGGCGACATTGCCAAACGAGCGGATCTCTGTGTATGGGCACCTTTACTTTATATGTTGTGTGCAATTGGTGAACATATGTGCTTCCTACATATAATAAACAGCACAGCATAAAAGATGCAGGGAGTTGCACAACAACAACAACAAATATACACTTTCTTTCATTAGATTAAAATAAAAAAAGGTACAGAAACTTATATGAATCAAAAATTCTTTTGAGGCATGCACTCAAAGGCAATCTTCCACCAGGCAGTTAAACAAAGTGTAACAATTTGTGTCCACACACAGCCTTACATGTTTTGTGTTATAAACACTTAGTCATAGGCTTAGTCATGAGACTAGAACATTCTCAGAGATCATTTCTTCTGCTAATCACTATCATCATCTTGGTGGACACAATTGGTATAGCCGTCACCACTATGAGGTAGGACACAACAACAGAATGTAGTTGCTCCTTCTCCACCAGGTATACCCCCAGGAAGATAGAGCTAGGATCAGTTTAGGTTTATCCTGAGGAGGTTGCCTGACCCCAGGGATTTTATGGGACTCCTTCATTGAGTAGAATGCCCACATTTGCCACCCCCAACACTGTATACCTTGATACCTTGAACAACATTGTCAGTTAGAAATAATTGTTTTGGTTTTTTTTTTCCAGCCTGTTAGAGCAATGGCTGCTTAACTGGTACTGCCCCTCTTAAAGGGGTTGTTCACCTTTGAGATAACATGAAGTATGATGTAGAGTGATATTCCGAGACCATTTGCAATTGGTTTTCTTTTTTATTAAAGGATTTTATTTAGCTTTTTATTCAGCAGCTCTTCAATTTTCTTTTCTCTGTCGTCTTTAGGGGGACACGGACCGATGGGTTAAGCTCCATCCTCCAGGAGGCAGGACACTTGAAGTAATTAAAGTGGGCGTGCCAGGTTAGGCTTAACCCCACACACTGTACTCAGACTTCAGTTTTTTAAGTGTCCTGCTACCTGGAGGATGGACATCTCTATCTCTGAGAGAAATCTACGGTCAGTCTGTGACTGACACCAGGGGTGACACCTAAGGCAGGATTACCTGTACTTATATGGTTAGCCCCCTACGCGAGGACATCCACCGGGGTCATAACTCTAGCCTGTGGGCTATACAGACCACCCAGACGTATGCCTGTTCTAATTCTAGCGCAGAGGGTCTGGCCGGTGTGAGGGGGGGGTAAGTGACTACATATATGTTATATAATGTATGTTCACTATGTCTGCTGATTCTGCATGACTTTGTCTCCGGTGACCCCCTTCACCCCCAACATCCCCCCCGCCCGCCCGCCCGTCGCCTCACTGACTAGCCATACCTTACTCTCCCTTAGTAGTGTGGGTGGAGGAGGATAGGAGGAACCCAGCGAGGGAACGTCTAGCGTTCCAGCGCTGCTCAAATGGCGGCTGTCTGCTTCTTCGGCGGGCTGTATTACAGCACGCGCCGAGTGGAACGCATGATGCGTTCCAGCGGCCATTTTGGGTTTCCTCGGCGGGCTGTTACACGCGCGCGCCGAGTGGAACGCATGTGCGTTCCAGCGGCCATTTTGGGTCTTTTCCCGCGGCTCAGCAGCGCTACACAGCACAGCTCTTGTCTGGTGACGGCACAGGTTGGCTACCCCACACCCTCTACATAGGATGGCAGAAGGTAGGCCAGGGGGGCTATTCAGCAGGGCGGGGGGACGAGTCCCCACAGCACAGGTGAATTTTTTTGTGTGTGCTAAGTGTCAACAAAAATTTCAGGGGGCACAGGGTGAGTCGCTTTGCAGAACTTGCACCATGGGGCAGGGGGCAGCTATGGTCTCTGGGGCTCTACCAGAAACACAAGCTGAAGATACAGTGCAAGGCACTTCTCAGGAATTATCTCATGGGCCAGCAACAGACCCACTCCCTCCATTATGGGCAGTACAGTTGTCACAGTCACTGGCTTCTCTTCAGGGATTGCCAGCCATTGCTGATAATCTAGGAAAGGCGCTGGCTAAATTTCACCACAAATCCGGTGGTAAACGCAAACGTCCTGATGACGAAAAAGCGGATTCTGTTACTCACAATTTTTCTGAGGATTCCTCTATTGAACAGGGTTCTTCCCAGTCAGAGGGAGAAATACCGGCATCTATTGCTTCTTCTGATGATGAGCAAGAAGAACAAGATGAGGCAAGGGAAAAGGATAGCCTTCATGATGTTGAGGGCATTATTAAAGGGGTACTCGATGTACTTAACATTTCACCGAAGTCTAAAACAGGGGAGACAAAATCTCTTTTCAAACGACAGCATAAATCTACAGTCTGTTTCCTGAACATGATCAGTTACTAGGGATCATTCAAGAGGAGTGGGACGCTCCTGAAAGGAAGTTTCAAGCTACTAAGAAATTCACAAAGTCCTATCCCTTCTCTAAAGAGCTTATTGATAAGTGGTCTAACCCCCCGGTGGTCGACGCACCAGTGTCAAGACTTTCTAAATCTACCACGCTGCCAGTCACTGACGCAGCGGCATTCAAGGATCCATCTGACAAAAGACTAGAAGGTTTTTTAAGGGCAATATATTCCTCAGCAGGATCTACACTGCGGCCCTGTTTGGCTTTAGCATGGGTCTCGAGCCATTCAGGCTTGGTCCGAGTCACTCGTCAAGGACATTCAGGGTGGTGTTCCCCGAACTGATCTTCTGTCCTCTGCACAAGCAATTGCGGAAGCATCAAGCTATCTTTGTGATACTTCCTTGGATGCCTCACAGCTTACTTCACGTACTTCGGCTCTGTCAATAGCCGCACGCAGAACGCTTTGGCTGAAGAATTGGTCAGCGGACATTAGTTCCAAGAAGTCCTTAACTTCTCTTCCGTACAAGGGCCAACGATTATTTGGCGAGGAACTCGAGAAGATTATCTCACAAGCGACAGGTGGTAAGAGCACCTTCCTTCCACAAGCCAGAAGTAGAGCATCATCAGCCAACAGACGGGGAAAATTTTTTCGTGGCCAGAGTGGCCGGTTCGCGCGGCGGGGTAGTCCGCCACAAAGATCCCACTTTCGCTCCAAAACCAACGACAAGAACCGCCCCCCGTGGAAGAGTAATCGACCTCACAACAAACCATCAGCTGATAAGCCCACGTCGGCATGACGGGGCAATCCCTCCGGAATCGTTGGAACAGATCGGCGGAAAATTACTACGATTCCGGGAGGAATGGATCCGTCACTCTTCAGATGCCTGGGTCAAGGAGATCGTCTCTGGGGGCTACCATCTCGACCTGGCGGCGCAGCCTCCCAGGAGATTCATTATGTCCAGGGTACCCTCCAATCCCTTAAAACAAAGACCTTTTCTGGAGTGCATAGACAAGATGGAGAGATCGGGGGTTATCACACCAGTACCTCAGCCGGAGAGATTCTCCGGGTTCTACTCCAACCTTTTTACAGTCCCAAAGAAGGACGGCACGGTCAGACCTGTTCTCGACCTCAAGCGACTGAACAAGTACATCCGTTCTGTGCGCTTCAAAATGGAGACTTTGAGATCAGTAATTCGGGGCATGGAACAGGGTCAACTAATGATGTCCCTGGACATAAGGGATGCCTACCTCCATGTTCCCATTTGGCCTCCTCATCATCGCTACCTCCGCTTTGCATTTCAAAACAGACATTACCAATTTGTGGCACTACCGTTTGGCCTGTCCTCGGCCCCGCGGGTCTTCACCAAACTAATGGCAGTGTCGGCAGCCACCCTGAGAATGCAAGGGATTTCGGTGACACCTTATCTCGACGACCTACTTATCAAAGCCCGGTCAGTAGAGAAGGCCAGGGTGGATCTCCAATATGACTCCGAGCCATCACATGACCTTTCTCGGGTTGGAATTCAACACCCTCACGCAGACCGTGAGTCTACCTCTGGTCAAACAGAACAGAATCAGGGGTCAGGTACAGTCTCTGATAGACAGCCCGGTGTCCACAGTACACAGAGCAATGCAAGTCCTCGGATCGATGGTATCAGCCATCGAGGCTGTCCCCTTCGCACAGATACATCTTCGTCCTCTTCAGTCCAGCATTCTTGCCACCTGGCAGGGGGGATCGTTGAACCAACCTGTCCGGTTATCTCCGGCGACGAAAGAAGCTCTACGGTGGTGGCTGTCCCCCGAGAACCTAGCAGTAGGACAATCTTGGGTGACACCAGATTGGAGGGTGATGGCCACGGATGCCAGCCTTCAGGGCTGGGGAGCAACTTGGGAGAACCACTCTGCGCAGGGCCGCTGGTCTCCCGCGGAGTCCAGACTTCCTATCAACATTCTGGAACTCAGGGCAGTGAAGTTGGCACTCAGTCAGTGGAGCCACCTCCTTCGGCTACAGTCAGTCCGCATCCAAAGCGACAACGTCACCACGGTGGCCTACATCAACAGACAGGGAGGGACTCGGAGCCAAAAAGCTCTGGCAGAAGCCAGAGAGATTCTGCAGTGGGCAGAGCAGAACTCTGTCAGACTATCAGCCATTCACATACCGGGCGTGGCCAATACAAAGGCGGACTTCCTCAGTCGAAATCAACTCGATCCCGGGGAGTGGGAGCTTCACCCGGAGGCTTTCGATCAACTAGTGTCAATCTGGGGAAGACCAAGCATAGATCTCATGGCGTCGAGGCGAAATCGAAAAGTCTCAACCTTCTTTGCACGATACCGAGACCCTCTAGCGGCAGGGGTAGATGCCATGACACAACACTGGCAGTTCAAGCTGGCTTATGTCTTCCCTCCACTTCCAATGCTCCCTCGGGTGCTCAAGAAGCTCAAGCAGTCCAGAGCCACAGTAATCGTAGTAGCTCCCTTCTGGCCGCGAAGAACCTGGTTCTCCGATCTTCAAGAACTGTCCGTGGCTCCACCGGTCCGGCTGGACGGCAGGCCAGACCTTCTGCAGCAAGGACCCATAGCTCATCACAATCCCGGTCTGTTTGCTTTGACGGGCTGGCTGTTGAAGCATCCATCTGGCGAAATCAGGGATTGACGGAAGAGGTTATTGCTACTATGCTCAAAGCTCGAAAACCATCGTCTTCCAAGTCGTACCATAGAGTTTGGCACTCCTACCTCGAGTGGTGCAATGAGTCAGAATTTTCGTTCATGGAGCCCTGTATCCCTCGAATCTTGTCCTTTCTTCAGCGGGGCCTCCAATTAGGGCTTAAACTCAGCTCCCTCAAGGTGCAAGTTTCTGCCCTTTCTATCCTATTTCAAAAGCGCCTAGCTACTGAGGAGACGATTCGCACCTTTCTACAGGGAGTCGCTCACGTGGCACCCCCATTCCGACCGCCTACAGCTGGATGGGATCTCAATCTGTTGCTGGAAGCCTTACTTGATCCTCCCTTTGAACCCCTGGGTTCAATTTCCGATGCATGGATGACGTGGAAAGTGGTCTTTCTGATGGCAATATCCTCTACTAGACGAGTATCTGAACTTAGCGCTCTGTCTTGCGACTCTCCATATCTCATCTTTCACAAAGACAAGGCTGTTCTGCGCACACTTCCACATTTCCTGCCGAAGGTTGTTTCGGAGTTCCATCTGAATCAGGAGATTATCGTTCCTTCCCTCTGTCCGGAACCTAAGAACGATAAGGAACGCAGGATCCACAGCCTTGACGTAGTCAGAGCTCTTCGCTGGTACGTTGAACGGTCAAAAGCCTTCAGAACTTCAAGGTCATTGTTTGTGATTCCCTCTGGACCTCGAAGAGGACAGGCGGCTTCTAAGACTTCTCTTGCTCGTTGGATTAGAGAAACTATCAAGCAAGCATATACTACAAAGGGAAGAGCACCGCCTGAAGGTATCCGGGCTCATTCCACTAGATCGGTAGGTGCCTCTTGGGCTTGGCGTAACTCTGCTTCCTTGGAGCAGATCTGCAAGGCGGCTACCTGGTCATCCGTTAACACATTTACCAAGTTTTACAAAGTTGACACCTTTTCCTCGGCCGAGGCTTCTCTCGGGCGTAAGGTGTTGCAAGCAGTTATTAAGTAATTCTGCAGTTTCGGTCTATGCTCGCACCCACCCTGCTGTTTGGACTGCTTTGATAAGTCCCCATCGGTCCCTGTGTCCCCCTAAAGACGACAGAGAAAACAGGATTTTTGTACTCACCGTTAAATCTGTTTCTCTGTAGTCGAAAGGGGGACACAGGGCTTCCCGCCCAGTGACGAGCTACAGACCATATTTGGTTTTTCTGAATAGGTTCCTTGGTTTACTAGTTCTGCCTGTTATAAGTTTAGTAATTCTAGTAGCAGCTTTGGAACAAACTGAAGTCTGAGTACAGTGTGTGGGGTTAAGCCTAACCTGGCACGCCCACTTTAATTACTTCAAGTGTCCTGCCTCCTGGAGGATGGAGCTTAACCCATCGGTCCCTGTGTCCCCCTTTCGACTACAGAGAAACAGATTTAACGGTGAGTACAAAAATCCTGTTTTTAAGCAATCTGGTAGCTAAGGTCTCAATTACCCTAGCAACCATGCATTGATTTGAATAAGAGACTGGAATATGAATAGGAGAGGCCTGAATAGAGATGAGTAATAAAAAGTAGCAATAACAATACATTTGTAGCCTTACAGAGCATTTGTTTTTTAGAAGGGGTTGGCAACGCCCATTTGAAAGCTACAGAAAGATAAAGGCAAATAATTATAAAACAATTAAAATAAATGATGAAAAGTTAAGAATTGGCCATTATATAACTAAAAGTTATCTTAAAGGTCAACCACCCCTTTAAGGCATGCACCCTTAACGAATGTCGGAGCTCAATGATGGCCTTGAAAATCGCTTATTGTTTTCATTAGATTGCTTCATACACAACATTGTAAACATTAGTGGGGCAATCGGCACATTTTACACTCTTTCACCTTGTATTTAGACTGAGACTGTGTTGTTCCTATTTTCTGACTGTATTCATGGGTTGCCTTACAGGCAGGATGTCTACCGGGCATCTGGGAAGTTCGAGCTCTTGGATCGGATTCTGCCCAAGTTGAGAGCCACCAATCACAAGGTCCTGCTCTTTTGCCAGATGACCACACTGATGACGATTATGGAAGATTACTTTGCTTATCGTGGCTTTAAATACCTTCGATTGGACGGTAGGTAGACAGTCATTCATTCAGTTTCTTGCTCTCATGTGAGATCAGAATAGAGCGCGTTATGTACTTTTTTTTTTTTTTTTTTGCCATTAATGTATATTTTGTTGTGTGTTTTGCAGGCACCACCAAAGCAGATGACCGTGGAATGTTATTGAAAACCTTTAATGAGCCTGGATCTGAATACTTCATCTTCCTTCTCAGTACACGAGCTGGGGGTCTGGGCTTAAACCTTCAGTCTGCAGACACAGTTGTTATATTTGATAGTGACTGGAATCCACATCAGGTACAAAAACCACACAAATGCGTTTCTACATTGGAATCTTTTTAGTGCTAGAAAGTTTATTAGCTGCATGTGATGTTGCTCTTATGCTATAGCTTGCAGTAAGTCTCATGGTAAGGACAACTGGGAGCCCTAGAGCATAAAGGAGAAGGAAAGGCTAAAACTAAGCTTTATCAGAAATACACCAGTAAACCCTCAAAGTAATGCTGCTCTGAGTCCTCTGTCAAAAGAAACACCACATTTCTTTCCTTCTATTGTGTACTCATGGGTTTCTGTATCAGACTTCCTGTTTTCAGCTTAAACCTCCAGGGCTAGGGCTTGAGCATGCTCAGTTTGCTCCTCTCCCCCTCCCAGCTGTATTCTGAGCCCAGAGCTATGAGTGAGCAGGGAGAGACTGACAGGAAGTGGTCATGCCAAGTTAATATGGCAGCTGCTATACTAAACAAACAGAGCTTCTAGAGCTATTTACTCAGGTATGGTAAAGCATTCTACAGAATAATTATAGTGTTATAGTGGCTAATCTATTGGCAATAAACTGCTTTGGTAGCTTTCCTTCTCCTTTAAAGTGTCAATACCCTGGATACACACTCAGAAGGGACCTACTAACAAGATAGCGTTTTGTTAATCTCTGCAGCACCAATGGTGTTGTATAACCGGCAAGTTCTGTTGTGTCCTTTAATTTATTGGGACATATTAAAATCCCTTAGACCCCCAAAAAAAGCTAATGTTTCATGCTTACCCAGCACTTAATCATAGGCATCTCATATGCCTATGATTAAGTACTGGGTAAGCATGAGACGCGTTAGGCTTTTTTGTGTGGTCTAATGATTTTATATGTTCCAATAAATGCTTATTTTATTTAAATGCATGAGTACATTTAACTCATGCATGGTCACTCATATATACGATATAGGTGTGCTCATTGGCTAAACTCTATTTGATTTCTCTTGTGTGTCCTGGACAGGATTTGCAGGCTCAGGACCGAGCTCACAGAATCGGGCAACAGAATGAAGTGCGTGTACTACGCTTATGCACCGTGAACAGCGTGGAAGAAAAGATCCTGGCAGCAGCAAAGTATAAGCTAAATGTCGATCAGAAAGTTATCCAGGCCGGAATGTTTGACCAGAAATCCTCCAGCCATGAGCGCAAGGCCTTCCTGCAGGCCATTCTGGAACATGAAGAGCAAGATGAGGTGCGACTCAACTGTTTTCTTTTTCTTTGTGCTCATTCTGAATGTCCGTATGTACTCGGACTGTGCCAGCAAATAGGTATCATTTGTGTGAATGTGTTTTGCATAAATGAGAGTGAAACACCTTATGTACATGCTGCTTGCCTCTCTCATTCATAATTGGGTGAATCTGGCACATGGTATAATTGGATCATTTTAGGCAAGACTCGCCTTATACAAAAAACTTGATACAGACCCCTTTCACTTACCAATTATTGTCAGTGTATGATCTATCTGAATAATTTAAAGCAAAATCTCGGACCCTAGCTGAGTTATCCTTGCAAGGAAGCCAATAATGGAAACCTTGTACGTTTCTCAAGATACTTTGTTCTCTTCTCACCCTCAGGAGGAAGATGAGGTGCCGGATGACGAAACTGTGAACCAGATGATTGCACGTAATGAGGAAGAGTTTGACCTTTTTATGGTTTGTTCCTTTAAATTTAAACACCTTGTGTAGATTGTGATTGGTGGTATTGGGTATTTCTCTTTTAAAGGGGAACTATCGTGAAAATTTAATATAAGAAACTTTCTAAATACAATCAAATAAATGTTCTGCACTGTTTCTGAAATAATCAAGTTTATCTTCACTATTCCTCTCAGCATCTTTCTCCTCATTCTCTGTTCATGCAGCAGTTGAGTGTCAGATATTCACTGACAGATCCAATATATCTTATAGGGGGGCTCCTTTCCTAGCAGATGTATTAGAGCTCACTTAAATAACTGATTCCAGTACAAACAAAATAACTGCCTTTTGCACAAATCCTGCATGTAGAGAGACATGATTTCTGGTGAGTTTAATAGAGTGAGCTCTAATACATCTTCTAGGCAAAAGGAGCCCCCCTATAAGATATATTGGATCTAACTGTCAATGAATATCTGACACCCAACTGCTGCATGAAGACAGAATTAAGGTAACAGATCCTGAGAGAGGAATAGTAAAGATAAACTTGATTATTTCAGAAACTATAGAGTATTTTTAACTGATTTTATTACATTTTTTATTTCAGTATACTGATGCTTATATTACATTATAATTTTCGCGATCGTTCCCCTTTAATTATTGCCCTTTAAAAGTCTGAGATTCTTCTGTTATGAAAACTGAATAGTCTGTGGGAGTCCCGCTGTTTCCTCACTGCTGGGACTGGTTGGGTTTAGGATTCTGGATACTGGGTTCCCAAGCAGCAGGGAATATTGATCTGAATTTTGATAATGCAAACTACATGAAAATGAAGGGTGCTTTCGGCATGCTTCCTTAAATCAAACCTTCAACGTTGTTTCCCAGCGTATGGATCTGGACAGGCGAAGAGAAGAAGCCCGTAATCCCAAACGCAAACCTCGCCTCATGGAAGAAGATGAGCTGCCATCCTGGATCATTAAAGATGATGCTGAGGTGGAGCGCCTTACTTGTGAAGAAGAAGAGGAAAAGATGTTTGGCCGTGGCTCTCGTAGCCGAAAGGAGGTGGATTATAGTGACTCGCTCACAGAAAAGCAGTGGCTGAAGGTACTAGATTTGCTCTCATAAAACAAATAAACAAGGTTGCCTTATTGTTGAAGGTCTAATGTGGTTATTGACTCTCCGCAGGCCATAGAAGAGGGAACTCTAGAAGAGATTGAGGAGGAAGTGCGCCAGAAGAAAACCACTCGCAAGAGGAAGAGGGATATAGACCCTGGGATGGTAACGCCAACCACAAGCACCCGGGGCAGGGAGAGGGACGATGAGGGGAAGAAACAGAAAAAGAGGGGACGACCCCCTGCTGAGAAACTTTCGCCAAACCCCCCAAAACTTACAAAGAAGATGAAGAAGATTGTGGATGCAGTCATAAAATACAAAGAAAGGTCAGAACGGCTGCATAAAAAAAAGACGTAATGGAGAGTGGTCTGTAGGCCATAGACTGATACTCACATGTGTTTCTTTCAGCTCTAACGGCCGCCAGCTGAGTGAAGTTTTTATTCAGTTGCCATCCCGTAAGGAACTCCCAGAGTACTACGAGCTCATTCGCAAGCCAGTGGACTTTAGAAAGATCAAGGTGAGTGCAAATGCTTTCTAGTGTTTTAGTCACACCTTCTGTTAGCACATGATCAGGAATCTGACTCGAGGTTCACTTGTGTTTCTGCAGGAGAGGATCCGAAATCATAAGTACCGAAGCCTGAACGATCTGGAGAAAGATGTCATGCTGTTGTGTCAGAATGCTCAGACCTTCAACCTGGAGGGGTCCTTGGTAAGAAACCCCTAACGGTTTCACCCGGGGGTGGGGGGTAGTTCATAGTCTCTACAAACAATCGATTGCAATACTAGATCAATGACTGACTTCCATTTTTATAGATCTACGAAGACTCTATTGTGCTCCAGTCTGTGTTCACCAGCGTAAGGCAGAAAATAGAGAAGGAAGAAGAGAGCGAAGGAGATGAGAGCGAGGAAGAGGAGGAAGTGGAAGAAGAAGGCTCAGAGTCAGAGTGTGAGTACACTAATGTTTTAAAGGATAAGTAAACCTTTAAAATTTAAATTGATGAGGGTGCTATTCTAAGCACTTGTGTCCTTTACATTCGTTATTTTCTTTTTATTCCAAGATATTAAGGGATACATGTGCTGTTAATATGAATGAATTTTGTTACAACAGCGCCACCTGCTGGTCAGTTTCCCACAAGTCTGACACCAAGTAGTGGCTGCTCTGATGTTCTTCTGCTTAGGAAAAGAATTAGAAACCTTTCTCACATCTTTCCTAAGCAGAAGAACATCAGAGCAGCCTCTTTCTTTCTCCTGACAACTTCCTTGACTACTTGCTGGTCAGACTGGTGGGAAACTGACCAGCAGGTGGCACTGTTGTAACAAAATTCATTAATATTCGCACATGTATCCTTGAATATCTTGGAATAAAATAATGAATGTAAATGACAAAAAGTGCTCAGAATAGCCCCCTCATCCATTTTAAGTTCACTAATTTTAAATGTTTATGCTTTATTTAGCTTTACACAACCATAGAACAAGGGACTATGTTAATGTAATAGTTGTCCTGATGTCTCGCAAGCTAAACTCGATGTATCTGCTCTATTCAACAGCACGCTCTGTGAAGGTCAAGATTAAGCTGGGTCGCAAGGAGAAAGGTCAGGAAAGGATGAAGGGGCGCAGGAGGACCAGCCGAGGGTGCAGAGCCAAGCCAGTGATTAGTGATGATGATAGCGAGGAAGAACAAGAAGAGGCCAATGTATGTTGTCTCTCTGTTTCTCTTTCCTTAGTCAGCAGGTTTGCGGATTGTGTGTGTCTAGGGGTGGTTTCTGAAATACTAGCAGTTTTAGACTGCCAATACCAGGCTTTTTCTTCTCAAGAGTTGCTTGTCGCTGAACAAATGCTGTTGAGCAGAAAGCCTGGTTCAGAGGATCAATGGGAGTACGCTTAGATATTTTCTATTTGGGTTAAAATGTATGAAACCTCTATCCTGTATGTTATTGGGTTTATATGTGCAACTTGTTTTTGTCTTGTAGGAGCGCTCAGGAAGTGGAAGTGAAGAAGACTGAATTAGAATCGCATCACATTCCTTTACCCCCTCCCCCCCCTTCCATGTCTCATTCCACAGCGTGCCACTGGAACCCCTATTCCAAACCCGCAAAGCACCCTGCATCCCCCAAGACCCACCCCATAGAACCTTCCATTTTCTGTAGGTCACTAACGGGTAGCCAGAAATGTAGTGAACTGTACAAAGTTCTTCCATATTTATATAAACGATTTAGGGACGTACCAGTCTGTAGCAGCTTCTTAAGGCAAAAGTGTTAACTATCTGGCCCGACTGCTCGGCCTCTCCAGATCGGGTAAAAAGGATTGACTTTTGATTACATATGAATATATATTTTTTTTTATGGCAGTACTGTTTGCGTTACAGTATGGAATCACTGTAGTGTCAGCCCCGTGGATGCATGCAGTTAGCAATCCACCCTTTTAGTACTGTATTTTACAAAAACAGGTCAAAATAAAGCCCAGCGTCCCCCCTGTCTCTCATGCGTCGCAGGGAGGGGGCGGGGCTGGCAGCGGTAGCTGTATGTCTGTGTGTCGGTGTCACTGGATTTCAAACCGTTATAAATTAAACCCAAGATGGAATACCTCGCTCTGTTTGACTTGTATCATTTTTGTATGAATTTTTAATGTTTTGGGAGATGAACCCGAATAAAAATTGCTGAGTCTTCAAAAAAAAAAAAGGACAAGTTAAAAACAAAACAAACAAACATGGGTCTGTCGTGATTATGGCATGTTTTGTTTAGTCTTCCTTTAATGCATGGTGCTTCTCAGTTAACTCCACTCCTGCTGCTGACACAGCCCTAGTTATTGTATATAGGAACAGTATACAGGGGGTGCTCCTGCCATGGGGCAAGTAAGGCTGCAGTGCCACATAGCTTAACTGGGATGGCAAAAAATCCCCTCCTTTTAATGTTAACAGCCCAAATTGCTGTTGTGTTTGAAAGCCAGGCTCTTCTAGTGCAGAGAGCACAATAGCCAGTATCGGGGGCTTTATACTACAACAGGACATGTTTTAAAGAAGAAAGAGAAAACTACTGAGGTAGATTATTGCCAATAGATTAACCACAATAGTGCAAGCTGGAATGCTTTCTTTATTCTGCAGAATACATTACCATACCTGTGTAAACCGCTATAGAAGCTTGTTTAGGATAGCAGCTGCCATATTAGCTTGGTATGACATCACTTCCTGCTCGAGTCTCTGCTCTAGGCTTAGATTACAGGAGGGGGGGGGGGAGAGGAGCAAACTGAGCATGCTCACGCCCGGGGCAAGGAGGTCTATGCTGAAAACATGAAGTCTGATACAGGAGCCCATGAGTACACAATAGAAGGAAAGAAATGTGGTGCCTTTTGACAGAGGACTCAGAGCAGCATTACTTTGAGGGTTACTGGTGTATTTATAAAGACCTTTCTGATGAAGCTTACTTACTTTTAGCCTTTCCTCCTCCTTTAAAGGGGAGGCTGGTTTAGGGTGTCTTTTTTTTTTTTTTTTTTTTTTTTTTTTTTTTTTTGCCAAATATATATAGATACACAAATATACATAATTCCACAGGAAGCCATATTGTAGGAACCATTTCACAATGTCACTCTGGCTCACAGTATGACACAACCCCTCCCTCACCTTGTTCCATTCTGAACTGATGGATTCTTGAATTTGAAGTCCCTCTGCTTTCCATGTAATCTGTACACCAGCCACTATGGAAATCAGATGAAGTTCAAGTCCGAGAATCCACAATAGACAATTGAACAAGGTGATGGGAGGGCTTGCAGGGCACTTGTGAGCCTAATGGGGGTGGAGAACTGGTTCCTTCCTACAAGTATCACTGCTTCTTTGCAGTTCCAATGCAACCCAAAAAAATATGTATTATATATGGAAGTTCAGACAGTGTTTAGGCATCTTTTCTGCAACAGACATACTGAGGGGACAGTTCCCGTGGTTGCGCAAAAACTAGTACGGACAGTAATTTCATTATGGAGGCTTGTAAATTGCGAGATAGGGTTCTTGGGGGGGAAAAAAGGGTGTATTACAGGACACGTTCATCTGAGATTCTTTGCACCTATTGTATCCTGTGTGTAATAATCTGAGCTGTGGCATGTCTAGATCTTGCTAAATCTGCAAGTTCCTTCTTTCTCATTGCTGGTCCAGCCACAACGACCTCACAAACCTCCCAAGTGTGAGAAATTGCAGCAAGATTATCAAACCATCATCCGGGAGTTTCAAACTCAAGTGCACTGAATCAACATGGAGTTTCAAACTCAAGTGCACTGAATCCATCATTTTGGGGCTGAGCAGAATACTGAATCAGAATCATCCAAGAGAATTTAGGAAAGTAAAGGGAGATTGGATTGTTTGGCTTGTTTGTGAGGTGGAACCAAGCCCCAACCTCTGCTTGGCCAGTAGAAAGAATGAAAATGAGACCATAGGGAGGTTCAACTCTCAATTTCCATTACTTTTAGTAATTGATGCACACAGTTTAAAGGTGTTCCTTAAGCATCTTGGGTTTGTCGCTGTTCTAGGAACTGTGCTTTTAATTAAAATCCAATCACAGTAACTATGCAGCATTCACACCTCTCTGAAAAGTTACAATGGGCCATTGTGATTGGATTAGTAGAAGAGTTTATATGCCTAGGATTTCCCACAACAGTCATCTGAGCAGCTTCTTCAGTTCAACTGACTAGTGAAACGTCTTCAATGATCACTCGGCAAGTCCAGTTGCTCTAGATTTACTTATACTAGGTGTACTTTAATAGGTATACTCAACAATACAATTCCCATCAGGAGATGTTAGGGAGCTTTTCATCTAATTTCAATGCAGTGCCAATGGCCTGATCAGCATTGCCATGTGAGGGCTGAAGTGGGTGGTTTGAGTGAGAACATCACAGGCTGATTGGTGGGATCTCCATAAAGCTGTAATTCTACAAGGGGTGAGTGAGAGTAGAACTTTAAATGCTTGGCTGACATATTGGCTTTCAATCACTACCTACCGAGGCTCTGGCAACCCTCTTGTATATTATGTTTATTTCTACCCCCTTATCAAAGCATCAGAGGGTTCTGTAAGGACTTGTAGGGTTACCAATGTGGCCAGTGACCCTGCATCTATGTGTTGCATGGATTCTGCTATGGTGCTTGGCATGTACAGCTTTGTCAAGCATGAAACCTAATTTACTCTACTGCTATAACCCACACATCTCAGTAAAATGCTGCTTGCAGATTTTTTAAATTCTGAAAAGAGGAAGAACAGGACGAAAGAACATTTTAAAACCTTACAATACGCAGAGCAACTGAAAAGGCTGAGCTGTAACATACTGAAAGTTTATTTAAAGGCGAACTTCTATATTCTAATGAGAATTTAGCCTATCGGTGTGCCATGACAGGATTAGGCCAGCAGAGGGAGCTGGTGTCTCTAGAAGCCCCAATCAACTGCTTTGAGCTGCTCTTTGTATCACCAGTGGGAACCAGAGAAGATCATAATACTGGTATAAAATGGTATCTGCCCTGCCTGATCCCCCAATCACTGCCCAATGAGAGAAATAGAGAAAATATTATGTGCACCCCAACCCTGTTGCTCTGGGTCTCTTGGGAACAGTGGGCTCTGTTTGCCCTTATGGTAATTTGCCACTGGTCACTGATAAGTAAACCATGTGGGTGCAGCACTGCAGGGTGCAGGACTTTCATGTAGCAATTACCGACTTCCTTGCCAAAAATTATTAAACCTACAGCATCCACTACCAAGGACCTGACTGCTAGTACCATAGAAGGTGAACTGGCCCTTGATCAAAAAGCAGCCTTCTCTGCTGACATAACATCTGCCCCTTTCTCTGCTACGTGACTCAACCTGCATAAGAAGCAACAGCTGAGTTTGTGTATCCCAGAAACTGAGCCTGAATTAGCCGTGCCTTTGTGTAGCTCTATGGCAACACCCTTACTCTACTCTGGCAACTCAAGATTGCCAGGAGAGCCAGACACCTCCCCATGGGTTTGTTATTAATGTAACCTACCCCTGTGCAAAGGGTTCCTATATCTCAGCGTGATTTTGCTGTCTGAATTGAGTTCCTGTTAGGTGGACTCTTATTGGTGCTAAGAAATGGCCCAGAAAAGGAATGATTGGGTGCAGGAGTCATGTACTGTGTGTATGGCTGCACTGAGTTTAGGAATGTTGCCAGTCCACGATAACCTCATTCTCTTATACAGGCATGTTGTTCCACCTCCTGATGGCTCATGCTAGATTTGGTCAAATTTGATAAAGAGAAGAACTAGCACTAATCTATACCATGTTGCTATCTGGCACCTTGCCTAACCACCTGACAGTTAGTCCAGTTCAAGGAGTCACCCCCTGCACTTTGCATCTTTCAGCTCCGTCCATCACTAATCCACCACCCTGACAGTGTCGGGCTGGACCCACCAGAAAACCTGACATCCAGGACCCCCTCTCACAAAAATTAGATATAGAGTTTACAAAGGCTAGTAGAAAGAAGAAAGGGCTAGTGGGAATTTTTGGAGCCTGGGTTTGACCTTCGCAAATGATGCAGTTCCCACCAAATAGAAACGCCTGAAGTGCCCGAAACCAGTTGACCACTGGCTGATCACCAGTTTGGGGTTTAAATTTGGCCAACTATTTCAGGTAAGGGTTGGGTGCAAGACAGACTGGGGAAGTACACTTGTCCACTGCTTCCGAAGATTCTCTGTCTTGGAACCAGAGGTGCACACAGAAGTAGTGTACAGAGCGGGACAAAAGGGGTTGGATGGTGGTCCAAAAAAAACATAATTTTGAGGGTCAGATGCAGGGTAAAGCTTTGCGTGTTAGTGTTGTGTGTGGGTTGAGTTTTTCCTGACCAGCACATTACTACTGGTCGATGTGTCCATCAAGGCGCATGTGTCGTAAATGAAGAGCGAGTATATAGCATCAGGAATGAGTCTAGTTGGGCCAATCTGATTGGCCAGCCACTGGGCAGGCGCAATACTGATTTTCCATTGATACTATTCAGTAAAGAAAAACTATTTATGCTTCTTATCGTGTGGAAGGCTGTGGTTGTGCCCTATGTTCTAAAGCAAAACAGGGAATGAGAGGCCTGGGTAGGTACATAATATTTACTATTTATAAAGACACCTACACTTCAAATAGGGTGAGGAAGGGATGGAAGGTGCAATGGTACAAGATTATTTTACCCTTTATGCAGGTAAACGTTCACCTGCAAGGGGCTTCCAATGAGTTATTCTGGCAGAAACAGTGGCATGTTGGACAAATATCAGAACTATAATGGTAGTTATCTGCAAAAATCCTTATACTGTATGAATGTAGCAAATTAATTAGAGTGCATCATTCTCACCAGTCACAGTCCCAGCAAAGGGAAGTAAAAGCTGACAGATAACAGCTATGTAAAGCCCTTGTGTTACACAGAGGCAATCCACTGCCATGTTGTTCTACTGTAAGGGCTATTCCACACGGGGAGATAGCGACGCGTTTGTGGTCGCGGCGACAAAGCGCCGCGACCGGCGCAGGCGACAGTTTTGTATGGGCGCCTATGTAAAAACGCCTGTGCTAACCACACGAGGCGATGCGCTTTTCAACAGTCGCCTGAAAATGCCTCGCCAGGCTTTTTCAGGCGACTGTTGAAAAGCGCATCGCCTCGTGTGGTTAGCACAGGCGTTTTTACATAGGCGCCCATACAAAACTGTCGCCTGCGCCGGTCGCGGCGACTGTCGCGGCGCTTTGTCGCGCGCGACCGCAAACGCGTCGCTATCTCCCCGTGTGGACTAGCCCTAAGCGCATTTCTGGGGGCAGTGGCTGGATGTGCCAAGGATACACATCCCCAGGTCTCAACATTATCCAACTAGAAAACCATCTGTTCCATATCAGAGATCTCATGTTCTCCCTGGGCTCCTATTTGTGAATGTTTAACCGCCCTCCTTGCAACATGGGCTGCACCTTGGCGAAGGTCAGGTGGGCGGAGGACAAGCACAAGGCGAGGTTGCCCATGGCAGCCAGTAGGCAAGAAGTCTAGCAGGCCATTGGCTGGGAGCCAGCACTTGGTCCCCTTTGGCAAAAGGCAGCTGGAGTTGCATGAATCTTGCCAGAGCCAGACTGTAACCAACCCAGTGACATACGGGAAATGAGCGAGATGCACAAGAACGTGAGGAAACAGGAAGAGACTGCTCGGAGGTGTCAGTGTTTTCACAATAAATAGCTGTTTCTGAGGTCAGAACTGAATCATATTCTAGGCCTGGATTGTGGGTTCTGGCAAATGGAGGAGGGGCTACTGTAAGATAAACAATCACTATTTATTGGCCCTGTGGGGGGGGGGGTCTCTGTGTACTTGGCAGGTGGGAGATATGGCAGGTAATGGTGTGTCATGTTGTGCGTTACAACAACTAGGCCTCATTCTATGTAGTCACAGGCAAGGCCACAAATGAAGCTGAACTTTTTTGGGAATGGGTCCACATTTGTCACCCACTTTATCACATGTCGTTTTTATATTCCTGAACTCTCAGTTCAAAAGCTTTGTGGTGTTACCATGGTGATGGCAGCCATTTCCTCCACAGGAGCCCGTACAAACCCTTGGGCTTCTCATGCAGTTTCATATAGACCTTGTTGGACAGCTTATATCCATGACATGAAATTACATTATACGAATCCTCAAGCCTCTTTCACTTACATGGGCTGCAATGTCCCCTCCAAGCTCATTTATCTACTTATAACAAATGGGGGGTTACAGAATAGAAACAGGATCAGAGGGTCGTGCTCACTAAAAAAGATGAATAAACAATAACCACCCAGGCAAAGAGATAACATTGACATTAGAGGTGCGCGATCATCGGCTCAATCCATTTAACTAATGCCACTGACCGGAACTCGGCCGATTGAACCACCATTGACAGAGAGCAACTTATGACATGAACCGTTGCCATCTCACCCCCTTTGATATGTTATATATAGGCCCATTCTAAGCAACATTTCGATTGGTCTTCATTATCTATTTTAATTATAGTGTTTTATTTGATTTCTTCCAGTTTTTAACTGGGGGTTACTGACCCCATCTATAAAACAAATGCTCTGTAAGGCTACACATTTATTGTTATTGCCATTGCCAGCCATATCTTGGTGTGGGCACTGGGCTTAAACTGGCAATCTGGAAACCTATATAGATTTAGAACCTCATCATCATTTATTTATATAGCGCTGTCAAGATACGCAGTGCTTGCACAGTAGTTGAACTACCAGGGATGCGACTGCTCCAGGGTCTGCACCCTCTTGGGGCCTGAGGGTTTTTTGCGCGCTTGTGAATCTGCCGCAATCTCCATTTCCGGAGGGGCCCAGCTACGTAGCCTGCGCCCCACAACTGGTAGTTCCATTACTAGGACTGCATGTATATATGCGAGGGTCTTGTTTGCTATGAACATACACAGGCCCCCCGTTTTCATGTGCACAGGACAGGTCTGGCAATCTGTGTGTTCTGGCAAATGCCAGAGGGGCTGCTGAAAGGTCCCATAGACGGTCACTATTCAGTGGGCTGGTGGAGGACAATTTGGGCCTCTGTGTACTTGGAATGGCAGGGCCTATTTAGACTCCCAGTCCAGACCTGGCACAGGATATGGCTATAGGACACAGGGGCTGTTATGCAGGGTCGGACTGGAGCCTTGGGGGCCCACCAGGGCTGCAAACGAAAGGCCCTCCTGGCAGTCGCTGGGGGCCCCCTCCCGAGCTCCAACTCCCTGGCCTGCCGCGCTGTTCGCCAATGCACAGACACGTCGAGCTGCTCACGCATGTGCGAAACGGCATGTACTTTTATTTCTTAATGTCACACCTGGGGTCGGGGGAGCAGGTTTGGGCCGGCGGGGGCCTATGAGGGCCGGGCCCACCGGGTATTTTCCCGGTGTCCCCCGGCCCAGTCCGACACTGCTGTAACAGTATCATTTTCCTCACCAGGAGTAGGCAGTGTCCACCCACATCTCCAGCAGAGTAAGTGCAGAGACACATGTGGAAACTTCGGAAAACGAAGAGCTCTGAATGCCATCCTGCCAGCGATTTAGACTCTAGAAGACGGGAAGGCAGTTCGGGGAGATTAGTCGCCCGAAGAAGAGGCGTTTTGTCGCCGGCGACTAATCTCCCCAAATCTCCACGTGTGTCTCTGCCCTAAGCAATTCAGAGGTGATGGTGCATCCTGCATGGCTACACAGAATTAGCTACAGTTTGTTCCCTATTCAGCTGGTATCTCTGTAAAGGTTAAGCTGGGACTTTAATTCTACCAGCAAACAAAACAGAAGGATGGGGTCAGTGTTCTCGCTGTGGGCAAACTTCCTATCTGTTCCCACTCATACTTGTTTTGGTGCTGGAGCTTCCAATGTACAAAGCAGCCACCACACTGGCAGTCCAAGGGTTAATAATAATAATGCATTGTATGGGCAGCTTTGTACTGGAGATTCTTTTCATGCTGCAAATATTTCCTTCCTATCTGTGCGAGTGCAGGAAAAGGGAAGGGCCACGGAATGGTGTGATTCTCTGACACAAACCTACGTCTTGGCCAGTGGCGACATTACATTAGTGCAAGGTCAGGTCTCGCACACTTGTTCTAGGGGAGGGCCCTCCAGCACCAGATGGAAATGAACACAGCTGCAAACAGGGGTGTAACTACAGAGGAAGCAGGTGGCCCCAGGAAGTATAGGGGCACATTTAGGCTCTGATTAATGTACAATTTCAATAAATATTGCTAAAACAGTTCAACCTCTAGACATTTTGGAGTCCTGAAAAATAATTTGGGGCCCAGTTATATGTAGTTATTCCACTGGCTGCAAACATTACACTCATATGATATATGATAGCGTAGAACTATTGCTAGATAGTCTGAGTAGGTTTTATTATGTACTGTACACCGTCTTGTGAACTACAGCTCCCAACACCCCACCCACAATATTGTCAGTCACCAATGTTTATGTTCACTTCAAAATAAACTGACTTGTACCCTTAGGGCATTTACATGTGTGAACTTTATTTATATACTGTAGCTGTTACATGCTACACATGCTTTCTAGTAGCTTTAAAGGAGAACTAAAGCTTAACTAAAGAAGTAGCTAGAAATGTTGTACATTATGTTTTGTGCTTCTGTACCAGCCCAAGGCAACCACAGCCCTTTAGCAGTAAAGATCTGTGTCTCCAAAGATGCCCCAGTAGCTCCCCATCTTCTTTTCTGCTGATTCACTGCACATAGGGTTGCCACCTTTTCCTAAAATTTTTACCGGCTAGTGGGTGGAGGGAACACAAAGGGGAATCATGACGTAAAAGGTCATAAAAGGTAAAAGGTCGTAAAAGGTCGGAGTCCGGAGATTTCAAGACGGAGGACAAAAGCTACTTTTACAGGGTTTGGGGGCGGACCGAGGGGTCTTTCTAAGGGTATTACAAATTTACCCGCAGCTACATTGCTGGTAAATTTGTAATATCAGCCCCGGCCTTGGCAGGTGTTTTAGCGGCTAGGCCGGTAAAATACCGGCCGGATGGCAACCCTAACTGCACATGCTCTGTGCTGCTGTCACTTACTGAGCTTAGGGACCAACGCACAATCAGGGCCGGATTTGCCCTGAGGCCAGCGTCCTCCTTTGCCCCCTCCCTCTCTAAAGATAGCGCGCATGCGCATCCTGTTAGCTTGGTTTCGGAGCACTAGCCGTTCGGCGCTTGTGCTCCAACAAGAAAACTGCTTGTGCGGCTGGGCGGCATGCCAGTGCAATTAGCATCAGAATTTAATAATCAGCAAACCTGTAGCATCAGCTTATATTACAGCCAGGGAAGCTCATTTTCTGCTGGATAATTAGTGACGAGCCCTAAGCTTAGCTTCTCAACAGCCAATCAGAGCCCACTGAGCATGTGAGTGTCACAGACACTTTCCAAGATGGTGACCCCCTGTGACAAGTTTGAAGTCCTGGATCATTGCTGCTATTGACAAGCTGAAACTTTAGCCTTGTGCAATAAGTTCACTATATATAATATGCCATTTTTAACCATATTCATTTTTAGAGGTTAGTTCTCCTTTAAAGGACAAGGAAAGGCCAATTCAATGGCATCCCATGTGAATCTAATAGCGAACTCTGGACCTCAGGCTGGCACCCCTCTTCACCAAAAACACACTGGCCCTGGATGCTTTATATAATAGTTCTCTGCCATCTTCTCCAATCTATTTGCATGGATTCATAGCACAGGTCAGTCCCAGCACATACACATTACAGTGCAATTACAGACCTCTCTATAGTGCACACGTGTCAACCCACAGTTCTGCAGTTTTCAGTGAATAGGGGCACTGGTCTGGGTTTAGCAATTGGATTCAACAGGGGTTCCCTAACAAATTGACATCCATGGCCTCCACCAGAGCAGTATAGAGGGTACTGCAGTCAGGGGTAGTCAGGAATGAAAGAGCCCCAGTTAACATGCTGGAAGGTTCCATCACCCAGTTGCCCGGATGAGCTAAGTAATAGGAGCTCCCTTCGGTGCTTACCTAGTAGTATGGTGCCCCATGCTAACTGATGGTGGCCTTGGTCTTTCATTATCCTACAGAGCTCCGGAGTGCCTTACATTCCATGGCACGTCTTACCTGTGTGGGATGAATGGTGCGCAAGGAAATAGTGTGCAAGGAAATAGTGTGCAAGGAAATGGTGTGCAAGGAAATAGTGGGCAAGGAAATAGTGTGCAAGGAAATGGTGTGCAAGGAAATAGTGGGCAAGGAAATGGTGTGCAAGGAAATAGTGTGCAAGGAAATAGTGTGCAAGGAAATGGTGTGCAAGGAAATAGTGTGCAAGGAAATAGTGTGCAAGGAAATGGTGTGCAAGGAAATAGTGTGCAAGGAAATAGTGTACAAGGAAATAGTGTGCAAGGAAATAGTGTGCAAGGAAATAGTGTGCAAGGAAATGGTGTGCAAGGAAATAGTGTGCAAGGAAATAGTGTGCAAGGAAATGGTGTGCAAGGAAATAGTGTGCAAGGAAATAGTGTACAAGGAAATAGTGTGCAAGGAAATAGTGTGCAAGGAAATGGTGTGCAAGGAAATGGTGTGCAAGGAAATAGTGGGCAAGGGGATGCCATGCTCCTCCCATAGGTCTTAGCTCTCCATTCAGGAAAGCAATAGGTGTAAGTCACAGGAGCATATTGCCACCATGGTCTTTTGGTTTCATATGGAAAGCATTTTTTTTCTGATAAAAACAAACATTGGAAAGGTTTGTGCACGTGACAGCATTCTATCTGGCCATGTAACGTATTAACACCACACATGTTATTATATTGAGACCAGGCAGGGATCAGCTACAAGGAGCAGCCTCTTGTTCTGCAGGAGCGAGACAATACAGGCGCAGTCCCAATACTCATATTCCCTCTGCACTGTCTGCCTACACAGTGGTGTAACTACTTAGCCTCGTTCCCAACACAGCTCTGCCCCCTGACATCACTGCCCATCAGGTCTGGACAGCGAATAAAAACAGTCCCTGTCATTACAGGTACAAAGAGGCCCAAACAGCAAACACAGAGGTCTAAACAGCCCCCCACCAGCCTAATAAATATTGACTATCTATGACAACTTACAGTAGCCCCTCTGCCATTTGCCAGAACCCACAGATTGGCAGTCCGGGCCTGCTGCCCATGTCCACCACAAACACGAGGCAACCCTAGTGCAAGCACATGGGGCAAATGTTGGCAGGGGTAGGCTCAACACAACTGTACAATAATAGAGGGGACGGGCAATTTTTTTTTTGCTTGGGTTGCCCAAATGATTTTCCTGATAGAACTGTGCCTATTCTGTGTGTCTGTAACTCTGCCATCCCTCATGCTCTTGCCCTGCCTCTTTCTAAGGCCTTAATAATTATTATGAAAAAACCCCATTTAAAACATTGCTACAGTTTTGACTTCTTCCTGATTTCCCTGCCCAGTCCACCCATTTTCCCTCACATTTCTCAGCCTTATCCACCCTTCTTCCACCCAGCTCACTTGTTTTCCTGCCCCATACGTCATAGCCCGCCCCACGTGATATCACAGACCGCCTCCCCGACCCGAAGGCCAGAGTAAGTTAAAAAAAAAAAATATAGCAGTTTGATGGAAGTCAGGGTTTGGTAGGTGCCAGGAGAATACTATCTGTCTGATTGCTGAATGCCAAGAAATAATGGTCTGGGCTGTTTCCATGGTTTGGGCTGGGCTACAGGGTATGATGGCATTTCTGACAGTTCCATGCTCCCTACTTTGTGTCACCAGTTTAGGGAAGCGTTTTTCCTGTAATGCCCCCCATGCAAAAAGCCAGGTATGAACAGAATGGGTTTGCTAAGATGGGAGTGGAAGAACTTAACTCGACAGAGCCCTGACCCAACTGAACCCCTATGGGATGAATTGGAATGGTGACTATGATCCAGTCCTGAACCCCAACAACAGTGCAATGGGATTTTTTGCATGAAGCTGGACAAGTGCTGGCTACCCCTGTTTTCCACTGGATGTACCATGGCCTGAGAGGACTCACATTCAATAACAATTTTCTGACCGTTTGTGTATTGTCCCGACATTTTTCATTCCATGGAGATCAGTTGTTTAGTTGATCAGGTTAGTAGATTTCTGTCAGCTAATGATAGTGTCTCTGCATGTATTGCTTATCTGACTATATAAATGGGTGATTGTCACTAGAATTTGTCGGACATAACTTTCGTAAGATTGCGGTCATGGCCAGAACTTCATCTGATCTGTTCTTTTACTTCTTTGTTTAATCTCAGTGATTAGTGGCAGGTCGGGAGATTGCTGTACATCTATGGCCATTTTAAGGCTTGTATCTTTAATCCAACTATTATCTAAATAAACCCCACAATAATAACATCATATCTTTACTATGTGGGAGATAAAAGGAGTGCTTCCATAAACTCCGGGGTGAAAGTTTAATATTAATCATCTTATCTTGATAGTGAGGGATTTCATTTTATTGTACTGGTGTCACTTCTGATAACGAACAGGAAGTAAATATTAGGATTGTGCTTCCTACTCAAGCATTGGTTCTTTTATGCAAGTTACCATCTGTTGTAAGGAAATGCAGAAGGGTGGGGTGGGGATGTGGCCTAATAGTGCTTCTAAGCTTTTCCCTTTATGAAATAGGGATACTGTACGTGACCACATTTACATCACTTCACTAGAGAGTTCCACCCACCCCCATGTATTGCCTTATCCTTGCACCCAAACTGACTTTAATCTATACACAATGATCATCCAAGATGACAACTTTGATTGGAGGTCCAGAAATCTAAGATGGTAGCTGATCCCAAAGTTCGTTATTCTGAAGACTCCATGGTACCGTTTTAGCCTGGAAATAAATAGGTGGGGGAAGAGTCAGCACATGGGGGAACCCATGGGCCAAGGTCAGGGCAGGCAGCAAATCAGTGTAGTTGGTATTTCATGCATGGGTCAGGGCAGGTTGAACAGGATAAAAGTCAGAATAAGAGGTCAAAGTCAGTACATGGAAAGTGGAGCAGCAACAGGTACAAGACTTCCGAGAGCACTGGAATCAAGCTTGGGCAAGGAAAAATTAACAGCAGGAAAGGAAATTTTGTGATTAGCTGGCAGTGGCCAATAGGAATGCTGCGATGAATTATAATTATAACAAGCAGAAAAATACTCAACTGCCTCCAAGTTCACTGGTAATAGAAAACAACGAAAACAACTCAGCTTCAGTTCCCTTTGTAACCTTCTTTGGTACTGTCAGTTAGGACTTAATGGAATTAGTTCAACTTGCCAACTAGCCAAGAAAGAGCTCGCTGCAATATGAAGAGGTATTCAGTTAATGACCAAGGCTGAACCACACTCCCTGTTTAACAATGGAGCAGCCTTGGTCCCTGAGCAGTTCTTTGTGGATCATTTTGATAATGAGGGGTCTCCATCTACTTAGTCGAGATCTAGATATAGAAAGGCGCTGCAGATACAGTCTGCTGGCTAATGTTTTGCTCAGGGAGCCGCAACTCAAATGGAATAAGATACGTAAGCCACTACAATGCACTTTGGAGCCGATATACGGTAGTTTTGCTTCACTCACCTTGTGTTGCTATACCATCAAAGTTTACTATTTCCTATGAGAGGTTATATTTCAAGTAATGAGATAAAGATTATGGGTGTTTTTATACCTGCTTGTATGTGTTGTAATGCCTTTGCTGTGACAATGTGATAATAAGGAGTTTTGTGCAAAAGTCAAGGTCATCTACTTTTTTCTTGCCCATTGTTTAGGAAGGAACAGGCGCCAGACTCCCCATCATTCCACTAGTTCAGCGGAAATACTTGATCTGACCTTCCATAGCAAGAGTGTCTCTTGGAGAGATATTTAAAGCAGATGGAAAGGTGGAATCAATGTTTCTATTTGATTTGCTGGTAGGTCACAGGTAGGACCGAGTGTAGTAAGGCAGTCCCATGACTATGGGTGTAGCCCTCTAATGCCCAAAGTTTCAAATCATCAGCGGGTGGGTGCAGCTTGCCGAGGGACGTGTTTTTGGCCAGGGGCAGGTGAAAAGAACAAGCCTTCCTTGCACTTTCATGGGCTGCACCCTGGGCCTGGTGCTTCTTTTACATATATATGGTTGCCTCTAGATGCGTACATATGGACCTTGATGTTTTTGGTTGCCCCAACCTGTTTTTTAAAGGTTTTTATTTTTGCTTTTCACAACACAACAACACACACATTAACATGTACAAGCATCACTATGACAATCGAATAGCAGTTATACATCAAAGCAGGTCATCAAATAGTATAAATACATCTCATAGATCAACAGGTGGGCGAGGGGCTTGGGGGGTACTCCGGACTGAGGTCGCTTAATTGTCAGGAATTCTCAAATCTAAGGAGCTGACTCTGGGTTGGCATCCAGCCAGGGGTTCCAGACCTTTTCAAATTTTTGGGGACAACATCTGGCTATATATGTGAGTTTAATGACAGTTTATTATTTACCATCTGTACCCATTGTTGGATTGTTGGTGCTTGAGGACTCCACTTCATTGCTACAAGCTTCTTTGCATAAAAATACACTGTTTTTAACAGAGTTCTAGTTTTATTCAGGGAGACAACCTCATCCACTAGCCCTAGGAGGCACATCTCCGGGGTTAGTACTCCCGGCAGGAGGAGCTGGCCTGTAAGATATTTTACCACTTTGGTCCAATACTCGTGGACTGGCAGGCAGGTTCACAACAGGTGGAAGAACCCAGCATCTGGGGCCTGACACTTGGGGCATATGGTATTGAGGTTCCTGCCCATCACTTTTAGTCTCAGCGGGGTAATATAGGTCCTATGCATTTTTCTATATTGAACCATCTTATCCCTGGTAGAGATCAGGAAGTAATATACTCCGTCTATAGTATCCTCCCACATTGCATTATCTAAATAAGGTATATCCATGACCCACTTGTTTTTTACCTTCTCAAATGGATTCCCCAGAGCAGGGATCAAAGGTTTGTAGAGGTCAGATATTAACTTTTCGGGGCTAGGTTCCCATAGTGTGCCTTCATACTGTGAAGAGACTGACTGTGAGCCAAATTGGGATACAAATGCATGACGCAGTTGGAGATAGCGATATAGCTGGATCGTGGGATGATTCAGTTTCTCTTTGAGTTGGGCCAAAGCAGGGAAGGTGTCATTGACTAACAAATCACTTAAGTGCCGGATCCTCAGTTTAGGCCAGTAGTGGAAGTCTGGCAATTACAATAGGTGCTGAAAGTTTGAGTTGCTCCATAATGGGGTATACGGTGAGGGCTTAGGACTGTTTTGGGTCATCATTTTCCGAATTAGAGCCCATATTCTCTGTGGGATTGTCAGTACTGGTGGCAACTCAGGAGTGTCTTTACTTTTCCTGTATGGGGCGTTTCTAATTGCCTCTAGAGAGCCTGCTATAGAGGCATGAAGTGCACTTAACGTGTTTTCTGGGTCTGGATAGAACCAGTTATGTATATACATTAGTTGCGAGGCATAGTAATAGTATCGGAGGTGTGGCAGGGCAAGGCCTCCCTTTTCCTTAGGGGCCATTAGCGACAGCTTGCTGATGATTTGTGGGCCCATATATAGGGAATTAGGATAGAGTCTATGGGGCAAATTCACTAAGGCGCGAAGCGCCGAACGCTAGCGTTAATTCGCTAGCGTTTGGCATTTTCGCTACTGCGCAAATTCACTAACGAACGCTGGCGTAGTTTCGCTAGTGTTACTTCGCAACCTTACGCCAGGCGAATCTTCGCTAGCGACGAAACTACGCAAATTCACTAACTTGCGCAGTGTAGCGAATGCTACCTTTTACGCTAGACTTCCTTCGCCACCTCAGACCTGGCGAAGCGCAATAGAGTAGATAGGGATTTTTTCCAAAAAAGTCAAAATTTTTTCTAAGTCCCAAAAAACGCTGGCGTGTTTTCTACATGATGGCTGATAGGCTGAAAAAGATCGAAAATTTTTTGGGGCTCCCCTTCCTCCCCCCTACTTTTCAAGACTCATGGCAACTTACCTAGACAGTGGGCACATGTGTAGGGCAAAATAAAATTTTTATTTGCAGATTTGAAGGTTTTTTTGACGTGTTCCTCCATTGAAATTTGAATTTCGCGCCGTATGCAAATTAGCCTTCGCTAGCGCAACTTCGCTTTATATAGCGAAACAACGCTAGCGCAACTCCGCAACCTTACGCTACCCCTGTGCGCAACTTTGCATCTTAGTGAATTTGCCCCTATGTGTTTGTGTACCTGTGGGGCAATCCACACTGGTGCATATTACATCACATACATATATTTGGGTAAGAAAATCATTTTGAGCAGGTTCACCCTGCTCCACACCATGAGTGGGAGGCCTTCCCATTGACCTTCTTTACTTTTAAATAACTGTGTCACCGGTTCAATATTGTCTGCCACATAATCTTCAACCTTGTTTAATATGGTAATCCCTAGGTATCTAAATTTTGACACCCACTTCAGTCCTTGGATTTCCCCTTCAGATCGGGGTGCCTCAATGGAGAAGAGGGTAGATTTGCCCTTATTCACTACCAGGCCACTGAAAGTACCGAATTGGTCAGTCAATTCTAGAGCTTTGTGCAAAGAGTTCTCAGAATCTGCTAGAAAAAGGAGGATGTCATTTGCATAAAGAGCTACCTTTTCTTCCAACCTCCCATACTTGAGCCCAATAATGTTGGGTGATTGACGTAGCATTATGGCTAAGGGCTCTATTGCCAGGGCAAACAGTAGGGGGGAAAGTGGGCATCCCTGTCTAGTTCCACGGGATAAGGGAAACGCCCTAGAGAGAGAGCTATTGACCTGTATACGGGCAGTTGGAGACTGGTAGAGTGACTGAATCCAGTTTATGAAATTGCATCCCACCCCCAATTCTCTAACACCGTCCACAAATAGGACCACTCGACTGAGTCGAATGCCTTGGTGGCATCTAGGGATGCTAGCGTTCTGGTGCCCACATTGTTATGTTTAACTTGGAGGTGGCAGTACAGCCATCTCAGGTTAATGGCTGTGCTTTTGTTGGGCATGAAGCCTGTTTGGTCTGGATGAACAATCGTAGTTATCACTTTATTTAGGCGCTGGGATAGAATTTTTGCTAACACTTTTATGTCCGCAATGATAAGAGAAATGGGACGATAGGAGTCGCAGGATCTTACCCTTCTTTAAGTATAAGAATTATAGTAGCAGCATAGAAGGATTGAGGAAGTGAACCCGTCTCTTTCACCTCAACTAGTGTGGCATGTAGTTTGGGAGTTAGTTGGTCCCCGAGAAAGCGGTACCAGGAGGCCGGTAGTCTGTCTGGTCCAGGGGTTTTCCCTGGGGATAGGCTTCCGATGGCTTCTGCCACTTCACCCAAGGTTATGGGGGCATCTAGATAGGAGGACTCTGCTGGGCTGAGCCTGGGGAAGGTAATGTCTTGCAAATATTAATCTAGCTCTACACTGGAATAGGAGGTGCGCGTGGAATAGAGGTCTTGGCAGGGGCGATCCTGGCCCCTCCACTGCCTGAGGCATCAGCAGTTGCTGCTGCCCCCCCTCCCCCAGAAATTCGCTCTTAAAGTACCAGGAGCAGCATTTTTGCTGCCCCTGGTACCTAGTGGGGCGCTGCCGCCTGAGGCAACAGCCTCAACTTGCCTCATTGGCGAAGCACCCCTGGGTCTTGGTAGTAGTCTGCAAATACTTCTGCAATGTCCTCCGCCTTAGTCATATAACTGCCAGCTGTCCCTGATTCTGGTTATCATTGTAGGGGGGGGTTGCTTAGTTTAGCTAGATATGCAAGGGTCTTACCATTTTTGTCCCCTTGATCAAATATCTTTTGGTTAATATACAGTAGTCTTTTGCGGGTGGCGTTAGTTTGCGCTTACTCAAGGTCTCTCTGAGCAGTGACCAGATTCTGATGACTCTCTACGTTGCCTTGTACACAGTAGACTTTTTCGGCTGTGAGGACTTTGTCCGCAGCCTCTTCAATTGCTTACTTAGCAATTGCCAGAGCACAAGCAGTAGCTGAGATTAGCGTGCCCCTAGCTACTGCTTTGGAGGGTTTCCATATTGTATTATTCTGGGCTGAGTGGGAGTTAGTCTCCCAGTATTCTTTATATTCCTTGGTACACGGTATTTCTGTGTTATTAAGCATAGGGGAGAGAATCTCCACTGCAAGTGTTTGGCCTGAGGTGTGACGCTTAGCACCAGATATAGTGGGACATGATCAGACAGGGCCCTTGGGAGGTATGTGGCTTCTGTTACCCATTGGGCGAAGTCTGGGGTACCCAGGGCCATATCTATGGGGGATAGTGAACCTTTACCTACAGAGTAGCATGAGAATTGTTTTTCTGTGGGGAATTTGTATCTCCAGATGTCTATTAACCCTACCGCTCCCATCCAATGATTGAGTGGGGAGGCTTGCATTGAAGAGGCATGTAGTCTATCTAGTGTGTATCTAGTGGTCTAGAATCGTGTTAAAATCTCCTGTGATACAGATTGGGCACAGTAAGTAATTAGAGAGTTTAGCAAAAATTAAGTCTAACAGTTCCAGTTTGAAGGGAGGAGGCATATATATATATTGACTATTATCATCGCTAGATTGTTAACTTTGCAATGGAGGATTACAAATCTACCAAAGTGGTCCGTGTTGGAAGTTCATATTGGAAGTTCTTGCGTACCAATATAAAGACCCCTCTGGAGTATGTGGAGTAGGAAGCATGGCATGGGTCTCCTGTAATAGGAGGATTTCAGGTTTGTATCTTCCAACATAGTCAAACACAAGGGCCCTTTTAAATTTGGAGTTTAACCCACGCATATTCCACGATAGTAATTTTACATCCCCCATTGTTTACATTTACTAAGTTTGGTGCCAGGTTACTGCCATTTACTCCAGAGTGCCTGCATCCTCCCCTCTACCCATATGATTGTTGGTAGAACATAGTCATAGCTTGCTGTACATAACAAAGAACACACATTAACACCCCAACATTTCCCCTGGTCCACCCTGCCCAAAGACGGCCCAAACTGGTTTCCATCAGGAGAGTTGGCTAGTGCTAAGTTCCTTGAAATATTTCCATGCTGACCGTACTGTAGGTCAGGGGCAACAGCACCCTGCTGCAGCGACTATTTCTATTGCTGGTGGTTGTAATTGAATTGCTTCTGAAATTATTACAAGTGGTGATGGAAGAACAAGGGAAAAAAGGAAAAAAAAAACATATTAGGCAACGTGTGCCACTTGTAGCCTCTTAAAGGATAGAGGTGGCCATTCGGGCTATCCTTTAAAGATGGAGCATATCAGTAGCAGTCCTAATATTCAGGATGATTGTCAGGACATTTTAGCATGTGGCCTACACAATGTCTATCTAGGTGACATTTCCTGTAGTGGCAGCTACGAGGCAGAGAGAAAGGCCTGATGCATTGCATTGTTATTGCTGGGTGGAATCCCTAGGAACAAGAAAGCAATTCTTGTGTTTGTCACCAGCACCTACGTAACTCTCTGAAGAACAGCCTTGGGGTAGAAAAGGGCCCCGTGTGTCCTTGAATCTGGCTCATGGACTCTGGTTGAGTAACCCGACTGTCAAGGTTTCATTTGATAGCTGTGAGTGGAACTGAACTTTGATGAAAATGAAAAAGCAGAATAAGCAGTTGCCCAGTTCACTGCTGAATCCCAAAGGGGTGCACATTTCCTAACCATAGGAACCAATTAGCAGCCTATTACAAGTAATGAAAATGAAAGCAGAGATCTGAGTGGCTGCCACTGACAACTACACTGGGAAAGTTAAGCTGCTATATAGGTCATGTGACATTATTGACTCATTGGTGGGTCGATGTAGAAACAGCTGGAGGAGCAACGTTTCCAACTTGTGCCTTTTACAAATCCCTTTTCAAGAACTTCAAGTACAAGTTCGAGTACAAGTTCAAGCAAATTACAATTTCAAGTGCAATCGCCATGTTCCCGCCCTACAATGCAGTGTTTTTTCCAGAATTCCAGCGTTGTTTCGTTCGCCAGGAGTTGAAACGAACACAATTGCAGCCAATGCTTACAAATTTCTGTTATTGTGCCCGCACTTCAACTGGTCTTGGAATACTTCCCAATTTGTGTTGGAGTCATTCTCAGGGTTTGGCTGTGAGAGTGATTGTTTAGATGCAAGTTCCCACAATACAGGGGTAATTGAATGGCTGTTGGTCACCCTTTGCATGCCCCTCAATGCTTCTAAAAATGAAAACGCCCAAAAAGGTTTCATGGCGGGAATTTATTTTGGGGTTGACTCTATGACAAAGCATCATTGGATTATTTAGTGGGTTCCTATGTACTCTGATCTTGCCAATGAATTTAAATGGGTAGTTCACTTTTAAGTTAATGTTTAGTATGTTATAGAATGACATATTCTAAGCTATTCAATTCTTCTTTATTATTTTTTTTTATAGTTTTTGAATCATTTGCCTTCTTCTTCTTACTCTTCAAATGGGGGTCACTGACCCCATCTAAAAAAACAAATGTTCTGTAAGGCTATAAATGTAATATTTTATTACTCATTCGATTCATTTACTCACTCAATCTTTCCATTCAGACCTCTCCTGTTCATTTTCTAGTCTCATATTCAAATCAATGCATGGTTGCTGGGGTAATTTGCTAGCAACCAGATTGCTGAAATTGCAAACTGGAGAGCTGCTGTATAAAAATCTAAATAATACAAAAACCAGAAATAATAAAAAATGAAATCCAAATGGATATTGTCTCTGAATATCTGTAATGAGACGTTACCCTGGTGGTCTAGTGGGCGGGAGGGTTGCCTGCCGCGTCTCCAGTGGGGACGCCCGCCGCACGCTGCCTCTCTCCTCCAGCGCCAGTTCCCCTATGGTGCGCGCGGCCGCGCACTTCCGGTTCTATGCGCGGGAGTGATGACGTCATTGTGCATTGGCGCGAAATTCAAAGGTATTTAACGGGGCTTTTGAATTTAACACATTGCCCGTTGTTAGGTTCTATTCGTTAGTATCCTGGGTGTTTATTCCTTGTGAATCCTGCTTGATCTATTGATATTGACCCTTGCCTGCCTGCTGATTATTCTGAACTCTCTAATCTGACCCTTGCATTGTCTCACTATTCTGAGCTCTATATCCTGATCCTTGCTTGTCTGACTATTCTACCCTCTTCAATCCTGATTCCGACCTGTCTGACAATTCTACCTTGCTTGTGCTGGCCCAGCCTCAGGGCAGCCTTTAGGGGGGGACAGGGGGGAGAGTTGTGGGGGGCCCCGAAGGTAAGGGGGGCCCAGCCACGCCACACTTACTTGATTAACCGGGCCCACATCTTTCTGAGAGCTGCTGACTTCGGGAAGGCATGGACGTTTAAGAGGCCCTGGCCACCAATTTTCTCATAATGTGGGGGGGGGGCCCTGGCCACCAATTTTTTTTTCTCATGTCGGGTCCTAGCCACCAATATTTTTTAATGGGGGCCCGGGCCACAAATGTTTTTTTATGGGGGGCCCTGACCACCAATATCTTTTTATATTTTATTAACATGTGGGAACCCTAGCCACCAATTGTGTTGGGGGCGGACCTGTGGGGTGGGGAGGGCGGACCTGTAGGTGGGGTTTGCAGTGGGTGCAGCCCAGAGGGCCCAGGAAATTTTGTCGTATGGGGCCCTGCGATTTCTGATGGCGGTCCTCCCCAGCCTACCTGTTCTACGTTGTATTGTCTGGCCTGCCTTCCTAGTTGTCTTGTCTTCCATCCAGTATCTTCGGTGAGAGGATGGTGCCCCTTTGCTCATCCAGAACCTGCAGCTTTGCTTCTCTCTTAGTAAGACCTGGCGGCATAAAATTAGCCGAGGGCTCCTCCCGAGGTGAAAGGTGGCTGTTAAAGGCAGAAGCAAGAGCCAAGACCAGGGAGCCTAGCACTGGTTCTGGATATAGGGTGCCGAACGTGACAATATCAATCACTCTCTACAGCATATTAAAGTTAACCCAAAGGTGAACTACCCTGTTAAAGCAAGAGATTAATATTTGAGGAAGAAGGAGTGTCTTAGTGTAACGTCTGGAAACACTGCAGATCTGGGAAATGTGAACAATGTTGAGAATCTATAAGGAAACTGCTTACAAAAGATTTCTCCGATGTAATTTCTAACCATGGGTGTGTTTCCCAACTCAACCCTCACTGCCACCGCATGAACTTCTTCCAACATAAAGATTATGTCAAGCAGACATGCCTTATCATGCAGGAAAGTACCAGTAGCCCAGGGAATTCTCAAACAGCCATTCAATTCTGACCATTCGTTATGGCCGAGGGTGAATTGCTTTGACCATAGAAACATCCTATGAAATGACCCAAGAAATCTATGGAGACACCACCTTCTATATGACTACAAGAACAATGGGTGAATCCTTAGTAGCACTTTCATATACCTGTATATGGAAAAAAACTTATGTTCATGTCCTAGGCCTTATATTCATGTCCTTTGATGACTCTTATAAACTCTGGATCTTCTGGGTCAATACACTGCTGAGACTCATTAAAATTCCTTTAAAAAACAGGCAAAGACCTTTAATACCTCTTATCTTATGCAACAGCAAGCAAAAAAAGTTGTTGATGTCTGTCCAAACCACAAAGTCAAAAAAGGGAAGGCTTGTTTGCCTATATTGGTCCAAACATTCCTATTGGCTGTCTTCCTTATAAATACTGAGAAAATCAATGGATAATGTAACAAGCACACTGTAGAATGGAGACCCCCTGGAGGACCATAGTTATTGTCGGTAAATGACCAATCCAACTACAACCAGCCACTACTTCACTTCCAGCTCTAGCCAAATGTCTCTTTGAGCCTTAAACCTTCTTCAGGTTGACCCAAGAGTTATATCTAACTGCTACCCTCCTTCATTTCATCCCTGGTCAAAAAAGATCTGAGAGGTTGTCACTGGTGCTTGCATTGGTGATGTTTAGCTGTTATGTTAAGGTGGCCGTACATTAAAAGATCATCTCTTTTGGCAAGGTTGCAAGATGAGCAGATCTTTCACTGATATGCCCACCTTGATTTTTTTCTATCCATTCAATATTTGTTCTATTTGTGGCCAGATATTGGTCGGAGAAGCCATTGGAGGGATCCCCATACACGGGCCAATAGGCTGCCAACTCAGTCTGTGAGCTGCTTTTATCGGCCACTATTATTTGCTAGCTTTGGTATTTACAAGAGAAGGTGCTTTTTATTCCCAGTGTTGCCTGTTGCTCTGATACTGTACATATAAATAAACACAGCTTGCTCTTTATGTAGAAAGCTTTAGAGAATTATGTCTAATTACAGAGCTGGGCGGGTTGGCTTGGGCATGTACCATGTTGTATCAGTACAGTAACTTAATAACTGGGAGAACTAGACCACGTTGCCAAGGGAGCAGGCTCCCAAAAAAGCCACAAGAGATGTAGCGTGTTTGTTACAAAGGGAAAATAAAGAAGGTTTTCTCTCATTTGTGCACTGGTTCTGTAGATGGGTGTTACATGTGCACCCCTTTCAAATGACAACACAAACTAGGGGCACAGGTGACAGCATAGGAATTGTCTGGTGGTTAAGGCAATACCCACCAGGCCTACATACTACTTACATAACTCCCATACTGGCCTCATAATTTACATATAGGCAGTGGCGAAACTATAGAGGAAGCAGACCCCATAGTCGCAGGGGGGCCCAGACTTCATCTATAGCTAATAAAAATAACCTCCTCCCTAGCCGCTCCCTTACTTGCAGCGAGGAAGGAGGACACAAGTCTGGCGGGAGTGGTCAGAATCAGGGAGGGGAGGTGGCGGGATGTGGGTGGGGAGGAGGCGGGTGGATGGGGATCAAAGTGCTCTGGGCCTCTCTGAAGATTTGTTTGCAGGGGAGCCAGCGCACTCTCATATCTTCCCAACTGTTCCATTTTTCACTAATTTGTTACTGAAATGTCCTGACTTTCTCTTTGATCTCCTGCACTGAACAGCCAGAAAAAAATACAATGTTTCTAACTTAATTGTTTTATGACAGAGAGCCTAGAATAGATACTTTTGTAACAATTTAAGATAAGCAAAGAAGCAATTGTAACAATTTAAGATAAGCAGGTCTCTTGGGGAAACTGTGACTTGCATCTTAAAAGGCAGTTGGCCTTCATTAGCAAAACTGTAATAACATATAAAAAAACACAGAAATGTGTTCAAACTTTCATAACCTGACAAATTTTGTAAAATGGACATGGTAATTATGGCGGCTAATCTTTTTGTCCCTCTTTCTGTTTCCAAAATGTTGGGAGGTATGCACTCTAGTTACGCCACTGCATATAGGTACAAAGTCTGCACCTATTTTGGGGCATTACTGGCACCAAGTAAAGGAGGCAGGGGTCAGTGACATAACTTTAGAGGTCACTGGGGGGTCCAGGGAACAGGGGGGCCTTGACCGTGGGGTCAGCTTTCTCTATAGTATTCTTAAGTGGATGTAACCACTGGGCACCTCCAATTTTTTTTTCTGCAGGGGGGAGCAGCCGTGGTCTTGTTTCACTGCTGGCAGGGGTGCATGATGATGGAATTCTGGGGGAAAAAATCTACATTGTGGGTTATAAAAATGGTAAATGATGTCCGTTTTTGCACATTGATCTCTGTTAATGAATGACAGTTTTTTGCTTGTTCAGCCACTGTTAATAAAAGAGACTCTTGTGTCTCTTGGCCAGACAAGGCATGTGCATTGCTACAGACACATAAAAAAAGCCGTGTAATCATCTGAATGTTAAAAATGCTAAAGTGCGCTGGTCTCTCATTCGGAGTCACCTTTTCTGATGGCTAAACCCAAACAAATGGGGTGGAGATGACGGCATTAGGGGTGGAGCAGTGATGATGGAGGTGGGCATGATGATGTCAGGATGGACACAAGGATTTTGGGTGGGATTATGACACCAGGGTTATTGCACCACCTACATGCAACTGGCTGGATTTCTGATCAATCTTCTCAATGTTTTAAACTGGACAGAATGTTTTAAACCAAAGACTTTGAAAAACTGGGATGTCTGGTTTAAAATCTGTCTATATTCTGCCTGATCAGCCCAATGCTTTAATTAAAAGCAGATTCCTTAAAGGAGAAGGAAAGGTTAAAACTAAGTAAGCCTTATCAGAAAGGTCCACCTAAATATACCAGTAAACCCTCAAAGTAATGCTGCTCCGAGTCCCCTGTCAAAAGAAACACCACATTTCTTTCCTTCTATTGTGTACTCATGGGCTTCTGTATCAGACTTCCTGTTTTCAGCTTAAACCTCATTGCCCTGGGCAAGAGCATGCTCAGTTTGCTCCTCTTCCCCCTCCCCCTCCCTTCTCTACTGTAATCTGAGCCCAGAGCAGGGAGAGACTCAGGCAGGAAGTGATGTCACACCACATTAATACTGCAGCTCCTATCCTAAACAAACAGAGAGTTTCTAGAGCTTTTTACTCAGATATGGTAAAGCATTCTACAGAATAAATATAGCATTCTAGCTTGCACTATTGTGGCTAATCTATTGGCAATAAAATGCCTCTGTAGCTTTCCTTCTCCTTTAATTGTCAATGATTTGCTTTTTCTTTCTGTAATATTAAAAAAAGTGTGCTTAATGATACCTAAGCCAAGTAGATAGAAAAAAAACAGGATAAATATCATATTTAGATGTTTTTCATTCATTGACCAATTTATTGTTCGAGTTTCCCAAAGCTGAAAATCAGCCTCAGAAAAACCAGTCTGTTCGGGTCAAAACCAAACAGGTGGCAACCCTACTCTCAATTCAAAAAGAGTCTGCTCCTGAACACACAATCAAATGCAAAGCCTGCTTGAGAACATATCAACAACCTATTATAATTTAGATACAATCTTTTTAGGAATCAAGCATGGGGTTGCAATGGATACTGCTTATGTCAGTTTAAAGGGGGTAGACATTGAGAAACCATGGGAAAAGGTAAAGTTCATTAACTAATTAACATTAATACGCATGGTCTATTAAAGCCTGACTGATATCCACTAGTTAAAGCTATATCAGATCTTCATCTAACAGATCTCGGCAGCCAGTCAATGACCTTCTGTACAAGGCTCATTCTAAAGGTTGGCTCATACGTGTCCATCTGTTCCAACTCTGCCCTTGAGGGACATGCAGAAAATAAAACAAAAACAACAGACTCAGAACTTTAGATTAGAAAAATTGATTCTGCCTAGCACTGGACAATCCAGGCACAAAAGCTAGTTATTAGAGACTAAAACATGCACAGAGCATGAATTGTAGGCTTAAAGGAGCAAAGTTAACATTTAATAGCAGACTAGTATTTGGTAGAACATACAGTAGATGAAAGAGCTAGAAAAAGGATCTTCGAAAGTAGTGATGTGTCTATAAAAAAAATTAGGGGAATTGTTCAGACGATGGGGTTGGGGATCATTGGGGCAAATTCACTAAGATGCGAAGTTGCGCCAGGCGCAACTTCGCCGCACTTCGCCAGGCGTAGTTTCGCCAGGGCTCCGCAAATTCACTAAAATCCGAAGTTGCGCACAGGGGTAGCGTAAGGTTGTGGAGTTGCGCTAGCGTTGATTCGCTATATAAAGCGAAGTTACGCTAGCGAAGGCTAATTTGCATACGGCGCGAAATTCAAATTTCAATGGAGGAACACGTATCTGCACTACAAATGCCTAGAAAACCTTCAAATCAGCAAATAAAAATTTTATTTTGCCCTACACATGTGCCCACTGTCTAGGTAAGTTGCCATGAGTCAGGAAATGTAGGGGGGAGGAAGGGGAATTTTAGAAATTCGATTTTTTATGAAATAACCAATCGGACTTTGAGAATATTCGAATTTATTAGAGTTAAAAAAAAACATGAATTTGAAATTCGACCTTTGATAAATGTGCCTCTGAGTGTACATTAATATTTATTAATTTATATTTCAGAGTAGTTTTTTTGTGTCAGTATCACTTAAATCGAATGATTCCAAAAAATGGAAAAATGAAAGACAGAGTGCCACTGCATGTGAATCACTATTAAAAAAAAAGACCAATTTCCAGTTGTCTTACAATACAACTGTTAAAAGATACTACAATGTAGGGATGCAAGTAATTCATTGCTCTTGGGTTTTTCTGAATACTGCATCCACCGCTACGATTCAGACAAATACTGAATCCAATCCAAACTGTAATTTAAACTGAGCAAAACTGCCAAAGCTGCATTTGACTTTTAAATCATATACTATTTCAGAACTGCCTCTATGCAAAGCAAGGTCTGTACAGAGGGGAGTAGAAGAACTTGACTGCCCTGCTCAGAACCCTGACCTCAATCCATGTAAACACACCTGTGGGATGTATTGTGTTGCATCAAATGCAAGCCAGGCTCAATCACCCAACATCCCCCAGCCAATCCTCACTAAAGCAAACCTCGCCAACAGTTATTCCACATCTAGTGGAAAGCCTTCTAGATGAGCAGGGGGTGCTAAGATCTGTCTGGATACTTTTAGTCAATTATTATAGGAAAATCATTGGTGGAAATTACGTAGAGGTGATAGTGGAATCATGGGTATCAAGTTCATGGAACAATGAACTGTTTGTTGTTTCTGGTAGATGGAGAGGCTAAGAAGATAAAGAGCATGACATGTGAGCATTAATTAGGAGGAAGAAAGATGATGAAGTTAAAATTAGGAGAAGATATAGAAAAATCTATAATTCAGTGGCGTAACTAGATGTTACTGGGCCCCACAGCAAATTAATTCTAGGGCCCCAAACATATCCAGAGATTGTCCTGTTTTACCAAAATGTATTGAAATTGTATATGAATTTGAGCCTCATGGGGCCCCCTATACCTCCTGGGCCCCCTGCAGCCGCAGGGTCTGCTTCCTCTGTAGTTACACCCCTGCGTTAGTTATTCTCCATGTTTAGGTAGCACCTATAATTCATAACCCTTTTAGTAAGAAGGCTAATTCACATGTACAGTCTATATGTTGAAGTTACTTTTTTTGGGGGGGGGGGATGTATGATAGTCTGGAGTAATACCATCTTACAGTTTTATGCTGTTTCATGGATTTCAGATGATAGATGTTGGCCTATGATGCTTCCAAGAACTTCAAAGAGCATGAGCAGATAACTGAAGTCTTTCTGTACAAAGAGTGGGAGAAGAATATCAGCTAGAATTAAAAGCCAATATTTTTGTTTTGTGCCCCTTTAACATTTGCAAGGAGATTTATTTGGAAGACTAAAGGCAGAAAACATGTCATAGCTAAAACATTTAGGTGAAGAACATTACTGTGCATGTGTATTTCAACTTTAACGTAATTTACACGGTTTTTCTTAGGAAATGACGGATTCTGCAGAGCCAGTGCTTTGCACAGTGTTACATGCGAGGGGGGAATCCTGGCCGTAGGAAAAGCATTCCAGGAATAACATTCCTTCCATTGTGTTCCAGGAAACATGAAGGAGTGCAAAAATGTGCTGGGGAAACACTTAATGATTGGGGAAAATGCTACAGTTGTTTATTTGTGGAGATATGTACCATAAATGTCATCCACAACTCCAAAACACAGCCATACTTTTATCATTTTATATTAGATAGTCCTACATATTGTGTACATCATGGTAGACATTGGTGTAACTAGAAAAGGGGGTGGGGATGGAGGAGAGGGGGTTTGGTAAGATCCTGTCATCCCCCCCCAGAGATGCAGAGGTTGAAGTGAGGAACATGAGAGGGGATAACTGTTGGTGTTGGGCCCAGGAATATACTTTCCTGGTGGGGCCTTGGGATAATGTTCCTCGTGGAGAGATAATACAAAAACTGGGACTATAGTTGACAGGGGCGTAACTACAGTGGAAGCAAACCCTACAGCTGCAGGGGGGCAGGAGATATAGGGGGCCCACAAGACCCTTATTACTGAGCAATATTTAACATATCTTGGTGAAAAGGTCAACCTCTGGATATATTGGGGGGGGGGCTAAAGTGAATTTGCTGTGGGGCCCAATAACATGTAATTACACCACTGATAGTTGACATTCATTTTCAAAGCGAACGTCATTTCAGCTGTCATTTTTTGCACCTGTTGAGGTAGTACTGCCATGTTGGATTTTGCCCATCCCTAATGTATGTGCAGTACCTAAAATACAATGGTTGCAAAGTCATTTTAACTTTCATCTTAAACAGTGTTTCTTAACTGTTTTCAAATTAAGTTCCAGAATGAGCTTTGTAACACAAAGTTTGGTTTCATTACTATTCATGGTTTCATTACTATTTGTGGAAAAAATGTCACCTAATTGGTAGGGGCGATCCTGGCCATTTTGCCGTCTCCCACCCCTACCCATGGCACTCACCTTTTCAGAGCCGGAGGTTGTCTGGGGCGGTCCACGTCGCTAGTGCAGGGAGTGCAATTCCGCTCTCTGAATTAGAAGAGCCGAATTTCCGGGTTGAAAAACGGAAATTTGGCTCTTAGTTACCAGGAGCGGCATTTTTGCCACCCCTGGCAACCAGGGGGTGCTGCCACCTGAGGCGAGTGTCTCAACTCGCCTCATTGGTGGAGTGCCCCTGCTAATGGGGGACTTTGGAAACCCACATTAAGCACTGGAAATCATTGTTTAGGTCCTGACGCAAATCAAGAATCAAGAATCCATGATCTCCACCAAGGCCTCAGTCTCGTGGCTGGTGGCCCTGAAGCTTTACTCTGGCCATGTGTGTAACTGATGTTTTTGCAAAGCAGGGCATCTTTCTGAACGTTCGGGGCCCTAAATGGATGTTGCTGTGGATCCCGAGACCTTCTAACAGTGATGGCTATAATATGTGTAATATAATCTTCTTGACCACTTCTTATAATAAACTCAGATGTTGCTTTAATTAAGCTTAAAAACACCCATTGTGCTACATTGCTGGTTTGAGCTTTCGACCACCCTGGTGCCATGTGCAGCTACAACTAATCACAGACTTACTTTCTAAGCAACAGGCTATAAACTCACCCACAGTCCAATCAGTTTTAACCTCAGAAACCAGAAAATTGAAGCTCCCATATGCAACCTATAATCCAGGCAACCTTTGTCTATTTTGAATATGAATACAAGAAATGTCATTGGACTTTGGGTGTTACATCAAGGTAATGAAATATATTGAACACATGGATAACAAACTATGTACAAATAATGAGTTGTCATAGATTGGAACCCACATTCAGTGTTTAGGCTCCTAATTAGAGGGTTTAAACAGCTTTGCATTATGGTGTGCTCAGGTCCAGACTGAGAATTAAAAAAGGCCCTGCCATTTCAGGTACATAGAGGCCCAAACAGCCCCCACCAGCCCACTAAATACTGACTTTCTATGGCACCTTATAGAAGCCCCTCTGGCATTTGCCAGAACCCACAGATTGCCAGTCCGGGGCTGGGTGTGCTGATATTTTATGTCCATACACAATATGACATGACACATCAATAGAATTGGCCATGCTTTACTAACCAGTAGGTCTTTTCAGCTGACGTGAGGTCATCCATTCCGATTAGAAGAAAAGAGGTTCCGGCTAAATATTTGGAAGGGGGTTTGTTACAGTGAGAGCTGTGAAGAAGTGGAATTCTCTCCCTGAATCAGTGGTACAGGCAGATACATTAGATAGCTTTAAAAAGGGGTTGGATGGCTTTTTAGCAAGTAAGATAGCTCAGTTCAAGTAGTACAAGTTGATACAGGGACTGGTCCCATTGCCATTTTGGAGTCAGGATGGAATTTTTTCCCCCTTTGAGGCAAATTGGAAAGGCTTCAAATTGGGGTTTTTTTTTGCCTTCCTCTGGATCAACTAGCAGTTAGGCAGGTTTAAATAGAGTTAAAAGGTTGAACGTGATGAATGTTCAACCTAACTTACTATGTTACTATGTACTATTTTACAGATATTGTTGTATACCTATAAAATGGTCATCAGACCGATTATTCAATATTTGGTCGTGAAAACAACAAATCATAAACATGAAGACTGATCATTTTCATTGACCCCTAAGCTTAGCTTCTCAACAGCAGCCCATAGCACCCTGTACATGAGCAGTGCCACTGGCACACACAAGAGAGAGAATGGTGGGGGGTCAAGTTGTTGTGAACTTAGTGCTGGTGAAGGGGCATGAATAAAGTGCAAGAGTGGGGTGGAGAATGAGCAGGTGTGGGCATATAGGCAGAGCACCAAGCCATAACAAGGGAAAGTTGTGCTCACCACTAATTTTTAAAACCATTAAGCTGGGGTGCAATGAGGCTGTGACCTCAAAATACATGTAGACAAATACAAGAGTCCTCTGCACTAAACCAATTATCAATATATTTAGGATATTGAGACATTTAACTAAACAATACCTTACCCTTTAAACAAAACAGGGATTGTTTGTCCATATATTGCAATATATTTAAAGGGATTCTGTCATGATTTTATGGTGTAGTTTTTATTTCTAAATTACACTGTTTACACTGCAAATAATTCACTCTACAATCAGGGCTGGAACTAAGGGTAGGCAGAGTAGGCACGTACCTGCTCTGTCGCCTACCCCATGTCCGGTCCTCTCATTCCCCGTCTTCTTGCACGCGATTGATGCTTCTGCGCATGTGCACACGCCAATTTCCGCTTCTGCGCATGCGCGCTGGCGTTAACACGCGCATGCGCGCCGGCATCAACTTACGCATGCGCACAATCAGCCGGCGCAGCATCGGCCCAGGTTGCCTAGGACGCCTGCCCAGTGTGGCCCGGCTCTGTCTTCAATATAAAATTACATTCCTGAACCAACCAACAAGTGTATTTTTTTAGTTGTAATATTGGTGTGTAGGTGCATCTCAGGTCATTTTGCCTGGTCATGTGCTTTCAGAAAGAGCCAGCACTTTAGGATGGAACTGCTTTCTGGCAGGCTGTTATTTCTCCTACTCAATGTAACTGAATGTGTTGCAGTGGGACCTAGATTTTATTAGTGAGTGCTGTTCTTATATCTACCAGGCAGCTGTTATCTTGTGTTAGGGAGCTGCTATCTGGTTACCTTCCCATTGTTCTGTTGTTCGGCTGCTGGAGGGGAAAGGGAAGGGGGGGATATCACTCCAACTTCAGCAGTAAAGAGTGACTGAAGTTTATCAGAGCACAAGTCACATGACTGGGGGCAGCTGTGAAACTGACAATATGTCTAGCCCCATGTCAGATTTCAAAATTAAATATAAATTAATCTGCTTGCTCTTTTGAGAAACTTATTTCAGTGCAGGATTCTGCTGGAGCAGCACTATTAACTTGTGCGTTTTGAAAACAACATGTTTTCCCATGACAGTATCCCTTTAAGCTGGCCAACAAGGTCAAAGTCATCAAAGGTATGGCTAGTCCTATACTCACCTTTCATCTGATTCATTAAGAATTCTATTGCTTTACTATACTTTTTAAACAGGGACTCATTTTTACCTGCAACTTACTTGCTGCTTTCAATGTCAAAAATCACAAACATGGTTGCCATTTTGTTGGCCTTGTGGTGCTGCATTGAGCACAAATACTACTTGGTCTGGCTCTGGTCAAGTAATGCTGAAAAATGGCATTCTAAATAAAATATGTGCAGCTTCACCCAAAAGGAAATTCAGTGCAATGTCCAACTAATGAAGGGGTAGATGTGGCTCTTTTAGCAGTTCCAAACTGCTAGTGAAAACTATTAACTTATATTAACTTATATTAACATATTAAAATTGATTCAAGTCTAAGTGGAGTTCAAGTCTGTTGACCAGGAAGAGTGTTAGCCTCACACACCAAATTCATATTGGGTTATTTGACACTCTACAACTTCCAGATTCAGCCTGCAGATTAGGGTAGAACAGAGAATTCCTGAAATTAGGAACACCTGACAAAACAGGAACTGAAGGGATGTGATTTGACTATATCCATACCATGTGTTTTTATTGGAAGTGCCCTCCCTGCTCATGCAGCAGGTTTATATTACAGGTAAAGGGGGTGATAACGTGGGTCAGATACTAATAAAATTTCCATGCAGAAGGGCTAAATTTGTATTTGAGCCCATGTAATGATTCAGTCATTACACATTTTCAACAACCCATATACATAAAACATGTGCAGAGCTACTAACTGCAGGAAGAGAGTCTAAGTTATATAGGGGTCCAGCTTAAGGTTCTTTATTTTTACAGGGTTGCGGTATGTCTAGTCTGGTACAGTAGGTCTGCCATTTTCAGTCTAATAATATTTAATATGATGGGCCTCATCAGTATGCAACTAACTGTGAAAATGCTATCTGCTACCAATTTAGGGGCAGATTTATCATGGGTCAAATTAAAAATGTAAATTTGAAATTCGAATTTCATGATCAAAATTGTCAAATACGTTTTGAGTTTTTCAAAACGTTGAATTCAATTTTCAAGATTTATAATACTCTTGCCCTTTAAGAACTTGAATTTGACTATTTGGCACCTAAAACTTGCTGAATTGCTGTTTAAGTGAATGGGAGACACCCAGGGATCAATTTGGAGTTGTTTGCAGCCTTCCTGACATTCAAGTTTTTAAAATTCGATTTGAGTTTTCGGGTTGATCCTATTCAACCGAGTTTAAAAAAAATTAGATTTTTATAATACATTTCAATTGGTCAAATTTCGAATTCAATGAGAGTTTATGGGAGCTTTAAAAAACTCACATGAATTCGAAATTCGACACTTGATGCATGTGCCTCTAAATATTACTGGTCTCCACAGCAAATTATTTTTCAGGCCCCCAAAATGTTTAGCAGTTGACTTGTTGACTAGCAGTTGACTACCAATATTTATTGAAACTGTATATGAATTAGGGCCTCATGCCCTATACCTCGTGGCCCCCCCCCTGCAGCCACAGGGTCTGCTTCCTCTATAGTTACCAATCTGGATCCAATCAAACCCCTTGTTGCTCCATTAATCTCTCTGCCAACCATGATAAAGTTAAGATCCCAACTGGTCATTGGGTCTTTTGCCAAGTGGGATCCCAAGATCCCCTACCCTGCCTGCTCCATCTTACCTCCAAATAAGAGAAAGAAGCATGACCAATGAGATTAAAGAATGGCCAATCCACCAATAAATAGAGCACAAGAAGATAGGCGCTGAGGCAGGATTAACTGCTAAACCATCAGTGTTTATTTGCCAACACTACATGTTTCGAACCATAGAAGGCTCTTTGTCATTCAATTAAAGAATGGCCAATTCTGAGTAACTTTTCAATTGGTCTTCACTATTTATTTAGCATAGATTTTGAATTATTTGCCTTCTTTTTCTGACTCTTCAGCTTTAGAATGGGGGTCACTGACCCAAGGGTAGTAATTAGGGTTAGGCAGAGTAGACACATGCTCTCCCTGACTGCCTGTTCTCTCCACCAGTAATTTTAAGATTCCACTCCCCGTTTTGCACGTGTGCGAGAAGCTTCGATTCGATCATGCACGCGAACATACGCGTGCCCAGCTGGCGGTGTGACTGGCCAGGTTGCATGGTCTGGCTCTGAATGACCCCGTCTTAAAACAAATGCTCTGTTAGGTTACACATTTATTGTTATTGCCACTTTTTATTACATTTTTATATTCAGACCCTCCCCTATTAATGTTCCATATTCTCATTCAAATTAAAGCATTGCTGCTAGGGTAATTTGGACCATAGCAACCAGTTTGCTAACATTGCAAACTGGAGAGCTGCTTACTAAAAAGCTATATAACTCAAAAACCACAAATAATTTAAAATTAAAATCAATTGCAAATTGTCTCAGAATATCACTCTCTACATCATACTAAAAGTTAATTTAAAGGTGACCAACCCCATCAACTACTGGGGCCCCTGCTGAGTTGTGAGACTATTAAAATGAAAGGTTATTAAAATCAAAGAGCAGTGTGAGTATTATGTAACACAAAGGATGGATTGTGCAATATGATAACCCTCACCCCCATCGTGCTATAACAATGGATTTGGCTTAAGTATAAAACATGCAAATTAAGTGATTAAATATCTGACAGCAGATTGTATTGATCAGGACCAATGCATGCCTTTTGAAGATGTACACACATCTAACAAGCTTGACTCGTCCTAGGCCCCCCTATAAGTTTATTGTTTGGACGCCCCACCAATGACCTGTTGCCCATCCACCTTCATTAAAGAGGTTGTTCACCATTTTAGTATGCTGTAGAGAGAGATATTCAGATACATTTTGCACTTGATTTTCATCTTTTGTTAGTTTTAGCTTTTGAATTAGTAAGATTTTTATTCAGCAGCTCTCCAGTTTACAGTTTCAAAGGAAAACCCTTACTCCCTGACCGTCATCAGAACTACATTCTCTTATTAATTAAAAGCCCATTAAAAAAAAAAAAAAGACTGATGAATTACATGATGTAACTACGCCTACAATAAAGAAGCCCTCCCTATGTTGACGGCAAAACCATCTTTTCACGTCACTCAATGGATGAAAGAAATCCTTAGACAAACGTTTGTATTGACTTTATATATATTTAATTGTAAAGTAGGTTTGATCATAAGGTGATTTATTTGTAAGAAATGTGTTGAGTCTCTGTGAAAGTAAATCTTCTGAAACTCCTAGCACTCTTAGCATTTATTTTCACTGTGAAGTTTATAATGACTATTTGTAAATGACTATGCATACTGTGTATATTATGTAGATAAATTATATATGGTTCAATTTTACTGTCTCCTTATTGTAGATAAGTCTCCTATGCATTCAGTGCTTCAATCTCAGACCCCAAACAAAAAGATCATTTAATGACAAGTAGATAAATAGTAGCCATTATTATAAGAGATAATTGAACAGCACTACATTCCTTGTAGCTCATGTAATAGCAGTCAGGGGGCACTTTTAAGACCACCCAATGTCACGTGCATCATACAGTATGGCTTTTCTGAGGCCATATAATGACATGGTAATAATTACAACTCTTAATAGATTGTGGTTTCCGACCACCCCCACACTCTTTTGTCTTTTATATAATTTCCTCCCGAGTCGCCACCCTTCCTACCAGTATTAAATATGAAAATAGCACACGGATATGCAGCCTTAGCACTAGTTAAACATAAAGCTACTTAGTCATAACAGGATATATTTTCCGGCTCCTAGAAGGAGTAAATCATTTGTGTTGATATCAGCAATGATATAGATATAAATGCAACGGTAGCTCAGCTCAGCTTTGAAGGTTCTAATCATACAGGGAAATTAGTAGCTGCTACATGTCGCCCCCACACACAAGCAATACTACAATTAGCAGCTGTTATCTTCCACGTGTGTCACATAAGCCTAAGAATATAACATGCATGAGCAGGTTATCATGCTGGTTAAGAACTTTAGATGGTCTCCAGAAAATATGTTTCACATATACATAAGCCAAAGGAAGAGATAGGTTCCTCCAACAGGGCTCTATGGCTCAAAGAGAATTAAAAGCATTTTTATACACTTACCTATATCTGCAACATTATAGGAATGGAATTAAAAGGCAGGTCCATTCAATTCTTCTCACGTGTTGTCACCTCCCTGTGAAGAATCCGAGAACCCAATGGAAGACTCCAGGGGCGAAATGGAAAACTGTGAAAAAAGAACATCCATCTTGAACCTTGACATTTGTTCTTCCCAGATACAGACTGTGAATATGCACTGAGCCCAAAACATGCTCTTTCCCATTACAGTTGTATGTGGACCCATTGAGCAGACTGTGACAAGGACATTCCAGATGTGTTTAGAGCTTTGCATCGAAGGGTTGGGTTGTGGGACACAAAAAAGCCTGATGGCCAGGCCAGTAGCAAGCCAAGTTGCAGATCTGCTAGAGGGCATGTCCATTTAATTATTGTAACCATCCATCTTGCACCCTGACATTTTGCCTTTCAAGAATATGCACTGAGCCCAAAACATGCTCTTTCCCACTACAGTTGTATGTGGACCCATTGAGCTGACTGTGTCAAGGAAATTCCACATGTGCTTAGAGATTTGTATTGATGGGTTGGGTTGTGGGACACAAAATAGCCATTTCCACCTTCGACATACCTTCCATGGCATCCAGTTTATAAAAACATCTCTATTAGTTACATGGTGGCCAGGCTAGTAGCAAGCCAGGTTGCGGATCTGCTAGGGTCTCAGAGGGGGTAAGAAGGGGGCCCAGGTCCAGCTAACTAGACCCATCTGGGTCAGTAGCACAGAAAGTGGCAAGTATATCATTTGAGGATCATGAAGAACATGAAAAAGTCTGAAAAGGCCCTATAGTTCCAGCTAATCCCAGCGTATATATTTTATTGTACCTCACATGCTACTGCATTTATGTACCCAAGCAATAAATATCAGTGGCACTGAGTACTTCTGTTATTTTTATGATTATTACTACTCCATCAAATCTGTAACCCAATGTGCATTGTTACAAAGGTACAGTTCTTTGGGTGTAATTACCTGCTGTATGTGTAGGTCAAGGTAAGACTACATTGCTGCAAACATTTTCCAGTAGTATAGGACTTGCTTCCAAAGTCCAATTTTTGTTTGAAAACAAGCCATTCATGTGAGGGTAAAGAGGGTAAAGACCTGCAGATAGTAATAATCAACAAATAAATGTATGTGACCTTCATGTACAGCAGTGTACATGCAAGTGACTAGAGAGACAGTCCTTGGCCTGTCTGATATCATCACGGTTTTTATACATTTGAATAGCGGTGGATTTAAGAGGTTCAACAACAAAATAATTTTAGGGTCCCCCCATTACTACTTCAGCTAGGTGGTCTATTTCAGCATATAATGATAACTTACCATTAATCACAGACCTGGGCCCTCAGATTCCCCTACTGTTATGTCCCTGAATTTGGAACAACATGAAGAGAAATCCATTTAGGAATAGCTTGGGACCCCTCAAGTAATAACCTTAACCTCCAACCCAAACATACATACAGCAGTGTAGTCTACTCGATCACCACTGACATAGCCTCTTCCCAGTAACAAAGCAAGAAGCAGAAAGCAAGAGGATGAGCAATTCATGTATTCTCTGGAATTCAGCCCTACCATGGTTTTAAGGATTTGTTCTACTGTATATTACCCATCTATATAACTCCTCCTATTGCTCCATATAACCCCTCCCTATAACTCCTCCTATTGCTCCATCTGATCATCCCTATAACTCCTCTTATTGCTCCATATAACCCTACCTATAACTCCTCCTATTGCTCCATATAGCCCTTCCCATAACTCCTTCTGTTACTCCATATAACCGTCCCTATAATTCCTCCTGTTGCTCCATATAACCCTCCCTATAGCTCCTCCCATTGCTCCATATAACTCCTCCCTATAACTTCACCTGTAGCTCCATATAACCCTCCATATAACTCCTCCTATTGCTCCATATAACTCCTACCCAATACTGTAACTGTTTCCTATTCCTTTTTTCTTTAGCTTCATTGTCTTCACTGGATTTTCAGAAGTACTTTGTATTGCATGGCAGAGCTAACTACACAAATGTATTGAACTAGAGCTCACTGCGGATGACGCTTGCATGGCCAGATCTGTCACATGATTCTGATAGAGGACACAGTTAGTATGAAGCTGCGGGAAGTACAAGTTGTTTCTTTGCTAATGCCGCACCAATAAAGGTACAAATTTGATTAGCTGATTTACTTAATAATCAGAGAAAACATTCAGCCATGTGACACAGCGAAGAGAAGACGAGACCCGAAAGCCTCATTTTTAAAACAACATACTCCATAGGAGCCAATGAAAATGATGATCAATATATGAATATTTAGAAAGGAATCTGGATTTGGGCCATAATGTTTATGGTTTTAATTGGACCATGCAGAGTTCTTACTAGATCTTATGATTTCCGTAAGGTAGCTGTGGCTGGCAACATACTGACTTTATCACATTAGATTTAAAGGGGAACTAACACTCAATACCTGGGTCACAAATAACAGAATTTACTTTACACTGTGATGGGTCATAAAGCAGCTTAAAGCAGCTTAAACCTCTGGTGTATGTTTCCATACTCAGCTCAATGGCACAAGTACGTTGTTCCATAGCTCTCCCTTCATTGAGTTCTGTTCTGCCCAAGCTGTGCGATATGGGTTGGCATGCAGAAAACAAATGTTTCTGTGCCCTGCACATGTATCCTGGGCATGCAGTTGGACAGCTGCCAAAGAACACATGCATGGGCTTCCAATACAAACAAGCAAGCCTGGCTTTTATCTGGGGGTGCAGCATGTTACAACACAGCTCTCTTCCCATGTAAGTCCCTTGCTGTTGAGTGAGGCTGCATTCATCTCATCGGATCTGATAAATCTTTATTAAACGCTGCAGGTGATGCTGGGAAACCTCTTAAAAATAAAAATAAGCAATATTAACTTGAAACACTGCATTAAAATAAAAAATACTGAACACTACACGGCAACTGAACAATAGTTGCTCTATAACATATTAAAATGGAATTTACATATGAACTTCCCCTTTACGTTATAACTCATGATCAACCCCTTCATATCTTATTGGTTCTTCCATTGTGGCCTACCCCTTAATCCAGGGGGAGGCACATGCACAATGTCTTGCTGTGGGGGTGCAGGAGACTTGATGCACACAGGGCCACTATCAGGGGTACAGGGGGTATTGCAGTCAGGGGACCTTGGGGAGCCCAAGGTGGAAAAGGAGGATAAGTCTTGCACGGAGAGGGCTGAGTCTGTATAGATCCTGGGCACAGTTTTGGCATAATTAGGGAGTGGCCAGGGCAGATCACAGGTGTGGCTGTGGACAAGGGCTTAACCACCGCCCCCACCCTGGCCGCAACTCCCCCTTCCCACAGGCGCTAATGTGTCACTTAAAAGAAGAAGAAGAGCAGCATGGAGGGGAATTTGAAAGTTACAGAGGAAGCAGACCCATGGTCTGGGCCCCCTAGCTGCCCACCCCATTACAGAGCACATACCTCCCAACATTTTGGAAGTAAAAAGAGGGACAAAATTTTTTTTCCCGCATGTAGCGCAGCAATTTTTTGACCACACCCCTTTCTGTGGCCACACCCCCTAATTACCATGTTTGTTTTACAAAATTTGGCAGGTTATGAAAGTTTGAAAATATTTCTCCTTATCTAAACTGTGTTTTTGTGTCTCAGAATTGTTACAAAGTATCTTATTTGCACCTGTTAGTTGTTCTGGGCTCTCTGCTAAAAGCCAATTAAGTGAGAAACTTTGTTTCTTTTTCTGGCTGTTCAGTGCAGAGAAAAGAGGGACTTTCCAGTACAAATGAGGGACTGTGGGTTGAGCTGTCAAAAGAGGGACTGTCCCTCCGAAAAAGGGACAGTTGGGAGGTATGCAGAGCATAGGGTCCTATGTGGAACCAATTTTTGAGACCTGACCCAAATCCGCAACCGGCGACACACATATTTACCCTCTTGGATCCGCTTGCCGACTCAGCGCGCAACTAGGGTTGCCACCTTTTTCCAAAAAAATTACCGGCCATTGGTGGGGGCGGTAACTAAATTGGCGGGCCGAGATGTAGAATGGGGTGGAGCCATGGGTAAATGGATGGGCTATGATGTAAAAAGGGGCAGAGCCACAGGGTTGTGCTGCAAAAAGGGGCGGGGCAGAAGATGAAGGAAAGGTAAGTTTCTGCCGGAGGGCCAAGGGCTTTTGTTAATGGTATTACAAATTACCGGGAGCTACATTGCCGGTAAATTTGTAATACCGGTGCTGGCCCTGGCAGGTGTTTTACCAGCTTGGCCGGTAAAATATCGGCCGGGTGGCCACTCTACCCTGCCTTATCCGCAACCCGCTTACCATCATTAAACAGGAAGTGCTGTTGTTGCAAACTGGAAGTGACATCATCAGAAGTGGTTGAAAATAAAAAAAAAGTTTAGTAAAATGTAAAAATAATTGTTTTTTAAAATATAGACAACATAACAATATAGATGAGACCTGCAACCCGCATTTATACCCACACCCGAAAATCCATCCCGCAGGGCACCCGCTTTTCTTGCAGGTAACCTATGAGTATCTGACCTGCTGCAGGTCTCTATAGTGACACCACTGGCTGTGCATACAAGGTGTTTTTTCCTCATTGGGCCCCATTTTACTTGTTGGCAAGACCCACCACCCAGAGGACCCTGGTAACTAGGGTTGCCACCTTTTCTGGAAAGAATTACCGGCCTTTCTATATATTTATCTTTTTTCCCTATTAATAACATTGGGATCAGCCATCATTTTTACCAGGCTGGTAAAATACCGGGCAGGTGACAACCCTACTGGTAACCAGTGGGCCAATAATTGGGGTCCCCTAGGGGGAGGGCGCTAATGATTATTGATGACAGTCTTGGATGCACATACGCTTTGTTGAAGGAATAAGTTGTAACATAAGATGAAGGTGAGGCTGCTGGGCTTGGGAAGCTGAACAGCTGAAGTCATTTAGTCCTTACTTGCCCTTTAATATATTTTCCCACCAGCAGGTGCAGTTTGTGGGTGTGGCTAGGGGCATTATGTGGGTGAACTGGGAGAGACACACAGCAAAGGAGATCTTCTAGTCTAGGGGCTCCTGTTAATCCTGATATAGGTGCAGATGGATTGTATTACTGCATGAAGCCCCTCTTGCAAAACTGAGTCTATGCATCACTGCTGATATACCCTAGATCTTGTTCTAAACCCATTGACAAGGCTATTTGCAGAGGATAGTAGTAGCACTGTAGTAAGAGCAGTCTTATTTCTGGGGGCATGTGTAAGTGCTGCTGTCTGTGGCTCAGTAATAATCCCTCTGCACCAAAGGGTCCAAACACTGAGGCTATATAGCAACAATGCCCAGTCTGCGCTTCTCTTACTGCATTGGGTGATGCTGGGAATTGTAGTTTCAACATTTAGTAATGGGTGGAGGGCACACCAATTCAGCAAATGCTGTAGGTAAACAGTGCAAGAGGTGCAAACATAATCCCCTTGACAAAGGCTTACGCCGAAACGTTGGGGCCATTCTCATACTGGTGGTAGGTGTATCTGCTCCTTGCTGTATAATTGTAATACTTACTGTTTACTGTTATGTAATTGTGGCTATGTTTAAACGTTAGGTATATACCATGTAAGCTTATGTATTGTATTATACAGGCCTACTATTGTGGCTTTGTGTGTATTATTTGCATAAACAAGTAAAACTTTATTTTAAATATACCATACTTGCCTTCTTTTGAGTGTGCATACCTATCTATAAATTGTAGTTTCAACAACAGCTGCAGGTCGGACAGAGGTAAGCATGCAATCAATATAAATACAAATGCTGCAATGATTCCCCCCAGTGTTTATGTTATCAGGAATGCAGTGCACAGGTATTCCAGTTATGTGTGAATAATACAAGGGGTCACAGCCGCAATGTGACTCATCCCTTGGGTGGGGACGTGGGACTCTCGCCCAATAGCGTCGCTTCTACAGGGAGGGGCGGGGCAGGATTTACCCTGCTATGTCAAATGGTGCGTTTTGGTAGCTCCTCCCTGCCTATGAGATGCAACGAGGTTTAAAAATCACACCACTGGAAGCCCCGCCCCTTATGGGGATGGCAGTTAGAGGGGGGGGGGAAAGGGAATTAATTGAAACTCACTCAGGGCTGCCCTAAACATACTTCCTGCAGAAGCAGCAGTACCAGCACCCAGGCTGTGTCCCCTGCACCCAGGATAGAAGGGGCCCCCCTCTGACACGTTACAGGGAAGATCTGAAGCCTTAATGATGAAACCTGCAGTATCCTTCCCCCTCCTGCTGCTTGGGCTCTGCCATGTGTCTGCCTTCTCAGGTGAGTGCAGCTAGGGGGTTATACCATTTGTTTATATTCAGGGGGACACCCAGCCTTGGTCATGCAGCTTGTGATGCAAAGGGGGTAAAGGGGGACATCGTGGGGAGTCATTTAGAGGGGTTGATGCAAAAGTGCACGTTACTTGTTACTCCTGGCAACCGAGCCAAAGGCAGTAGGTTTGTACGCGAGGGATTTGTGGTGATATTGGGGCTGGTTCAGGGCTAAGGGGTCCTGTCAGTGTAGGGAGGCTGGGGCTTTTATTGGAAGGGATACATGGGGGTTTGTCTTGCCTGCATCTCCCAGAAGCTCAACCAAGGAGCCGAGGTGTCACATTCCTATACTGAGCCTCATCACTAGAACAAGTCCATTAACTGTGTCTCTGCCCAGCCTTGAAGCATCCGTACGATTTTGTGTGGTAGAATTGTTACCCCTGAGCCCGTACCTCCCTCACTAACAGGCAACACAGTACGGGGTTTATCCCTCAGTCGGTAATTAGCGTTATCACAAATTACATTTACAACCTGATTCCTCACACACAAGCGCGGGGAAACGCCCGCTGCTGTTCGATACGCCCACCTCCTGTTGGCTCGGGATTGAGAATGAATTGCCGATTGGCTGACGTAAAATCTGCCGATTGCGAGCCTCCACCCTGTTGACCAATCGTTGCGAGGGAAGGGTGTGACTCAGGTAGGCGCGAGAGGGCTTGATGTCTTTCTAAATTCCCGCCCACCGGCGTGGAAAGGTTCCGCCTACGGTTGCTGTCAGTGATGGAAAGCAGCCCATTGGCTGCAGTCGGTTAAATGTGGCCATAAATGTGTAGATAGGCAGTGCCTTCGAGCATGAGGCGAGGGCGTGGCTCTCTGCTGATGACGTTATGTGTATGAATGTGGCTGTGGGGCCGCTCCTTGTTTGTAGTAAACCCCATTGTTAGGGCAGGGCTATCAGATTAACTTTAAACCCCAGCAAATGGCTAAATCAGATTACAGTGACTTTTGTGCTGCTTTTTAAATATAAAATCCCCACTGTTGATGTCTTGGGGTTTGAGTTGTAGTTTCAAAAACAGCTTGTTGAGGGTCTGTGTGTATACACACCCCTAATTCTTATCTCTACCACTCAAGATGGCAGGGCCGCTATTATCCATTATGTAAAGGGACCCCTGCCTTCCTTTTATATATATATATATATAGGGGGGCCCCTGCTGTCCTTTTATATATATATATATATAGGGGGCCCCTGCCGTCCTTTTATATATATATATATATATATATATATATATATATATATATATATATATATATATATATATATATATATGGCCCCTGCCTTCCTTTTATATATAGGGGGCCCCTGCCTTCCTTTTATATATAGGGGGCCCCTGCCTTCCTTTTATATATAGGGTGCCCCTGCCTTCCTTTTATTTATAGGGGGCCCCTGCCGTCCTTTTTTATATATATATATATATATATATATATATATATATATATATATATATATATATATATATATATATATATATATATATATTATATATATATATATATAGGGTCCCTGCCATCCTTTTGATTATGGGGGCCCCTGACGTCCTTTTATTTATAGGGGGCCCCTGCCTTCCTTTTATTTAAAGGGGGCCCCTGCCTTCCTTTTGATTATAGGTGGCCCCTGCCTTTTATTTATAGGGGGGCGCTGCCATTTTTTTATTTATAGGGGCCTCACCCCCACTAGAAGTGTGCTGCAGACTGCAATGCTTTGTTTAGCTAGGCAACATGCCTCTTAACTTGCAGACTATGTTTTCAGATTAAAGGGTGAGGTGGCAAATAAGCGATAGGTCTGGTGAATGTTTTTTTATGGGCAGCCCCAACAAGTCCCCCATAAACTTTAGCAGTAAGACATTTTTCCTTTAGCATATACTGAAACTTCTTACCTGGGCTCCCTAAACATCATGAATACCCAGCACTCAATGCCCATTTCCTACATATAGGAACTATCATTTTGCCGCCTCTTTATATCTGTCTCAGTATAGCTTGAATGTGTGATGGCTGCCCACACTAGAAGGAAATGTGGTGGGTAGCGATGTGGTCAAAGTTTCCATAAAGTAGGTACAATTCACACTCGGAATTAGGTTTCAAAATGTGAAATGTTACTGTGGCCTCTTCCATATAATATAACTAAGAACAATTGTTATTTTGAAAAAAATGTTTGCTGTGTAAAGAAGCATGAGAGACTGTGGAATTTCCTATTGCCTACATCCTTGTAGAGAAAAATCCCCATGAGGCCGATTTTACGGTATGTCGGCCTATTTGTGCAGGTGAACGCCATTTACATGAGGAGACCGCGATAGGGGACGTGTTTCTTTTTGAGGTGCTGACATTTAGGCAAGTCCCTTTTTTCTGATTAGTAATGAGGTAAAAAAATTGGCAAAATGTCTGCTTTAGCTGCCCCATATTACTTGTTGAATTTGATTGCAATGAATGCGAGGTAAAAATAGGCAAAATGTCAGGTTTTTCTTCTCCAGATTATTTGTTAAACTTGATTGTAATGAATGTGAGGTAAAAGAGGCGAAATATCTGCTTTATCTACCCCATATTAGTTGTTGAATTTGATGTGCATTGAATGTGAGGTAAAAATCTGCAAAATGTCAGCTTTTTCTGCCCCAGATTAGTTGTTGAACTTGACTGCCGTGTCTGTGAGGTAAAATGCAAGGCAGCAAATATTTCTACTTTCAAATCTTTCAACTTGATCATGGTGTGAAGTAAAAATACAAAATGGCAGATTTTTTTTTTCTGACCCACAACTTGTGAAGAAAAAGACAAGATGGTTGTTGTCTGTACCCCCGATGTGCTGTCGAACATCAGGGGGGATAAGGTAAAAATCAAAAATACTTGAATAGGTGTGGAAAACACTCATTGTCCTCATGACTTTCTTATCCTTAAAATGTTTATAGTCCCTGTATTGGTTGCAGGGTTATATTAATGTTGATTTGCTCATTGCGGAAACTGTCGTCTCAAACATGTCACCAGAACATGGCAACATTTTCCCTTACGATAAGTTCAGGGTGAACTTTTATCACTTGATAAGATAGTAGTAGTAAATACTTAAGCAGCCAAAGAAGTCGCTTGTTTCATTCAACTGTGAGATGTCTAAATTATAAAATGGTGGCACATACTTCCTGTCTCCGTTGTGCACCTGTTTGAAAACGAGATTGCACAAGACGTTTCATTTCACTGATTATAATATGAATTTAGGGCACACCATGTTCTCTTGTGACTCAGTGTGTGCTTTACATTAATTCTGTTTTATTCTACTGTATTCAGGCCAGGCAGCCCCACCCACGCTGAGACCAGTGCGAAAGAGTTTCCTGCTTTTTTCATGTCAAAAAATGTCTGCCCCCTTTCCATTTCCTGTAGTAGTTTTGAGCTTTAGAATTAATTTGTCATGGAGATTTTTTTTTTTTTTTTTTGCCATCAGATCATTCAGATGACGATAAATACATTTGGTTATATAAAATTAGATGATTTTACGTCATCCCTTTTTTATTTTCTGTGCATAATTTTCTTATAAATTGGATTTTAATCTCATAACGAGGGAAAAAATGCAGTGTACTGTTTTGCAATAGCTATTTTTGTTACTGGAAGTGAACCCTGACAGACTTGTTATAATGAGTCTCTTGTAAATTCCTGTTATGGTCACATTTCTTTGTAGGATGAATCTGATTCGTAATTTGCGCAACTGGAACCCCCCACTTTCCCCTGTAAGCTTCTTTACCTGTGTCCTTGTCCGCTCCCTAAGCACATAGCGCCTCAAAATTACGTACATGTGAGTTTAAAGTGTCTTATCAGTCAGTAGGGCAGGCGACTGTAGCTCTTTGCCAAGTCATTCTGTCAACTGATCTCTTCATGGAAAACCACTTTTACCTTGTTTTTAGGTTTAAACATAAACCTTGAAGTCAGAGAGGGAAACTAACGGTTATATAATCTCGGGGGAAGATTTGAACGGCTCATGGTTCGAAGGGGCTTCATTCTGAAGCCCACTCAACATTATTCTGGACCTTCGCTTGGGTATTTATGTGTAACGGACACCGCTCAGACTATCCTGCTGCATGGCACAAGCCTTCTGTGGTATTCTTAGAGGCTAAAACTTCCCGCTAGAGTTTTATTCTGGAATAAACTGGAGAAATGAGGGGCTCAAAATAGTAACTGGTTTCTACCTACAAGCAAGGGCGGGTTGGGTATTTGTCTCCTAGATGTTTGTGCACTTACCAATGGAAAATGCCTTTGTCGCTGTGCGTGACTGAGGTAGTTTGGGCTGGGGGCGGCTTCCTGGTATGTGACACGTGTGCTGATCCTCCGTTACACCAGGGTTTGGGTTCCTTACTGACTACAGCTGTGTGTAAAGCCTGTACAGCAATGATTGATTGAACTGTACTTAAAAGGGAACTATCATGAAAATGTAATATAAGCTTCAGCATACTTAAATAATAGAATCGATTAAAAATTCTGTACCATTTCTGAAATAATCAAGTTTATCTTCACTATACCTCTCTCAGCATGTGTTTATCCTCATTCTCTCTTCATACAGCAGTTGGGTGTCAGATGAATGATCCAATACATTTATATTATATTATAGGGGGCTCCTTTTGCTTAGACAATGTATTAGAGCTCACTCTATTAATATCAACAGACATCATGTCTCTCTACCTGCAGAATTTGTGCAAAAGGCAGTTATTTTGTTTGTACTGGAATCAGTTATTTGAGTGAGCTCTAATACATCTGCTAGGAAAGGAGCCCCCCTATAAGATATATTGGATCTAACTGTCAATGAATATCTGACACCCAACTGCATGAAGACAGAATGAAGAGAAACAGATGCTGAGAGAGAGACAGTGAAGATAAACTTGATTATTTCAGAATATTGCTTCAGTATGAGGAAGCTTATATTAAATTTTCATTTTCACAATAGTTCTCCTTTAAAATAAATGAACTGACTTGTATCATTAAGCTTGTTTTATTTTTTTTTTTTGTTTTGAGAAATTGTATTTTAATTATTCCTCATTTAGGAACACATCTCATGCCTCATCACTAGGGGTGATGAGTTAAATACAACTCAGTCCAGTTGTGTCTAATGGAATGTACTTAAGATGCTCACATGGGCTAGTGAATAAGATGCTTCAGTGTTGACTATATGAAAGGACTTGTCATGTGCCTTGGGTCTTGGGATCTGCAACCAAATTTCCCTTTTGGGTGGTTTCCTACATGTCATGCAGTGTTGATGGTATGATCTTTCCCTAATACTTTCTACTCCCAGGCTGTGAAAAGCAGACAGTACTGTTTGCCGTTGCATTGTTTACCCCGTACATACGTTTTTGGCCAACCTGCTCAGGGGTGGGCCACAGTACAGACTAAGTGCACAGGTCACTTCCTTTATCAAATACTGAAATTGTAATAGCCCAGGCCATGGGCCATGAAAACAACTTCTTGACAATGGTATTTGATAACTGTAATGGCCTGGATATCATGTTTATATATCACTAATTAGAAACCAATACATAAGAACTTTGAGTATTCATGATCAATTCTTAACTCTGCATTTTAGGGATTGGGAAGTGTGATAGGAATGAATTCCAGTGCGGGGATGGGAAGTGCATCCCGTACAAGTGGATTTGTGACGGCAGTGCTGAGTGCAAAGACGGATCAGATGAATCCTCAGAAACTTGCCGTAAGTACACTGGAAATGTCTCAAAGGCACATGTTATTGGGGTGGAAAAATCTGTACTAAGTCTTATTACTTATTATTTTCTTTAAAGGGGCGGTAACATGTGGCGCTGACCAATTTAGCTGTGGTGGAAGGCTTAACCGATGTATTCCCCTGTTCTGGAAATGTGACGGCCAGACAGACTGTGAAAATGGTTCAGATGAGAACGACTGTAGTAAGTACACTCACTGTATAACTGCTAGAATGAAAGAGAACTTGGCATACACTCTTTAGACATCGTTCACCCCCTCAGGCAATGATTGGATCATAATGGGGGCAAAGATCTGATCACTTGGCCCAGTGCACCCCCTTCGTTTAGTGACCTCAACCCAACAGGCTCTTCAAACCTGCCTGGTAAATATCCATTACTTGAGATATGGGTCCGGCAGGCTGTCGGGAGGGTCCCATATAGGAGCCAATAAGCTTGCAGGTCTTTTTGACCTAAGTTTTTAGTTCAATTGTTTTCACATTGTTCACCAGAAATAAAGACTTTTCATTTACTTTCCATTTTTAATTTTTTACAGTTTTTCCAATATCTAAGTTTAATGTCTTTAATGTTTGTCTGGCAGCTCAATAATTCAGGCACAGACTCTAAACTGTTACAATTTGCTACATTTAGTTGATACAATTAGTTGATACGTTTTTCAGCAGCATCTCTAGAATATTAGCAACTATTGTATCAATTCTAACAGCTGCCTTTAATGAAACCCAGAGATTCTGCTCAGCAGGGACAAAAATAACAAATGTATCAACTAAATGGATCAATTTAGAACAGTTTACAGGGTCGGTGACCCTCCCTTCCAGTGCTGCTTTAGAATGTGAAAAAATTTAACTTTACACTTCAATATCAGAGAAACGGTCACACGTAGAAAATAGAAAGTAGTTGGAAAAAATGTTTATTTCTGGTGAACTATCTGAAAGCAACTAAACTGCAAAAAGTGTTTGAAGGTGAACAACCCCTTTAAATGTTCTCTCTACTCTCTCGATTCCTGTTTCTTCCTGTTGATTAATTATTCCCATTATTGTGTCCCTTTAGCCCGCAAAGTATGTGCCGACGACCAGTTTACATGCAGAAGTGGAAAATGCATCTCCCTTGACTTTGTTTGTGATGAAGACCAGGACTGTGATGATGGCAGTGATGAGAGTTACTGCCCTGCCCCCACCTGCAACCCAGCCATGTTTCAGTGTAAAGACAAAGGCATCTGTATCCCCAAATTGTGGGCCTGTGATGGAGATCGTGACTGTGAAGATGGTTCAGATGAGGAGCATTGTGAGGGGCGGGAACCTATCAAGACTGACAAGCCCTGCGCTCCACTTGAGTTCCACTGTGGGAGTGGGGAATGCATACACATGTCCTGGAAATGTGATGGGGGATATGACTGCAAGGACAAATCAGATGAGAAAGACTGTGGTACGTATCACCCCTAGCTTGTGCAGAGCTCCAGTCGCACAGTAGTGCTGTGTTCATGTAGGGAAGGAGAACCTTTTACTTTGTTGTTTACGCCTATCTCTTTCTCTCTAGTAAAACCCACCTGCCGTCCAGATCAGTTCCAGTGTAACGATGGCACATGTATTCATGGCAGCCGCCAATGTGACCGAGAATATGACTGCAAAGATCTTAGCGACGAGGAGGGCTGTGTTAATGGTGAGCATTTGGCATTTGCAAATACTGGAAAAAATATAGGAAGTGGCCCATTTTGTTTCCTACTACAATACTGCAGACTGTAGTGTTCACAATCAGTGCTGTATTTGCCATGAGGCAAGTTGGGAACCGGCACTTTACCCCCTCCCCTCCGTTGTAATTTTAAAGGGGAACTATCGCGAAAATTAAAATTTTATATAAGCTTCAGCATACTGAAGTAAGAAACTTTCTAAATGCAATCAATTAAATATTCTGAATTGTTTCTGAAATAATCAAGTTTATGTTCACTATTTCTCTCTCAGCATCTGTTTCTCTTCATTCTGTCTTCATGCAGCAGTTGGGTGTCAGATGAATGATCCAATATATCTTAAAGAGGGGCTCCCTTTCCTAGCAGATGTATTAGAGCTCACTCAAATAAATGATTCCAGTACAAACAAAATCTAACAAAATAACTGCCTTTTGCAGAAATCCTGGATGTAGAGAGACAGGATTTATGGTGGTTTTAATAGAGTGAGCTCTGCCTCTAATTCATGTTCTAGGCAAAAGGAGCCCCCCTAAAAGATATATTGAATCATTCTTCCTGAATGAAGACAGAATGAGGAGAAACAGATGCTGCGAGAGCAATAGTGAATATAAACTTGATTATTGTACAAAATATTAATGATTGTATTTAGAAAGGTTCTTATTTCAGTATGATGAAACTCATTTAAAATGTTCTCGCAATAGTTCCCTTTAAGAGCCGAATTCCCTTTAATAAACTGAAAATTCGGCTCTTCCAGAGTAGAGACGGCCACTGACCTCAGGTATGGGGTCCCATTTGTTACAAGTATTGGTCCATGGTGTTGATGAACTATATGTTGAGTCTCAAATTATTTATCCTTATCTCTATATTAAAATTTAAGTATCCATTTTCTTTTTCCGCAAACAGTGACAAAATGCGAAGGCCCTGACGTATTCAAATGCCGCTCTGGCGAGTGCATCACAATGGATAAAGTCTGTGACAAGAAAAGAGATTGCAGGGACTGGACAGATGAACCCATTAAAGAGTGTGGTGAGTGTCAACCTTTTTGGCACATGAGGTCTAATAACATCACTTGCCTCATTCTTCCCTTTTTTTTTTTTAAAATGATTGTTATATTTAACACTTGCCCCTTCTCTTCAGGTGAAAACGAGTGTCTGAGAAACAATGGCGGCTGCTCCCACATCTGCAATGACCTTAAAATAGGATATGAGTGTTTGTGTAACGAAGGATACAGACTCGTAGACCAGAAACGCTGTGAAGGTAATTTAAGTTTGTGGGTCTTTAAATTCATGCTTTTTGTTTTCCCCCAATATTCCGCTATTTCTAGCTGAAGAACCAGCAAGTCTTGTCATTGAGGCATACTGAGAGTTATAGTTCAGTCATATGGAAGGTGCTAAAAAGTTTTCTTTTCCCTTTTATCTAGACATAAATGAATGTGAGAATCCTAATACCTGCAGTCAGATTTGCATCAATCTTGATGGAGGCTACAAGTGTGAATGCCGAGAAGGTTATCAGATGGATCCAGTGACTGCATCCTGCAAATCCATTGGTAAGTACAACATGTCACATGCCAGTAGCTCATTTGTGCTTGTCATCTGCCAAAATATCCCACGTCTCATCATTTTGTTTGTTACTGTACACGTGTAGGAACTGTGGCTTACCTGTTCTTCACCAACCGCCATGAGGTGAGGAAGATGACACTGGATCGGAGTGAATACACAAGCTTTATCCCTCGTCTTAAGAATGTGGTGGCTTTGGATATGGAAATAGCCAGCAACAAAATCTACTGGTCTGACCTGACTCAGAGGAAAATATACAGGTAATTGCAAAAATGGGCCTACTTTATTAATGCTAGGTCTACGTTTAGTGATGTTGTCCCATTATGATCAACATCCTTAAAGGCATTTTTAGCATTCTAGTCCATGAAAAATATTAATTAAATATCAAACACTTTTTCTAGTTCAGTTGGTTTCAGATAGTTCACCACAGAGAGAGACTTTTTTCCAATCACTTTCTATTTTCTACGTCTGGCTGTTTTTCTAATATTGTGGAGTGGAAAGTTTCAATGTTTAACCTTCTAAAGCAGCTCTGGGAGTGGGGGTCGCTGACCCTGTAAACTGTTCTAAATTGATACATTTAGTTGATACATTTCTTATCTTTGTCCCTGCTGAGCAGAATCTCTGAGTTTCATTAAAGGCAGCTTTTAGAATTGATACAATAGTTGCTAATACTCCAGAGATGCTGCTGAGAAATGTATCAACTAAATGTTGTAAAATTGTTTGGAGTCTGCATCTGAATTACTGAGCTGCAAGACTTAATTTTGGTAAAACAGTAAAAAATAAAAAATGGAAATTAATTTCTGGTGAACTATCTGAAAACAACTGAATTGGAAAAAAAGTGTTTGGGACAATGTATATTGCTATATTTAACAAACAACTATTTCTTATGTAACCTTAAAGGAGAAGGAAAGCTACGGAGGCATTTTATTGCCAATAGATTAGCTGCAATAGTGCAAGCTAGAATGCTATATTTATTCTGTAGAATGTTTTACCATACCTGAGTAAAAAGCTATAGAAACTCTCTGTTTGGTTAGGATCGGAGCTGCAGCATTAACATGGTGTGACATCACTTCCTGCCCGAGTCTCTCCCTGCTCTGGGCTCAGATTACAGCAGAGAAGGGAGGGGGTGGGGGAAGAGGAGCAAACTGAGCATGCTCTTGCCCAGGGCAATGAGGTTTAAGCTGAAGGCAGGAAGTCTGATACAGAAGCCCATGTGTACACAATAGAAGGATAGAAATGCTGTGTTTCTTTTGACAGGGGACTCAGAGCAACACTACTTTGGGGGTTTACTGGTATATTTAGATGGACCTTTCTGATAAGGCTTACTTAGTTTTAACCTTTCCTTCTCCTTTAATGTAATAAAAAAATATCTGAATGAAAGGCATGAAACAAGAGGGTGATTTTGACCAGCTGTTTGCTAAATGTCTTGAGACCTACTGCTCAGAAGCTAAAGGTCTAATCTGTCCTTTATTCCACCCATAATCAGTGCATCAATGGATAAGGCAGACAACACATCCCACCATGAAACTGTGATCAGCAACCAAATCCAAGCTCCCGATGGAATTGCAGTGGATTGGATCCATGGGAACATCTATTGGACAGACTCTAAGTTCAGCACCATTTCTGTGGCCAACACAGAGGGATCGAAGAGGAAAACGCTTTTCACTGATGATCTGGCAAAGCCCAGGGACATTGTGGTGGATCCATCTCAAGGGTAAGCATGCTGGAAACTGTTTTTGTCACCTTAAATGGAAACAAAATGAAAATATTGCTAATATTCAAGTTCTTAGGATTAGACGGTTAATATATAAAATAGGGGGGGGGGGGGGTCAGCAGAACACCTCAAAAAAGTCTTCTTCATGGTTGTTTCACAGGAAAAAAAATGATGGCCATGAGTATAGAGTTATAGCGAGGAGCAGGTAACCCCTTTTGGCAATGATTGGGGAACAGATCCAGTTAACTCTCTGTTGAAATATATAAACATTTACATGGTTACCTGGCTATATCCTTAAATCTTATTTGTTTTTACAGGTTTATGTATTGGACTGACTGGGGCCTCCCAGCCAAGATTGAGAAAGGAGGCTTAAATGGAGTTGATAGATACCCATTGGTTACAGACAACATTGAATGGCCCAATGGCATCACATTAGGTAAAAAAAATATAAAACTGGCAGATTTCCAAGAATACTACCTCTAGTAATGATTTGTTCAGTAATAGTTTAAAGTTTATTTGCATCAATGGTTCTCCTTTGTCGCTTATATTCAGACTTGATCAGTCAGCGGCTATACTGGGTGGACTCTAAACTTCACTCTCTGTCCTGCATTGATATTACTGGAGAGAACAGAAGAACCGTCCTCTCTGACGAGACCCACCTAGCTCATCCGTTTGGGCTCACCATCTTTGAGGTAATTGAACGATACCCACAGATACTCAGAAAATGGTCACATAGTGAGGGACATCATACTGTTATTTAATGTGTAGTCTGACATCTGACTAAGGGAGGGAGACTAGATGTAATCTCTTGAAAGTGTACTGATGATGATACTTCTGTCTTTTAGGATCTTGTATTCTGGACAGACATTGAAAATGAGGCTATATTCAGTGCAAACAGACTGACTGGTGAAAATATTATGAAAGTGGCAGAAGATCTTTTGTCTCCAGAGGACATTGTCTTGTACCACAACCTGAGGCAGCCAAAAGGTATGAGCCACTCTCTCTCTCTTATCAATTTAGCTTCTAGTTGAACAAGTGAATGGTATTCAATTGGTTGGTCAGATTGCAGGCCCTAGAGCCCAAGAGGCGTTCTTAAATAGTGTGTAGCACTGCCTTCTGATATACTTACAGGTGACTCATAGGCATTATCATTTTGATTTTTTGTCCAGGAGAACTTTGTGCACTCCAATTGAATAGTGATGTCCATGCAGAGAAGCAATTGGACAGCTTAGTTGAAAATTATAGAATTACCTAACATCAACATTGTTCATTAAATAACTGTAATCTCAAATTTTTTTTTTTCAACAGCTGAAAATTGGTGTGAATCCCATCATCTTGGTAATGGGGGCTGCGAGTACCTGTGTCTTCCAGCACCTCACGTCAATGCACGTTCTCCCAAATTCACCTGCGCTTGTCCAGATGGGATGCACCTGGGGACAGACATGAGGAACTGCATGAAAGGTAGGGCCCCTTTCTTCATTTCTCTGAATTCCACAATGGCTAACTTTGCGTCGGCTGAATGAAAGAAGCAAATTCTGATTTACTGTTTCCTTTCTTTCCAGAACCTGTGACACAAGAAGCCACTACCTCAACCACCACATCAGCACCAGTCACAACCACTTCAACAGCCCGCCCCTCTTCTAGAATTACAACACTGGCCAAAATTGCTTCGACTACCTCAACTCTAGCTCCACAGAGACCAAAAATGGTCAGCACCACTGTACCACCGCCAAGGCCTACCACAAACTCCCCTAAAACAACCCTGAGGATGAATACAGAAAAAGTGCCTGCCCATACCACACAGGAGCCTATGACTCATTCCCAACTAGGTAGGCCGAGTCATTCTTTATAGTACAGCATTCAAATAATAAAGCATTTTGGGTAATTGTCACAAAAAGCTCAGATGTTGGAGGGGGAGTCATTTGTATATGAGATTATCTTCAACCGCATCTGATTAATTATGTTTATGGAACACAAATGCTGACTTTATTTTCTTTCTTCTTAAAAGCGGGAAATAAATTTGCTGAAGCAGGAGTAGTTGAAAGTGCCCGATCCCATCCCACCGCTCTCTACATAGTGCTCCCAATTGGTGAGTTTGCCCACTACTTGTGTATAGATGGATACAGTTACAGGAACTCGCTACTGTACTTTGTACTGAGCAAAGCTTGGCACCATGACAGGTTCTAATGGATCCAAAAAGGCTTTCCTTCTGCTGGCTTTTATCTTGTGAAACGGTTCCAGAGCCTTTACATCGGGTAGCGGTGTCAAGCTATCCATAAAACATGGAAATCCATTCCTAAGAGTGCCTCAAGTTTGAAACTTGCTTTCATGTAAAATGATTAAGCGTTTTCAGCCGGTCAATGTTTTATTGCCTTTCTCGTTCTAGTGATACTTTGCCTTGTTTCCTTCGGGGGATTCCTCCTCTGGAAGAACTGGAGGTTAAAAAATACAAACAGCATAAACTTTGATAATCCAGTGTACCAAAAAACAACAGAGGAAGACCAAGTTCACATCTGCAGAAGTCAGGATGGCTACACCTACCCTTCGGTGAGCTCTTCCTTTAATGCTCTTCATTTTAAAGGGGAAATGGACACCCAATTTCTGAGATCATTTTCCATTTTAGTTTTTGTGATATTAGTAGCTTTTAGGGATGGGCGAATTTTTTTTACCTTGTTTCGTTGCGGACATGATGCCCATAGACTAAAATTTTTGACGCCCATAGACTTTATTGGGCGTCAGTGACATTTTTTCCGGGGGCAAATTTTTGCCAAAACGAAACAAGTTAAATTCGCCCAAGCCTAGTAGTTTTACATTTACAGGATTACCCTCTGCTGTTCTATTAAAGTAGTGAGAGGAGGCATAATAGCAGAAGCTTGCAAGAGGCATCTCTTGGTTCTTCTCTGCTCAGTTCTATCAATCCATGGAAGAAGAGCTATAGCACTGGGCATTGAAGCTTCCTGCATCACTAACTTGGTTTTCTGACAGGCCAACTTGTCAGACAAAAAAACAGGGGGTGCAAATGGCATGACAAAATAAAACAATGTACATAGCAGAAGAGCACTGAGAAATTTTCAATGGATTTGAAATGTATACTGTATATCTCTCTCTACTGGGCACTAACTCTTTTATGTCTTGCATTTACAGAGGCAGATGGTAAGCTTGGAAGATGACATTGCTTGAACACCTCAACCACTCGTGTGCCTGACGCCAAATGTTGCTGCTTACCGTTTTCAGGGACAATACAAATAATGACGAAACCAAAACCTTTTTTTTTTTTTTTTTTTAGTTAATTACTTATCACTGTGTTCAGCCTGACCAGCCCAAATATTGATCCCTCCTCTGTGATTCCTCTTTTTGAGTCTCCACCAACAAATCGTCCATTGGCTGCAGTTATTTTTTTATTTGTCTGCAACAGTTCTATTTAAGTTTAATTTTGTGCCATATTTTATGCTCTATTGCACACTTGTAAAGTGACACTTCCCCTTGGAAATGAAGGAATACGGTAACACAATGGAAAACTGCACTAGAGGACATTGAAGGACTTAGATAACAATCCTGGCTGGGATTTTCTTTATTTTGTTTTGTTTTAAAAGCACAAGATCTTGGAGAAAAAAAAAAAAACACTAAAAAGAGCCAAACTCTGAACGTGAGGGATCTTGTGGGGGAGCAGAACTTGCAACTTTTTTATATAGACTTGTGGACGTCCCAAATCTGCTCAGGCAGTCGGAAAATGTTTACTACTTTTTTTTGGGTTGGCCCTCGAGGTCAGGATTCAGCCATAGTTGTGGCACTGCCTTCCTGATCGGATGTAACAAACTAAGGCCGCTAATTACCCACAAGTGCCTGGTTCTACCATCTTTAATTTGCATCAGTTCCACTGTTGATTTCTACCACCCGCTGCACTTTTTTTGCCCCCTCCTCTCTCGCTCCTGCGTTTGTATATTTTTGCTCGACTGTTTGTTGCACAGAGTTGTCTTTTTCTTTTTTTTTTCAGCTTACTTCTCTTCATCCGTACTCCTGAAACAGGGTATGACGGCAGAAGCGATTTTCTTTTTGTTTGGGATTTAGGTAGATTGAATTGTTGTAGGGCTTCTGAGCGATTGTGATATCACCGCAATGCTGTCCCGTGGATCAGCGACTAACGGGGTCTCACCGTGCCTGTTACTACTGCTGCCTTAATTGCTTCCTGGTGCAGAACATGAGCTACAGTCGATTCTCAAAATCTCAGGTCTTTACAATCGTTGGTTCTGAATGGATGCTTTGGGACACGGCTTCTCCGAAATTGGTCTCCGCCCTCTCTCTGTATGCAAATATCCCTTACTGCAGTATTGGAATGAAACGTACTGCCCGAGCCTTGGAAGAGTGCTTTCTTACTTTTTTTTTTTTTTTTTCTTTGTTCTGAAGGGTGTAAATATTTGTTTCTGTACAGTGTATTGCACAATGTATTTCCTGTATGTATATTTTTTTGTCATTCCTGGGAAAGCAAAAAAGATTAATATATAATTTATTTATTTCCTAAACTTCCTCGAGTCCTGTGTTTTTATTGTATTGTTGGCTTTTGCTGAATGTGGGACTTGTTTCTTTGATCCTGATCCCTTCCTGCCATAGCTGGGTATTGGACATTTGGATGATCAAGGACATTTTTGAAGAATGTAAGCATTTAAAGGAGAACTTTAACCTAACAGATCCCTACACCTATTATGGTGTTTCTGTGCCAGCCCATCACAGTCTTTCAGCAGGGACGATCTGTGCCCATATCTGTACCCATGCCCCAGTAACACTCCATGATTACAATGTAATTCTCCTACCGCACACCTGTAGTTCACCACTCCTGCAAGCTGGTGGTGCGTTCCTTCCGTTGACCCGGCCGGGTCCCTTAGCAACCAATGTGTAAAAGAAAACGGATCCGCACACACACTGATTAGTGCAGTCGGGGATTATCCCCTTTTATTCAGCTACCAAACATCAACGTTTCGGGGGGGAACACCCACCCTTCACCCACCCTTCACCCTGATGAAGGGTGGGTGTTCCCCCCCCGAAACGTTGATGTTTGGTGGCTGAATAAAAGGGGATAATCCCCGACTGCACTAATCGGTGTGTGCGGATCCGTTTTCTTTTACACACCAGTAACACTCCAATCATCAGCTGCTTCCCAGCACACTCTCTGCCACTTACATTGTACAGATAAAATTAACATCTAATTCATCATACAAGCTAATTAGGAATTAATTTAGATTTGAATTACATGGCCGCACAGAGACCAGAGCAGTCTGCATCAATCACCCCTATAGCATCAGCTTTTTCGATATACAAACCTCATTTGCTTAATGACCCCTAGGCATCACAATATGGCATCAGCCCTGAGTCACATGATAGCCTAACAAGATCCAAGATGGGGAAGTGCTGGGGGCAACTTTGAAGACAGGTGTTTAGGATATAATATTTATATAGAAAGGCTATGAGCAAACCTAGGAAAATTCTCTGGTTCCTATTTTGCATCTTATTTGCATAGCCACTCCCCCTAGCTATTATAACAGAGTTATAGGACATTTTCGGGTAGAATTTGAAAAGCAGAAAGGCAAGGCAGAATCTGCAATTCTTCTACTTGTCTATTATTTCTGTGAGCTGAATACTAATGGGGAATGCTCTGGCCCCCCGAAGACACTTTTATACCTCAAATACTGGAGTAGGTACTCCTGGGGATCATGGGTGCAGATTCAGCGTATAATGAAACCCCAGAGGAAGCAAATTGGGCATTTGAGATAAATACAAAGAGGAAATTATAAAAAGGTTTAGGCTGATGGCACACAGGGAAAACAACAATGTCCCTGTGTTGCCTCTCATTGGCTATAATGGAAGCAGCCTCTCGACACTGTGACTGGCAGTTTCACTTAAAGTCAATGACAGATGGCATGGGCAGATTTGGGCACTTCAATGCTCTCTGTGTGCCATCATTGCAATTAAATATATATACTGTGAACCAAATACTGGTTAAGCCAGGAACAGCATGTACTTATAAGGAATTAATGTGCACTAATGGAAGATTGCCATCTCCTGGCAATGTTAATGAAAGTTACTGCTGGTTAAAGATTATACAGTTATATGCTGCCATAGTTTTATGGGATCTCTCTGTACAGACTATGAGCAAGCTTAGGGGCTGTTCCTGCTGAATTGTGCTCAGTACAGGGGAATATTTATGCTGCCATAGTTTTATTTCTCTGGTCAGCCTGTGAGGAGTTCTCTAAAGTCCCCTCGCCTCTCCTGGCCCTTGGCCTGGGGGTTCAGGTTTATAACATGATAGGAAGACGAGAGCAGTTCTGTCCCTAATTTCTATTGCTATTGTCATAATATAATGAATTGAGATCTAATTATATAAGTGCCTTTTGCCTTGATAAAGCGTAAGCGAAACGTACGTCGGCGAGCCTTCAAACCCTTTTTTTTTTAAAAAAAGCTCATTATTGAAATCTTACCTTTTTAAACTTTCATTGAATCTCGGATCCAGAGAAATTTAATGGAATTGTAGCGCTATTAGCACAGCATTCATTCCTTTTGTTCTCTTTTATCTCTAAGGCACTGAGGATTTGTTGGTTTTATAGCAAAGTTATCTCTCCTTACAAGACCACAGTCCTCAGTGTTCTGCCTTTCTCCCACGTGTGGTGTCCCAGGGCTTAGAACAACGCAGCCAGTTTCTTCGGGACAACTCCACCTCTGTACTATTTTCTAATTTCTAACTTTTATTCATGAATTGCTGATGCTTTATTTTTAATTGTTTGATACCATGAACTCACTTTAAAATTATAACTACAGCACTAGCACCTTATTTAATTCATATAAGAACCATGAACTTTTAGATTATTCATCAATTGTGTGTAGATACATTTTGTTGAAGGTCACAGCACCTAATTTATAGCACTTAAGCACTTTAATCATAATTATTTGTATTAACACAATCGATTGAAATACCATTAATTGTATGTTGGTGCTAAATTGATTGAGAATTAAGCATATGTTTATAATAGCACTAAGCACTTATATAATTAGATCTCAATTCATTTTAGTAAGGTAGTGTGGGGTTTTACTGCTTTCTCTTGTTTTTAGTATCTCTATTCTGGTTTATATACCTCTACACAGCCTGGAATTGGGTAATAAAAGTGAGTGAACATTAATTACAAGTAAACTATATTTTTGTTTGTGATTGTCATAATATAAATCATCTGCACAGTCTTTCTTTCAGTCTCTCTTCTGTTGCTATGTAGCAACACAGAAACAAGTATGGTGGCTTCTGCTACATTGTTTCAGGAGTCAGAATCAGCATTGCAAATAATATCACAGTCAGATAAATGCAGCTTTCAATTACATTTCCCTTCATAATGATAATTAAAAAAAAAGATTTTGGGATGAGTTCATCTAAAAGTCCCATTTTAATAATATTTAATAATAACCCTGAGATCAGATTAAGCCCGGTATTCAGAGGTTGATCAGAGCAGCATTGTATTTTGTGCAGTTCTTTGGGCAGAGATGTCTTTATGTTGGGAGTGGTAAGTGAAGCGAAGTTCATCTCATGTTTCTAACGTAAAAGCAATGAGTGTGTGCAGCTCCTCGCTGGCACTGGATCAGATCACCCACGTCTGCTGCTGCAATAGGGAGTCACCAAACTGGGTCCGGGGTGGATCTTTAATCACACCACTGTGGAGAGAGAGGAGTGGAAACCACATACAATACACGCCTACTGATCCATTGCTGTGGGATACCAGATAGGGCTGACATTGTCTACTGGGCTGCAGAAAATCTCTTTTCTTATCGTCCTCCAGGCAGCACAAACACTTGGGAAATACTCCGATCCAATTCCTGGTAGGACAGAAAAAGGCACAGCCAATAAAAACATGCCTATAAGAGCCCCCCCCTCCTGACTCCCAGCAGTGTTTTTTTCTGTCCTGTTCCAGTAGGAAGATCAACTGGACCGGTGGTCCGAAGATCCAGACTAGGATTAGGTCTGAGGGCCGTATGAGAAACCACCCGAGGGTGGGTCTCTCAGGGGGATTGGACGGGTCCCTTAGGCATACCTGACATAGTGAACGCAGCCCCTGTATCCCCTGTGTGGATAGAGTTGGCTCGCCTGTATTCGAAGGCTTGTCAGGTCCGCAGTTTCCTCACAAGCGTGTGGCGCTTCGTGGGTTGACGCGCATTGATGACGTCACCAGCAGCCGCTCGTAGACAGCAGCGCTCGTGGCAAATTCGGAGCCTGTGGAAAACCGGCTTGGTGAGTAAAGGAGCCCTTATAGGGTGTTTTTTTTGGGGAATTAGCAATTAACAGCTATTTATACCCTAATGAGGAGCCTCTTCTGGCTGCCATCTCCATTGATCCTGCATTCGGAGCTACCAGGCTGCAGGTTCTGATAAGGCTGCATAAGGTACTTGTTAGTAGCCTAGTCCAGCCAGGTCATGTAAAAATGCTTAAATATTGACAAATACTAAATTGTCATTATTATCCTTTATTCTAGATGTCTGACACACCTAGATTGGGGAAGAGGAGGAGAAAAGCAAAGCACAATGTGTGTGCTCAATGTAATCAGCCATTGCCAGAAAGTTGTAAGCACTCTAAATGTGAGACATGTTTAAACCCAGCTGCAAAGGATACTATTTCAAAACAGAAGTTTGTTGCGTGGTTTAAAAGTTTTCTTTCTGAAACAATGACTGAAATAAAATCCTCAACACCTACAACTTCTGTGGAGGCTCCTGAAGTCTGTCAGTCCTCTGATTCTGAGGTGGAATCTAGTAAAGTAGATGATTCAGATTCGTCCTCATCCTCATCTAAAACAGATAAAAAAGATGACCTTTTTCTTTTTCCAGTTGAAAAGATCTCAAAACTGATAAAGGAAGTTAGGAAGGTAGTGGGTCAAAAAGAGACATCGACTACTTCCTCTACAGTAAAACATCAACTTTCAGAGGGGGATCAGAGGGGGATCAGCTGGTTGATGAAAACAAAATAAAAGCGCAGATTCTGAACTCGTATTTTTCATCTGTTTACACAAATGAAGAACCAGTAAGTGAAGGTTTCCTTCTTAACACTCCCAATTCTAGCAATACAACTAATGATGCATGGTTCACACAAGAAGAAATTCAAAAGAGACTTGAACAGGTTAAGATTAACAAAGGTCCAGGGCCAGATGGTATTCATCCCAGGGTAATTAGCGAGCTTAGCTCTGTGATTGCCAAACCTCTTTACTTAATTTTTCAGGATTCATTGAGATCTGGTATTGTGCCAAGAGACTGGCGAATTGCTAATGTGGTGCCTCTATTCAAAAAAGGATCCCGTTCTCAGCCTCAAAACTATAGGCCAGTTAGTCTGACGTCAGTATTAGGAAAGCTTTTCGAAGGGTTAATAAAGGATAAGATACTGGACTTCATAGCAAATCATAATACTATGAGTTTGTGCCAGCATGGTTTTATGCGTAATAGATCTTGCCAGACTAACTTAATTTCTTTTTACGAGAATGTAAGTAGAGACCTCGATTCTGGGATGGCAGTGGATGTGATTTACTTAGACTTTGCTAAAGCATTTGATACAGTGCCACACAAAAGGTTACTGGTTAAATTAAGGAATGTTGGCCTGGAACATAGTATTTGTACCTGGATAGCGAACTGGCTAAAAGATAGACTACAAAGAGTGGTGGTAAATGGAACATTTTCTAATTGGACCAGTGTTGTTAGTGGAGTACCGCAGGGCTCTGTACTAGGTCCCTTGCTTTTCAACTTGTTTATTAATGACCTGGAGGTGGGCATTGAAAGTACTGTTTCTATTTTTGCAGATGATACTAAATTGTGCAGAACTATAGGTTCCATGCAGGATGCTGCCACTTTGCAAAGTGATCTGTCTAAACTGGAAAACTGGGCAGCAAACTGGAAAATGAGGTTCAATGTTGATAAATGCAAGGTTATGCACTTTGGCAAAAATAATATAAATGCAAGTTATACACTAAATGGCAATGTGTTGGGAGTTTCCTTAAATGAAAAGGATCTAGGGGTCTTTGTAGATAACACGTTGTCTAATTCTGGGCAGTGTCATTCTGTGGCTACTAAAGCAAATAAAGTTCTGTCTTGCATAAAAAAGGGCATTAACTCAAGGGATGAAAACATAATTATGCCTCTTTATAGGTCCCTGGTGAGGCCTCATCTGGAGTATGCAGTTCAGTTTTGGACTCCAGTCCTTAAGAGGGATATAAATGAGCTGGAGAGAGTGTAGAGACGTGCAACTAAATTGGTTAGAGGGACGGAAGACTTAAATTATGAGGGTAGACTGTCAAGGTTGGGGTTGTTTTCTCTGGAAAAAAGGCGCTTGCGAGGGGACATGATTAGACTTTACAAGTACATTAGAGGACATTATAGACAAATGGCAGGGGACCTTTTTACCCATAAAGTGGATCACCGTACCAGAGGCCACCCCTTTAGACTAGAAGAAAAGAACTTTCATTTGAAGCAACGTAGAGGGTTCTTCACAGTCAGGACAGTGAGGTTGTGGAATGCACTGCCGGGTGATGTTGTGATGGCTGATTCAGTTAATGCCTTTAAGAATGGCTTGGATGATTTTTTGGACAGACATAATATTAAAGGCTATTGTGATACTAAACTCTATAGTTAATATAGGTATGGGTATATAGAATTTTAATTAAAAGTAGGGAGGGGTGTGTGTATGGATGCTGGGTTTTCATTTGGAGGGGTTGAACTTGATGGACTTTGTCTTTTTTCAACCCAATTTAACTATGTAACTAACTATGTAACTATGTAACTTCCTTTCTTTGCGGAAAAGAAGCCTGTTTCATTTCCTATACATGACTCAATTAAGAAGCTGTTAGAGCAAGAATGGCAGTGTCCGGGGAAAAAAACTGATGTGCCCAAAAGATTTAAATTGATGTTCCCCTTTGACACAGAGGATATCGGGACTTGGGAAAACCCCCCTAAAGTAGATATTCCTGTCGCTAGATTAGCAAAAAGAACAACAATCCCTGTAGAAGAATCAGGGATAAAAGACCAGATGGATCGAAGGGCTGAATGTTCTCTTCGAAGAGCTTATGTGACTGGTTCCAGTACATGTAAACCAGCTATTGCAGCCGTTTCCGTGTCAAGGTACTGGCTTAATTCTCTAGAAGAAGAGATCGATGCGGGGACTTCAAGAGATGATATTCTTGATATGTTATATCCTATTAAGATGGCGTCTGACTTCTTGTGTGATATGGCAGTAGATGTGTTAAAACTGGGGGCAAGAACCATGGCGATGGCTACAGCTGGTAGAAGAGCCCTTTGGCTGAAAGCTTGGGCAGCGGATTCAGCTTCAAAAAACAGGCTTATATCCATGCCATTTGAGCCAGGTAGACTCTTTGGGAGTTCCTTGGATAAATTGTTGGAGAATTTAGTGGCAGGAAAAGGAAAAAACCTACCACAAGATAGACCTCAAAACCAAAGGAATAATTTTTTTCGTTCCTCTTCAAGAAGATCTCCTACTAGATCATCTTCTTTCAGAAGACCCTTCAGAGATGGAGACAGAGGAAGAAATTCTGGGTTCAGAAACAGATACTTTAAACCCAGAAGTGTACCAAAAGATTCCTTTCAGAAGAAAGATGATAATCAAAGGAAGGGGACAAACTTCTGACGCCAGAGGTCAAGAAGAAGTAGGCGGAAGACTGACCTATTTTCTTACGACATGGGAAAAGACCACATCGGACATGTGGGTTCGCTCAATAATAAGAAAAGGATATTACATAGCTTTCCAATCACCTCCAAAACCAAAATTTTGTGTCAATCACATAAAAAGAAATGTCACAAAACAAGAAGCGATAGAAAAAGCGATAACAGATTTCATTTCAATGAAGGTGTTGGAACCAGTGCCTCCTTCGGAGTTTCGAGAGGGCATTTACACTCATGTATTTCTAGTACCAAAGCCAGGGGGAAAATTCAGACTAGTAATAGATCTGAAGTACCTAAATCAATTTATCAAGAAGGAAAAATTCAGGATGGAGACTATCAAGTCAGCGATCAATGTTCTTCAAGAAGAAGATGTCATGATCTCAATCGATCTAAAAGATGCGTATCTCCACATTCCGATTCATCCGTCCAGCAGGAAATTTCTTCGGATTGCAGTATATCTAAAGTCAGCACTACATCATCTGCAGTTCAAAGTACTTCCATTTGGGATTACTTCGGCCCCGAGGGTATTCACAAAGGTGGTGGTGGTACTGGCCGCAGCCCTCAGAAAACAAGGGATATATGTAATCCCTTATTTGGACGACTGGCTAGTAAAAGCAGCTTCCGAAAAGGAACTTCTTCTGCATCGAGATCTAACTTTAACAATGCTAAAAGAACATGGTTGGATTTTAAACATCGAAAAATCAAATTTGCAACCAAGTACCTTAACAAAGTTCTTAGGTTTTTTGATAGACACCATAGAAATGAAACTGTTTCTTCCTGCAGACAAAGTGAATTCCCTGTATGCGTCGATTCAGGAACTCAGACGTTCTCATATAGTCTCCTTCCGAAAAGCGATGAGAGTTCTGGGTCTGATGACAGCTGCCATAGTTGCAATTCCCTGGGCGAAAGCACATATTCGCCCCCTTCAACAAGAAATTCTTCGGAAATGGGATCACTCGATAGTTTCCCTGGACAAGAACTTCAAGGTCTCTGTCGACCTGAAGAAGGAACTGCTTTGGTGGTGCGACAGAAAGAGACTGTCCCAAGGGAAATCCTTCAGGAATCCGAAGTATCTGTCATTGACAACGGATGCATCAGCCTCAGGATGGGGTGCTCATTTAGAAGAGAAGATGATACAGAAGAGATGGTCACCATGGGAAAAGACCCGTTCGTCAAATTTCAGGGAGCTGAGGGCTGTCAAGTTAGCATTAGGGAAATTCAAAAAACAGATCAAGGACAAGCATGTCCTAATTCACTCAGACAATCAAGTGACTGTGTCATATATCAACAGACAAGGGGGGACCAGGATTCCCTTATTAATGAAAGAATGCCGGAAGATCATGAGCTGGGCAGAATGGAATCTACAATCCATCAAAGCGGTACATATAAAAGGAGTGGACAACTTGTTAGCGGATTCACTCAGCAGAGTAACCATGAGACAAGGAGAATGGGAGCTGAACAACAAAGTTTTTCAGCAGTTAGTGGAGAAATGGGGGTTGCCTCAAATAGACCTGATGGCATCGAGAAGGAACAGAAAACTTCATCAGTTTTGTTCATTAACAAAGGCGGACAACCCAACTTGTGTGGATGCAATGTCGATACCATGGTTGTTCAATCTAGCTTACATTTTTCCACCGCTACCTATGATACAGAGAGTCCTGCAGAAGATCAGACAAGATCAAGCATCAGTGATCATGATCGCTCCTTTTTGGCCCAGGAGGATTTGGTTTTCAGAGCTAATGTTCCTATCCAAGGGGGAATTCTGGAAAATTCCATGGAAGGAGGATCTTCTTTTTCAGAACAGAATAAAGCATCCGGATCCAGCCAGATGGAATTTAGCGGCATGGAGATTGAGAGGGAATTATTGAGTGATAAAGGTCTTTCCCAAGAGGTCGTAGATACCTTAATCCTTTCTAGAAAACCCTCTACAACAAGAGTCTATAGAAGGGTTTGGAAAGTATTTTCCTCATGGTGCTCAAAAAATGGTTTGGCAGCAAAAAGTTGTCCTATATCTGGAATTTTGCAGTTCCTTCAAGATGGTTTTTCAAAAGGGCTAAAACCCAATACATTAAAAGTACAAGTTTCAGCGCTTTCATATTTTTTGTCAAAAAATGTGGCGATAGATCCACTAGTCAAACGTTTTTTGAAGGCAGTCTCAAAGATTAGGCCAAGAATTCGCTCAGTGGTGCCCCCATGGGATCTGAATTTAGTTTTGTCTTTATTATCTGAAAGTCCATTTGAACCATTACAATCTGCATCGTTAAAACATCTGTCATGGAAAACGGCTTTTCTGGTGGCTATTACATCAGCAAGGAGGATAGGCGAGCTACAAGCATTAGCGGCAGATCCCCCATATACTACCTTTTTTCAAGACAAAGTAGTTCTAAGGACTCTACCATACTTTACTCCTAAAGTTGGTTCTTCAGCAAACATAAATGCTCAAATAATTTTGCCTGCCTTTGATCATCAGAAGGAAGATTCAAAACAGAAGAAGCTGGGTACTCTAGATGTACACAGATGTCTGTCAGAATATATCGACAAAACAAAACCATTCAGATCTTCAGACCATTTATTTGTGCTATTCTCACAAAAAAGAAAAGGAGAAAAAGCTGCAAAGTCCACCATTGCTTCATGGGTAAAGAATACGATATCTTTTGCATACTGTACAGCAGGAAAAGAGCCTCCTTCTCAGCTAAAGGCCCATTCTACGAGGGCTGTTTCCACGTCTTGGGCTGAGAAATCATCTGTAGATATAAATGAGATCTGCAGAGCAGCATCTTGGAGCAATGTCCATACGTTTGTCAAACATTATCGGTTAGACATCGCAGCCTCTCAGGATACAGCCTTTGGCAGCAGAGTGTTGGAAGCGGCTCTTCAGTTATAGTTTAATGTCCCTCCCATAGAAGCTTGCTAAATCCCAAGTGTTTGTGCTGCCTGGAGGACGATAAGAAAACTGAAAATTTGTCTTACCTGAAATTTTCTTTTTCTTGAGTCCGTAAGGCAGCACAATAATCCCTCCCTATTAAAGAGAAATATTGCATTAAACTGATTGTGTAGTTTTTTATTACTTCCATGTAGCTTGATAATTAACACTGCTGGGAGTCAGGAGGGGGGGGGGCTCTTATAGGCATGTTTTTATTGGCTGTGCCTTTTTCTGTCCTACCAGGAATTGGATCGGAGTATTTCCCAAGTGTTTGTGCTGCCTTACGGACTCAAGAAAAAGAAAATTTCAGGTAAGACAAATTTTCAGTTTATTCTTCTACTCCAGCAACATTATCTGTCTCATATCTCTCCTGCCCGGGCAATGGCTAAACTAGCTGTTAATCCTAAACCATCAGAAATCCACTTTCCCTCTAGAGCCCAAACTGAAACAATAGTCTGTGGGAAGGGAGTGTGACTGTGGGATATCAGGTATAGTAGGGAGAGATGGTGCCTATAGTAACAGTGGATAATAGTCTCTGGGAAGGGAGTGTGACTGTGGGATAGCAGGTATAGTAGGGAGAGATGGTGCCTATAGTAACAGTGGATAATAGTCTCTGGGAAGGGAGTGTGACTGTGGGATAGCAGGTATAGTAGGGAGAGATGGTGCCTATAGAAACAGTGGATAATAGTCTCTGGGAAGGGAGTGTGACTGTGGGATAGCAGGTATAGTAGGGAGAGATGGTGTCTATAGTAACAGTGGGATAATAGTCCCTGGGAAGGGAGTGTGACTGTGGGATAGCAGGTATAGTAGGGAGAGATGGTGCCTATAGTAACAGTGGATAATAGTCTCTGGGAAGGGAGTGTGACTGTGGGACAGCAGGTATAGTAGGGAGAGATGGTGCCTATAGTAACAGTGGGATAATAGTCTCTGGGAAGGGAGTGTGACTGTGGGATAGCAGGTAAGGGAGTGTGACTGTGGGATAGCAGGTATAGTAGGGAGAAATGATGCCTATAGTAAGAGTGGGATAATAGTCTCTGGGAAGGGAGTGTGACTGTGGGATAGCAGGTATAGTAGGGAGAGATGGTGCCTATAGTAACAGTGGATAATAGTCTCTGGGAAGGGAGTGTGACTGTGGGATAACAGGTATAGTAGGGAGAGATGATGCCTATTGTAACAGTGGATAATAGTCTCTGGGAAGGGAGTGTGACTGTGGGATAGCAGGTATAGTAGGGAGAGATGGTGCCTATAGTAACAGTGGATAATAGTCTCTGGGAAGGGAGTGTGACTGTGGGATAGCAGGTATAGTATGGAGAAATGATGCCTATAGTAACAGTGGGATAATAGTCTCTGGGAAGGGAGTGTGACTGTGGGATAGCAGGTATAGTAGGGAGAGATGGTGCCTATAGTAACAGTGGATAATAGTCTCTGGGAAGGGAGTGTGACTGTGGGATAGCAGGTATAGTATGGAGAAATGATGCCTATAGTAACAGTGGGATAATAGTCTCTGAGAAGGGAGTGTGGCTGTGGGATAGCAGGTATAGTAGGGAGAGATGGTGTTTATAGTAACAGTGGATAATAGTCGCTGGGAAGGGAGTGTGACTGTGGGATAACAGGTATAGTAGGGAGAGATGATGCCTATAGTAACACTGGATAATAGTCTCTGGGAAGGGAGTGTGACTGTGGGATAGCAGGTATAGTAGGGAGAGATGGTGCCTATAGCAAAAGTGGATAATAGTCTCTGGGAAGGGAGTGTGGCTGTGGGATAGCAGGTATAGTAGGGAGAGATGGTGTCTATAGTAACAGTGGATAATAGTCTCTGGGAAGGGAGTGTGACTGTGGGATAGCAGGTATAGTTTGGAGAGATGGTGCCTATAGTAACAGTGGGATAATAGTCTCTGGGAAGGGAGTGTGACTGTGGGATAGCAGGTATAGTAGGGAGAGATGATGCCTATAGTAACAGTGGATAATAGTCTGTGGGAAGGGAGTGTGACTGTGGGATAGCAGGTATAGTAGGGAGAGATGGTGTCTATAGTAACAGTGGATAATAGTCTCTGGGAAGGGAATGTGACTGTGGGATAGCAGGTATAGTAGGGAGAGATGGTGTCTATAGTAACAGTGGGATAATAGTCTCTGGGAAGGGAGTGTGACTGTGGGATAGCAGGTATAGTAGGGAGAGATGGTGTCTATAGTAACAGTGGATAATAGTCTCTGGGAAGGGAGTGTGACTGTGGGATAGCAGGTATAGTAGGGAGAAATGATGCCTATAGTAACAGTGGGATAATAGTCTCTGGGAAGGGAGTGTGACTGTGGGATAGCAGGTATAGTAGGGAGAGATGGTGTCTATAGTAACAGTGGATAATAGTCTCTGGGAAGGGAGTGTGACTGTGGGATAGCAGGTATAGTAGGGAGAGATGGTGCCTATAGTAACAGTGGATAATAGTCTCTGGGAAGGGAGTGTGACTGTGGGATAGCAGGTATAGTAGGGAGAAATGATGCCTATAGTAACAGTGGGATAATAGTCTCTGGGAAGGGAGTGTGACTGTGGGATAGCAGGTATAGTAGGAAGAGATGGTGTCTATAGTAACAGTGGATAATAGTCTCTGGGAAGGGAGTGTGACTGTGGGATAGCAGGTATAGTATGGAGAGATGGTGCCTATAGTAACAGTGGATAATAGTCTCTGGGAAGGGAGTGTGACTGTGGGATAGCAGGTATAGTAGGGAGAAATGATGCCTATAGTAACAGTGGGATAATAGTCTCTGGGAAGGGAGTGTGACTGTGGGATAGCAGGTAAGGGAGTGTGACTGTGGGATAGCAGGTATAGTAGGGAGAAATAATGCCTATAGTAACAGTGGGATAATAGTCTCTGGGAAGGGAGTGTGACTGTGGGATAGCAGGTATAGTAGGGAGAGATGGTGTCTATAGTAACAGTGGATAATAGTCTCTGGGAAGGGAGTGTGACTGTGGGATAACAGGTATAGTAGGGAGAGATGATGCCTATAGTAACAGTGGATAATAGTCTCTGGGAAGGGAATGTGACTGTGGGATAGCAGGTATAGTAGGGAGAGATGGTGTCTATAGTAACAGTGGATAATAGTCTCTGGGAAGGGAGTGTGACTGTGGGATAGCAGGTATAGTAGGGAGAGATGGTGCCTATAGTAACACTGGATAATAATCTCTGGGAAGGGAGTGTGACTGTGGGATAGCAGATATAGTAGGGAGAAATGATGCCTATAGTAACAGTGGGATAATAGTCTCTGGGAAGGGAGTGTGACTGTGGGATAGCAGGTATAGTAGGGAGAGATGGTGTCTATAGTAACAGTGGATAATAGTCTCTGGGAAGGGAGTGTGACTGTGGGATAGCAGGTAAGGGAGTGTGACTGTGGGATAGCAGGTATAGTAGGGAGAAATAATGCCTATAGTAACAGTGGGATAATAGTCTCTGGGAAGGGAGTGTGACTGTGGGATAGCAGGTATAGTAGGGAGAGATGGTGTCTATAGTAACAGTGGATAATAGTCTCTGGGAAGGGAGTGTGACTGTGGGATAACAGGTATAGTAGGGAGAGATGATGCCTATAGTAACAGTGGATAATAGTCTCTGGGAAGGGAGTGTGACTGTGGGATAGCAGGTATAGTAGGGAGAGATGGTGCCTATAGTAACAGTGGATAATAGTCTCTGGGAAGGGAGTGTGACTGTGGGATAGCAGGTATAGTAGGGAGAAATGATGCCTATAGTAACAGTGGGATAATAGTCTCTGGGAAGGGAGTGTGACTGTGGGATAGCAGGTATAGTAGGGAGAGATGGTGTCTATAGTAACAGTGGATAATAGTCTCTGGGAAGGGAGTGTGACTGTGGGATAGCAGGTATAGTAGGGAGAGATGGTGCCTATAGTAACAGTGGATAATAGTCTCTGGGAAGGGAGTGTGACTGTGAGATAGCAGGTATAGTAGGGAGAGATGGTGCCTATAGTAACAGTGGGATAATAGTCTCTGGGAAGGGAGTGTGACTGTGGGATAGCAGGTATAGTAGGGAGAGATGGTGTCTATAGTAACAGTGGATAATAGTCTCTGGGAAGGGAGTGTGACTGTGGGATAGCAGGTATAGTAGGGAGAGATGGTGCCTATAGTAACACTGGATAATAGTCTCTGGGAAGGGAGTGTGACTGTGGGATAGCAGATATAGTAGGGAGAAATGATGCCTATAGTAACAGTGGGATAATAGTCTCTGGGAAGGGAGTGTGACTGTGGGATAGCAGGTATAGTAGGGAGAGATGGTGTCTATAGTAACAGTGGATAATAGTCTCTGGGAAGGGAGTGTGACTGTGGGATAGCAGGTAAGGGAGTGTGACTGTGGGATAGCAGGTATAGTAGGGAGAAATAATGCCTATAGTAACAGTGGGATAATAGTCTCTGGGAAGGGAGTGTGACTGTGGGATAGCAGGTATAGTAGGGAGAGATGGTGTCTATAGTAACAGTGGATAATAGTCTCTGGGAAGGGAGTGTGACTGTGGGATAACAGGTATAGTAGGGAGAGATGATGCCTATAGTAACAGTGGATAATAGTCTCTGGGAAGGGAATGTGACTGTGGGATAGCAGGTATAGTAGGGAGAGATGGTGTCTATAGTAACAGTGGATAATAGTCTCTGGGAAGGGAGTGTGACTGTGGGATAGCAGGTATAGTAGGGAGAGATGGTGCCTATAGTAACACTGGATAATAATCTCTGGGAAGGGAGTGTGACTGTGGGATAGCAGATATAGTAGGGAGAAATGATGCCTATAGTAACAGTGGGATAATAGTCTCTGGGAAGGGAGTGTGACTGTGGGATAGCAGGTATAGTAGGGAGAGATGGTGTCTATAGTAACAGTGGATAATAGTCTCTGGGAAGTGAGTGTGACTGTGGGATAGCAGGTAAGGGAGTGTGACTGTGGGATAGCAGGTATAGTAGGGAGAAATAATGCCTATAGTAACAGTGGGCTAATAGTCTCTGGGAAGGGAGTGTGACTGTGGGATAGCAGGTATAGTAGGGAGAGATGGTGTCTATAGTAACAGTGGATAATAGTCTCTGGGAAGGGAGTGTGACTGTGGGATAACAGGTATAGTAGGGAGAGATGATGCCTATAGTAACAGTGGATAATAGTCTCTGGGAAGGGAGTGTGACTGTGGGATAGCAGGTATAGTAGGGAGAAATGATGCCTATAGTAACAGTGGGATAATAGTCTCTGGGAAGGGAGTGTGACTGTGGGATAGCAGGTATAGTAGGGAGAGATGGTGTCTATAGTAACAGTGGATAATAGTCTCTGGGAAGGGAGTGTGACTGTGGGATAGCAGGTATAGTAGGGAGAGATGGTGCCTATAGTAACAGTGGATAATAGTCTCTGGGAAGGGAGTGTGACTGTGAGATAGCAGGTATAGTAGGGAGAGATGGTGCCTATAGTAACAGTGGGATAATAGTCTCTGGGAAGGGAGTGTGACTGTGGGATAGCAGGTATAGTAGGGAGAGATGGTGTCTATAGTAACAGTGGATAATAGTCTCTGGGAAGGGAGTGTGACTGTGGGATAGCAGGTATAGTAGGGAGAGATGGTGCCTATAGTAACACTGGATAATAGTCTCTGGGAAGGGAGTGTGACTGTGGGATAGCAGATATAGTAGGGAGAAATGATGCCTATAGTAACAGTGGGATAATAGTCTCTGGGAAGGGAGTGTGACTGTGGGATAGCAGGTATAGTAGGGAGAGATGGTGTCTATAGTAACAGTGGATAATAGTCTCTGGGAAGGGAGTGTGACTGTGGGATAGCAGGTAAGGGAGTGTGACTGTGGGATAGCAGGTATAGTAGGGAGAAATAATGCCTATAGTCTCTGGGAAGGGAGTGTGACTGTGGGATAGCAGGTAAGGGAGTGTGACTGTGGGATAGCAGGTATAGTAGGGAGAAATAATGCCTATAGTAACAGTGGGATAATAGTCTCTGGGAAGGGAGTGTGACTATGGGATAGCACAGTGATCCCCATCCAGTAGCTCGTGAGCAACATGTTGCTCTCCAACCCTTGGATGTTGCTCCTAGTGACCTCAAAGCTGATGCTTATTTTTGAATTTGGTTGTATAAAAACCAGTTGTACTGCCAAACAGAGACTCAATGTAGGTTGACAATCCACATAGGGGCTACTAAATGGCCAATCACAGCACTTATTTGGCACCCCAAGAACATTTTTCATGCTTGTGTTGCTCCCCAACTCAATTTACTTCTGAATGTTGCTCACGGGTTCAAAAGGTTGGGGATCCCTGGGATAGCAGGTATAGTAGGGAGAGATGGTGTCTATAGTAACAGTGGATAATAGTCTCTGGGAAGGGAGTGTGACTGTGGGATAACAGGTATAGTAGGGAGAGATGATGCCTATAGTAACAGTGGATAATAGTCTCTGGGAAGGGAGTGTGACTGTGGGATAGCAGGTATAGTAGGGAGAGATGGTGCCTATAGTAACAGTGGATAATAGTCTCTGGGAAGGGAGTGTGACTGTGGGATAGCAGGTATAGTAGGGAGAAATGATGCCTATAGTAACAGTGGGATAATAGTCTCTGGGAAGGGAGTGTGACTGTGGGATAGCAGGTATAGTAGGGAGAGATGGTGTCTATAGTAACAGTGGATAATAGTCTCTGGGAAGGGAGTGTGACTGTGGGATAGCAGGTATAGTAGGGAAAGATGGTGCCTATAGTAACAGTGGATAATAGTCTCTGGGAAGGGAGTGTGACTGTGGGATAGCAGGTATAGTAGGGAGAGATGGTGCCTATAGTATCAGTGGATAATAGTCTCTGGGAAGGGAGTGTGACTGTGGGATAGCACGTATAGTAGGGAGAGATGGTGCCTATAGTAACAGTGGATAATAGTCTCTGGGAAGGGAGTGTGACTGTGAGATAGCAGGTATAGTAGGGAGAGATGGTGCCTATAGTAACAGTGGGATAATAGTCTCTGGGAAGAGGCTGCAGCTATGGGATAACAGTGCAATAATTTCAGAGGTTGCAGTTTGTGCAGTGTTGATTTACTGCCACCTTGAGGTGATGGTCGAGAACTTCAGTATCATTGTTTTCATTAAAGGGAATGTTCTGCTTAAAATTGCCTCCATTGTTCTATTTAACATGTAATATTGGCTCTGACATTCTGTAAATATAAATTCCTACGACTATCCTGCACTGCCCTCTCACACACTGGACACGACCATCGGTGACATGGTTCCAGATACAAACCTGGCAGACTAGGGGTCATTTCTGCATTAACATTGTGCATGTTATCACATGGGGCAAAGTGTAAGCTTCATATACAGTATATACAGCTCCTGCCATGATATATGTATACAATACAAAAGAGCAAGGAAGCCCACTACACAGAGGTACATATATATATATTCTTTACATTTATATATAGTGATACAGTTTTTATAAAATACAGAGACTCATCTCTACATAAAATGTTTGCATAACAAAAATATATAAATTGCAGTGCCTGTATAACAACCCATAAAGTATTATTGCTGAATCCTATGGAATGAGCTTAACTGACTGGTACAGAGGAGAGAGGCAAGGCTTTTTCTCAACCCACGGGCATCACCCTGTTTTATTGCTATGGCAGCTCTTACGTCTGTCCACTCTCTTTTTTTTACATTCTCAGTCTTTTCTTTATTTAACCTTTCACCATGAGTGTAACAGCCCTCAGTCTCCACCTTTTTCATCTTGAGAGTGGGATTTCCCGCTAGAACATAACCCACCAATCAAAGCGCTTCTTTGCCCTTGAAGTCCTTTAGGGCCCAGCTAGGCCAGTCCTCGGGGGCATGGCCAGCAGTGACTATAAATAAGGCAGCAATGAATGACATAAGCTGTGGCTCAGTTATTTGCCTCAGAATAACACACAGTGCCCCCTAGGAGTGGCCAGTGGCATTTTGGGCTTAGTAAGTGATGTCAAACACACTTTTTAGCTTTTTTGCCCAACTTTTAGCTGTTGTAGCACTGCACTTCCCTGCTGTGTTGATGTTGTAGTTCAGCAACAACTCAAGGGCAAGAGGCTGAAAATACTTGATATAAATAGAGGTGCCGCACATATCACAGACCAGATCCCACTGTTCTCTCAACCACCATTCCCAGGATCTGCACTTAATTTCCCATTATTTCCCTTCCTTACATCAACCATTTCTTGCTTTCCCTTAGCTTCCCCCTTTAATCGATTCTCTGTAGCTGCCTCCTCTTCTTTAGCTTCTCACTTCCTCACTCCCTGGCTCCCCTTTCCTCTCTCCATGGTGCTGAAGCCGAGTGTATAATCCTAGTGGTTTTGCAGTGCAATGTTATAGGGGCCACATATAGCTTTAGACGGCATGCAGTGTCTCTGTGGCCCCTCAACTTCACCCAAATTCCTCCTCTTATCGGGATTCATCTGATGGGTTCACTCTCTGGCATTGTGAGTCTGTTGCTTCATCCTGCAATGGAATATCATAAGATGTCATAGAATATTTGTATCTAATCAGAGACCCCAACATCTTCCCTCCTGTCTGTGTCACTGTATCACCCTGCAGTGGGAGGGACAGACTCATGTCCCATAGTTCCCTCCTGTCTGTCACTGTATCACCCTGCAGTGGGAGGGACAGACTCATGTCCCATAGTTCCCTCCTGTCTGTGTCACTGTATCACCCTGCAGTGGGAGGGACAGACTCATGTCCCATAGTTCCCTCCTGTCTGTGTCACTGTATCACCCTGCAGTGGGAGGGACAGGCTCATGTCCCATAGATCCCTCCTGTCTGTGTCACTGTATCACCCTGCAGTGGGAGGGACAGACTCATGTCCCATAGATCCCTCCTGTCTGTGTCACTGTATCACCCTGCAGTGGGAGGGAATGACTCATGTCCCATAGTTCCCTCCTGTCTGTGTCACTGTATCACCCTGCAGTGGGAGGGACAGACTCATGTCCCATAGTTCCCTCCTGTCTGTGTCACTGTATCACCCTGCAGTGGGAGGGACAGACTCATGTCCCATAGATCCCTCCTGTCTGTGTCACTGTATCACCCTGCAGTGGGAGGGAATGACTCATGTCCCATAGTTCCCTCCTGTCTGTGTCACTGTATCACCCTGCAGTGGGAGGGACAGACTCATGTCCCATAGTTCCCTCCTGTCTGTGTCACTGTATCACCCTGCAGTGGGAGGGACAGACTCGTGTCCCATAGTTCCCTCCTGTCTGTGTCACTGTATCACCCTGCAGTGGGAGGGACAGACTCATGTCCCATAGTTCCCTCCTGTCTGTCACTGTATCACCCTGCAGTGGGAGGGACAGACTAATGTCCCATAGTTCCCTCCTGTCTGTGTCACTGTATCACCCTGTAGTGGGAGGGACAGACTCATGTCCCATAGTTCCCTCCTGTCTGTGTCAATATGTAATAATTGAAATGCAATTCAACAAACCTGATTGGATGTCTTGGAGTTATGTGCAGAGAGCAGCATTGCTATATCATTCTGTCCAGCTTCCAGCGCAATAGACAGAGCTGTACTTCCATCCTATATATATATATATATATATCAAACAGAGAAATATATATTGTTGGTATCACATAGAAAACCCTTACCCTTTAGAGTTTAAAAATATATACTAACTTCATATGTAGTATTTATTACTGTAAATATTATGCTCTTATACTGCTAATATAATACACAGTACAATATACACAGTGCAGCTCCTCTGGGGAGGGATCCAGTAATATCTGTATTTATACAGCTCCTTTCTATTACAGTTATACACAGTGCAGCTCCTCTGGGGAGGGATCCAGTAATATCTGTGTATTTATACATCTCCTTTCTATTACAGTTATACACAGTGCAGCTCCTCTGGGGAGGGATCCCAGTAATATCTGTGTATTTATACAGCTCCTTTCTATTACACTTATACACAGTGCAGCTCCTCTGGGGAGGGATCCAGTAATATCTGTGTATTTATACATCTCCTTTCTATTACAGTTATACACAGTGCAGCTCCTCTGGGGAGGGATCCCAGTAATATCTGTGTATTTATACAACTCCTTTCTATTACAGTTATACACAGTGCAGCTCCTCTGGGGAGGGATCCAGTAATATCTGTATTTATACAGCTCCTTTCTATTACAGTTATACACAGTGCAGCTCCTCTGGGGAGGGATCCCAGTAATATCTGTGTATTTATACAGCTCCTTTCTATTACACTTATACACAGTGCAGCTCCTCTGGGGAGGGATCCCAGTAATATCTGTGTATTTATACAGCTCCTTTCTATTACAGTTATACACAGTGCAGCTCCTCTGGGGAGGGATCCCAGAAATATCTGTGTATTTATATTCTATTACAGTTATACACAGTGCAGCTCCTCTGGGGAGCGATCCCAGTAATATCTGTGTATTTATACGGCTCCTTTCTATTACAGTTATACACAGTGCAGCTCCTCTCGGGAGGGATCCAGTAATATCTGTGTATTTATACAGTTACTTTCTATTACAGTTATACACAGTGCAGCTCCTCTGGGGAGGGATCCAGTAATATCTGTGTATTTATACAGCTCCTTTCTATTACAGTTATACACAGTGCAGCTCCTCTGGGGAGGGATCCCAGTAATATCTGTGTATTTATACAGCTCCTTTCTATTACACTTATACACAGTGCAGCTCCTCTGGGGAGGGATCCAGTAATATCTGTGTATTTATACGGCTCCTTTCTATTACAGTTATACACAGTGCAGCTCCTCTGGGGAGGGATCCAGTAATATCTGTGTATTTATACAGTTCCTTTCTATTACAGTTATACACAGTGCAGCTCCTCTGGGGAGGGATCCCAGTAATATCTGTGTATTTATACATCTCCTTTCTATTACAGTTATACACAGTGCAGCTCCTCTGGGGAGGGATCCCAGTAATATCTGTGTATTTATAGTCTATTACAGTTACACACCGTACATTTCCACAATGACTTTGTACACTAATCAGTGAATGAGACTTACATTATCTGTGAGTGAAACATCACATGTAGATACCGCCAAGAGCAGACTGACAATATCGCCGTGCCCGTGTTCACATGCACACATAAGTGCTGTGGAGCCGTCATGATCTTGTATGTTGACATCTGCTCCACATGCCAACAGAGCCCGAACCACATCCAACCTCCCGTGACTGACGGCTAACATTAAAGCCGTCTGGCCTGCCTGAAATCAAATGGAGAAGGCTTACTAATTCCGCTGGCTCTGTACCCATGCTTTATAGACATGCCAATGCCCCCTTAGTGGATCTGGCACATATAAGGCTCAGATCACATATGCTGTTAGTATGTAGGTATGGGGCAAGTACCTGGCTGGCTCTGCAGTTCACGTCTCCCAATCGTAGCATCTGCGTCACTGTCTCGATGTCTTCGTCAGACCGAAAAGCCGCCAGGGCAGTGAGCATGAGGGGAGTGAAGCCGGCCTTATTCTGTCTGTTCACATCACATAGGCCTGAGGGCAGAAGGAGGGAGAGAGGATGAGGAGCAGCAGGAAAGGGCAGGAATGGTGGTGTGAGAAACTGGACTGGTGCAGAAAGCATGAACCGCCTTCAAAGAGCTTTAAAATAAGCAGCAAAGAAAAGGAGACCTTAAAAGGCAAAATCAGCCCATGCATATTACCCTTGTCTTTGTCTTACAATCTGGTCCCAGGGGTCACCGACCCCAACAACCAGGTCATCTCCTAAACATCTTTCAGTCTCCCATTCGATCCTTTGCCTGGTTGTCAAGTTAAGCGGGACCATAGCAACCAGCCACCTCCCCCTGCCAATATGGCTGCCTATCAGCATTTACCCGTATCCAGGAGCTGCCTGGATCTTTCAGTCTCCCATTCAATCCATTGCTTGGTTGTCGAGTTAAGTGGGACCCTAGCAACCAGCAACCTCCCCCTGCCAGTGTGGCTGCCTATCAGCACTCACCCGTATCCAGGAGCTGCCTGACCACAGTGAAGTTAGACTGAGACACTGCGTAGTGCACTGCTGTGTTCCCCTTGGTGTCGGCCATGTTTATGATCACCTCCAGCAGGCGCGGAGACATGGCACGGAACACTGTTAGATGGTGGCGAATAACGTATGGGTCTACATCTTTCTGCCGCAGGATCTTCATCCACTCCTGCAAAATTGCACCATGTGCTGCTGTCTACATACAAAAACCCCCCCAAATAAATGTTGTTAAACTGCAACTCCCAGAGCATTTGTAGCCTCACATACCCATCTCTGACCTTGCAACTCTCTTACCTTCTCTATGTCTGGAAATGCTAAACCTTCATCTACAGACTTCTGAAGGGACACGCAACCCGAAATCAACACATTACTCAGCTCCACTCTGTAACAACAGGGTTATATTGAATCTTGGGAGCTATGGGACGTGGAGTCAGGAATCTATGGGATAAAAGACGAGTACCATTACCTCGGTGTAGACCTGAGGGGAGACATTGTGGCTGTGGGGGGAGCTGGTTGTTCCTTCTCTGTATTCTTAGGGATATTACTGCTACTGGCTTCTAATGAGTGGAGCTCAGCTTGTGCCCCTGCTGGTGCCTCACTCGCCTCATGATATTCGCTCTCTGTGCTCTCACTGTCCGACAGGTTCTCCATAGTCCCAGAATCCTCTGAAGATGCTGAATCCATTCTGTACATGGAAGAGTTAGAGCCAATCAGATTGTACATCCTGTATCTCCATTATGCCAGTTCTATAAAGCTGAGAACAGGCCACACACAGATCCACTTGCCAAAAAGAAAAGAAACACAAGTGACATAAGTGAGTGTGTGGCACAGTCAGGAGTGTGAGTAGGAGAATGAGAGTGTGGCACAGACAGGAGTGTGAGTAGGAGAATGAGAGTGTGGCACAGACAGGAGTGTGAGTAGGAGAATGAGTGTGTGGCACAGACAGGAGTGTGAGTAGGAGAATGAGTGTGTGGCACAGACAGGAGTGTGAGTAGGAGAATGAGTGTGTGGCACAGACAGGAGTGTGAGTAGGAGAATGAGTGTGTGGCACAGACAGGAGTGTGAGTAGGAGAATGAGTGTGTGGCACAGACAGGAGTGTGAGTAGGAGAATGAGAGTGTGACACAGACAGGAGTGTGAGTAGGAGAATGAGTGTGGCAAAAAAAAAGAAATTGCTCGGTACAAACTGGAGGTGAGAATGAGGAATGGGCACTTACTCTCCATTCAGCCGTGTGTACTGGGGGTTTTTCACTTGTTGTTCCTCCTGCACATTGCGCTTGCCTTTATCTTGCTCCTTGTTTGGGTCTAGCAAATAGAAACATCCTATATGTCTCAGAAACACTCATTTCCCATTATTATTGTTTTTCACTGACTCTGTATTGCCCGTAATGCTCTGACATTCACAGCGGCTTTATTGAATCATCCCACTCGGTATGGAATAAATAGAATGAAGTCGTCTGCCTGCCCCTCAGCCTCATGTTTCCTAATGAGACCCCCAGTGCCCTTCACCTGTCTGCCTCACATTTCATTCAATCGCCCACATCATTAGCACAGTGTAAGCCCTCCAGTCTGGCAATGTGTATTAATATAGATACACAGAGCAGGGAGATCATTATCAGGGTATAGATACTCAGTCCCATTATACAGAGAGGGGAGATCATTATCAGGTATAGATACTCAGTCCCATTATACAGAGAGGGGAGATCATTATCAGGGTATAGATACTCAGTCCCATTATACAGAGAGAGGAGATCATTATCAGGGTATAGATACTCAGTCCCATTATACAGAGAGGGGAGATCATTATCAGGGTATAGATCAGTGATCCCCAACCAGTAGCTCGTGAGCAACATGTTGCTCTCCAACCCCTTGGATGTTGCTCTCAGGGTCCTCAAAGCAGGTGCTTATTTTTGAATTCCTGGCTTGGAGGCAAGTTTTAATGGATTAAAAACTAAGTCTAGTGCCAAGTAGAGTCTTTTGAAGGCTGCCAGTCCACATAGGGGCGACCAAATAGCCAATCATAGCACTTGTTTGTCACCCCAAGGGACTTTTTCACGCTTGTGTTGCTCCCCAACTCTTTTTACATTTTAATGTGGCTCACAAGTAAAAAAGGTTGGGGACCCCTGGTATAGATACTCAGTCCCATTATACAGAGAGGGGAGATTATTATCAGGGTATAGATACTCAGTCCCATTATACAGAGAGGGGAGATCATTATCAGGGTATAGATACTCAGTCCCATTATACAGAGAGGGGAGATCATTATCAGGGTATAGATACTCAGTCCCATTATACAGAGAGGGGAGATCATTATCAGGGTATAGATACTCAGTCCCATTATACAGAGAGGGGAGATCATTATCAGGGTATAGATACTCAGTCCCATTATACAGAGAGGGGAGATCATTATCAGGGTATAGATACTCAGTCCCATTATACAGAGAGGGGAGATCATTATCAGGGTATAGATACTCAGTCCCATTATGCAGAGAGGGGAGATCATTATCAGGGTATAGATACTCAGTCCCATTATACAGAGAGGGAAGATCATTATCAGGGTATAGATACTCAAGTCCCCCATTATACAGAGAGGGAAGATCATTATCAGGTATAGATACTCAGTCCCATTATACAGAGAGGGGAGATCATTATCAGGTATAGATACTCAGTCCCATTATACAGAGGGGGAGATCATTATCAGGTATAGATACTCAGTCCCATTATACAGAGGGGGGTGATCATTATCAGGTATAGATACTCAGTCCAATTATAGAGAGAGGGGAGATCATTATCAGGGTATAGATACTCAGTCCCATTATACAGAGGGGGAGATCATTATCAGGGTATAGATACTCAGTCCCATTATACAGAGAGGGGAGATCATTATCAGGGTAATAGATACTCAGTCCCCATTATACAGAGAGGGGAGATCATTATCAGGGTATAGATACTCAGTCCCATTATACAGAGAGGGAAGATCATTATCAGGGTATAGATACTCAGTCCCATTATACAGAGGGGGGAGATCATTATCAGGGTATAGATACTCAGTCCCATTATACAGAGAGGGGAGATCATTATCAGGGTATATGATACTCAGTCCCATTATACAGAGAGGGGAGATCATTATCAGGGTATAGATACTCAGTCCCATTATACAGAGAGAGGAGATCATTATCAGGGTATAGATAATCAGTCCCCATTATACAGAGAGGGAAGATCATTATCAGGTATAGATACTCAGTCCCATTATACAGAGGGGGGAGATCATTATCAGGTATAGATACTCAGTCCCATTATACAGAGGGGGAGGATCATTATCAGGTATTAGATACTCAGTCCCATTATACAGAGAGGGGGTGATAATTATCAGGTATAGATACTCAGTCCCATTATACAGAGAGGGAGATCATTATCAGGGTATAGATACTCAGTCCCATTATACCAGAAAGGAGAGATCATTATAGGTATAGATACTCAGTCCCATTATACAAGAGGGAGATCATTATCAGGGTATAAGATACTCAGTCCCATTATACAGGAGAGGAAGATCATTATCAGGGTATAGATACTCAGTCCCATTATACAGAGGGGGAGATCATTATCAGGGTATAGATACTCAGTCCCATTATACAGAGAGGGGAGATCATTATCAGGGTATAGATACTCAGTCCATTATACAGAGAGGGGAGATCATTATCAGGGTATAGATACTCAGTCCCATTATACAGAGAGGGGAGATCATTATCAGGGTATAGATACTCAGTCCCATTATACAGAGAGGGGAGATCATTATCAGGGTATAGATACTCAGTCCCATTATACAGAGAGGGGAGATCATTATCAGGTATAGATACTCAGTCCCATTATACAGAGAGGGGAGATCATTATCAGGTATAGATACTCAGTCCCATTATACAGAGAGAGGAGATCATTATCAGGGATTGATACTCAGTCCCATTATACAGAGAGGGAAGATCATTATCAGGTATAGATACTCAGTCCCATTATACAGAGAGGGGGAGATCATTATCAGGGTATAGATACTCAGTCCCATTATACAGAGAGGGGAGATTCATTATCAGGTGATAGATACTCGAGTCGCGCATTATACAGAGAGGGGGAAGATCATTATCAGGGTATAGAGTACCTCCGATCCCATTATACAGACGAGGGGGAAGGATCATTATCAGGGTATAGATACTCAGTCCCATTATACAGAGAGGGAGGAGATCATTATCAGGGTATAGATACTCCCAGTCCCATTATCACAGAGAGGGGAGATCATTATCACGGTATAGATACTCAGTCCCATTATACCAGAGAGGGGAGATCATTATCAGGTTATAGATACTCCGTCCCATTATACAGAGCGGGGAGATCATTATCAGGGGGTATACGATACTCAGTCCGCATTATACAGAGGAGGGGGAAGATCATTATCCAGGGTATAGATACTCAGTCATTATACAGAGGGGGAGATCATTACAGGGATAGATACTCGTCCCCATTATACAGAAGAGGGGAGATCATTATCAGGGTATAGATACTCACGTCCCAGTTATAACAGCAGAGGGAGAGATCATTATCAGGGGTATAGGATACCTCAGTTCCATTATACAGAGAGGGAAGATCATGTATCAGGGTATAGATATCAGTCCCATAACAGAGGGGGAGATCATTATCCAGGTATAGATACTCTAGTCCCATATACAGAGAGGGAGATCATTATCAAGGGTATAGATACTCAGTCCCATTATACAGAAGAGGGGAGATCATTATCAGGGATAGATACTCAGTCCCATTATACAGAGAGGGGAGATCATTATCAGGCGGATATAGATACTCAGTCCCATTATACAGAGAGGGAGATCATTATCAGGGTTAGATACTCAGTCCCATTATACAGAGAGAGGAGATCATTATCAGGGTATAGATACTTCAGTCCCATTATACAGAGAGGGAGATTCATTATCAGGTATAGATACTCAGTCCCTATACAAGAGGGGAGATCATCAGGTATAGATACTCATCCCATTATACAGAGAGGGGAGATCATTATCAGGTATAGATACTCAGTCCCATTAATACAGAGAGGTGATCATTATCAGTATAAGATACTCAGTCCCAATTATACAGAGAGGGGAGATCATTATCAGGGTATAGATACTCAGTCCCATTATACAGAGGGGGAGATCATTATCAAGGGTCATAGATACTCAGTCCCATTATACAGAGAGGGGAAGATCATTATCAGGTATAGATACCAGTCCCATTATACAGAGGGGGAGATCATTATCAGGGTATAGATACTCAGTCCCATTATACAGAGAGGGAAGATCATTATCAGGGTATAGATACTCAGTCCCATTATACAGAGAGGGGAGATCATTATCAGGGTATAGATACTCAGTCCCATTATACAGAGAGGGAGATCATTATCAGGGTATAGATACTCAGTCCCATTATACAGAGAGGGGAGATCATTATCAGGTATAGATACTCAGTCCCATTATACAGAGAGGGGGAGATCATTATCAGGTATAGATACTCAGTCCCATTATACAGAGAGGGGGGATCATTATCAGGGTATAGATACTCAGTCCCATTTATACAGAGAGGGGAGATCATTATCAGGTATAGATACTCAGTCCCATTATACAGAGAGGGGAGATCATTATCAGGTATAGATACTCAGTCCCATTATACAGAGAGGGGAGATCATTATCAGGGTATAGATACTCAGTCCCATTATACAGAGAGGGGAGATTCATTATCAGGGTATAGATACTCAGTCCCATTATACAGAGAGGGAAGATCATTATCAGGGTATAGATACTCAGTCCCATTATACAGAGAGGGGAGATCATTATCAGGTATAGATTACTCAGTCCCATTATACAGAGAGGGGAGATCATTATCAGGTATAGATACTCAGTCCCATTATACAGAGAGGGGAGATCATTATCAGGGTATAGATACTCAGTCCCATTATACATAGAGGGGAGATCATTATCAGGGTATAGATACTCAGTCCCATTATACATAGAGGGAAGATCATTATCAGGTATAGATACTCAGTCCCATTATACAGAGAGGGGAGATCATTATCAGGTATAGATACTCAGTCCCATTATACAGAGGGGGGAGATCATTATCAGGTATAGATACTCAGTCCCATTATACAGAGAGGGGTGATCATTATCAGGTATAGATACTCAGTCCAATTATACAGAGAGGGGAGATCATTATCAGGGTATAGATACTCAGTCCCATTATACAGAGGGGGAGATCATTATCAGGGTATAGATACTCAGTCCCATTATACAGAGAGGGAAGATCATTATCAGGGTATAGATACTCAGTCCCATTATACAGAGGGGGAGATCATTATCAGGGTATAGATACTCAGTCCCATTATACAGAGAGGGAAGATCATTATCAGGGTATAGATACTCAGTCCCATTATACAGAGAGGGAAGATCATTATCAGGGTATAGATACTCAGTCCCATTATACAGAGAGGGGAGATCATTATCAGGTATAGATACTCAGTCCCATTATACAGAGAGGGGAGATCATTATCAGGTATAGATACTCAGTCCCATTATACAGAGAGGGGAGATCATTATCAGGGTATAGATACTCAGTCCCATTATACAGAGAGAGGAGATCATTATCAGGGTATAGATACTCAGTCCCATTATACAGAGAGGGAAGATCATTATCAGGTATAGATACTCAGTCCCATTATACAGAGAGGGGAGATCATTATCAGGTATAGATACTCAGTCCCATTATACAGAGGGGGGAGATCATTATCAGGTATAGATACTCAGTCCCATTATACAGAGAGGGGTGATCATTATCAGGTATAGATACTCAGTCCAATTATACAGAGAGGGGAGATCATTATCAGGGTATAGATACTCAGTCCCATTATACAGAGGGGGAGATCATTATCAGGGTATAGATACTCAGTCCCATTATACAGAGAGGGAAGATCATTATCAGGTATAGATACTCAGTCCCATTATACAGAGGGGAGATCATTATCAGGGTATAGATACTCAGTCTCATTATACAGAGAGGAAGATCATTATCAGGGTATAGATTACTCAGTCCCATTATACAGAGAGGGGAGATCATTATCAGGGTATAGATACTCAGTCCCATTATACAGAGAGGGGAGATCATTATCAGGTATAGATACTCAGTCCCATTATACAGAGAGGGGAGATCATTATCAGGTATAGATACTCAGTCCCATTATACAGAGAGGGGAGATCATTATCAGGGTATAGATACTCAGTCCCATTATACATAGAGGGGAGATCATTATCAGGGTATAGATACTCAGTCCCATTATACAGAGAGGGAAGATCATTATCAGGGTATAGATACTCAGTCCCATTATACAGAGAGGGGAGATCATTATCAGGTATAGATACTCAGTCCCATTATACAGAGAGGGGAGATCATTATCAGGTATAGATACTCAGTCCCATTATACAGAGAGGGGAGATCATTATCAGGGTATAGATACTCAGTCCCATTATACATAGAGGGGAGATCATTATCAGGGTATAGATACTCAGTCCCATTATACATAGAGGGGAGATCATTATCAGGGTATAGATACTCAGTCCCATTATACAGAGCAGTGAGAACATTATCAGGGTATAGATACTCAGTCCCATTATAACAAAGATTCTTCCACCCCCCCCAAATCTAAGAGTTTGACTAGACCCAGAGCACTTTGGGGGGTATAACATGGTGCTAGAGCGTATGATACAGTCAGGATTATGTACCTGCGATGTCTCCTTCTCTTCCAGCCGCAGCGCCGAACATGTTTAACTCACTCCTCGTTGCTGTATGGACCAGGGAAGAGACCTCTGTCATATTCCCCTCTGTCACAGGCTCTGAGATAAAGGAGAATAACTGTCACAAACCTATTGGATATCAGAGACAAACAGGGAGGGACTTTATATACCAAGCTCACTACATGGCATTAGATTTATGTTGGGAAAACACAGAGTCTCATTAAAGGGGTTGTTCACCTTTAAATTAACTTTTAATATGATGTACTGAGTGATATTCTGAGACAATTGATTTTAATTATTTTTGAGTTATTTAGCTTTTTATTCAGCAGCTCTCCAGTTTGTGATTTCAGCAATCTGGTTGCTAATCTCCAAATTACCCTAGCAACCATGCACTGATTTGAATAAGAGACTGGAATATTCATAGGAGAGACGTGAATAGAAAAATGAGTGATACAATAACAATAATGTGTAGCCTTTCAGATCATTTGTTTTTTTTTAGATGGGGTCAGTGACCCCCATTTGAAAGCTGGAAAGAGTCAGAAGAAGAAGGCAAATAATTCAAAAGTTATAGAAAAAGGAAAAATAAAGGCTAATTGAAAAGTTGCTTAGAAATAGCCATTCTATAACTTACTAAGAGTTAAAAACCTTAACAACCTTTAACTGGGTGGAAGACTTCAGTGTGTACCCCCATTTCATGCACAGGTATTGAGCTCTGATTCTCTCTTTCCTCTGGTCAGATAAGAGCTCTAATAAGCCAGTTGGGGCATTTTCCTATAGCATTCAGCTGGGCAATATAAAGAATTTGGATTTAGCTTTGGCCACTAGAGGGAGGACACAACCAAGAACCACCCCATGCTCACCATGGGAAAGACAATTGTACAGATAATGCCCTTTCCTTTGGGTCCAAACCCTGTACCCAGCCAGGACTCATGTAAGTCAAAAGTAGAGGGTACCCATCTGTATTGGGCCCAGCAGTGCTGCTGCCTCCCAGGCACCCCATCCCAACGGCAAACCCCTTTAACCCCCAGCCCCCCCCTGATGTGCATACCTTTTTCTGCCACAACCAGGTCGAGGGCAGCAATGACAGGTGGGACAGTGGGCCCACTAGAGCTGGGGCCCACCAGGTATTTTCCTGTATTCCACCAGCCCAGTCTGACCCTGTCTGGAATTACACATTAGGGTCCTGTCTACTCAGGGTATAAGGGTGGTAGTGACACTCATATGGACATCACCTGTCAATCATGAAACCTAAGCTTTCCTTCTTCTCACCTTCTGTAATACAGTGCCCAGTGATGCTGATCTTCTTGACTAGATGGATAGTGGGAAGTGGTCCTGAGGGAGAGAGTAAAGGCTTCTCCACAACTTCCCTGCTTTTGTAGACCCTTTCCTCCTCTCCTTCTATTGCTTTGGCTGCTCCTCCTCTCCATTCCAGGTCTCGTGCTCTCTGTGGCTGGACCCCGTGTCCTACTTTGGTGCTGGAGACCACCTCACTTCCCCGCTCCACCCTGGCAACTTTGATAGCATCTGCCCTCACCTCCTCCTTCTTCTCCCTCTTTGCCACCTCCTCTGCTCTCCCTGCCTTTTCTGCCTCCTCCAGCTTGCGGTTGGCATTTTGAACTTCTATTAACGCTCGGGCAAGTTGCTTTTCAAGGACCGCTATTTTGGCAGACAGAGCCTGGATCAGCATCTTCTGCTTGTCTGTATCTAGTTGCCTTATGGGAACAGGCCCAAAGTCCGTCTCTCGCACCCACACCCCAACACTGCACAGTGTTTTCCTGGGTGCTCTGCTGGTTTCCACCATCTCTTTCTTACATTCATCTTTTGGTTTTTTGTCTTCCCCTTCCTGATTCGTCTCTTCCTTTTCGGGTCCCACCTTGCTCACTACTTTGTCACCTTTTTCTTTCTCCACCTTTGACTCTTCCTCTGGGATCTCTATGTAAAGCTCACCTCTGTCCTTGCCCCAAATGCTACCCCGTGGGTGCCCAAGATATTTCTGGCTTTTGAGCTGGACACTGAGCTGGCGTTTCTCTTCCTGAAGAACAGAAATCTTCACCTGCAGGACAGGGATCAACTTCACCTGTTCCTCTAGATGGCGCAACCTCTTAAGTGCCACCGCCATCTGCTCGCGCACGTGCTGGAGCTGGGCCGGGGATGGAGATACTGGAGTAGACATCCCTGAGCTTAGTGGGGTGAAAGAAGAGATCTGCTGTGAAGAGGTTGAGGGAAAGCGAGAAAGAGATTGAGTAGACAGAGAACTGGTAGAGCGGCATCCCAAGCTGAGAGGACGAGACTGTCCTGCCTCCAACTTCTTACTGGCATCGAGCAATGTCTTCTCCACTCTTGGATTAAAGTTATGCGGAGCCTGTGCCCCTCCTCTGCTCTCATACACTGGGTAGAAGCTTCTTCCGCAGTAGGAGTAGGAGGAGTGGCGGCTACAATAAAAAAAAGTGGAAATTACTTGAGTCCTAAAAATTTCAGTCTCATATTAGCAAGGCTGCCCGGGTCCTACAATTCCACAACTTCTAAACTATTATTAAGGAGAACTAAGCTTCGAATATCATTAAATGTATATTCTATGTTACCTGTCGTTACTTGCATTGGAGCAGAGGGATTCTGTAGAGGTCCACCAGGAGCCTGTGTATCCAGGGCCACGGGGCAAGGAGCCATAGCGGGGCCGGCGGTGCACTGGCACTCGTTTTATAGTGTGACCCTTTTCTATGTCATCAACGTATTTGAGGAAGTCCAAATCCAAGCGGTAACCGTAGGGCGTCTCCACTGAGTAGGCCACTTCTGGGTCTTTTATGGATGAGAGAGAAGGACCAGGCTTCCCTGGCAAAAGAGACAACATAATTATATGTATTTATCCAGCTATGGTTGTGCCCATTAAGCAAATACAGTAGAGTCTGGTGTCATGAGTACCTGGGAAGTGAGTTTCCATATGAAGAACTTGCGCCATCATCTCACGTTCAATCAGGAATGTAGCTGAGATCAATGTGTTATTACTTTTGTCCCTGCAAGAAATCAATATGGGGATAAATAAAAGCATTATGGAGTCTGTCCCTCCCACTGCAGGGTGATACAGTGACACAGACAGGAGGGAACTATGGGACATGAGTTTGTCCCTCCCACTGCAGGGTGATACAGTGACACAGACAGGAGGGAACTATGGAACACGAGTCTGTCCCTCCCACTGCAGGGTGATACAGTGACACAGACAGGAGGGAACTATGGGACATGAGTCTGTCCCTCCCACTGCAGGGTGATACAGTGACACAGACAGGAGGGAACTATGGGACATGAGTCTGTCCCTCCCACTGCAGGGTGATACAGTGACACAGACAGGAGGGAACTATGGGACATGAGTCTGTCCCTCCCACTGCAGGGTGATACAGTGACACAGACAGGAGCGAACTATGGGACATGAGTCTGTCCCTCCCACTGCAGGGTGATACAGTGACACAGACAGGAGGGAACTATGGGACATGAGTCTGTCCCTCCCACTGCAGGGTGATACAGTGACACAGACAGGAGGGAACTATGGGACATGAGTCTGTCCCTCCCACTGCAGGGTGATACAGTGACACAGACAGGAGGGAACTATGGGACATGAGTCTGTCCCTCCCACTGCAGGGTGATACAGTGACACAGACAGGAGGGAACTATGGGACATAAGTCTGTCCCTCCCACTGCAGGGTGATACAGTGACACAGACAGGAGGGAACTATGGGACATGAGTCTGTCCCTCCCACTGCAGGGTGATACAGTAGTGACACAGACAGGAGGGAACTATGTCAATACAAGCACAGCAGTTGTGTAACACACCATATTCACCACAGGGTGGCACCAGTATTCAGCCTTTTACTATAACTTTTACTAACTATTCCTGCAGGCACTGACAGATTAGAGCACTTTTAATTCCCAGACATAGGGTGCAGTGGTAGATGGCTGAGGGGACTGGAAATAGTAGATTACCAACAGCTTGTGGGCCCCAGGTTAGTCCGGCCCTAATAACAATCTATATGAGACATTAGATCTGCCTCTTGCGCAGATTCGGCCACTTGTTTGCCAGATTCAGCACAGGGTTCCTTGTACAGAAAGCTTATAGGGACATTATCATATTCCCATCCTATTGCTTTATATTGTTAAACAATCCCACTCCATGTCCATTTTCCATTGTTTCCTGTCATTTCTGCCCATAGCTCATCATTCCCCCTAAATCCTACATTTCCCACCCCATATTCCTTTATATCTACCCTCCATATAGTTTATATTGTTATTCATCAGGCCCTGTCCCACTGTATGTGCCCTCCCTCCCTACTCCGCCTTTCCCATAGTGATTTCCACCCAGCACCCCCCACACTCACCAGATCATATGCTGTGTATGTGTCACGAGTCTCCCCGTATCATCAGTCTAATCATCATCTCTGTGCCTGTGATTAGTTCTGACCCACCCTGTACTCAGACCAATTAATCTCTCTATGTCTCAATCCTCTAGTGCCACCATCACATATGCCTTCCCTATGCCAGCGGTGCTGCCTGTGTTTTCGTATCTTCATGCCCTGCCTTAGGCCTGTAACTCATATAAATCCACTGTAGTACTCTCCCTTATCCTTCCTCTACCTCCATTTCTTCTCCTCCCCATGTCTTCTTTATCTTGCACTTCCCTGTGTTCCTCTTCCCTCTCCCCCTTTCATCATCTCACCCCCCAATTCCATCCCGTCTCCCTCTCAGATACACATTGTGCCTTCCCTGCTCCCATCACCAGTGCAGCCTTGCCCAGTACTGACAGGCCAAGCACAGCTTATCAGCTCTGAGGTGCAGCACTGCAGTAATCTGCTCCCTCCCTATGTCACTGTGTATATCCTACATTCTCCCTATGTCACTGTGTATATCCTACATTCTCTCTATGTCACTGTGTATATCCTACATTCTCTCTATGTCACTGTGTATATCCTACATTCTCTCTATATCACTGTGTATATCCTATATTCTCCCTATATCACTGTGTATATCCTACATTCTCCCTATGTCACTGTGTATATCCTACATTCTCCCTATATCACTGTGTATATCCTACATTCTCCCTATGTCACTGTGTATATCCTACATTCTCCCTATGTTACTGTGTATATCCTACATTCTCCCTATGTCACTGTGTATATCCTACATTCTCTCTCTGTCACTGTGTATATCCTACATTCTCCCTATGTCACTGTGTATATCCTACATTCTCCCTATGTCACTGTGTATATCCTACATTCGCTCTTTATCACGGTGTATATCCTACATTCTCTCTATGTCACTGTGTATATCCTACTTTCTCTCTATATCACATTGTATATCCTACATTCTCTCTATATCACTGTGTATATCCTACATTCTCTCTATATCACTGTGTATATCCTACTTTCTCTCTATATCACTTTGTATATCCTACATTCTCTCTATATCACTGTGTATATCCTACTTTCTCTCTATATCACTGTGAATATCCTACTTTCTCTCTATATCACTTTGTATATCCTACATTCTCTCTATATCACTGTGTATATCCTACATTCTCTCTATGTCACTGTGTATATCCTACATTATCTCTCCTCTGTCACTGTGTATATCCTACATTCTCTCTATATCACTGTGTATATCCTACATTCTCTCTATGTCACTGTGTATATCCTACATTATCTCTCCTCTCTGTCACTGTGTATATCCTACATTCTCTCTATGTCACTGTGTAAATCCTACATTCTCTCTATGTCACTGTGTATACCCTACATTCTCTCTCCTCCCTATGTCACTGTGTATATCCTACATTCTCTCTATGTCACTGTGTATATCCTACATTATCTCTCCTCTCTGTCACTGTGTATATCCTACATTCTCTCTATGTCACTGTGTATATCCTACATTCCCTCTATGTCACTGTGTATACCCTACATTCTCTCTCCTCCCTATGTCACTGTGTATATCCTACATTCTCTCTATGTCACTGTGTATATCCTACATTATCTCTCCTCTATGTCACTGTGTATATCCTACATTCTCTCTATGTCTCTGTGTATATCCTACATTCCCTCTCCTCTCTATGTCGCTGTTTATAGCCTACATTCTCTCTCCTCTCCATGTATATCCTACATTCTCCTTTTGTCACTTTGTATATCCATACAGGTCCCATACCTATATATATATATATATATATTTACCCATACAAACTGAGCCACAAAAGCTACCTCTCCACCACCACTAATAGCACGTTCATTTATACATACAGGGGACAGACGGGTTATTATACTGTATATTTATATATATTCTGGTTGCTTTATTTACAGTAAATGCCTCTCTCATACTTTGTGTTTATTCTCTGCCCAAATTGGTTTACGAATAAAGTATCTGCAGGAAAACCTCAGTGGCAGCCCCCATACAACTCTCTCTCTCTCTCTGCATGCACTGATTTGGTCAAACTCTTTCTCACACTCTCCCACAAGCCCTCGTCTGTCTCTCAGGCTCCCCCCTCTGCCTTCAGCAATATCACAGCGAGGGATGGAGGAATGGAAAATCTCTTAGCAGAGTAAAATAAATATCTGGAAGAAATCTTTAGATACTAAAGGACTCGCCACCAACATTAGTGTGGTCATGTGCCCCGCTCCTTTTCTCATGCTACTCCCTGCAGCCTTGTGCCTTTATATGGTCACAGAACCACTCAGTGTATTCTAAACTCCTTATCATTTACAGTAGGGGGTACACTATCCCTTATAATACATGATTGATACTCAGAGATCCTTGTATAACTCAGCCTGCAGCCTTGTGCCTTTATATGGTCACAGAACAACCCCTCAGTGACTTCTAATATCCTTATCATTTACAGTAGGGGGTACATTATCCCTTATAATACATGAGTGATACTCAGAGTTCCCTGTATAACTCAGCCTGCAGCCTTGTGCCTTTATATGGTCACAGAACAACCCCTCAGTGACTTCTAATATCCTTATCATTTACAGTAGGGGGTACATTATCCCTTATAATACATGAGTGATACTCAGAGTTCCCTGTATAACTCAGTCTGCAGCCTTGTGCCTTTATATGGTCACAGAACAACCCCTCAGTGACTTCTAATCTCCTTATCATTTACAGTAGAGGGTACATTATCCCTTATAATACATGAGTGATACTCAGAGTTCCCTGTATAACTCAACCTGCAGCCTTGTGCCTTTATATGGTCACAGAACAACCCCTCAGTGACTTCTAATATCCTTATCATTTACAGTAGGGGGTACATTATCTCTTATTATACATGAGTGATACTCAGAGTTCCCTGTATAACTCAGCCTGCAGCCTTGTGCCTTTATATGGTCACAGAACAACCCTTCAATGACTTCTAATATCCTTATCATTTACAGTAGGGGGTAAATTATCCCTTATAATACATGAGTGATACTCAGAGTTCCCTGTATAACTCAGTCTGCAGCCTTGTGTCTTTATATGGTCACAGAACAACCCCTCAGTGACTTCTAATATCCTTATCATTTACAGTAGGGGGTACATTATCCCTTATAATACATGAGTGATACTCAGAGTTCCCTGTATAACTCAGCCTGCAGCCTTGTGCCTTTATATGGTCACAGAACAACCCTTCAATGACTTCTAATATCCTTATCATTTACAGTAGGGGGTACATTACCCCTTATAATACATGAGTGATACTCAGAGTTCCCTGTATAACTCAGTCTGCAGCCTTGTGCCTTTATATGGTCACAGAACAACCCCTCAGTGACTTCTAATCTCCTTATCATTTACAGTAGAGGGTACATTATCCCTTATAATACATGAGTGATACTCAGAGTTCCCTGTATAACTCAACCTGCAGCCTTGTGCCTTTATATGGTCACAGAACAACCCCTCAGTGACTTCTAATATCCTTATCATTTACAGTAGGGGGTACATTATCCTCTTATTAATACATGAGTGATACTCAGAGTTCCCTGTATAACTCAGCCTGCAGCCTTGTGCCTTTATATGGTCACAGAACAACCCTTCAATGACTTCTAATATCCTTATCATTTACAGTAGGGGGTACATTATCCCTTATAATACATGAGTGATACTCAGAGTTCCCTGTATAACTCAGTCTGCAGCCTTGTGTCTTTATATGGTCACAGAACAACCCCTCAGTGACTTCTAATATCCTTATCATTTACAGTAGGGGGTAATTATCCCTTATAATACATGAGTGATACTCAGAGTTCCCTGTATAACTCAGTCTGCAGCCTTGTGTCTTTATATGGTCACAGAACAACCCCTCAGTGACTTCTAATATCCTTATCATTTACAGTAGGGGGTACATTATCCCCTTATAATACATGAGTGATACTCAGAGTTCCCTGTATAACTCAGCCTGCAGCCTTGTGTCTTTTTATGGTCACAGAACAACCCCTCAGTGACTTCTAATATCCTTATCATTTACAGTAGGGGGTACATTATCCCTTATAATACATGAGTGATACTCAGAGTTCCCTGTATAACTCAGCCTGCAGCCTTGTGTCTTTATATGGTCACAGAACAACCCCTCAGTGACTTCTAATATCCTTATCATTTACAGTAGGGGGTACATTATCCCTTATAATTCATAAATGATACTCAGAGTTCCCTGTATAACTCAGCCTGCAGCCTTGTGTCTTTATATGGTCACAGAACAACCCCTCAGTGACTTCTAATATCCTTATCATTTACAGTAGGGGTACATTATCCCTTATAATACATGAGTGATACTCAGAGTTCCCTGTATAACTCAGCCTGCAGCCTTGTGCCTTTATATGGTCACAGAACAACCCTTCAATGACTTCTAATATCCTTATCATTTACAGTAGGGGGTACATTACCCCTTATAATACATGAGTGATACTCAGAGTTCCCTGTATAACTCAGCCTGCAGCCTTGTGTCTTTTTATGGTCACAGAACAACCCCTCAGTGACTTCTAATATCCTTATCATTTACAGTAGGGGGTACATTATCCCTTATAATACATGAGTGATACTCAGAGTTCCCTGTATAACTCAGCCTGCAGCCTTGTGTCTTTATATGGTCACAGAACAACCCCTCAGTGACTTCTAATATCCTTATCATTTACAGTAGGGGGTACATTATCCCTTATAATTCATAAATGATACTCAGAGTTCCCTGTATAACTCAGCCTGCAGCCTTGTGTCTTTATATGGTCACAGAACAACCCCTCAGTGACTTCTAATATCCTTATCATTTACAGTAGGGGGTACATTATCCCTTATAATTACATGAGTGATACTCAGAGTTCCCTGTATAACTCAGCCTGCAGCCTTGTGCCTTTATATGGTCACAGAACAACCCTTCAATGACTTCTAATATCCTTATCATTTACAGTAGGGGGTACATTACCCCTTATAATACATGAGTGATACTCAGAGTTCCCTGTATAACTCAGCCTGCAGCCTTGTGTCTTTTTATGGTCACAGAACAACCCCTCAGTGACTTCTAATATCCTTATCATTTACAGTAGGGGGTACATTATCCCTTATAATACATGAGTGATACTCAGAGTTCCCTGTATAACTCAGCCTGCAGCCTTGTGCCTTTATATGGTCACAGAACAACCCTTCAATGACTTCTAATATCCTTATCATTTACAGTAGGGGGTACATTACCCCTTATAATACATGAGTGATACTCAGAGTTCCCTGTATAACTCAGCCTGCAGCCTTGTGTCTTTTTATGGTCACAGAACAACCCCTCAGTGACTTCTAATATCCTTATCATTTACAGTAGGGGGTACATTATCCCTTATAATACATGAGTGATACTCAGAGTTCCCTGTATAACTCAGCCTGCAGCCTTGTGTCTTTATATGGTCACAGAACAACCCCTCAGTGACTTCTAATATCCTTATCATTTACAGTAGGGGGTACATTATCCCTTATAATTCATAAATGATACTCAGAGTTCCCTGTATAACTCAGCCTGCAGCCTTGTGTCTTTATATGGTCACAGAACAACCCCTCAGTGACTTCTAATATCCTTATCATTTACAGTAGGGGGTACATTATCCCTTATAATACATGAGTGATACTCAGAGTTCCCTGTATAACTCAGCCTGCAGCCTTGTGCCTTTATATGGTCACAGAACAACCCTTCAATGACTTCTAATATCCTTATCATTTACAGTAGGGGGTACATTACCCCTTATAATACATGAGTGATACTCAGAGTTCCCTGTATAACTCAGCCTGCAGCCTTGTGTCTTTTTATGGTCACAGAACAACCCCTCAGTGACTTCTAATATCCTTATCATTTACAGTAGGGGGTACATTATCCCTTATAATACATGAGTGATACTCAGAGTTCCCTGTATAACTCAGCCTGCAGCCTTGTGTCTTTATATGGTCACAGAACAACCCCTCAGTGACTTCTAATATCCTTATCATTTACAGTAGGGGGTACATTATCCCTTATAATACATGAGTGATACTCAGAGTTCCCTGTATAACTCAGCCTGCAGCCTTGTGCCTTTATATGGTCACAGAACAACCCTTCAATGACTTCTAATATCCTTATCATTTACAGTAGGGGGTACATTACCCCTTATAATACATGAGTGATACTCAGAGTTCCCTGTATAACTCAGCCTGCAGCCTTGTGTCTTTTTATGGTCACAGAACAACCCCTCAGTGACTTCTAATATCCTTATCATTTACAGTAGGGGGTACATTATCCCTTATAATACATGAGTGATACTCAGAGTTCCCTGTATAACTCAGCCTGCAGCCTTGTGCCTTTAAATGGTCACAGAACCCCTCAGTGACTTCTAAAATCCTTATCATTTACAGTAGGAATATTTTATTATGAATTCCCTAAGAAACCCCCATTCCCCATATTATTTTTTTCATGAGGTGCTCTTGCAAATAACCCACCTGCACTTTTTTCGTGGTGCCATGCTGAGGGTCTGCCAACTTCCGTTCACAGACTGATCCAGTGAAGATCACAGCATGGCAGCCGGACAGGATATGGAAATGAATTGTGAGAGTGTTGTACAAAGAGAGTGATCTTTATAATAAGATTTGTGTGTTTGCCCCCGGCTATATAGCATAAGGAGGACCAATGTGAGGAAGAGGAGAACAGAGCAGCCTTTGCCCTTTACACGGTCCCAATCTCTGCTGATTTGGCAGAACGAATGCTGAGCCCACACACACATGCCAAACCTACACAACAAGCCTTTCATTAACACACATGGCAATAGACTTTCCTTACATTTCATTTGTTTAACCCTTAAATTGTTATAAAGGGAAATATATCTATTGCAGACAATCTGATTGGAAAGCACTGGGATATCAATTCAACCATAGTGCTGACTCCATAGAATTATGCATCAGTCCCTTCCCCAGGGAGCTTACATTCTAAGGTCCCTATCACATTCACTAGGGGTGACTGGATCTCCAGGCCAGTATCTGTGCTTTGCCTATATCTTGTGCGGCTATGGTGTAGGTCCGACTAAGTATATACACTTTGAGAATAACAACAGAGCTTTGCTGTAGGACAGGAATCCTGCTTGCTATCTCTCACTGAGCTCTGCTGCTCGCTGATACCGACCTCTGTATACTTTGGGTGCCTTCCAGCAGCACTGAACATGCTTCTTTAAGGAAATTCATGCTTAAAGGGAAGTTCAGTTATGTGACAACTAACAAAGCTGTGGGACACCCAACGTAATGATTGAAAGCATGCTAAATTGTTTCAAGAGTCAGAACAAGAGATCTGAAAAATGTTTAAAGGATCAGTTCACCTTTTTTTTAGTATGTTATAGAAGTACATTTCCCCTTTAAAATCTATCTTTAAATGTGTATGGGATGCAACAGAGTCGTGTATGTTCATAGTTTAGGTTTGGAAAAACTTTGAATGCACCCCTATTGGGAATCTAGGGGGTTGTGAAGGCTGGGAGTTGTAGTTTCCAGTAGTCAAATGGACTAGCCTTCCAGCAAGATTCAAGAATGTCCTCAGGAGATTAATCTGGCATTTTCTGCTGCTTCTTTGGGGGGGTCCACAATCCAGTACCATCTCAAGTAATACCCAACAACTAGCTGTTATAAACAATGAGCAACCCCAGTTGATTGCACATATACACATTCAATCGAATTAATTCTGCTAATTGCTGACTGGCCACACCTCTCACGACACCGACCACACCCCTTGAGCCGGCCACGCTCAGTCTATCAGTTCACAATGACAGGCTGACGCTGGAAACTGGACGTTGTTATAAGAAACAACTCTGTAGAAACAAGGGGAAAGGATGGCATATTGTATATATGTATATTATTTGCATTAAATATGTAGGAGGGATAGTTGCCCTTTAATGAGCATGAGTAATGATAGATAAAATTGTGGAAATCATGTGAGATTGTACCAGCGAGCCAACGCTTCACATGACAGTCACTATGGGATTTAAAGGGACTTTTGCCATTTAATTCCTCTGGGCTAGAGGTTAAATCATTAACACTTGAATGGCTGATGTTTATCCACCTTGGCACACCAAGGGTTAACCAGGCCATTCCTACTGATAAATCACACTGATACCCAATCTCCATGCTCTGCCCACACATCCAAATACACACGGGCGACAACAAACACATATAGAGTATCCAGCGCAAACCTGACATTCTCCCAGTGAGCTAACACTCACATGTACATGTTTATCATGTATCTACATCTCTGCCAGTGGCACAAACTGCCCTTTTGCCTTGCTTGAAATTCCCCTGCTAATATATGCCCAAGTCTATGGTGGTATATGGTGCCGTGTTTGCTTTGAGATTTCTGGCCATGTGAGGGGCCCCCCAGCCAGCCTGCTCTACTGATATCTGTCCATAGATTGATTAGATTAGGTTAGAAAATCCAATTTGTTAAAACTACATTGGTATGTTAGCGACGCCCTCTCACAATGTCTTTCCCCAGTCCCCTAGGCCAATTGGATCTCCACAATTAGTCCCAGCATGTTGGCAGCCGAATGAACAGCATATAGTTCCAGGCATACCCAAGGCACAAATATACACTAACTGACCTTCAGGCTGGGCCCCCTTAGCTCATAACAAGGTTACAGATATATAGAAACATTGGGGTAACAGTCACCCTGCTATAGTTCCAGGGGTACCCAGGGTACAAATAAACACTCACCCCAAATCTCCCCCTAACTGGCCTTCAGACTGGGCCCCCTTAGCTCATAACAAGGTTACAGATATATAGAAACATTGGGGTAACAGTCACCCTGCTATAGTTCCAGGGGTACCCAGGGTACAAATAAGCACTCACCCCAAATCTCCCCCTAACTGACCTTCAGACTGGGCCCCCTTAGCTCATAACAAGGTTACAGATATATAGAAACATTGGGGTGTCACCCTGCTATAGTTCCAGGGGTACCCAGGGTACAAATAAACACTCACCCCAAATCTCCCCCTAACTGGCCTCCAGACTGGGCCCCTTAGCTCATAACAAGGTTACAGATATATAGAAACATTGGGGTGTCATCCTGCTATAGTTCCAGGGGTACCCTGGGCACAAATAAGCACTCATCCCAAATCTCTACCCAGACTGTCCTTCAGGCTGGGCCCCCCACTGGAGCCATCCCAGATTTTTAATAGAACATTAATGCATATGTTCAGTGATTTTCCTTCTCCCTTCCCCATATAAGGACCATGTTCTCTCCATAAATAAACATTTGTACCCAGTTCTGCTCAGTGCCTGGTTCCTGCCTGCCAAGCCTCACCCAGAGCCACCCCCGTGGGAACTAATGGGGCCAGAGGGGAGCAGATCATCCTTAAATAACTGCTGCGTCTCTCCTAAACTGACAAACAGGGGAACAACTGACAGCAAGAAATGGCTGCAATCATAACCGACTGGCAACAAACACAGCAGCACCCACAGCTCACTGGTCGGGAATTTCCTAACTTGCCTCTTCTCTCTGGGGCCCACCCAGGCCAACCCTGAAAATAAACTTACAAACCCCATTCAACCCTTTCTGATGACGTCTGAGAGTAGAGGGAACTCTGAGAGGACAGAGTATGTAGGGACCACCATGCAGGGGACATCCCTCACACCCAACCCCTCACTGCGTGGGTTTTGTTCCGACCCCTGCAACTCTATAGTAGATATAGGAGCAATAGGAGGAGTCGGAATAGGAGTATATGGAGGAAGGAAGGGGTTATATTGAGCAAAGGGGGTAAATATAGGGAGAGGTTATATGAGGTACCAGAAGAAACAAGGGCAACTCCACCCAAAATATCTTCATAATAAAATAATTATAAGCAAGATGTGTAATAAAGGGGAACTGTCATGAAAATGGTAATTTAACATAAGCTTCCACAAACAAGAGGCTTTCTTAATATGATCAATTAAAAGTTCTGTCCCATTTTGGAAACAATCAAGTTACTTTTACGTGTCCCCCCTCTTAGAAATCATCTTCCTTCTCTGGACTCGCAGGAGTCGGGGCTCACTTTCCTAGGAGGTGTATTAGTAGGGTTGCCACCTGGCCGGTAAAAATTATGGTTGATCCCAATGTTATCAATAGGGAAAAATTATAAATATATAGGAAGGCCGGTATTTTTTTCCCGAAAAGGTGGCAACCCTACCTATTAGTAATATTGGTGTATTAGTGAGCTCATTCAACCGACTCCAGCACAAATCCTGCATGTAGAGAGACAGTACTTCTGTCAGAGTCGGATATTATATTAGAACTAATACATTGTTTGGGCAAAGGGAAAGTTAGACCTAACTGCCAATGAAAGCCTGACTCCAACTCCATCAACAGAGAGCGTAAAGGGAAGCCCACAGTTCACAATTTTTAACCAATTATGTTTAGAAATGAAGCTGAAGCTTATATTAAATTAAAATTTTCCTGATAGTTCTCCCCTGTAACAGTTTTCATTGAATTTAAAGTTGTGTGTAAATGTAAATGTTACTGTGAGCACTTCTGTCTCTGCCCTGCTGGTTCTGACTCCTGAAGCAATGTAGCAGAAGCCTGCTGTTAAGACAACCTGGAGGAGAACGGTCTTTCGATACATTGTTTCAAGAGTCATAACCAGAGAACACAAAGGGACAAAGAGATGGTTTATTATTTGCAAATATCTAAAAAAAAACAGTGGAAATTTGCAAAGGAATGTATATTAAAATTTAAATTTTTTTCATGAGGCAAAGGTTTTTGGGTGTAGATTGCTTAAAAAATGCAGGGTCCGAGCCTAAAGAGTGACACAAAGCAGACCCTCCTCCCACTGGCTGCAGATTAGAGCAGGGAATGGGGAGTTCAGGGGGAACTACATTAAATTGGTTGTTTCAACAGCAGGGAGCAGCCAGAGCCCTCTATCCTCAGACACATTCCAGGCATGGGCGGGATTCTTCAGGCCCCAGAAACCCAGCACTGCAGGGGATTGGTTACCAGTACCTACACACAGGGGCCACGGCTGATATGCAGTTATATGTAAATTATATATATATAGAGCAGCAATATGGTTATACATAGTGGAGGGATGCAGCACAAAGTTTCCCTCCAGTTTGTGGGTGAAACAAGGCAACCCCCAATGCGGCTGCAGTTATTATTAGAGACATGTGCAGCTCAAAGCAAGGCATGAAAATATCCAGGCAGCACAAAGGAGCATTTATTAGTGTAATGCCCCATGCAGCTGTGACAGAGGGAGAGTGAGAGGGCAGGGGTTGTGCGAACAGTGGGAGCCCTGGGAATGGGGAACATACACATGAACAGGAGGGGGTCAGGAAGGGAGACTGGGTTGGGGTCAGCCTCTCTACTATATTTATAGTGCACACCCGAGAGATTATATATCACTCCCAGCCCTAGTGGATCTTAAAATTTAAATCCCATAATAGATCCATAATCACTAATGTAATTAGGGGCCAACAAACCTGCCTGTAAGTTTTTGTAGTGTGCCCCCTCCAAGCACAGGGGGAACTCCATGGAGGTAGTTTCCTGGCTTGAATCAAACCCAGGACCCCAGTGCAGCCGTACAGCGAGGCTTTGCCGTGCAGAAATGCTCTGCCATACATCGAGGCTCGGCCATACAGCGAGGCTCTGCCATACAGCAATGCTCTGCCATACAGCAATGCTCTGCCATACAGCAATGCTCTGCCATACAGCAATGCTCTGCCATACAGCGAGGCTCTCAGGGCCGGATTTACATGGTGGGCGCCCCTAGGCCCACTCCCGTTCGTCACCCCTGTCGCCTCCAGGGTGACAGGAGCAATGGGGATTGGCGCACGGGAAATAAAAAAAATTATTGTCTCCCCAGCGCATCCCCAGTGTTTTTGAACAAATGTGGGTGTGGTTGGGCAGCATGCCGCCCCCCTAAAATCCTGCCGCCCTAGGCCCGGGCCTAGGTGGCCTTTCCACAAATCCGGGCCTGGAGGCTCTGCCATACAGCAATGCTCTGCCGTACATCTAGGCTCTGCCATACAGCGAGGCTCTGCCATACAGCAATGCTCTGCCATACAGCAATGCTCTGCCATACATCTAGGCTCTGCCATACATCTAGGCTCTGCCGTACAGCGAGGCTCTGCCGTACAGCGAGGCTCTGCCGTACAGCGAGGCTCTGCCATACAGCGAGGATCTGCCGTACAGCGAGGCTCTGCCGTACAGCGAGGCTCTGCCGTACAGTGAGGCTCTGCCGTACAGCAATGCTCTGCCATACATCTAGGCTCTACCATACAGCAAGGTTCTGCCGTACATCTATGCTCTGCCATACAGCGAGGCTCTGCCATACTGCAATGCTGTGCCATACATTGAGGCTCTGCCATACAGCGAGGCTCGGGCCATACAGCGAGGCTCGGGCCATACAGCGAGGCTCTGCCGTACAGAAATGCTCTGCCATACATCGAGGCTCGGCCATACAGCGAGGCTCTGCCATACAGCAATGCTCTGCCATACAGCAATGCTCTGCCATACAGCAATGCTCTGCCATACAGCAATGCTCTGCCATACAGCAATGCTCTGCCATACAGCAATGCTCTGCCATACTCTGTGTGGAAACAGACTTCCTTAAACAGTAGATACAGGACATTGGAGCAGTCAGACAGCTCTAGGAATTGGGTGAACCCCAGCATCATACCCAACTGTCCCGTTTTTCGTCTCAATTTTGACAGCTTAGCCCACAGTCCCGGATTGTTACTGAAATGTCCAGACTTTCTCTTTGGTCTCCTGCACGCCAGAAAAAGACAAGTTTCTAAAACGTAATTGGCTTTTGGCAGAGAGCCCGTAAATGTGGCAGGTGCACATTTGTAACAAATTAATATAAGCAAAGATACAATTGTAACTATTTAAGATTATACAGGTCTCTTGGGGAAACTGTGACTTGCATCTTGAAGAGAAATTCACCTTCATTAGCAAAACTGTAATAACACATAACACAGAAATGTGTTCAGACTTTCATAAACCGCCAAATTTTGTAAAATGAACATGGCAATTAGGGGGTGTGGCCACAAATTTTTTCACACGGCAAATCTTTTTGTCCCTCTTTCTATTTCCAAAATATTGGGAGGCATGAAACATCACTGCTGCTCAAAGGGGTGGTTCACCTTTACATTAATTTTTAGTATGTTATAGAATGGCTTATTCTAAGCAACTTTTTAAAATGGACTTAATTTTTTTTTCAGTTTTTGAATAATTTGCCTTCTGACTCTTTCCAGCTATCAAATGGAGTCACTGACCCATCTAAAAAACAAACGCTCTGTAAGGCTACAAATGTATTGTTATTGCTACTCTTTATTACTCATCGTTCTATTCAGGCCTCTCCTATTCATATTCCAGTCTCTTATTCAATCGATGCATGGTTGCTAGGGGAATTTGGACCCTAGCAACCAGATGGCTGAAATTGCAAACTGGAGAGACTTTGAATAAAAAGCTTAATAACTCAAAAACCACAAATAATAAAAAATGAAAACCAAATGCAAATTGTCTCAGAATATCCCTCTCTGCATCATACTAAGAGTTAATTCAAAGGTAAACACAACCCCTCGAAGAACAGCCTGTGGTTTCCATTAAAGCTATTGGCAGGCTGCACTCCCAGGTTCAGGTATTTCCACACATCAGGGTTTGGGTACTTTGTCGACAGAGAATACACCATACGTATGTGCCTTTTGTTTGGAGCAATCGGAGGCCTGAGATGTTATATACAAAATATTATTTGTGCCAGTGCAGGCTTTCAAGCTCTTACACTGGAGATAAGGAATCCTGGCAATGAAATCAAAGTCAGAGTCCTGTCACCCCAATTATAAATGTCTTGATTCTAACAGTGACATAGAGTTATAAGCAGCCCTGGGAACCTTAGAGGTTTACAGAGTGAGACAGAAACAATAAGGGTTTTCTGCCAATAAGATCAATACTTCCATGCAGATGGTCAGTTATAAAAACCTGTCCCTATACGGGACAATATACAGGATATTATACAGGAGGACAATATACAGGACATTATACGGGACACTATACAGGAGGACACTATACAGGACACTATACGGGACATCATACAAGAGGACACTATACGGGACACTATACGGGACACTATACAGGATACTATAGGGGACACTATACAGGAGGACACTATACGGGACACTATACATTCCCTGCTCTATACCCTCACCCCACTCAGCACTTATACACACCCTGCTCTGCAACCTCATCCCACTCAGCACCTATACACAACCTTCTCTGCCTCCTCACACCACTCAGAACCTATACACACCCTGCTCTGCCCCCTCACCCCACTCAGCACCTAAACACACCCTGCTCTGCACCCTTATCCAACTCAGCACCTTTACACACCCTGCTCTGCACCCTCATCCCACTCAGCACCTTTACACACCCTGCTCTGCACCCTCATCCCACTCAGCACCTATACACAACCTTCTCTGCCTCCTCACACCACTCAGAACCTATACACACCCTGCTCTGCCCCCTCACCCCACTCAGCACCTAAACACACCCTGCTCTGCACCCTTATCCAACTCAGCAGCTAAACACACCCTGCTCTGCACCCTTATCCAACTCAGCACCTATACACACCCTGCTCTCCACCCTCATACCACTCAGCACCTATACACAACCTGCTCTGCACCCTTACTCCACTCAGCACTTCTACACACCCTGCTCTGCACCCTCACCCCACTCAGCACTTATACACACCCTGCTCTGCACTCTCATTGCACTCAGAACCTATACACACCCTGCCCTGCACCCTCATCACACTCAGAACTTATACACGCCCTGCTCTGCACCCTCACCCCACTCAGAACCTATACATGCCCTGCTCTGCACCCTCACCCCACTCAGCACCCTCACCCCACTCAGAACCTATACACGCCCTGCTCTGCACCCTCACCGCACTCAGAACCTATACACACTCTGCTATGCACCCCACTCAGCACCTATACAAACCCTGCTCTGCACCCTCACCCCACTCAGAACCTATACACACTCTGCTCTGCACCCCACTCAGAACCTATACACTCCCTGCTCTGCACCCTCTCCCAACTCAGCACCTATACACATCCTGCTCTGCACGCTCTTCACACTCAGCACCTATACACACCCTGCTCTGCACCCCACACAGCACCTATACACACCCTGCTCTGCACCTGTACACACCTGCTCTGCACCCCACTCAGCACCAATACACTTCCTGCTCTGCGCCCTCACCCCATTCAGAACCTCATACAAACTTGCGGCTCTGCTAGAGGCACACGCCAAGTACTTACTGAGTTAACCAGTGACATAACAAGAGAAGGGTGCTGTGGGTGATCAGACGCAAGGAGTGTGCGGAACAATGTGCTGTGCTGCTGCCTCTCTCCTTATTTGGGATCTCTGTGTTTTTATGAACAAGGACTTGGAATGCAAAGAGAATGCAAACCCCCCAGATGACTCTGCACAGGAAAATGACACTAACACACACATGACAATGATACACAAACACATAATACTGATGCCATTGATACTGACTACTTGATGTACACTGAGACTAGGGCCAGACAATGAATCCACTGCGTCTGCTGCACCCGAGCGGAGACAGTGCTTCTGGGTACAGTTAGAGCAGCAGCAGAGGAGCAGCAGGGAGATGCAGCAGAGAGATGCAGATAAGCCAAGCTTATGGGCTTTGTAGTTCTGCAACATTTGCCCCATTCCACCCACCCTGCCTCCATCTCCCTGTGTTAGTGGTGTCAGGCCAGACCCCAGAGCCTGCTGAAACCCGAGCCTCTCCCTACAGACAAACAGCTGGAGACTGTCTGGTACCCAAGGAGGAGAGCAGCTCCACAAACCAAGAGAACAGGGATGTGACCCTTGGGCTCTTGTTCAACTAAAACCCCCAACACTTACAGTTTCATGCAGAAAGACACAGGGAACTAAAAGCTAATTTAGGATAGGGGCAGCAAGTCTATATGGACTGTGGGTATTTAGTGAAACTATTATTATGGCACGTCCACTACAAGCTGTGTCTCTGCTTATTCCCTGGAGGGTTGAGAGGGCCCAGATGCACCCCATGTTACCCTGGTAATGACTCCAGTGGAATTACAACTCTGCGGCACTGAATGTCCCCAGTAACCCAACACTGCTGTTGCCTCTAATCTTTCCTCTGTTAATTGCATTCCTAGTGTCTGACATATGTGCAAATCATTTCCCCCAAACCCAAGTGCTACTTCCAGCAGCCACATAATGATGAACTTCTGTTGTTTCAAACTCACACTGACCCCCAGCAATCAGCAACCTCTGGTCGTAAAGAACTACAACTCCCACATTTCCATCACCTCCCGTTCCCCAATATTATTTTGCCTCTTTACTGTTTTGCAAAGGTCAAATGTGTTCTTTTTTTCATCCTAATGCACTTGTGACAACAAGGTTTGTCCACAGTATCACGACTTTCCACCCTTGCTCTGCACTGCCCCCTATTGCTCAGACACTGGTATCACATGTGTAACATGGTGTAAACAAGGGGAAGTGTCCTGCAGAGCATCAGCGTCACTGCCCAAATCCCCACTGTGCCATCCTGAACACAAACAAACTGAGGTCATGCTCATCCTTGCACTGCTAGTGCACTTATATGAAACAGGCTGTGGGATAGCAGGTATAGTAAGGAGAGATGGTGCCTATAGTAACAGTGGATAATAGTCTCTGGGAAGGGAGTGTGACTGTGGGATAGCAGGTATAGTAGGGAGAGATGGTGCCTATAGTAACAGTGGATAATAGTCTCTGGGAAGGGAGTGTGACTGTGGGATAGCAGGTATAGTAGGGAGAGATGGTGCCTATAGTAACAGTGGGATAATAGTCTCTGGGAAGGGAGTGTGACTGTGGGATAGCAGGTATAGTAGGGAGAGATGGTGCCTATAGTAACAGTGGATAATAGTCTCTGGGAAGGGAGTGTGGCTGTGGGATAGCAGGTATAGTAGGGAGAGATGGTGCCTATAGTAACAGTGGATAATAGTCTCTGGGAAGGGAGTGTGGCTGTGGGATAGCAGGTATAGTAGGGAGAGATGGTGCCTTTAGTAAGAGTGTTGTTGTCAGAGTATATTGGCACATGTACAGTATTTACAGCTGGATCGTCCTCCTTATTAGTGTCATTATCAGGCCAATTTCCACCCTAAGGCTGACAGTCGGCCTTAGTGCCAGTATCTAATCACTTGGCCAGTGATACTCCATCCCTTCTGTATGTGTCTTCTCCTCTCACATCTTCCCTCTCTGTTGCTGTCACTCCACCTCCTTTATTTCTCTCTCCTTTCACACTTTCTCAGCCGTCTCAGTTTGTGACTCACTTGTTCCCATCAAGAAAAACACACATGGGGGAAAGTCTGAATTTGGGGAAGATAGTCAGACCCCTCGGCACTGTCCCTGCTGTACGTGGGAGACCTGATCTCAAATGTCACAAGGTGCAAGTCCAGTCCAAACACACAGGTTGAATTCCGATTCAAAAACGCTTGATTGGGCGCCCACTCGGATTCCATTGCGGTGACTGGTAGAGGCATGGTCGGTAATATGTATATAAATATTTTTCAGCCCTGAGCCCCCCAAATCCAGTGAAGTCAAGGGCACTTACCTGGGGTAGGGCAGTGCTTTTATGGGGGGTCCTGACACTTCTGAACCACAGGAAATGTTAATTTGGGGGAAGGATAATGAAGAGAAAATAAATATTTGGTGTCGGGCGCTTGCCACAGGGCAGCACTGCATTAGGCTAATTGCTCCCAGGCACATTCCTGCTCTGTGTTTATACTATAGGGGCCCCTGTAGGGCCAGCCCTTCCCTGGGAGTTTGCTTCATCCCAGTGGGGGATTGAGAAGCTTTGGGTTTTCCTTCCTCCCACCAGGCTGCTTGTCCCATGTGTATGAATTCACCTTGAGATTAAGGGCTAGTCCACACGGGGAGATAGCCACGCGTTTGCGGTCGCGGCGACAAAGCGCCGCGCCAGTCGCCGCGACCGGCGCAGGCGACAGTTTTGTATGGGCGCCTATGTAAAAACGCCTGTGCTAACCACACGAGGCGATGCGCTTTTCAACAGTCGCCTGAAAAAGCCTGGCGAGGCATTTTCAGGCGACTGTTGAAAAGCGCATCGCCTCGTGTGGTTAGCACAGGCGTTTTTACATGGCGACCGCAAACGCGTGGCTATCTCCCCGTGTGGAATAGCCCTTAAAGGTGCAACTTGCTCTATGCGACTTCTACAACTTGTACTGGACATACATTATATGGCAAAATGGGGCTTGGCTGTTTACAAGGTTTAAAGGGGAACTAAACTTGTGCCCAATACAATTAAAATATACAATTATACTACATTTCCACTGCATTATGCACCATGGGTCTATCCCTTGTGCACTGATGGTTCTGACTCAAATGTAGAAAAAAAGTAATTATAGGGGAGCTGAAACAGACCCCATGGCTGCAGGGTGGCCATCCAGTATCAGTGAATAAATAAATCATTGCAGCTAGGGGGCAGTATTAATGGCAGTCATGCTAAAGAGCTGACAATCTAACTTAATCTTATTAATTCCCCATATTCTCCATTCCTCATTGTTTCTTATGCCCCTCTGCCTCCCCTCCCCTCATGTCTCTCCCTCTCCTGTTCTCTCCTTCCCTTCCCTCCTCTCCTCATCCGTCTCCCAATCTCTCCACCAGTATCTGATTTCTTCTTCCTTCAACAAATTATGTTTTCTTTCCAAACTTCCCTCGTTCTTTTGTGATCTCCCCACCTTGTTTTCCTCACCCCCCACCCCGTCTCCTTTCCTTTTTCTCAGCCCATTTTTTTCCATCACCCTCCCCTTGTCTCTCCCTATATTCTTCATTACTCAGTCTCATTAAACAGGGTGGAGGGTTATAGTGTTCTGGCTGCAACTGTGATCCATCATCTGTGCCCCACATGTACCTCCAATAACAAGTGTCACCTACCTGTCCTCACAGTCCACTCCTTATTCCACTAACCCCACCCCTGAGCCCCTTATTGTCCCTGTAACTCCTTATTCCAATAACCCCACCCCTGAGCCCCTTATTGTCCCTGTAACTCCTTATTCCACTAACCCCACCCCTGAGCTCCTTATTGTCCCTGTAACTCCTTATTCCAATAACCCCACCCCTGAGCCCCTTATTGTCCCTGTAACTCCTTATTCCACTAACCCCACCCCTGAGCCCCTTATTGTCCCTGTAACTCCTTATTCCACTAACCCCACCCCTGAGCTCCTTGTTGTCCCTGTAACTCCTTATTCCACTAACCCCACCCCTGAGCTCCTTATTGTCCCTATAACTCCTTATTCCACTTACCCCGCCCCTGAGCCCCTTATTGTCCCTGTAACTCCTTATTCCACTAACCCCACCCCTGAGCCCCTTATTGTCCCTGTAACTCCTTATTCCACTAACCCTGCCCCCTGAGCCCCTTCTTGTCCCTGTAACTCCTTATTCCACTAACACCACCCCTAATCCCCTTATTGTCCCTGTAACCCCTTATTTCACTAACCCCACCCCTGAGCCCCTTATTGTCCCCGTAACTCCTTATTCCATTAACCCCACCCCTGAGCCCCTTATTGTCCCCGTAACTCCTTATTCCACTAACCCCTCCCCTGAGCCCCTTATTGTCCCTGTAACTCCTTATTCCACTAACCCCACCCCTGAGCCCCTTATTGTCCCTGTAACTCCTTATTCCACTAACCCCACCCCTGAGCCCCTTATTGTCCCTGTAACCCCTTATTCCACTAACCCCACCCCTGAGCTCCTTATTGTCCCTGTAACTCCTTATTCCACTAACCTGACCCAGAGCCCCTTATTGTCCCTGCAACTTCTTATTCCAGTAACCCCACCCCTGAGCCCCTTATTGTCCCTGTAACTCCTTATTCCACTAACCCCGCCCCTGAGCCCCTTATTGTCCCTGTAACTCCTTATTCCATTAACCCCACCCCTGAGCCCCTTATTGTCCCTGTAACTCCTTATTCCACTAACCCCACCCCTGAGCCCCTTATTGTCCCTGTAACCCCTTATTTCACTAACCCCACCCCTGAGCCCCTTATTGTCCCCGTAACTCCTTATTCCATTAACCCCACCCCTGAGCCCCTTATTGTCCCCGTAACTCCTTATTCCACTAACCCCTCCCCTGAGCCCCTTATTGTCCCTGTAACTCCTTATTCCACTAACCCCACCCCTGAGCCCCTTATTGTCCCTGTAACTCCTTATTCCACTAACCCCACCCCTGAGCCCCTTATTGTCCCTGTAACCCCTTATTCCACTAACCCCACCCCTGAGCTCCTTATTGTCCCTGTAACTCCTTATTCCACTAACCTGACCCAGAGCCCCTTATTGTCCCTGCAACTTCTTATTCCAGTAACCCCACCCCTGAGCCCCTTATTGTCCCTGTAACTCCTTATTCCACTAACCCCGCCCCTGAGCCCCTTATTGTCCCTGTAACTCCTTATTCCATTAACCCCACCCCTGAGCCCCTTATTGTCCCTGTAACTCCTTATTCCACTAACCCCACCCCTGAGCCCCTTATTGTCCCTGTAACCCCTTATTCCACTAACCCCACCCCTGAGCCCCTTATTGTCCCTGTAACTCCTTATTCCACTAACCCCGCCCCTGAGCCCCTTATTGTCCCTGTAACTCCTTATTCCACTAACCCCTCCCCTGAGCCCCTTATTGTCCCTGTAACTCCTTATTCCACTAACCCCTCCCCTGAGCCCCTTATTGTCCCTGTAACTCCTTATTCCACTAACCCCTCCCCTGAGCCCCTTATTGTCCCTGTAACTCCTTATTCCGCTAACCCCACCCCTGAGCCCCTTATTGTCCCTGTAACTCATTATTCCCCTAACCCCACCCCTGAGCCCCTTATTGTCCCTGTAACTCCTTATTCCACTAACCCCGCCCCTGAGCCCCTTATTGTCCCTGTAACTCCTTATTCCATTAACCCCACCCCTGAGCCCCTTATTGTCCCTGTAACTCCTTATTCCACTAACCCCACCCCTGAGCCCCTTATTGTCCCTGTAACCCCTTATTCCACTAACCCCACCCCTGAGCCCCTTATTGTCCCTGTAACTCCTTATTCCACTAACCCCGCCCCTGAGCCCCTTATTGTCCCTGTAACTCCTTATTCCACTAACCCCTCCCCTGAGCCCCTTATTGTCCCTGTAACTCCTTATTCCACTAACCCCTCCCCTGAGCCCCTTATTGTCCCTGTAACTCCTTATTCCGCTAACCCCACCCCTGAGCCCCTTATTGTCCCTGTAACTCATTATTCCCCTAACCCCGCCCCTGAGCCCCTTATTGTCCCTGTAACTCCTTATTCCACTAACTCCGCCCCTGAGCCTCTTACTGTCCCTGTAACTCCTTATTCCACTAAACCCACCGCTGAGCTCCTTATTGTCCCTGTAACTCCTTATTCCACTAACCCCTCCCCTGAGCCCCTTATTGTCCCTGTAACTCCTTATTCCACTAACCCCTCCCCTGAGCCCCTTATTGTCCCTGTAACTCTTTATTCCACTAACCCCATCCCTGAGCCCCTTATTGTCCCTGTAACCCCATAATGCACCCCCTACTGTAAATGATAAGGATATTAGAAGTCACTGAGGGTTCTGTGACCATATAAAGGCACAAGGCTGCAGGGAACTCTGAGTATCACTCATGTATTATAAGTATAATGTACCCCCTACTGTAAAAGTGCTTGTATATAGGTGATGGAACTCCAATGTGACTTCTAAAATCCTGATATTTTTCAATAGGGTACATTATTTATTATAATACACACGTTTCACGTGAGTCAAGTGACTGTGTAAAATGGCATCAATAAGCACCAATTGTAAAATAGGAGTCCCATGGCCTGTGTTGGACGGCTAATAGCCTTACACTTTACAACAGGACATACACATATATATCAGTCTCTGACATTACAGAATGACAGATATCAAAGCTCTTTTATTCCATTCCGTTCTGGCAAATAGGGATGTCGCGGACTGTTCTGCGGCGAACTTGTTCGCGCGAACATCGGCTGTTCGCGTCCGCCGCAAGTTCGCGAACGTCGCGCGACGTTCGCCAATAGGCGTTCGCGTCAAAATCGTTCGACCATTCGACCATTCGGTCGCTAAAATCGAACGATTTTCGTTCGATTCGAACGAAAATCGTTCGATCGAACGATTAAAATCGTTCGATCGTTCGAATCGAACGATTTTCGGATGTTCGAAGTTCGCGAACTGTTCGCGAACTGTTCGCATTTTTTGCCGGTGTTCGCGAACGGCGTTCGCGAACACATTATCGGCGGTTCGCTACATCCCTACTGGCAAAGCAAAACAGATTTCTACAAATGTAATTTCACCGTGGATGAGAACTTTCCCAGGGCCCTAGCCTAGGGCTCCCAAATTTACACCAAATTTTAGCAAGCCACACACATTTATAAAGGTCCCACCCACTTTAATGTCATCAAGGTCAATAAAAGCAAAAAAAATCTTAAAGGAAAGAGAAACTCCAATGGATTGTGGGGATCCCTTGCACCATGTTTGATGGGCTGGGGTATAAAGCAATTTCCCTGAGGGGGGGCTAGCAAGTTGCCACCCTCCACAATAAATTTTAGTGTCTCATTTCTTTTAAATTCAACCCATTACTTATCACTTTTATGTGAATGTATTGGAACCAACCAAAAGGTACTGCCCACGTCCGCAAGAAATCTGCCTACTTGTACCAACAGAGAGAGAAGCAGTGGCCCCTGTGTCCCCCAAAAAGAGCAGCGACAATAAGTGTTGGCTAGAGATCAATTAGGGTCACTTCCCCCTCGTCCCATGTCTGTTGCTGCTTGCCCAGGGTGGGATGCTGACAGCCCAGTGGAGAAATCTGGAATCCATAAAGCTTCTGGCAGATACTCTGGGAGGGGGCAGGGAATTCCTCTCCCATATTTACCACTAAAACCCAGGAACCAATCACACGGGCTCAGTCTATCCCTCCAAGCGGCCCAGCCAACTCTGTGGCCCCTTTAGTGCGAAAGATTCCCTAAATACAGAAAAACCAAACCTTATATTAATTCTTAGCCATTTAAGTGCAATAAACACTAAAGCCAAGGTGGGGGTTGCGGATATCTTAGCGTTGGGGACAGTGTCAGACAGGGGCCCACCAGAAAAACCTTAGACCATGGGCCCACTTTCCAAACTATTATTCTACTTACTATTTTCTTCCATTATTAAGCATTTTTCTCCCATAAAGAAACAGGGAATGATCATTAAATAGGTTAAACTATTAGAAGCAGGAGGGTCCGCTGGCACCTGGGCCCACAAGGAATTTTCCTGGTATCCAGATGGGCCAGCCCAACATTAGTTGAAGACAATCTTCTGGTTGAGGGACTACAACTCCCAGCATGCCCCAACAGGTTCAATAAGGATGAGCCTATCAAGTACAGCCTTCCTTCACATAAAAGTATACTGGGGAATGGGAACTGCACAGTGCAGTTTTTAAGAGAATTATTAGTATTATTATTATTTATAAAACATCCAATGGATTCTCCAATTCGGGGGGGTCTTATGAAAGTTGGGGTGTTGCTATGAATGAGAGAGAGGGGTGGGGGCTCCAGTGTAAGCTCAGTGTGCAGCGCCCCTAGCAGCAGAGCTTTTCGCATTGGTGATGCAGGCGGCGCACATCTGGTTATAATTAGCGCACTCTCCTCTCCAAATCTCCATCCTCTGTAGACGGGGCTGGGAATAGATTACCACCCCATCTCACTTATTTGGGTACATGGGGTGTCCAGACTATTGCAGGGCCCCTAAATGGCAGATGAGACAAGTCTTTATGTTACTCACCCAAATGTCTGAGCGCTGGATCCCTCCTGCCTCGATCACTCTCTCTGCCTCTGCACATCCACTCCTCTCCCAAAAATCTCCCTCTAACTGGGACCCCCCTTCTGCTCCGCCCCCTTCTGCTCTTAAAGGGACACGGACGCAGAGAATTAAAATGATACTGGTTGTAACTCCCTGTGCGCTAAAGAGCTACTTGCCAGCTTGCGCTAGCGTTTCTTACTGCGCAGAAGTCTCTTCTAGGCCTGTCATGCTGCCAGTGAATGCTGGGGAACTGAAAGGGTTTTATGGTGAGTTTAGGGCTTGAGTCCCAGGAGAGTAATGATGTGCTGACCCATGTATGCAGAGTCCCAGTCCCACTACATGCCCCCGATATGGTTACCTTCTCACGAGCAGGGAAGAAATGAGTGAATTGGCCATTGTAGGTCCCCAGAAGATGAGCAACTCAAAACCCATCAAGTCCCACCTTCCAGAAGAGCCTGAGCCAGAGTTGGGCCAACAATCCCACAGCAGGGCAGGGACCAGATCATGCTCATCACAGGGGAGTAAATTCTTCCTGACCCTCCCACCAATATATTACTCAGCACCACCCCAGTGGCTATGGAATTCCATCACCCTGACTGCCCATTCAGTAAAGTAACCCTTGTTATGTTGATATATAAATTATGCCCTGCTAAAGGATAAGTAAACCTTTAAAATAAGTGAATGTAAAATGAGGGGGCTATTCTAAACACTTTTGTAATTTACATTCATTATTTAGTTTGAGAAATTAAGGGATACATGTGCTGTTAATTTGAATGAATTTTGTTACAGCAGCGCCACCTACTGGTCAGTTTCCCACCAGTCTGACCACCAAGTAGTCAAGGAAGTTGTCAGGAGAGAGAAAGATCTGATTTTCTTCTGCTTAGGAAAGATGTGAGAAAGGTTTCTAATTCTTTTCCTAAGCAGAAGAACATCAGGGCAGCCTCCTAATAAAAAAATAAATAATGAATGTAAATTACAAAAGACCTTAGAATAGCCCCCTCATCAATTTTACATTCACTTATTTTAAAGGTTTATGTATACTTTAACGTGAACATGATACATTTTAACCACCACTCTTATTTGGCTCTTATATATTTCTGCAGGAAATTCCTCATGTCTGCAGCTTGTTCCGCTTCATTTTGTGTCTGGGCTCATATGGCCCCAGCAATATCAGCGTGTCCAGCCCTAAATTATATGTGGCACAGCTGCCTAAGAATTTCCATCCTGTTGGCCAGTTACCCACCATTTCATGTTAGAGAGGTGGATTTTATTATTAAAAAAACAAGATGCCATACAAGGAGCCATGGTGGGGGCAATAGGGGATGAAGTGCAACTCCCATCATGCTCTGGCAGCCTTTAGTAGTTGGTAGGATGTTAAGAGTTTTATTTCCATTGATTTTCTGGGCTGCCAATAAACTGCACCCCCCATCTTTATTGCTAGATCCTATAGAAAGACAGCCTTGCATGTGATATAATAATGCAAAAATAAGGAACAATGTACCCACTACTGTAAATTACAAGGATATTAGAAGTCACCAAGGAGTTCTGTGACCATATAAAGGAACAAGGCTGCAGGCTGAGTTATACAGGGAACTCTGAGTATCACTCGTGTATTATAAGGGATAATGTACCCCCTACTGTAAATGATAAGGATATTAGAAGTCACTGAGGGGTTGTTCTGTGACCATATAAAGGCACAAGGCTGTAGGCTGATTTATACAGGGAACTCTGAGTATCACTCATGTATTATAAGGGATAATGTACCCCCTACTGGAAATTATAAGGATATTAGAAGTCACTGAGGGGTTGTTCTGTGACCATATAAAGGCACAAGGCTGCAGGCTGAGTTATACAGGGAACGCTGAGTATCACTCATGTATTATAAGGGATAATGTACCCCCTACTGTAAATGATAAGGATATTAGAAGTCACTGAGGGGTTGTTCTGTGACCATATAAAGACACAAGGCTGCAGGCTGAGTTATACAGGGAGCTCTGAGTATCACTCATGTATTATAAGGGATAATGTACCCCCTACTGTAAATGATAAGGATATTAGAAGTCACTGAGGGGTTGTTCTGTGACCATATAAAGGCACAAGGCTGTAGGCTGAGTTATACAGGGAACTCTGAGTATCACTCATGTATTATAAGGGATAATGTACCCCCTACTGTAAATGATAAGGATATTAGAAGTCACTGAGGGGTTGTTCTGTGACCATATAAAGGCACAAGGCTGTAGGCTGAGTTATACAGGGAACTCTGAGTATCACTCATGTATTATAAGGGATAATGTACCCCCTACTGTAAATGATAAGGATATTAGAAGTCACTGAGGGGTTGTTCTGTGACCATATAAAGGAACAAGGCTGCAGGCTGAGTTATACAGGGAACTCTGAGTATCACTCGTGTATTATAAGGGATAATGTACCCCCTACTGTAATTGATAAGGATATTAGAAGTCACTGAGGGGTTGTTCTGTGACCATATAAAGGCACAAGGCTGTAGGCTGATTTATACAGGGAACTCTGAGTATCACTCATGTATTATAAGGGATAATGTACCCCCTACTGCAAATGATAAGGATATTAGAAGTCACTGAGGGGTTGTTCTGTGACCATATAAAGGCACAAGGCTGCAGGCTGAGTTATACAGGGAACTCTGTATTATAAATGTAATGTATATATACATTATAGGAATGAGTATAGGAAATGTACAAGGCAACTCTGTGCTTTGATCTGTTGTTAAACTGGAAAAAACTGAAGTTGCTGGGATTCCCATGGGAGAGTTCTTTTGCATTTTTAATTGCATCAGTGTCCCTGGAGAGATGAAGAAAAGTTTTATAGAGCAATACTGCTTTTGGAATAAAACCCTGATGATGTTGGACTACATCATGCTTAATGATAAAAGTATGCTGAGTTGATGGGCAGCAGTGATTAGTTTCCCTTTAAGCAGAGCGTTTGGAGCAGGGAGCACATGACAGCTGCACTACAGGCAGAGATATAGCTGGGAGCCGTGTGCATTCAGAGCAGTCAGTTACCCCTAATGAATGTAGACATTTAAACCGTGTTCCAGTTTATGGCAAATTGACTAAATCAGTTCATTGTTCATCTGCTCTGCTTGGAGCTGGGGTTCTGGCACATCAGCATCTACTTAAAGGGACAAATAACAGACAAGAAGCCTGTTTAGTTGGGCTGCCACCTCACCCCTTTAGGACTGGACACCATATCCCGTATGTGTGCTACAGACTGCACTGAAATTAACTGTTAAAGGATAAGTAAACCTTTAAAATAAGTGGATATAAAATTGATGAGGGGGCTATTCTAGGCACTTTTGTGATTTACATTCATTATTTATTTTTATTCCAAGATATTAAGGGATGCATGTACTATAAATGAGCTGGAGAGAGTGCAGAGACGTGCAGAGACTAAGTGCAACTAAACTGGTTAGAGGGAGGGAAGAGTTAAATTTTGAGGGTAGACTCACAAGGCTGGGGTTGTTTTCTCTGGAAAAAAGGTGCTTGCGAGGGGACATGATTACACTTTACAAGAACATTAGAGGACATTATAGACAAATAGCAGTGGACCTTTTTACCCATAAAGTCGATCACCGTACCAGAGGCCACCCCTTTAGACCATAATTTTTTTTTTTAATTTGAAGCAACGTAGGGGGTTCTTCACAGTGAGGACAGTGAGATTGTGGAATGCACTGCCGAGTGATGTTGTGATGCTGTCACGTTCGGCACCCTATATCCACAACCCAAGCTAAGCTCCCTGGTCTCGGCTCTCACTTCGGCCTCTAACCGCTGCCTTTCACCTCGGATGCCGCCATGTCTTATTTGAGAGAGGAGCAAAGCTAATGGTTCTGGACGAGCAAAGGGGCACGATCGTCTCACCAGGTTACTGGAAGAAAGAACACCAACAAGAACAGGCAGGCCAGCACAAGCAGAGAATCGTCAGAGGATTGGAGAGGATCAGAATAGTCAAGAAGGCAAGCAAGGTCAAACACTGAAGATCAATAAGGAATCGCAAGGACTAAACACCCAGGAACTTCACTAATAGAACCTAACAACGGGCAGTCATTTTCCATGAAAGGCCCCTTTAAATAGTTTGAATTTTGCGCCGTTGAGCGTGACGTGTACATATGTGAAGGTATGGAGGGGTTTGTGTATGGATGCTGGGTTTTCATTTGGAGGGGTTGAACTGGATGGACATTGTCTTTTTTTAACCCGATTTAACTATGTAACTATGTAACTATGTAACTATGTTAATATGAATGAATTTGTTACAACAGCGCCACCTGCTGGTCAGTTTTCCACCTGATCACCAAGTAGTTAAGAAAGTTGTCAGGAAAAGGAAAGAGGCTGCTCTGATGTTCTTCTATTTAGGAAAATAATTAGAACCCTTTCTCACATCTTTCCTAAGCAGAAGAACATCAGAGCAGCCTCTTTCTTTCTCCTGAGAACTTTCTTGACCACTTGGTGGCCAGACTGGTGGGAAACTGACCAGCAGGTGGCGCTGTTGTAACAAAATTCATTCATATTAACAGCACGTGTATCCCTTAATATCTTGGAAGAAAAAGAAAATACATTTTGAATGTAAATTACAAAAGTGCTTAGAATAGCACAAGTATCAATTTTACATTCACTTATTTGAAAGGTTTACTTATCATTTAAGTAGCCTCGTAGCATGAGGATGTAACACTGTTAAACCAGCATGGAGCATGTGAGCCTGTAATAAAAGTAATTAAGCTGAGGCATCACACCTTGTTTATGTAGCAGTTCAAGTTTAAGTAGAAATTCAGAGAAATCTCACAGTCCACCCCAGTCTGGGGGTTGTATAAAGCAGATGAGACATAAAAAAATGTATAGTAGGTTTTCCCTAAAGATTAAAAAAAACAACAATGAATTAAAAGTATAAAGTCATTTATTAGTACAAAAAGAGTGGCCTTACTAATTTTGTGCCTGTTGTGAGGATTCGGGTCTGCGTTCTTGCCGGCGCAGGCGTGGGTGCGTTAGTGCGCGTCGGCGCGTGACGCTGGGCGCTGGCAACGGTCGCCGACGCAAAGACGCGGACGCGAGCACCTGAGACGGACGTGACGTCAGCACGGCGACGCCGGCGGAATGACGCCAGTTGGCGCCAAATTGACATTATTTAAACCTGGTTCTGTTTGAGATGCATTGCCTGGTTATTAGGTTATCTAACTGAAACCCTAGCATCTCTTCTCTTGTGACTTCCTGTTGTTGACCTTCGCCTGTTCCCGGATTACGATTTCTGCTGCCTGTCTCGACCCTTCGGCCTGTCTCTCCGTTTACGAACCTCGCTGCCTGCCTTTTGACCTCGGACCTCCTGACCACGACTCTGCCTAATCCTCTTGTACCTTGCTAATCGTCTCATTGGCTACTCTCCACAACCCTGCTCCCTGTTCCACTCCAGGTGGGTAGCGGTTGTGTGAGGCGCTTGTGGGTTCACTATCTACGGCTCAAGCTCCTTCTACGACTGGATTATACTGGTAAGCTTGACAGTATAACCAGGCCAGATGGATCCAGCTGAGGGAGCGTCTCCATTTGCCGTTTTAACCCAGCAGCTGTCCTCCCTTACGCAAGCAGTTCGGGAGTTGCAAAGTGGCTATTCACAGTTGCAGGAGCATATCAGAGCTCATCCGCCAGCTGTCCTTCCTTCCACTGCTGCTCTCCTCCAGCTCCTACGGAGGTTCAGGTGATCACCTCGGAAATCTCCGAACCTAAAGTTGCCTTTCCGGAAAAGTTCGCTGGGGATCGGAAAGGTGTTCCGGAACTTCAGGAGCAATTGTAAGCTATTATTTTCTCTTAAACCCCACACGTATCCCACTGAGCAAATCCGGGTTGGGGTCATCATTTCTTTTCTCACGGGCGAACCACAGACCTGGGCGTTCCGCCTCATGGATCACCAAAGTCCTGTACTAACCACAGTAGATTCTTTTTTTGACGCAATGGCGGTTATCTTCGACGATCCTCACAGAGCCACCACTGCTGAGGCTGCCCTGCGCGCTCTGAAGCAAGGGGAACGTCCTGCGGAAGATTATACGCTGGAATTCCGGCAATGGGCGGATGATACGGAGTGGAACCCAGCTGCTTTAAAAAATCAGTTCCGTTTTGGACTTTCTTCTGAGCTAAAGAATGAGTTAGCTCGTACGGGCATCCCTGATAGCTTGGAAGATCTCATCCTCATCTCCATACAACTAGATCGGAGGCTCAAGGAACGCCGGGAAGAAGAAAAGGCTGAGAAAGCAGGTCTTCTTCCTCAGACTTGGTTGTTACCGTCCGCTCCTCCTCCTGTCCGAATGCCCTCCATAAGTTCTCCGGTTGCTTCTTCGTCCACCTTCAACGTGGCTCCAGAGCCCATGCAGATTGGTGCTATCAGGTCTGCATTAACACCTGAGGAGCGCATTAGACGTCGCAGACTTAACCTCTGCCTCTATTGCGGACAAGCTGGTCATCTGCTTCGTGGTTGCCCGACCCGTCCAACGGGTAAGAGGATTTTTGAAAAAGACTTTTCTGGGTGTCATGTTCCTGTGTCTCTCCTGACTATCTCTTTGTCTTTACAGTGGGGAGACAAGAGGGTCGAACTCCAAGCAATCCTTGACTCTGGGGCAAGCGGTTGTTTCTTGGACAATAGAGTGGCATTACAATTCCAGATCCCGCTCCAGTCTAAGAAGAACCCTATAGCTCTTCGTGTGGCAGATGGTTCTCTGATTACTTCTGGCCCTGTGGTGCAAGAGACTATCTCACTTTTCGTTTTGTTAAATAAAGGGCATGCTGAATTCATGAATTTTGATGTGGTTTCTTCTCCTTTGTTCCCTATCATCCTGGGATTATCGTGGTTTCAGAAGCACAATCCGTCTATCAACTGGGCTACTGGTGAAGTAACTTTTCTTTCTAACTTTTGTCGTTCCCAATGCATCCTCCCTTCTAATGGTGTGTGCTCCTTATCTCCTGTCTCCGAGATCCAAAATCTTCTTCCTCAGGCATATTGGGAATTTTTGGACGTCTTCAATAAGAAAGGGGCCGACAGGTTACCTCCTCATCGTATTTATGATTGTCCTATTAACCTTCTTCCAGGGGCTCAAATTCCTTTTGGACGAGTGTATCCATTATCTGAGTCTGAACTTTCGGAGCTTCGTTCTTATTTGGATGAAAATTTGGCTAAAGGATTCATTAGGCAGTCTTCTTCTCCGGCAGGAGCTGGAATTTTCTTCGTTGAAAAGAAGGATCATTCTTTAAGGCCGTGTATTGACTACCGGGATCTGAACAAAATTACAGTCAAGAATCGGTATCCACTTCCTCTCATTCCAGAACTTTTCCAACGCCTGGCTGAGGCTAAATTTTTTTCCAAATTGGATCTTCGTGGTGCATATAACCTAGTCAGAATAAGGGAAGGGGATGAATGGAAGACGGCCTTTCGCACTCGTTATGGACATTTTGAATATTTGGTCATGCCCTTTGGTCTGTGTAACGCCCCTGCAACATTTCAGCACTTCGTTAATGATGTCTTCAGGGACTTTCTTGATATTTTCGTCATTATTTATTTAGATGACATTCTCATTTTTTCTAATTCTTTGGAAGAGCACAGGTTACATTTGAAGAAGGTCCTGACTCGCCTACGCACTCATCAGCTTTATGCCAAGATCGAAAAATGCGTGTTTGAACAAACTTCTGTAGATTTTTTGGGTTTCTTCATTTCTCCTCAGGGAATTCAGATGGACTCCAGGAAGATTTCTGCAATTCTTGATTGGCCAATTCCATCATCTAAAAAAGCTGTCCAACGTTTCATCGGTTTTGCAAATTTTTACAGGAAATTTATTAAGAACTTTTCTCAAGTCATTCTTCCAATCACTGAGCTGACTCGTAGTAATCAAAAGTTTTGTTGGTCATCTCAGGCTCAGGGGGCTTTTGAGAAACTGAAGAAACTTTTCACTTCTGGTCCAATTCTTCACCATCCAGATATTTCTCTTCCTTTCACCTTGGAAGTTGACGCCTCGGAACTCGCAGTGGGTGCTGTCCTGTCACAGAGAACTGGGGTTCAAGACGATCTTCATCCTGTTGCTTTTTTTTCCCGTAAATTGGCCAAAAGCGAGTGTAACTATGATGTAGCTGACCGTGAATTACTTGCTATTAAGCTGGCGCTTGAAGAGTGGAGGTATCTTCTTGAAGGATCTAAACATCCGATTCTTATCTTTACAGATCATAGAAATCTGGAGTATCTACGCTCTGCTAAAAGGTTGAGACCTAGACAAGCAAGGTGGGCTTTGTTCTTCATGCAATTTAATTTTCATCTTACTTATCGACCTGGGTCAAAGAATATTAAGGCAGATGCCTTATCTCGAATGTTCTCTCCTGAAGATGAGGTTCCTCTGGTTCCTGAGACGATTTTAAGCTCTGATAATTTCCTCTTGTTGCAGTCTACTTTGGTAGATGGAATTAAAGATGCATCTTTAAACGTTTCCGAATTGTCACTTGTTCCCAAGGATGGGTTTCTTCTTTATCAAGGCAAGATTTTTGTTCCTGAACAAATGCGTCTAGAGGTCCTTAAGAATATTCATGACTCCAATCTGGCGGGTCATCCAGGTGTCAAAAAGACTATCATTCTGGCCAAGAGATTGTTTTGGTGGCCTGGGATGGCTAAAGACTGTTTCAAGTTTGTCTCATCATGTGAGGTTTGCACCAGATCCAAGGACTCTCATTCTAGACCTATTGGCCTTCTTCAACCTCTACCAGTGCCTTCTCGTCCGTGGGGGTCAGTTTCTTTGGACTTTATTTCCGAGTTACCATTATCATGTGATTGTTCCACCATTGCTGTTTTTGTTGACTGTTTAACTAAGATGGCTCATTTTAAGGCTTTACCAAGACTTCCTTCTGCCTCTGAGACTGCTGATACCTTTATTAAGGAAGTAGTAAGGCTCCATGGTCTTCCAGATGAGGTGGTGTCCGATCGAGGTCCACAGTTCACATCGCAGTTTTGGAAATCTTTGTGTGGAGCAATCAAGATTTCGGTGTCCCTGTCTTCCGCTTTTCATCCCCAATCCAATGGCCAGACCGAGCGAACCAACCAGACCCTGGAGCAGTATTTAAGATGTTATTCTTCGTACCTCCAAGATGACTGGGTTAATCTTCTTCCTCTTGCGGAGTTCGCTTACAACAATGCTCATCATTCCTCCATCCGACAGTCCCCTTTCTTCGCAAACTATGGTATTCATCCAGTCACCTTTCCCTCTGCCATTGTTTCTGATATTTTGGTTCCTGCAGTTAAGGACCGATTAACTTTCTTATCTAATAATTTTCAGAAACTTCAAGAGAACATGAAGCGGGCTCAACAAGGTTTCAAAGCATATGCTGATCGAGGACGAAGAGGGGATCCAAAATTCAAGGTGGGTGACCTGGTGTGGCTGTCAACTGTTAACCTCAAGCTTTCCTGTCCCAGTAGGAAGTTGGGTCAACGTTTCTTGGGCCCTTTTCCCATCATTCGTCAAATCAATGCTGTGGCGTTCCAGCTTAAACTTCCGGCATCCTGGCACATTCATCCAGTGTTTCATACAGCACTTTTGAAACCGGCCTCAACGTTTCGATTTCCTGGACGTACGGCTCCTCCTCCGCTTCCTGTCGTGGTGGATGGTCAGGAAGAATTCGAGGTTGAAGAGATCTTGGATTCCAGGTTGAGAGGTAAACGTCTTCAGTACCTAGTTAAGTGGAAAGGCTTTGGTCCGGAAGAGAATTCGTGGGAACCAGTGTCTAACATTCACGCTTCTGATTTGTTGGAAAAATTCCATGGAACCTATCCTGGTAAACCTTCTGGTGGTCGCGTCCTGAGGCCGCTCCTTGATGGGGGGCAATGTGAGGATTCGGGTCTGCGTTCTTGCCGGCGCAGGCGTGGGCGCATTAGTGCGCGTCGGCGCGTGACGCTGGGCGCTGGCGACGGTCGCGGGTGCACCGGCCGCCGACGCAAAGACGCGGACGCGAGCGCCTGAGACGGACGTGACGTCAGCACAGCGACGCCGGCGGAATGACGCCAGTTGGCGCCAAATTGACATTATTTAAACCTGGTTCTGTTTGAGATGCATTGCCTGGTTATTAGAATATCTAACTGAAACCCTAGCATCTCTTCTCTTGTGATTTCCTGTTGTTGACCTTTGCCTGTTCCCGGATTACGATTTCTGCTGCCTGTCTCGACCCTTCGGCCTGTCTCTCCGTTTACGAACCTCGCTGCCTGCCTTTTGACCTCGGACCTCCTGACCACGACTCTGCCTAATCCTCTTGTACCTGGCTAATTGTCTCATTGGCTACTCTCCACAACCCTGCTCCCTGTTCCACTCCAGGTGGGTAGCGGTTGTGTGAGGCGCTTGTGGGTTCACTATCTACGGCTCAAGCTCCTTCTACGACTGGATTATACTGGTAAGCTTGACACCTGTTTTGGCACTTACTCGTAGGCTAACACGCATGAAACGCGTGAGTTATTTCATACACTCACTTATAGTTACACAAGTTCAGCAGTACAAGGGCTTTAGTACAAAACAAACGTCTCATATATTTAATATAATGAGCATCAGGTTACAGTGACAGCAGCACTCTCTCTGTAAAAGGAAGTCACGCTGGGTAAAGACAATCACAGTAGGTGACAAACGGTCTCAGTGACTGACGGAACAGGAAGTGACAGTCATACTAAACACAGAACCATTGGGCGACAGAACAGGAGGTGACAGCAGAAGAGAAAAACTGCAGCACCTCTTGTTTGCAAAATGTGAGAATTTACATAGACACTTCGTACAGAAGCGGAGGGATCTCAGTCACAGTAATGACAAACACAGGCGCTACTTCCACTCCCCTCAGCAGAACAGGAGGTGACAGGCATACTATGACAGTCTCAGAGGGCGACAGAACAGGAAGTGACAGTCATACTATGTCCGTCTCAGAGGGTGACAGAACAGGAAGTGGCAGTCATACTGACACAGTCCCAGTGGGCGACAGAAGAGGAAGTGACAGTCATACTATGTCCGTCTCAGAGGGTGACAGAACAGGAAGTGACAGTCATACTGACACAGTCCCAGTGGGCGACAGAAGAGGAAGTGACAGTCATACTATGACAGCCTCAGAGAGCGACAGAACAGGAAGTGACAGTCATACTGACAGTACCAGTGGGCGACAGAACTGGAGGTTGCAGTGAGACTGCCTGTAACAGTGGGCGACAGAGCATAATATAACAGTGACACTTTCACAGTGCCAATGGGTGACAAAACAGGAAGCAACAGTCACAATGGGTGACAGAACAGGAAGTAACTGATAGCACATGGCAGTAACTCTGTTTGTCAGCAGGACAGAAATACTAGCAGTAGTAACAGCAACACGGATGGATGCAATGACAGTTTGTCAGGGGAGTGCAGTGATCCAGTACAAGAGCAGAAACACAACAGCGGCACTGATAAAATCAGATAAAATCAGTAACTGGACAGGACATGAATGGAATCCTTCCTACAGTGCAGAACTTACATTCTGTGACAGCAGGACAAGCAGCCATGACATTGGGGTGGGGTAACGGACACTAGGGCCGTAGCACAGGCTGTGAGAAAAGGGCAAACACAGTGGCTATGGCCTCTAAACTTAGTTATCCCTGAGCTGTGGACAGGGGTAATGGAGCTGCCATGGGGGGGGGGGGTTATTCATACTGAGAATTAAATCACTCAATGGGAAAATCAGTTAAACGTATCCCCTACCCATGCCTCTATCCTCTTTGCCTGCCCCTAGTTAACATTCAGCTTTTTGTCAATTCCCAGCCACCATACTGCTTGTCCTTTTACAAGTCCATAGTCTCTTTCTCTCTCTGGTCCCAGTCTCTGATCTGGATTGACAGTGAAAGTTCACACAGAAGAGGAAGCTTTGCACTTAGCCCGGATTACTCTGCATTGCAGCCATCCAGTTATCCTTTACGGAGGCTGGCCTCCCAGAGTGATTCAATGAGCCGCTATCCTCTTCATTAGTGTTCCTCATCAGAGAGGGGTAGTAGTAAGGCACTCGGCATGTCGAACGTCAATATGGCTTGATCAATTCAGAGAATCTCTGCAATGAGAAGAGAGTTATAGCAGTTATCAATAGTTCTTCATATCTATATCGTCTCCTCTTATATAGTCTGTATCTTCACTGTGTGTTTTCAGGTCACTAACTGATTCTCTGTGCAAGATCTGAGGCAGAAGTATGTGTGAGTAAGTAAGACAGGTATACATACATTATATTGAGGTCAGTATTACTTTTATACTGTGTCAGCTAATTTCTACATCTACAGTAACCCTTTACCTGGCAGTAGCGTGTGGCAGTAAGTCATTATAAAGTTGTGCTAACCTCCGAGATGTTAAAGGCGCAAGAGCCTTTCTTAGCCTCTGTTTTTTTTCCAGCTCGCTGTGATATTCTCATTGGTCTGGACCAATCAGAGTTTTGTTCTTTTTCAGGGCGTCCTCACACCTGTGGGGCCAGACAAGCACAACATTAGGGAATAACTGGCCCAAGTTCACTTTCCAGCACCACTTCCTGTGCCTTTGTGTCTTCCCACCTCTTTGTAAAGTCTCGGAAGCACAAGTGCAGCTTGATATGGAGTCGGTAAAATCGAGGATCTTCTGGGATCTCAGACAGGAACACCTGGGCTACCTCCAGAGGGCCCTGAAAGAAAAGAAGTGCAATCAGCACACAATGGACGGGGCACATTCTCCTCACCATAAGAAACAAATAGGATGGAAGCCAAACAGACATGGTGGCACCTACTGGCAAGATATTTACAAGTCATGTCAAAAGACAAGCCCGGCTATCACCTGACTGTTGTTCCTACACAGCCCTGCAGCAGCATCTGTAGCATTCCCTAAACTATATCCCCCCATCTGACCTCTTCTTCTGTTGTGTCCCCCCCCATAAACACTACATTTGCTCCAGTGGCAAAAGTGAAATTGTGCATAATATTTACCATATCTCCATTTACCTAACAGCTTCTTCATACCCTGTTGTGATACTTCTCTATCATTCTCCATTCATTCTATCTATCCTTTACTCTGTCCACCTTACCCCATCCATAAGCTTAATCTATCTACCACGTACATCTACCTGGCCTACAAAAGTCCACCTTGCCTCATCCTTGCATTTCCCCTGTCTGTCCCCCTGTCTTCCAATTATCTTACTTCTTCAATAAGTGCTACCTGTGCACCCTACTTGACCCTGTATTTTCCTTACAACATCACCACCTGCTAGTCAGTTTCCCATCAGTCTGACCACCAAGTAGAGTTGCCAAGGCTGGTATTACAAATTTACCGGGAATGTAGTTGCCGGTAATTTTTAATACCCTTTAAAGGAGAAGGAAACCCCCTGAGTGCAAAAATCCCTCCCCCTCCCCTGTGTTGCCCCCCCTCCCTCCTCCCCCCTGGCCTACCTGTCCCCCCGGGCAAATGCCCCTAACTTGTTACTCACCTCTCTGCGCAGGTCCTGTCCACAGAGTTCACAGGCGAAGTTTGTGCGAAGTTGCGCCCAGGGAATTTCCTTCTCTTTTAAAAAAGCCCTTGGCCCTGCCGTGGAACTTACCTTTTCTTCGTCTTCTTGACATCATGTGATGTAGCACCGCCCCTTATGCGGCAGGATTACGCAACTTCGCACCTTTTTGCTTCACAATCTGCCCCTTCTTGTGTCATGGACCGCCCCTTTAGTTCCCACCCCCTTCACTGGCCAGTAAAATTTTCTTGAAAATGTGGCAACCCTACCACCAAATAGTCAAGGAAGTTGTCAGGAGAGAGAAATAGGCTTCTCTGATGTTCTTCTGCTTAGGAAAAGAAATAGAAACCTTTCTCACGTCTTTTCTAAGCAGAAGAACATCAGAGCAGCCTCTTTCTTTCTCCTGACAACTTCCTTGACTACTTTGTGGTCAGACTGGTGGGAAACTGACCAGCAAGTGGTGCTGTTATAACAAATTTCATTCATAAATTCATTCATAACATGTATTCTTTAATATCTTGGAATTTAAAAAAAATAAATAATGAATGTAAATTATAAAAGTGCTAAGAATAGCACCCTCGTCAATTTTACATGCATTTATTTTTAAGGTTTGAGACTTGAAGGGGGGCCACATGGGTCATATCTGTTGCTTTTGAATCTGAGCTGAATGCTGAAGATCAATTGCAAACTCACTGAACAGATATGTACCATGTGGCCCCCTTCAAGTCGCTGACTAACTCAGAGTTAGAGTTGAAAAGCAGGAAATTGGGCTCTGTTCTGTTATGTTACACATCCAGTCAATCCAGCCTTTATACATTACATTTTTGACTAACTAACTATATTAGAAACATTTTTTATTTTGCACAGCCCATCTATTTACACGGTTTTTATTTTCACGCTGAACTATTCCTTTAACACATCCAGTTTCTACTCTTTTACCTCCAGGCGGTGAGATATCTCTGGCAGTTTGGTTACAGATGGTTCCTTATATACCAACTCCTGTTCATCCAGGTATCCAAACTTCGAACCATAGAAACCAATGTGGAAATATGTGCCGAGCATCCTCTAAGGATCTGAAGAGGCAGAACGCCATGGGGTCAGCGGAGGTGCCAGATCTTTTTGTCTATGTAGGGAAACTGAGAGGGTTATTGGAGGGACCGAACAGTAGGAATATCAGAAATATATCTGTGCAATGAAAACAGGAGAATAGCAAGATGTTCATGACACTCAACAGTAATATTCCAGGGGCAGCAGCAACATGAAGAATGGTAGAAACAGAAAGACAAATGAAAATTAGAATTGTGGCGGCACTAATGTGGTGATAATAAGACAAGCGCTGTATGTGTGTGATGTTAGGGAGGGTGTGAGGGTGTGAGGAGCAACACATAGGAACAAACACACTGATACACTTGTGAAGATAACAAAACTCAGAAGCACACACAGCTTCCATTTATGGAGTATACAACAATGCACCAGGAATACAGTGCACTTGTTCATATACACATGTCATAGACATGCTAGAACACTTCCAGTTGCACGCAAATTGCGACCAATCACAACGTGTAATTTTGTAATGCAATCCACTCCTCTGTGATAGAAGCAAACATTCTAATTATTCAGTAGGATTAGTTATCAGCCAATTGGACAGTTTAGGGATTCACAGAAAGTCATTGGTTAATGTAAGACTTCTTTTGCCACTGGCTGATAATCACATCTGAATGAGTGACATTGAGTCAGTGAATATAAACAATGTCACTTCTACTGCATAGTTAAAAAGGTATCATTGGCATAATGAATGGTGGTGGAGGTGGGAATTTAGCCAATGTGCAGCAAGTCATTGTGGGTAAGAGAAGCTGAAAGAATATATAATATTGGATTTATTTTCACACTGCCTACCTCCCAACTTGTGATCTGCTCAGGATCAAGGGAGAATGAGAGAAGGCAGGAGGAAGAGAGGAAAGGACAGGGAGCATAAAAATGAGAAAAAAGAAATTACAGAGTAGAAATTAAGGAAGAATAAATTACATCAGGAAGAGATAAAGAATGATAAATAATGTGAAGTCATATGAAGGTTAGTAGATACTTTATTGAACATCACTCTAAAATCACATGCGGGCAGGGGATATGTGCTTGACGCGTTTCGTGACACTTCATCAGAAGCATGGGTGCCCTCTACTGGGCTCTCACTAAAATAACACTTGTCATTAAAATAAAGGAGAAACACCTGATTAAAAAAATCACATGAACGTGCACTAGCACAAGGTAAAGGGATATTATGTATCAATCAGTATATACTCATAGTGAGACTATTATGCAGTCCATACACACAAAATATATCAGAACAACCGTCAATCAAGAATATGTAACAACATCAAAGTAACAATGTATCAATATAGCTGGAAAAACGAATGAAAATGAAGAATACAGCAGTATATATGTACAGTATATAATTATATGTATAAAACAATTATCATTCAAAGATTTTTGCAATATAATTATAATCCGTACAACATAGATTAGAAAAAGACAGAAAATAAAGAAGAAGAAAAAGAGGTTGAAAATAGAAAATAGAAAACAGGGGGCGTTGAGAGAGAGAGAGAGAGAGAGAGAGAGGTACAGGGCTAAAGCAAGTTGGCCCCAAGTAGTCTATTCACATTCCTAATGATCAATGAAGCAATTTAGCTCCCATTCCCTATTGAGCCCATTTGGAGCCACAGTGCCCAACCTGTATATCCACATAGCCTCTTTCCTAAGAAGTGGTAGGTCAATATTGCCCTTACGTACCCCTACCATCAACCTATCGATAATCTGAACATGGACACATAGAACACTATTATGACACTCCATCAAATGTTTAGCAACTGCAGAACTACAATCACGACGTGCTACACACCCCTAATGTTCAGAGAGTCTCTTCCTGAAAGGTCTATTACTGGTCCCACAATTGGCTTAAAACTGAATATTGTATAATTTGGAATCTCGCCTGCCTTTAAATGTTTTAGATGGCCTCATGTAGCGACAAGTGCCGCAGCGAGTTCCACCACATTTATAGCAGCCCTTAGTTGTGTCTGTAAATAAACTAGGAGACAGAATGGATCCCAAACTAGGACCCTTCTTGTATGCAAAGTTGGGTTGTGTAGGCAAGATATCTTTCAGTTTAGGATCCAGTCCCAAAATTCTCCAATGTTTCTGGATTACCCTACGTAATTGTGAGCTGTTACGTGAATACGTTGTAATTATCCACGGACAATCCTTTTTGATTTCGGTCGATTGTCCCAAAAATTTCAAACTGTAATTATAACTTCCCTGTATATTCTTCTTCTTTTTTTTGGACACCAAAAGGTCTTGTCGATTAGCCCCCACAGCTCTGTCATATGCATTTTTGACATCCCAAAATAATGTGAAGTCAACAGATTAATATACAGTAATATCCATAAGGACTACCTTTCACAATTTTCCCTGTAAGAATTCAGAAGCACTTCCCATGCACAGTAGCAATGGCTCTTGATTCTGGGAAGAATGACTCAGGAGTTCTTATTTCTTGTAAATATCACTGGGAAATGCACCAACTAGTACCCTCTGCCCAGAGCCTGCCACAGTCCAAAACCTCAGAACATACAAACAAAACAGCCACTTACTGAATCAGTTCCTTGCAAGTGGCACAGCACAGGCTCTGGGCAGTCCTACAGCACAGGTTAAAGGGGAACTATCACAAAAATGAATATTTAATACAATCTTCAGTATACTGAAATAATAACCTTCTAAATACAATCAATGAAATATTCTGTACTGTTTCTGAAATAATCATGTTTATGTTCACTATTCCTCTCTCAGCATCTGTTTCTCCTCATTTAGTCTTCATTCAGGAGTTGAGTGTCAGATGAATAATCCAATATATCTTATAGGGGTCTCTTTTTGCCTAGAAGATGTATTAGAGCTCACTCTATTAAAATCACCAGACATCATGTCTCTCTACATGCAGGATTTGTGCAAAAGGCAGTTATTTTGTTAGATGTTGTTTGTACTGGAATCAGTTATTTGAGTGAAGTCTAATACATCTGCTAGGAAAGGAAGCCCCCCCTATAAGATATATTGGATCATTCATCTGACACTCAACTGCTTCATGAAGAGAGAATAAAAAGAAACAGATGCTGAGAGAGGAATCGTTTATATAAACTTGATTTCAGAAACAATGCAGGATTTTTAATTGATTATATTTAGAAAGTTTCATTTATTTATTTCAGTATGAGGAAGCTTATATTACATTTTCATTTTTGCGATAGTTCCCCTTTAAAAACTATAATTTGGAATGAAGCCCTGGCTGTAAATCCGCCTAGGAACCAGTTTAAGGGAACATATTTTGTAAGCTCTTGAATTTAGTGAGCATGCTTTATAGGATGAAGGGGAGTCGGTGTTATGAATATTGGCAGTTTGTGGGCACACACTTGGTTGGTGATCTTGCTGAACACCTTCTGTCATTTTCCATGAACCACCGCCAACTTCTTGTTATCTTAATTGGCCTCATAGATGGGAATAAGTATCTTGTTGACTTCATTTACTGCCTCAAACAGGTCACCTTACCACCATAGAGGGGGTTATTTCACACATGCAATGTATAACAACATCAGTTACTACAGAAAAATATTTCCTAAAATGGGATCTAGACTATGGGCCTGGGATTGTGCCCAATATCAGAGGGCCATACCAGTAGTCCAACCAGTCCTGCCTCTGTGAAGATTTTGCTAGATTTGAACCCTTAACTCTTTGACTCCAAAAGTGAGTGTGGGAGCTGCTAAGCGAGTGTTGCATTTGATCTAAGTGTTGCATGTGAATTAAGTGTTAAGCAGCGTTAAAAACCTCAAGGCTTTAAAACCAAAAAGGCGTTTGTGAGGAATTGCACTTGGGAGACTGTAAGTACCCAGTGTAAATATGAGTGCAAGTGGGTTTGCTGGTATCACTCATTGTGTGTCAAATATAGGGCCACCATTAGAAACCACGGGGCCCCATACAACAAAATTTTCAGGGCCCCCTGGAGCCCAAGCCCCGCTCAAGACCCCACCCACTCCACATCACAGTTAAAATATCACACAGATATCAGCTCTAAAAAAGTAATCCCCCCAACACACATAAGTTCTAAAAAGCTTTTGATGGTCAGGGCCCCTTTATAAGTTTAAAAAAAAACATTAGCTTAAAATCAATAACACACTTTCTGACCCTATCTCCCTCCGCAATGGGACCAGACAGGGCTGCCCGCTTTCGCCACTTCTCTTTGTTTTGTCTCTAGAACCCTTACTGGCTAAAATCCGTAATAACGCGAATATCCAAAGTGGGTCGGTTGGTGGCACGGCACACAAGATATGTGCATATGCGGACGACTTACTGTTTACACTGACGCAACCTGTGGTCACAATCCCCAACCTGCTACAGGAGATTAAGGATTATAGCTACCTGAGTGACTTTAAGGTTAATTATGGCAAGTCTAGTGCTTTGAATATCAGTTTGCTTCCTTCCGTGATTTCAGCCTTGAGTGATAAGTTCCCCTTTAAATGGGAAACAGAGAAACTGATATATCTGGGCATTACACTTACATCAGAAATAAAGAACTGGGCGCATGTGAATTATTCTTCTATTCTACAGGTGGTCAAACGAGATTGCACAATGTGGTCTACCAAAACCCTGTCTTGGTTTGGCAGAGTGAATTCTCTCAAAATGAATACGCTACCAAAGCTTTTGTACATCTTTCAGATGCTTCCACTTCAACCGCCCAGAGACTTCTTTACCACTCTCGATAGTTTGGTCAGTAAATTTGTGTGGAATGGCAAACAACCACGGATAAAACTGGGGACTCTAAGTTATTCCAGATTGTCTGGGGGGATCGGCCTTCCGGATTTCAAGCTTTATCACTTAGCCTGTGTCCTACTTAGGATAGTTGACTGGACTTATCACACTAACTCCAAGGCATGGATACAAATTGAACAAACTTTTGTGTCCTCTGCACTTAAGTTGCTTCCCTGGACCCCTTCTACGCAGCCCCGGCAAATTAGAGACTCTCATCTCCTTCTCACCTACTGCCTACGCCAGGGAACCCCAACCTTTACAACCCGTGAGCAACATTCATTAGTAAAAGGAGTTGGGGAGCAACACTAGCATGAAAAATGTTCCTGGAGTTCCAAATAAGTGCTGTGATTGGTCATTTAGTAGCCCCTATGTGGATTGTCAACCTACATTGAGGCTCTGTTTGGCAGTACACCTGGTTTTAATGCAATAAAACTTGCCTCCAAGCCTGGAATTCAAAAATAAGCACCTGCTTTGAGGCCACTGGGAGCAACATCCAAGAGGTTGGAGAGCAACATGTTGCTCGCGAGCTACTGGTTGGGGATCACTGGCCTACGCCAATGGGATTCCATCAGCGGCCCTTTGGGCCTGACTTCCACCGGCTCACTTCTGTTACCGTTTATTGACAATCGGGACTTTCCTCCTGGTTTACAACCTGGCTACTTCAATATCTGGCAAGGTGGACAGGTGCAGCAGCTCTTTCACATATGCCCTCAAGGCGTCCTGCCCTCATGGGAACAGGTACAGAATAAATATACGCTTCCGACAACCGAACAATAGGGATGTAGTGAATGGCGGAAAAAATGTTTGCGAACTTGCGTCAAAAATGCGAACGGTTCGCGAACATCGCGAACCCCATAGACTTCAATGGGAAGGCGAATTTTAAAAGCTAGAAAAGACATTTCTGGCCAGAAAAATGATTTTAAAGTTGTTTAAAGGGTGCAACGACCTGGACAGTGGCATGCCAGAGGGGGATCAAAGGCAAAAATGTATCTGAAAAATACATTGTTGACACAGTGCTGCGTTTTGTGCTGTAAAGGGCAGAAATCACACTACGTCACTCAGGTGATGTTTCTGGACACGGAATGTGAAAAGCTCACACAGCTAGGTGGCACTTGGTTAAAGACTGGGCAAACAATGCCTGCAAGGGCAACGTATACAGTAGTGGATACGGAATATATTATTGCTGCTGTAAAAACATCACTCAGGTGATGTTTACGGACACGGAATTATTATTGTTATTTAGACAGAATGTGAAAAAGCTCACACAGCTAGGTGGCACTTGCATACCTCCCAACTGTCCCTCTTTTGACCACTCAACCCCCTGTCCCTCTTTTGTACTGGAAAGTCCCTCTTTTCTCTGCACTGAACAGCCAGAAAAAAACAGTTTCTAACTTAATTAGCTTTTGGCAGAGAGCTCAGAACAGCTAACAGGTGCAAATAAGATACTTTGTAACAATTTTGACTCTGGTTGGTGCTGGTGGTGGTGAACTACTAGGAGGAGCAGCACACCAGTCCCTCTTTTCTCTGAACTGAACAGCCAGAAAAAAAACAGTTTCCAACTTAATTAGCTTTTGGCAGAGACCACTCAACCCCCTGTCCCTCTTTTGTACTGGAAAGTCCCTCTTTTCTCTGCACTGAACAGCCAGAAAAAAACAGTTTCTAACTTAATTAGCTTTTGGCAGAGAGCTCAGAACAGCTAACAGGTGCAAATAAGATACTTTGTAACAATTTTGACTCTGGTTGGTGCTGGTAGTGGTGAACTACTAGGAGGAGCAGCACACCAGTCCCACTCCCCAACACAGCTAGACTAATAGCACTGGGCTCTTATAGTAGCAAAGTAAAAAAACAAAAAAGAAAATAAAAGCAGTCCTTACAAGGACTATTGGGTTACAGGCAGTAGTCAGCAGATGAGAGATCAGAAGCAGTGCCCACAGCAGCTACATACAGAGCACTGCAGTAGAAGGTAGATTACTAGCCAGCAAAGCTACCTAACCTAAAATGTCCCTCAAATCCCTGCAGAGTTCTGTCCCTACAATACAGAGCAGTATCAAGTAGATTACTAGCCAGCAAAGTTACTATCAACTGTCCCTCAAATCACTCAACAGCTCTCTCCCTACACTAGCTCTTCCAAGCAGACACAGGCAGAATGAAAAAACGCTGCAGGGCTTCAGTTTATATATGGAAGGGAAGTGGTCCAGGGGGTGTGGGGGTGGTCCAGGAGGGAGAGCTTCCTGAGAGCTTCCTGATTGGCTGCCATGTATCTGCTGCTCTGGGGTGAGAGGGCAAAAATAAGCGCCAGCTAAGGCGAACCCAAATTGGCGAACGTCGCGCGACGTTCGCGAACATTCGGCGGACGCGAACAGTCGATGTTCGCGCAAATTAGTTCGCGGGCGAACAGTCCGCGACATCCCTACCGAACAATTTAAATATCAACAGATTGCCAGTTTTGCAAGACGAGTGCTCACTCGACCTGTAGGAACCTCGCTATACACTGGTTTCGAAAAGCTGTGCTGTCATGCTTCTCCACCTCTCAGAGTCATATCTGCTATTTACCAACTGCTACATGGGCCAGCTGCAGCTAAACACTCTCCTTTGCTGAGGTTCAAAAAATGGGAAACTGTTTTGAATGTCACACTTTCGGAACGAGACTGGGAAAACATCTTGGTTAAATCTCTTACAGGCCCCAGAAGTTGCAGAATCCTGGAGAATAATTACAAAGTGCTCTCCTTATGGTACAACACCCCTGCGAAACTGCATGTTATGTTCCCTGGAACAACGGACGTATGCTGGAGATGCAAACAACACGTTGGCACTATGCTGCACATTTTCTGGGACAGTCCTCTCATTAAACAATTCTGGTCACAGATATTGGATATCTGTACAGATACGCTTCTCCTTGGTATTTCTCCCGACCCAGCTGCAATTCTCCTACACCACAATATGGTCTCTGTGTCCTTGTACAGAAGGTCCTTAACACAGGTTGCTCTGAATGCAGCTAAACTCTTGATTCCCCGCAAATGGAAAACTACTGCCTCGCCCACTCTGCTTGAGTGGATGAGGGAAATGGAGGAGATACGCAAATTTGAGGAAACGCATGCTGACTCCCCTAATGCGATGCTGCAGCATTGGGCGACCTGGCGCCCTTGGCTACAATATCTTGATTCTATTTCCTAAAAATGTCTGAGAGAGTTCTCCGCCAAACATACCCCCCTCTTCGGATTGCCTTTCTTGGGACATTGTTCTGCGTGACTTTGCTTTCTTTTGAGTGCTAGGCTACTTCACTATATGAGTAATATTACTGTAATGCTCTTTTCTCTTGACAAGTTGTATGTAATATGTAGTATGGGATTTAATACTGAAGTTTCTGCATTTTCCTTCCCTTTCCCCTTTCCTCTCTTTCCTTCTTTTTGTTCTTTCCCTGACCCCTCCACCCTTTCCTTTTTCCTTTCTCTTTTATGTTACCTTGCTGATCCAGTACACACCTTCCCGTAGACTGACCCCCACCTTGACTGACTAGCTCCTTGACAGCGCACAGTGGTTTACTTTTTTTTTTTTAGTAGGCGCGTGCTTTTCACCCTGTGAAGGGCATGCGACTAGATATCTGCTTTCTCATGTCATACCTACTAGTTACCACTGTTAATGATTGTATATGGTGCCTTCCCTGTGTATTGTGATCCTTTTTGACCTTTGCTGACAATAAAAAATAAACATTTAAAATAAAAACAAAAAAAAAACCATTGGTGCCAGGGCCGTCCATAAAAGTTTTTTTTTAATAAGCATTGGTGCCAGGCCCCCCTCTTACAAGTAAAAAAAATCGTGGCCCAAAAATGTCTTTTTAAAAAAACATTGACACTAGGGCCCCCCTTACAAGTTAAAAAAAATTGAGACCACAAAAAAATATTTTTTAAAAAAACATTGGCGCCAGGGCCCCCCATACAAGTTAAAAAAAACTTTGGTGGCAGGGGCCTATAGAATATTAAAATAATACATTGGTGGCCAGGGGATTAAACACAAACAAAAAACAAATTGGTGTTCAGTGGAATTGAACTTATGTCTTCAGGACTTCAACTTCGCCTCCTTTCGTGACTTTGGGTCTTTTCGCCGCTTCAGGACTTTGGCTTCGGCTGTTTTTGTGACTTTGGGTCTTTTCGCCGCTTTGGGACTTCGGCTATTTTTGTGACTTCAGGTCTTTTCGACGCTTCGAGAGTTCAGCATTTCAGCATTTTAGGCTGTTCGGGATGAACGCAAATCTTCGGCTCTGTCAATGGGGGCCCTGCTCTTTCTAAACTGCAGCACTGCCGGGCCCCCCCTTCATGCCCCAGCCCGGGACACTTGTCCCCCTGTCCCCCCCGATGGTGGCCCTGCTCAGGGTTCAGTATCTCATGGCACCCTATATATTTATTATTGGGAAGGATACGTTTATTATTGGGAAGGGCTTCACCCTGCTCATGTTATTGGCTTGAATTGCATCGGAGGAGAGTGGGCACCTCTAATCCATGCCGACCCTGCCTGCAGGGCGCCCACATGATCACATGGGCCCCCAGCCGCAAACTCCTCTGTGCCGATATCTCCTGCACCCCCTGCATATGCGCGCTCATGTGTTTTTTCCGGGGCTGTACAGGAGCGGGTCTGGGCTGGCAGAGCCACCAGCGCAGTCCAATATTATGTTTGTGATTGTAAGCTCTTTTGGAAGGGCCCTCTTTACCTTTTGTATCAGTTATTGGTTGCTTTCTATAGTGTGGGGGGGTGCCCCTCCAAAGATTTTTTGATTTGGAGGGGCCCATGTGAGGTGGTTATGCCGCCGCTGTATGTGAACTTTTATGTTCAGTGCATGTGCCCATTTATTGTACAGAGCTACGGAATATGTTAGTGCTATAAAGTAATAATAATAATGAGGAGCTGCCAATGCATTCTTTGTCCCATTGTGGGGGAAGGGGGGCTTTTTTTAGCAGTTTTTCAGTACATAGGGAAGACACTTTGGCATTAGTGATGGGCGAATTTATTCCGCAGGCGTGAATTCGCAGCTAATTTCCGAGTTTCGCCGCCGCCGAATAAATTCGCGAAATTTCCGCAATGCATATTGCATTGTGGGTATTATTTGCTCACAGGCCTATGGGTAAATCTCCTAAAATGTATTATTTTTTTTACAAGAATTCCAATATCATTGCACCTGACACCAAATATTTTTGCCCAGTGATGCTCCCATAGAGGTGCTAAATCTGCACTGAAACTGTATCCGCATCAATAAGGGTAGCTCCTGCCTGTGCTGTACCCTGTCTCCATCTCTAACGTCCCAAGAGAAAAGGGTGTCACGGGGTGGGTGCTGCTGAGTCTCACATGCTGCCCCTCCCTTGTTGTCCCTCCCCTCCAGGTTGAATCCCAGGAGTTTGGCCTCAGGTGCAGAGCGACGTTCAGTTTCCAGGAGAGATCAGTGAGGTTGGCAGTTACCAGGAGAGGGAACAGTAAGTGGCAGTCACACAGCAAGGACTGAGATTTCACGTGACCTGACAGGTGAGTAACTTCATTGCATGCCCAAAATAACATCTATCTTCTCTGTTCTAACCCCACATCTCCCCTTTGTAGCGCATTTTCTCTGCTTCCCCGTACCTTTGGCACCTTTATGGGTTCTCTGTGCTCTTACCTAAACTCCCCTCCACCTTTCCCTATTCCCAGTATCAAATATCTGCCTTGTCTAACTCCCTATTCCCTTTCCTGACTTATTTACTTCTCCTCTGACTCCTTATCCACTTCTCAGACTCTTCTACTTCTGGTTTCTCTCCTGCCCCCTTCTCTTCCCTGCCTTTTTTATTCCTCTTATCTCTGTCTCTTCCCTAACTTCTCACACTCCCTACCTCCTTCTCCCCATTCCTAGTCTATTGATTTCCTTCTCTACTCCCCATTCTTATTCCTCTTATCTCTGTCTCTTCCTTGCCTTCTCACACTCCCTACTCCCTTCTCCCCATTTCTTGTTACTTCATTTCATTCTCTATTCCCCAATTTAATTCCTCTTATCTCTGTCTCTTCTCTGCCTCTTCTAGCTCCCAATCCCCTTCATGGGCTTTTATCTGGTTCATCTTTCCATTCTGTAGCTTTGATTTTCCTATCATCTTCTAGGACTCCACACCACCATCTCATACGCCTCCTTCCATCTCTGACTCCCCATCAACCATTTCTAAACCCCTTTACCAAACTCTATATTGAATTATCTGACTCCTATTCTATCTATTAATTCCATCCTGGGTCCCTTGTCTGAGTTCTCTGACTTCCCTGCTCTGATTCCTCTTCGCCTTCTGTAACACCAACCTCCTTCTCTGACCATTAAACTTTCACTCAGTCGTCTAACTTTCCTCTGTCTCTCCTCACTGTCTGCTCTGACTGTCATTGCCTCTTCACTATGATCTTAAGTTAAGGAGAATATGAATGTATTTTTAGTGCATGTTTCATAAGTACAGCAGCCTCCCTCTTCTCTTGATTCTGGCTGTTTCCTACCCCTACACATATCAATTGGCACCAAGTGTTGGAGGTACTGTGTGTTTGTATGAAAGTTGATCCAGGTTTATTCACAATGAATATAAAGTAAATTAAAGGGGTTGTTGCCCTTCCAACACTTTTTCAGTTCAGTTGATTTCAGATTGTTCCCCAGAAATAATGACATTTTTCAATTACTTTCTATTTGTACATTGGTTGATCCATTTCTTATCTTTGTCCCTGCTGAGCAGAATCCATGAGGTTCATTAAAGGCAGCTGAACAATCTGAAAACTACTCAACTGAAAAAAAGTGTTTGGAAGGTGAACGACCCCTTTAATGACCTAAACCCCTCAGTTTATCCCTGTTCTGCAGTTGGGACTTTGGTAAATTCTCTCTGCTTTCCCCCTTTCCACCTTTTCTCCCATATCTGACTACTCATGAAATTTTGTGACTCCGCCCTGTCCCGTGTCACTTATTGTCTCCCCTACCTTGGCCCCTACTCCAGCAACTGTTCCCCCTTCCCCCCCGATTTTCTAACTCCTCCTCTTTTGTTTGACACCTCCCACTCTTGACTGACTCCACTCCTTTTTTTCCATAATGCAAACCTGTTTCTAGCCTGACTTGTCTACCTCCTCTGCTTCCCTCTCTAAATCTAGACCCTTGATTGGGAATTTTTCTCCTACTTGGCTGAGTTTTATCCTTCTCTATCCCCTCCCCTTCTTCTCTGACTCCTCCCCCTTCTGTTCTGACTCCTCCCACAACCTCTAACCCTCTTTTTGCCATCTGTCCTTTGCACCTGTTTCTCCTTATTATGTTCTTCTTCCCCCTTCCTTTTATTTTCTGCTCCCAAACCTCTATAATAACATCCCCTGTTGTTTGTCTGCCCTCTGCTTTTTGCTTTACTTTTTTTTTAATCCTTTTCCTTCAAGAAAGCATAAGGGGAACAGAGCATAGAGATCATGGGATATGAGTCATTGGAAGAACTGAGAGGAGCAATAGGGATACTATGGGGGGGATAAGGGCAGTGCAGAGCTTACAGTTCAACATGGATAATAGAGACGATAAGGGAGACTAGCCAGACTAGCCATAAAGCATAATCAAGACTATAGGGGAATCTGAAGGTAAATAAAGGTAAAGCAAAAGTATGAAGAAGCATAAGGAATGTTATGGGGTGGGTGGGGGGTTTTGGGAATGGAGCATAGAGATAGAAGGGAGCCTGCAGGAGGATATTAGTGAATCCTTGGTGTGAGAGTGGCATAGTAGAGATGCGTTATTTACACAAAAACAGGATTGTCAGGGAATTGTTTGTTTAAGTAATGAGATTCTCCCAATTTAGCAACAGGCAATTTTCTGGCACGAGGACTGGGTTTTCAGGCAAAGCATTATTCACAGCCTTTTATACCCCAGCACTGGCTCACTTGCCCTTTAGATCCACCGGGGAACTAGTGGTAGCGGAAACCCCCTCGTCTCCATTCTGTTATATCCTTCCACATCCCTGCTCCCTGGACTCAGTATCCTCCTCTACAGGGGCAGTCAGTATAAGCCACAGATCATTAACCCCAGTTCCTGCACCAGTGGAGCTTACAATCTAGTGTATGAATCTAATCCAAAAACCACAGTGGTGCAAATAATGAAGCTGTGTTGCTTGTACCCTTTGTTTGTCTGCTTGGCAGTCTTGGAGCTGAATTCCTCTCTATATCTGCGCAGACAAGTAGAATCAAAGCTTTCTAAGTAATAATATTGATCTTTGCCAAGTAATACTCTGAAAGTAGAGGACAGTTAAACCGAGGGTCCATGTAGAGATTGTCCCCGCAGACCAGTTATGGCTAGTTATTGGTCCATCTATGGACCTTCCAACTTCAGTGCTCTCTATAAAGAATTCTCAGTGCAACATAGTTAGCTAAGCATGATGGGAGTTGTAGTTTAATACAAATGATGTGCTCTTGAGTCTTGGGTATTGCTTTTTTTTAAGACTTGTCATGCTCTTTATCACTATGGAATGCTGTGGGGGGGAGGAATTTGTTGGCCTGACTCACTATTCCCATAATGTTACTTATTACTCACCACCACTAGTTACTAGGAATGTCCTTGTGCAAAGGATCGTTATACATTTATAGACATATTAATGGTTATAAGACAAAAAGCTGGTAAATAAGAAACATGGTATTGAATTTCTGCCAGTGGAGGGATGCCTGTTGGGCATATGTACCAACTCCTTGTACTGCTATAATTGGCGGGGGGGGGGGGACGACGACTATATTTGGGGGGGGTCCCCCATCATGATTAACTGGCTTTCTAAAAGGTTTGATACATTAGTGGCTACAGCTTCAGCCCCTACTAAGTGTGATCCCTGGGCTGTTCCTATTGCTGTATTTATTATACACCAACTTTTACCATTTTTATTTTGCCCAAAATATTTGAGGCAACTTAATAAAAAAGCATAGCAAGGCAGAGGGACAATGAGACAGCCCCCCCAATCTGCTGAGTGGATGGTTATAAGTTAGTAAAAGTTAATTTTTAGGTGAATTTCCCCACTAATCCAACTCTATTATCACTTCCTTGTGTCTCTCTTTGCAGATGGCACAAAACTATTCAGTCAGTTAAATCAGAGCAAGTTGCAGCATACTCGTAGCAGGATCTTGACAAACTGTCAGTCTTGGCCAATGTTCCCTCAAAGGCAGGAGTGCCCTGTGATGTTGTCCCAATATGATCTACATCCATTAAAGCAGTGTTAGCATTCTGTTCCATACAAGATACGACTTAAATATTGATTTATGAGAAAAGGTATATTGTTATATTTAACAGACAACTATTTCTTATGTAACCATAGTGTGATAAATATCTGAATTAAAAGAATGAAATAGGAGGGTGATTCAGACAAGCTGTTTGTTGACAGTGTCTTGACATCTACTGATCACCAGCTAAAGGTCTACTGGTAGATCCTGATAATTGTGGTGCACACAAGGAATTTTTTGTGAAATTTTGACCTGAGCTCACAGTTTTAAAAATTGTGCACACAAGTTTGAAATGTGGAAATATTTGTCTGGGCAGCTAAGTGACAGATGAGATTAATGGTCGATAAATGTAAAGTCATGCACCTGGGATGAAAAATTTTTCAGACACTTATACCCTTACAGGGGAATGAAACCTAGTTGGCACAAAAACCCTCCCGTGTGTTGCCCACCCTCCCCCCTGGCCTACCCGTCCCGCTGGGCAAATGCCCCTAACTTGTTACTTACCCTTCTGCGCAGGTCCAGTCCAGGGGTTCACAGACGACATCTTCTTCCACATGATCTTCTTCTTGCTTTGACCGGCGCATGCGCAGTAGGAGCATTCTGCCGGTACGATCTACTGCGCATGCGCCAAAGTACTTCGTGACTTTTGGCGCATGCGCAGTAGATCCGTACCGGCGAAATGCTCCTACAGCGCATGTGCCAAAACGCCATTCAAAGCAGGAAGAAGATCGCGTGGAAGAAGATGTCGTCTGTAAACTCCCTGGACTGGACCTGCGCAGAAGGGTAAGTAACAAGTTAGGGGCATTTGCCCAGCGGGACGGGTAGGCCAGGGGGGAGGAGGGAGGGTGGGCAACACACGGGAGGGGGGGAGGGTTTTTGCGCCAACTAGGTTTCCTTCCCCTTTAATGGGACTGCACTAGGCAAATCCATTATGGTGGAAAAGGAACTTGGAGGCCTTGTAGATGATAAGCTTGGCTGTAGCAAGCAATGCCAGTCAGCAGCATCAAGGGCAAATAATATCTCAAGCTGTATTAAAAGGGGCATAGAGTCACTCCCTCTGTGTAGATTCTGTCCAGCGAAGTTCACAGACGCCATCTTCTTCTCTTCGGAAATCTTCGGAACGAGACCGTTGTGGCGGCACAGTTGGAGCAATTTTCTGTGTAGCGACAACTGCACATGCACCAAAACTCACGAAAATTGCCGAATCGCCAGTCTCATTCCGAAGATTACCGAAGCGGCTGAGGATAGCGTCTGTGAACTCTGCTGGACAGAATCTGCATGGAGGGGTAAGTAAAGAGTTAGGGGCATTTGACCGGGGGGGCCAATGTAGGTTAGGGTTTTTTTTTTATTAAGGGTTTGTTTCTCCTTTAAGGGGTGATATGATAACTATGTATAAATATATAAGTGGATCATCTAATAATCTCTCTAATGCTTTATTTACCAGTAGGTCTTTCCAGCTGACACAAGGTCACCCTTTCCAATTAGTATGAAAGAGGTTCTGTCTAAATATTAGGAAGGGTTTTTTTACAGTGAGAGCTGTGAAGATGTGATTGTGGGTAAACCCGATACCCACGGGTTGGGAGGGTTCAGGTCAACTTCCTTACTGTGCCAGCTTCTGTTTCCGATAACCACAATTAAAAGATGAGCATTAGAAACACAGAGATGTATTTTCTGTATAAGCACCCGGGGGCATGTGCCTAGGGTAGAAACCTTAGGTGAAAAAAGACCGGTTGTTTAATAATAATATCTTTTCTCTGTGCCTGTCAGGTATAACAATGGGTTGCTTCTCCTTCCTCAAGACCTTGATGTTTGTTTTCAATGGAATCATATTTGTGAGTATTTAAAAAAGAAATCAACAGAAGTATTTATGAGCAGATGAAGGCTATGGCAAGTTTGCTAATTAAAGGCATTGTTCACCTTTGAATTAACTTTTAATATGATGTAGAGAGTGATATTCTGAGACAATTTGTAATTGGTCTTCATTTTTTCATGATTTGGGGTTATTTATTTTTTATTCAGCAACCTGGTTGCTAGGGTCCAAATTACCCTAGCAACCATGGATTGAATTGAATAAGAGACTGGAATATGAATAGGAGAGGGACTGAATATAAAGAGGAGTAACAAAAAGTAGCAGTAACAATTCATTTGCAGCTTTACAGAGCATTTGTTTTTTTAGATGGGGTCAGTGACCCCTATTTGACAGCTGGAAAGAGTCAGAAGAAGGTAAATATTTCAAAAACGATAAAAAAAGAAATAATGAAGACCAACTAAAAAGTTGCTTATAATTAGTCATTTTATAACATAGTTAACGTTAACTTAAAGGTAAACCCCCCCTTTAATAGCAGACTGGTGATCCATTGCTTTACATGCGTGTCCTATGGACAATGGTTTTGTGTTGGTAATAACTACAAGTATTATTAGATATTAGGAAATCAAAGGAATGTAATAACTATAATATTATCACATAATGGCCAATCAGAATCGAGCTATGCAACCCCATTGGATCATGTCTTAATGTTGTTGCAGTTGGGCGGGGTAGCAGTGCTGGGCATCGGTATCTGGGTGAAGGTGGACGGAGGCTCCTTTCTTCAGATTCTGGGTTCCGCAGCCCCCCAGCTCATGCAGGTGGTGAATGTGGGGTACTTGTGCATGGCAGTCGGAGGGTTCCTTATACTTATGGGATTCCTTGGCTGCTGTGGGGCTGTAAAGGAGAGCCGCTGCATGTTAATGTTGGTGAGCTATTTCTATATATTATACTTGTACTGTGCCTTTAATTCCTCTCTTTCACCCCTTTGTATAGATTATATGCTTTCTCATCCTGCTCCATATATCCTCTTCCCTTACTCCTCCTACTGTGTTATATAAACATCTTTGTACCTATCTTTGTACCTATCCCTTCCTATTGCTCCATATACCCTTTTACTAGAACACCCTGTTAGTGCTCCTAATCCAATTTGTAACACACTATATATATATATATATATATATATATATATATATATATATATATATATATATATATATATATATATATATATATATATATATATATACTCATTTTCCTTTCCTGCAGTTCTTCATTATCATCCTCATTATTTTTATTGCTGAAGTGGCAGGAGCTGTAGTAGTGCTGGCATTCTCCTCTTTGGTAAGTATTGTCCCTCCTAAAACCAATCACTAAGTGCCTTCAGCGCTTAGTGAGGGCAAAGTTTCAGGGTGCAGAGCTTACACTCTAATGTATAGACGGATACAGATCAATATAGGGGGAAGAAATCATTGGGAGAAGGGAATCCTGGCCTGCAGAGCTTATACTTTAATATAAAGAGGGACACAGATACAATATAGGGGGAAGAAACCATTGGGAGAAGCCAATCCTGGCCTGCAGAGCTTGCACTCTAATGTACAGGGGGACACAGATACAATATAGCGGGAAGAAAACTTTAGGAGAAGGCAATCCTGGCCTGCAGAGCTTGCAGTCTAATGTACAGAGGGACACAGATACAATATAGGGGGAAGAAACCATTAGGAGAAGGGAATCCTGCCCTGCGGAGCATACACTCTAATATACAGAGGGTCACATATACAAAACAGAAAGAGGGAACCATTGGGAGAAGGGAATCCTGGCCTGCAGAGCTTACACTCTAATATACAGAGGGACACAGATACAATATAGGGGGAAGAAACCATTGGGAGAAGGGAATCCTGGCCTGCAGAGCTTACACTCTAATATTCAGAGGGTCACAGATACAATAAAGGGAGAAGGAACCATTGGGAGAAGGGAATTCTGCCCTGCAGAGCTTACACTCTAATATAAAGAGGGACACAGATACAATATAGGGGGAAGAAACCATTGGGAGAAGGGAATCCTGGCCTGCAGAGATTGCACTCTATAGAGGGAGACAGATATAATACAGGGTGAGGGAGAATTCCATCTGACACTGTTTGGGACGTGTGTATTTCTTCCTCAGTCTCAGATCTTCATTGATTACCTGGGTAACGTGTCTGTGAAATATCTGCATAACGATTATGGTGAAAGTAATGAACTCACCACAATATGGAATGCGACCATGAAAGAGGTGGGTACAGTAATATCCCTATGTTTGTAATGAACATCTGTACTTCTATACCATATATTATATATTGTATAATATCTATAATATCTATACCCTGATAATGATCTCCCCTCTCTGTATAATGGGACTGAGTATCTATACCTGATAATGATCTCCCCTCTCTGTATAATGGGACTGAATATCTATACCCTGATAATGATCTCCCCTCTCTGTATAATGGGACTGAGTATCTATTACCTGATAATGATCTCCCCTCTCTGTATAAATGGGACTGAGTATCTATACCTGATAATGATCTCCCCTCTCTGTATAATGGGACTGAATATCTATACCCTGATAATGATCTCCCTCTCTGTATAATGGGACTGAGTATCTATACCTGATAATGATCTCCCCTCTCTGTATAATGGGACTGAGTATCTATACCTGATAATGATCTCCCCTCTCTGTATAATGGGGACTGAGTACTCTATACCCTGGATAATGATCTCCCCTCTCTGTAATAATGGGACTGAGTATCTATACCTGATAATGATCTCCCTCTCTGTATAATGGGACTGAGTATCGTATACCTGATAATGATCTTCCCTCTCTGTATAATGGGACTGAGTATCTATACCCTGATAATGATCTCCCCTCTCTGTATAATGGGACTGAAGTATCTATACCTGATAATGATCTCCCTCTCTGTATAATGGGACTGAGTATCTATACCGTGATAATGATCTCCCCTCTCTGTATAATGGGACTGAGTATCTATACCCTGATAATGATCTCCCCTCTCTGTATAATGGGACTGAGTATCTATACCTGATAATGATCTCCTCTCTCTGTATAATGGGACTGAGTATCTATACCCTGATAATGATCTCCCCTCTCTGTATAATGGGACTGAGTATCTATACCCTGATAATGATCTCCCCTCTCTGTATAATGGGACTGAGTATCTATACCTGATAATGATCTCCCCTCTCTGTATAATGGGACTGAGTATCTATACCCTGATAATGATCTCCCCTCTCTGTATAATGGGACTGAGTATCTATACCCTGATAACGATCTCCCCTCTCTGTATAATGGGACTGAGTATCTATACCTGATAATGATCTCCCCTCTCTATATAATGGGACTGAGTATCTATACCTGATAACGATCTCCCCTCTCTGTATAATGGGACTGAGTATCTATACCTGATAATAATCTCCCCTCTCTATATAATGGGACTGAGTATCTATACCTGATAATGATCTCCCCTCTCTGTATAATGGGACTGAGTATCTATACCCTGATAATGATCTCCCCTCTCTGTATAATGGGACTGAGTATCTATACCTGATAATGATCTCCCCTCTCTGTATAATGGGACTGAGTATCTATACCCTGATAATGATCTCCCCTCTCTATATAATGGGACTGAGTATCTATACCTGATAATGATCTCCCCTCTCTGTATAATAGGACTGAGTAGGTTGGTAGAAGCCAGTGGCAAAGTAGATATTACACTGACTCTTTTACTCTCTCAGTTAAAATGCTGTGGATTCTATGGATATGAGGATTTCACCAACTCTACGTACTATGAGAAGAACCAGCAGTACCCGTCAGTATGCTGTGCCAACAATAGCCCATGCCAGAAGAATAAAATCAGCTCTGAAGTGAAGGTGGGAACCATGGGATTAAGCAATATACACTGTATTGAGGGGTCTGTACCCAGAGAGGGCAAGTTCCTACAGGGTCGAACTGGGTCGTGAGCCCTACAGGGCCAGACCTGCTCCCCACGCCCTCCTGAAGGGGAGGTGGGATTATGGTTCATGCAGTCCCTGTATAATATATAGCTATTATAGTATATAGCTATGGAGATGCCAGGCAGTAATTAAATGTCTATATATATGTATATAGCTATACATTGCCCTATATGTGTACCAACTCATTCCTTCATTACAGCCCACGCAGCCATAGATACTACTCCCTGGCATATACGAATGGGTGCCACTGAGTATTTTTCATTGATATACCAAAATCAGTTGGGATTCTGCACGTTAATAGAATTAATATAATAATAATTAATAGCTAAATGTATGGATTTGCATGCAGCAGCTTGTAGAGCCAGGTGGAGAGGTCTTGTAACCAGTAGCAACCAATCTGATTATTGCTTTTATTATAAAAAGTGCAGTGGGTCAGTACAAGTCAAATACTGATTGGTTGCCATAGGTCAGGGTTGTTGCCAACTGTATTTCCGGCTGTATAGATACAAATGAATGAGCCCAGTCTCTGTGTCCCACAGGGCTGCCTGGTTGCCTTCGAGCACTTCTTTAGTCACAACGGGAAGATTGTTGGTGGAGTGGCTTTGGGGATCTGCGCTCTTGAGGTAATTCCTGCCTTTCCTATTGTATATACACTGGCACATGGCACTAGGGCTGCCACCTCAAACCTTTAAAGGATAAGTAAACCTTTAAAATAAGTGAATGTAAATTTGATGAGAGTTATATTCTAAGCACATTACATTCATTATTTATTATCTTTATATTCCAAGATATTAAGGGATACATGTACTGTTAATATGAATGAATTTTGTTATAACAGTGCCACCTGCTGGTCAGTTTCCCACCAGTCTGACCAGCAAGTAGTCAAGGAAGTTGTCAGGAGAGAGAAAGAGGCTGCTCTGATGTTCTTCTGCTTAGGAATAAAATTTTGGAATAAAAACAAAATAAATAATGAATGTTAATTACAAAAGTGCTTGGAATAGCCCCCTCATCAATTTTACATTCACTTACTTTAAAGGTTTACTTCTCCATTTACTTATTCATTTAGATGCATGCTGCAGACTGAACTAATTTATGTGCAGCCATGCATCATGCATCTAAATGATTTGCTAATGCAGGCTGTGTATTCCATATGTGTTCCATTTTAAAGGGGTGAGGTGACAACCCTACATAGCATCCTACACCACACCCATTGGACACCTTCTTCCCTGGTAATGTCTTTGTCCTTGTGTAATATTTTCTTTCCATTTAACCTTTGCAGCTCGCGGCAATGATCGTCTCCCTCGTGCTTTTCTGCCACATCGGTAACAGCGCGTGATCCCCTCACTAAACATGGCGGCTCCTGTTATAGTGAAAGCCGTGAGCTGGACTCATTGGTGCCAGGCAGGCCTCTGATTGGCTGCTTATTCGCTGTCTATCAACCTCTGATTTCCTTCTATTGGATGTACCCGGTTCCCCAGGCTCCACCTTCTTTTCTTGGACTTAGGTTGGATGTACTACACCCTCTACACACTTCTGCTTTCCTAATTTGCAGTTAGTTTAGGTGCCTGCTGCATACTACACTGATTTCTAAGCAGCCACACAACATCATTCCTCCCAACAATTGCAAGTCAGGCCACAGCACCGATAAATGCTCTGGTAAGCCCTACCCCATTTGGAATCAGCTCTTGGAGAATGTACCACTTTAATTAGGACCTATGGAAACAATGCAATTTGCTGCTAAACAGCCATGCAGCAAAAATCCGCACAGCAGGGAACGTTCCAAAGAGCAGAGATATAAAAGGAGAGATGAAATACCTTTAAAAAAATAAATATAGAATTGCTCTTTGGAATATTTTTGCAATTTGCATGAATTATTTTTCTATTTTTCATGTTAATAGTAGTTTTTACACTGCCACCATGACGAGTTTGAAACAACAGCGCCACCTGCTGGTCATTTAAGTAAGTGAGAAAAAGAGTGTAATTACCCGCTCAGAGCTAGGAGGATGCTGTGTGTCATGTGATGACATAGCTACACCCACAAATGCACTGCTGTGTATATGACCCCCCCCCATGCACTGGTTTCGTGCTTTGGAGATACTCAGCATCATTGTATGTAGCTCCATGCTTAGGGGTTGGATACATGAAGTCAGATGTCATGTCTCATTTTTATTCTCAGCGGAAAGTGAATCTAATTTTCTATTTTAGTTATTGGCAAATGGAATAGAAAACTGTTTTTAGAGGTGCACATGTGATGTCCATTGTATAGGCATGTGCCGAGACCCGTGTGATAACATGTGATTAAATCATGTAATAATCCCGTGTTAGTCTGCTGTCGGCACATCAATCCCAATTGTCAGGCTGAATGGTGCTTGAAATGTGTGTGACTGATTTAAAGTGAAAGGGACAAGGAGGTTCAGCTAGGGAAGTAAACCCATGCCCTGAACTTCTAGGAAATAAGAACCGACCATGTGACAGTAACTGAACATTGTAGGAAATAAACCATAACCCCCAATGCCTTGGTAGAAAATTCTGTAATTTGACTGCACTTACCTTATAGAGCCCCTTTTATGCTGATTATGGAATCTCCTTTCCTCTAGTGTCATTGAATGCTCTATTCTCACAAGGAATGGGATGCTTAAAGCACACAGTTTTAGTTTGGGCTTTTAGTTCTTCCACCCTAGGCTGAATCTGGGCCATTTGATCCATATTTCCTACACACAAGTTGTTGTTGAACTTGGACTCCCAGAAATCCTTTCTAGCTGAAGGTTAGAAGACTGGATAAAGGAAAATCAATTCATACTCACCAAAATTTTCTTTTCCTGGACTGAAGCATGGCAGTGGGCACTAATGGGTTAATCCCTCTCGACACCTGAAGGACAGGAAATGAGCTAATAAATTTTATGCCTCCCCCCCTCACCTCCATTCTATACACTGTACAAGACAATGTTCCCCAATTTTAGGGAGGGAAACATGTGCCCACTGCCATGCTTCAGTCCAGGAAAAGAAAATCTCGGTGAGTATGAATTGATTTCCCGTTTTCCTGTACTTTACATGGCAGTGGGCACTAATGGGAAATACCCAAGCAATGACAAAAAAGGGAGGGTAATAGAAAAGCTTATTTAATCAGCAAAGCAGCCTGAAGGACCAAACTTCCAAGGAATCTCCATCAGCAGCATGAAAATCAAGCTGGTAATTTTTTACAAAAGTATTGGCAGAAGACCAAACAGCCGCTCTGCAAACCTCCTCAGTTGATGTCTGGGCCCGACATGCCCAAGACACAGCAATAGCCCTGGTAGAGTGAGCCTTAATTGATTGAGGACAAGGAACTGCACTGACCCTGTAGGCCTTTGAAATACATGATTTGATCCAGGAAGAAACTGTAGATTTAGCCACATGAGAGCCTATTCTTGGTCCTGAAGATACAATCAGCAGATTATCCGATTTTCTTATTGATTCAGCCCTTTCTAGGTAGATTTTCACACAGCGAACTACATCTAGAGTATGCCATGTTCGTTCATCCTCTGAATTAGGATTCGGATAAAAAGCAGGTAAAGCTATCTCTTTATTGATATGAAATTCAGATACCACTTTCGGGCGAAAATCTTGAGGTAATCGAAAAATCAACTTATCTTGACAAAAAAAAACATACAGCTTTGGTTAATCTTCAGAGCTTGGATCTCTCCTACTCTGCAGGCTGATTTGATAGCTAACAAACTTGATGATCTGTTAGATAAAGAGCACCATTCCAAAAATTTGTTCCAATATTTAGAGTATTTCAAAGAAGTGTCAGGCTTCCTAGAAGCTAGGAGTGTCTGAACAGTAATAGAAGAAAGAGCTCTTCCCATCATCCTCTGCCTTTCAACTTCCAAACAACATTTGAAGTGGCCTGGATCCGGATGAAACAGAAAATACTTCCTAAGAAGTTGAGGATGGATTGGAAGTCTGAATGGTCTCCTCACGGTCATCTGGAATAACTGAGGAAACCAAAACCTCCTGGGCCACCATGGTAAAATCATCAGGACAGATGACTTCTCTTCCCTGATTTTCCTCAGACACCTGGCGATTAGGGGGAAAAGTGGAAAAAGGAAAGCCAAATTGAAATTCCATGGGATACTAAAGGCATCCATCTGGTCTGCTAGAGGATCCTGGCTCCTGGTATGATATCTCGGTAACTTCCGATTGTGTCTCATAGCCATGAGATCTATCTGTGGAATCCCGAATTTCTTCCCAATTCATTTGTAGGGATGTAGCGAACCGCCGCCGATGTGTTCGCGAACGCCGTTCGCGAACACCGGCATAATTTGCGAACTGTTCGCGAACTGTTCGCGAACTTCGATCATCCGAAAATCGTTCGATTCGAACGATCGAAGGATTTTAATCGTTCGATCGAACGATTTTCGTTCGAATCGAACGAAAATCGTTCGATTTTAGCGATCGAATGGTCGAATGGGCGACCGATTTTGACGCGAACGCCTATTGGCGAACGTCGCGCGACGTTCGCGAACTTGCGGCGGACGCGAACAGTCGAAGTTCGCGCGAACTAGTTCGCCGGCGAACAGTTCGCTACATCCCTATTCATTTGAATGTGTCTGGATTCAATTCCCATTCTCCTGGGTGAGGCTGGAACCTGCTCAACTGATCGGCTAGAACATTCATCACTCCTGGCACATGGACTGCAGTCAAATCGTGCAGATGTATTTCTGCCCATACAAGAATCTCCTCCACCAACTTCATGAGTTTTATACTCCTTGTTCCACCCTGCTTCTTTATGTATTTGAAGTTGTGGAATTGTCTGATTGAATCATCACAGACTTGGACCTGATCACCTCCAGAAAGTGAATTAGTGCTAAGTGAACCGCTTTCAATTATTTCCAGTTGGAGGACTGACTTGTTTCCCAAACATTCCATTTGCCCCATACAGAGAGATGAAATATATGGGCTCCCCATCCTGAACCACTTGCGTAGGTGGTCAACCTGACCCACTGGGGGGTGTAAAGAGAAATCCCTTTCTGAAGATTCTGTGTCTGAAGCCACCATCTCAACTTCTCGAGAACAAGAGGACTCATGAGAATGCACTGATCGGGTGAACGTTCCCTGCGCCATTGGGTCAGAAATGAAAACAAGGAGGCCTGATGTGAGCCATGGCCCATGGAACAGCGTCTAACATGGCCATTAGTTTGCCCAGGACTATTTGACAGAATAAAGCCGTTGTTATTGGAAACTTGTGAAGCTTCTGTACATGATCTTGAACATCCAGGATCCAGGGAGAAAAATTTGAATACGGGTTGAATCGAATGTGACTCCTAAAAAGTTGATTACTTAAGTTGGTGAAAGGCAGGATTTTGAGGTGTTTATGAGCCAACCATGATCCTGCAAGGTCTTCAATACCAACTTGACGTTGTGCTGAATCTTTTCCAAGGAATTCGCCTTCACTAGAATATAGTCCAGATATGAAAAGATTTCCACTTCCTGCAATCTTAGAAAAGCAATAAGGGGAGCTAGAACTTTTGTAAAAGCTCTTGGAGCAGATGCAAGACCGAATGGTAGGGCTCTGTACTGGTATTGAACTCCCATGGAATAAAACCGAAGATATTTCTGGTGACTTGCTGCGATGGGTATATGCAGAGTCAATCTTGACCATCCAATCGCCGGGCCTTAAAACTTCTGTGATGGATTTCATTGACGACATACGAAAGGTCTTTGTTATTATGAATTGATTTAGGAACTTCAGATTTAAAATAGCTCTGAATTCTCAGGAGGAGAAAAAATTCCTTTCCTTCTTTGGGTGGAAGGAATTTGGATAATAACCTTCTTTACCAGAAGTTGTTTCAGAATATACTTGAGGGCAAGCAGATCTTCCTTTGTCTTTGAAACTGCTGACTTTTGAAAGCGAGAAAAAGGAGGAATTTTCGTGAATTCTATTTGGTATGCTCTTAAAATTACCTCTGATATCCAAAGGTCTGACGTACTTTGACCCCAAACGTTTTGAACTGTGAAAGACTGGCCCCCACAGGAAACTGAAGGGCTTGCAAACCTTCAGAAGTATTTATTTCTATCAGGCTTGGTATCTTTTTTAGCCTGAAAGGACTGAGGCTTAGTTTTCCAGGATTGCTTCTGAAAATTTCTGCCTGGGCGGTAAGCTTTAACTTCTTTAAATGAAGGTATGTTACCCCTGAAAGTTGTTCTTCTATCTTTCTTATCCTGAGGTCGGAAGGCTGATTTGCCAGCCGAAGCCTTAGAGATAATATTCTCCAATTTTGGACCAAAAAGAAGATCCCCTTCAAAAGGAAAGGAGCAAAAGTTATGCTTAGATGGTGTATCAGCAAACCAGTGTCTGAGTAGGGATGTCGCGGACTGTTCGCCCGCGAACTAATTCGCGCGAACATCGACTATTCGCGTTCGGCGAATGTTCGTGAACGTCGCGCGACGTTCGCCAATTTGGGTTCGCCTTAGCTGGCGCTTATTTTTGCCCTCTCACCCCAGACCAGCAGATACATGGCAGCCAATCAGGAAGCTCTCCCTCCTGGACCACCCCCACACCCCCTGGACCACTCCCCTTCCATATATAAACTGAAGCCCTGCAGCGTTTTTTTCATTCTGCCTGTGTGTGCTTGGAAGAGCTAGTGTAGGGAGAGAGCTGTTAGTGATTTGAGGGACAGTTGATAGTAACTTTGCTGGCTAGTAATCTACTTGATACTGCTCTGTATTGTAGGGACAGAACTCTGCAGGGATTTGAGGGACATTTTAGGTTAGGTAGCTTTGCTGGCTAGTAATCTACCTTCTACTGCAGTGCTCTGTATGTAGCTGCTGTGGGCAGCTGTCCTGCTGCTGATCTCTCATCTGCATCTGTTCTTCAAACAACTGCCACCTAGCTGTCTAAATATCAATAATAATACCGTCTCCAGAAACACCACCCGAGTGACGTTTTTCAAGCAGCAATAATATATTCCGTATCCAACGGCTGTAGTGTATACGTTGACCTTGCAGGCATTATTTGCCCAGTCTTTAACCAAGTGCCACCTAGCTGTGTGAGCTTGTTCACATTCTGTCTAAATATCAATACTAATACCGTCTCCAGAAACACCACCTGAGTGACGTTTTCCAAGCAGCAATAATATATTCCGTATCCACTGCTGTAGTGTATACGTTGCCCTTGCAGGCATTGTTTGCCCAGTCTTTAACCAAGTGCCACCTAGCTGTGTGAGCTTTTTCACATTCCGTGTCCAGAAACATCACCTGAGTGACGTAGTGTGATTTCTGCCCTTTACAGCACAAAACGCAGCGCTGTGTCAACAATGGATTTTTCAGATACCTTTTTGCCCTTGATCCCCCTCTGGCATGCCACTGTCCAGGTCGTTGCACCCTTTAAACAACTTTAAAATCATTTTTCTGGCCAGAAATGTCTTTTCTAGCTTTTAAAATTCGCCTTCCCATTGAAGTCTATGGGGTTCGCGACGTTCGCGAACTATTCGCATGTTTTGTCGCAAGTTCGCGAATATGTTCGCGAACATTTTTTCCGCCGTTCGCTACATCCCTATGTCTGAGCCATAGAGATCTGCGAGCCGCCACCACAAGGCTCATATCTCAAGCTGCCAACTTGAGGATATCCATGGAAGCTTCAGCACAAAAGTCATTGACTAATTGTACCTCATGAAGAGAGTTAAGAATTTCTTCCCTGCTGACTTTCTTTTGTAAGGCTTCCATAACATTATTTAACCAGATTGTATTAGCTCTTGCTAAAGAGGTAATAGCCACACAAGGTTTACAAATGGATCCAGAGACACTATAGGCTTTCTTAAGTATAGAATCTTGCCGTCTTTCCATAGGATCCTTTAGGGAGACCCCCTCATCTACAGGCAGGGTTGTTCTTCTTGCCACCCTAGTGATTGAAGCGTCAACCTTAGGGGGTGACTCCCATTGTTTAATTTGATCCTCAGGAAAAGGATACATTTTTTTCATTGTCTTAGAAAAAATCTTTTATCAGGGACATCCCATTCTGATTTAATAATGGCCTTGACAACATCATGAATATGAAAAAAACTGTTTTTCTTTTTTAAACATCAGGTCTGGTTGGGAGGAAGGTTCACAAGGAACATTCATATTAAAGGAAAACTATACCCCCAAAATGAATACTTAAGCAACAGATAGTTTATATCAAATTGAATGACATATTAAAGAATCTTACCAAACTGGAATATATATTTCCATAAATATTGCCCTTTTACATCTCTTGCCTTGAACCACCATTTCGTGACTCTATCTGTGCTGCCTCAGAGATCACCTGACCAGAAATACTACAACACTAACTGTAACAGGAAGAAGTGAGGAAGCAAAAGACACAACTCTGTCTGTTAATTGGCTCATGTGACCTTACATGTGGTTTGTATGTGTGCACAGTGAATCCTACGATCCCAGGGGGCGGCCCTTATTTTTTAAAATGGCAATTTTCTATTTATGATTACCCAATGGCACATGCTACTAAAAAAGTATATTATTATGATAATGGTTCATTTACATGAAGCAGGGTTTTACACATGAGCTGTTTTATGCAATATCTTTTAATAGAGACCTACATTGTTTGGGGGGTATAGTTTTCCTTTAAGGGTTTTCCTCGTGGCCAGAATCAAAGGCTCTATGAAAGATGTATTAAACAACTCATCATCAGAATCCACTTCCCCTTCCTCTTGAGAATCAGAGGATACACTCTCATCAGAGATGTGAACAGCTTGATCTGCTGTAGCATATGAAGTGGATGGTTTATTAGTAGATACCTTAGAAAGTACATTATCCGTAACTTTCTCAACCATGTCAGACATAGACTTGTTAAAGGATTCCTTCATCCATGACATGAAATTATTGAATTGCTCAGAGGGTTGGGAGGTATTATTACTTTGATCAAAACAGTTCTGACAAACTTTCTTATCTTGAAGTACAGGCACAGTGCAATACAGTCCCATAATCCTCTTCTCTTCTTCTATCAGAGCGCCTATGATGTGGGCTCCTCAAAGAAACAAAAAGTTTTATAATAAATAGCAATCATGATAAAAGTGCAACAGCATTCAGATGGTACCAACTCACCCACTGGCAGCGGATCTAGACCGTCTAAAACTCATGGGTCAGCTAAAACATAAGCAGAATAAACCCATCAGTAAAGGTAATACATACCAAACATCCCCAGCAGGCAGATTACTTACTGCAGTTGTGGAGGTAAAATAGCAGCAGGCTCAGGGCATATACAACCAAACAGCATCTGGTAGAACAGGCAGCAAGATGGGGAACTAAGACGCTGGTTTAAAAAATTCTGGCGCCAAAACTCAGCGTGATGACCGGCGGTGGAGCGTGTATCTGAGCAACGTGTCCAGGATAGAGCTCTGCAACCGCCATACTGCACATGCGACTAACGGCTTTGCGTCTATGGGCAACGAAAGGCCATTATCTCCTAATGAAGATTTCTCCTAAGAGGCAAGTTCCGGAGACTTAGAGGCAAAATTCCTCTGGTGCCAGTAACAATGGTGAGACAAACTTCCTTCACTTCCTTCGTTGAGGACAGGAAAAAGAATGGAGGTGAGGGGGGAGGCATAAAATTTATTAGCTCATTTCCTGTCCTTCAGGTGTCGAGAGGGATTAACCCATTAGTGCCCACTGCCATGTGAAGTACAGGAAAATCCTTTCCCAGACCAGATATATCGGCAGCCAGTCTACAGCCAATGATCCCCCATATCTGCTCTAGGCCAGGTGGGTATGTATCCTGGCATAAAAACATACCTCCCAACATTTTGGAAATAGAAAGAGGGACAAAAAGATTTGCAGCATGTACATTTTTGACCACACCCAATTTTGTGGTCACACCCCCTAATTACCATGTTCATTTTACAAAATTTGGCAGGTTATGAAAGTCTGAACACATTTCTGTGGTTTTTATGTGTTATTATAGTTTTGCTAATGAAGGTGAATTGCCCTTTAAGCTACAAGTCACAGTTTTCCTAAGAGACCTGCTTATCTTAAATTGCTACAATTGTTTCTTTGCTTATCTTCAATTGTTACAAAAATATCTTAAGTGCAACCGCCATGTATTCTGGGCTCTCTGACAAAAGCCAATTAAGTATGACACTTTGTATCTTTTCTTGGATGTTCAGTGCAGGAGACATTTCAGTAACAAACCCGGGACTGGGGGTTCAGCTGTCAAAATCGGGACAGTTGGGAGGTATGTAATGAGGACTTTTAGTGAGCTGGGTTTATGTAGCATGGTATTAGCTAAGGTCCCAGGTAGCAGTTTCTCTGAGATAAACATTATAAACAACAAGCCGCTACATTCGCACCCACACCAGGATACGCCACCCAATTGGCTAATAACCCCCGTGGGAGATCTGCGGTAGAACATCCGGGAATTGTTTACCAGACAACAAATACATAATAAAGCCATTCTGAGAGTTCCCGTGGGTAAGGCTGGCACATAACAATATAACAGCTGCCACTTTAGATAGAAAGGCATGTGCTGTATTTGTGCCGGGATATAATAATATGGCACATTCAATTTACTGATACCCAAAACAATGCTTTCTCCCCTCCAGACCTGCAATACTTAAGGCTCAGAGGGCCGGCCCTCAGCACAGTGATGTAACAATAGTTATAAAGTTTCCTCTAGATCTGGTAACCCCTAGCAACCAATGAGATATTTGGGTTTGAGCAGAAGAAACATGTCAGCACCACGCTTCCCAGCAAAGTATCCCAAGCCTGTGCATTATTTATCGAAGAGGTGCAGAAGATTAGCAGTTTTGCCTACTGGTGATGCAACTATAAAATTGGCACCCCTGGTGTTCTTTTTTTTTTTACTTTTCTTAAATCAAAGGTGAACCGCTCCTTTAAAGATAACTGTTAGTATGATGCAGAGAGTGAGACAATTTGCAATTGGTTTTCATTTTTCATTATTAGCAGTTTGGGCGTTATTTAGCTTTTTATTCAGCAGCTCTCCAGTTAGCAATTTCGGCCATCTGGTTGCTAGGGTCCAGATTACCCTAGAAACCTTGCATTGCTTTGAATAAAAGACTGGAATATGAATAGGAGAGGACAAAATTAAAAAAGATGAGTAATAAAAAGTAGCAATAACAATAAATGTGTCGCTTTTAAAGAGCATGTGTTCTAAGCAACTTTTTAATTGGGCTTCATATTTTCTTTTTTTATAGTTTTTGAATTATTTGTCTTCTTCTTCAGACTCAAATTCAAATGAGAGTCACTGACCCCATTTTAAAATGTAAATGCTCTTTAAAGCTAAAAATGTATTGTTATTGCTACTCTTTACTCTTTATCTTTCTATCCAGTCCCTCTCCTATTCATATTCCAGTCTCTTATTCAAATCAATGCATGGTTGCTAGGGTAATTGTGACCCTAGCTACCAGATTGCTTAAAATGCAAACTGAAAACCTTTCTCACATCTTCCCTAAGCAGAAGAACATCAAAGCAGCCTCTTTCCTTGACTACTTGGAGGTCAGACTGGTCAGAAAATGTTGTAAAAAATTTCATTCATATTAAAGGATAAGTAAACCTTTTAAATAAGTGAATGTAAAATTGATGAGGGGGTTATTCTTAGCACTTTTGTAATTTACATTCATTATTTATTTTCTTTCTATTTCAAGATAATAAGGGATACATGTACTGTTAATATGAATGAATTTTGTTACAATAGCGCCACCTGCTGGCCAGTTTTGATTCGTAATAGCCTCATATTTTGCAACAGGGGTTACTTTATTATAATACACAAGTTTCAGCAATTTATGTGACAAAAGTGACATCAAAAAAGCTTAGTTTATAACTGATGACATCACTAAGAGCCATATATAAGGATATAATACTTAAGAGCCATGAATATCCTGGAAATTATATCCTTATAAATGGTGCGTAGTGATGTCATCGGTTATAATTGGAGCTTAGTGATTTCTGTAACATGACTCACATGACTCACATTTCTGTAACATGACTCACTGAAACGTAAGTATTATAATACATTATGAACCCCCTGTTGCAAATATGAGGATATTACAAGTCAGGGGCGGAACTACCGGGGGAGCAGGGGGTGTGAGCGGGCCAGGGCCTGCACCCCCCAGGGCCCCCCGGCAGTCCGCGCGCCGCGCATATCCCGGCCAGTTCTGAGTTTACGGAGGGGGGGGCGGGGGGCCCGGCTGCGCGTCCTGCGCCAGGGCCCGCCCCCCTCTAGTTCCGTTTCTGTTACAAGTTACCTCAGTGTTCCATGACCTGTATAAAAGCACTTGGCCTTCAGCCTCGTGTTTTTATATGGTCATGAAACTCCTCTGTAATTTATGTCCTTATAATACACAAAAGCCATGAATATATTGTAAATTATATCCTTATAAATGGTGAGTTCTGATGTCATTTCTGTCACATGACTCACTGAAACTTGTGTATTATAATAAATAAAGTACCCCCAGTTGCAAAATATGAGGATGTTAGAAGTTACCTTGGCGCTCCATGACCTGTATAAAAACACTCGGCCTTCGGCCTTGTGTTTTTATATAGTCATGAAACTCCTCTGTAACTTATAATATCCTTATATTTTACAAGATGGGGTACTTTATTCACTATATATTTATATTTTTTTTCATTTTCAATTCATTGCCTTTCTCTTCTCTTTTATCTTCTTCACATTTCTTGTTCAAATCAGTGCATGGTTGCTAGGGTAAACAACAACCCTAGCAACCAGATGGCTGCTCAAATACCAATTAGAGAGCTGCTGAACAAAAAGTTAAATAACTGAAAAACCATACAGAATAAAAATTAATGAAAACCAATTGCAAATTCTCTCTGAATGTCACCCATATTACTATGGTTACTATCTCTTCCTTACATCAACAGAATCATGACAGTAGTGAAGCATGTAATGTCTCCATCTATTGGCTGTTAATTGAATAACAGTCTCTGGCTAATCTGTGATGTCACTGACTGTCCCTATCAAAGGAAAACTTTACGCCAAAAATGAATACTTGAGCAACAGATAGTTTATATCATATTAAGTGACATATTAAAGAATCTTACCAAACTGTGATATATATTTAAGTAAATATTGTCCTTTTACATCTCTTGCCTTGAGCCACCATTTTGGTCTGTGTGCTGCCTCAGAGATCACCTGACTAGAAATACTGCAGCTCTAACTGTAACAGGAAGAAGTGTGGAAGCAAAGGACAGAACTCTGTCTTTTAATTGGCTCATAGTTAAATCAGGTTGAAAAAAGACATTCCATCAAGTTCAACCCCTCCAAATGAAATCCAGTCACTTATTACATCATGTCACTTCCACCTAAGGAACATATCCAAAATACGATCATTTGTCACCCAAGATGCTGCCAACATTCTTATTCACTCTCTGGTCATATCACATTTAGACTACTGTAACTCTCTTTTAATTGGCCTCCCCCTCCAGAGACTGTCACCTCTCCAGTCCATAATGAACACTGCCGTGAGGCTCACGAGCCTCTGCGACCACTCCTCCTCTGCCAGTCCCTACGCTGGCTTCCGCTACCTTTCAGAATACAATTCAAATGAATGACCCTGCCATTCCAAGCACTTCATAACTCTGCCCCACCCTACATCTCTGAACTCATCTCTTTATACTCACCCAACCGCTTACTATGCTCCTCTACTGACCTGCTACTCAACTCTTCTCTCATTACCGCCTCACATGCTCGCATTCAAGACTTTGCAAGGGCTGCGCCCCTCCTCTGGAATTCCCTCCCACGGTCTGTCCGACTTTCTCCCAAACTTTCTGCTTTCAAAAGATCTCTTCAAATGCACTTCTTTGGAGAAGCCTATCCTCACTCTGCTTAACTACCAAATGCAATACCACACACAGCACTACATCTCTCACTCACTTTATTCTGATTTTGCCCACTCGCACACCCACACCTTGTGTCTTATTCCCTTCCCTTTCGATCGTAAGATCTTTTGCACAGGGCCTTCCCCACCAGTATTGGTTGTGATGAATTGCATACAAAGAACATAGGGAGTTACATACATGTGATTTAGTTGTATAAACACATTTACTTTACAGCGCTGCAAAGTATGCTGGCGTTATATAAATAAATGTGATGATGACGATGACGACGACGATGATGATGATGATGATGATGATGATGATTCTGTTATGGGAAAACACCTTTTTTTTTTGGTTTGTTTGTTTAATACAGTCATGTAATATTACATGAAATAGTCATTCAGGGTTATTTGTTAGCTCCTGTATCGGTCGATAAGCCTGCAGGAAGCTCATTTTGGTTGCATAAAAAAGAGATGCCCTGCCAAAACATTCCTCCAGGCCAGGGATTCAAACAGAAGCAGCATCTTTGACGGCACTGGGGGCAACATCAAAGGGGTTGGTGAGCAACATTTTGCTCATGAGCCACTGGTTTGAGATCACTGCCCCAGAACAAATGGAGCTGGCAGATCATAGATCTGGTTCTTAAGAGGAACACTCGTCTAGCAGTTTATTTGCAGCAATCTGTATGAGACACATCTGTTGGATAATGACTTCCAGGTAGAACAGCCAGTGACTGTTAGAGCACAGTAATTGCTGCAAGGGTGCGATGACGTCTACACAGCCAAACATCCTTGATTCTGTTTATGCAAATGTTACAATCGACTTTGCTTCATAGCAGTGCACTAGGGTGGCACAGGGACCTATTGGTGCTGCTGATAGTGGATCTCATGACAAAATACAATGCACATTGCTGGCTCCCACTTGCATGAAGGCTGCAGTCACTGGATTACAGCAGCGTTGGGTTTCTGTGCTACTTTTGCCGCAGTGCAAAGCCCAGGGATTTCTTGTGTAGCTTCCAAACCCCTCACTGTCTCGCTGATGTCTTAGCCCATAACCTTTTCTCTGTCCGAGAAAAGTTCTGGAATAAACAGATGAAAAGGAGCCAGTAAATGGAAAGATTTCAGTGACAATCCCGCAGACTGACAAGAGTGAAGCGGAGCTGCCAGGGGCTGTTTTGGGACAGTCCGTGCAAGCAACGTGCAGACAATGGCTGCCAGGGACACGGGCATTTAGCGGGCAGCTGACTATATCATCGCTGGGCTATTTGGGAAAGTAGATATTAGGACTACCTTTGCTTTTTGAGACGCTGGAAGCACAGAAGGAAAGCTCCCGAAAAGCCGAATCCAGAAGGTAACTGGTGGGCGTGCCTATGTTTTGTCCAATTACAGGGCCATAGCTTATTGCAAGTGAGCCAATCAACAGACAGAAAAGGTTGTATATAAGGAGAAGTGGAGTTGAGCGAGAGGTGTGTTTTATCCTTTCCGGAAAAAAAAAGAAAGACAGAAAATCTGCGATGGCTGAAGCCGCCGAATCCGCGCCCGCTCCTCCCCCGGCTGAGCCCGCGGCCAAGAAAAAGAAGCAGCAGCCCAAGAAAGCAGCAGCAGCGGGGGCCGCTAAATCCAAGAAGCCCTCGTCTGGACCCAGTGTGTCCGAGCAGATCGTCACAGCCGTGTCCGCTTCCAAGGAGCGCAGCGGGGTGTCTCTGGCAGCGCTCAAGAAGACTCTGGCTGCGGCAGGCTACGATGTGGACAAGAACAACAGCCGCCTCAAGCTGGCTCTCAAGGCTCTGGTCACGAAGGAGACCCTGCTCCAAGTCAAAGGCAGCGGAGCCTCCGGTTCCTTCAAGCTCAACAAGAAGCAGCTGCAGAGCAAGGACAAGGCCGCCGCCAAAAAGAAGGCGCCGCTAGCAGCCAAAGCCAAGAAGCCAGCGGCAGCAGCCAAGAAGCCAGCCAAGTCCCCGAAGAAGCCCAAGAAGGTCTCGGCAGCCGCCAAGAGCCCAAAGAAGCTCAAGAAACCCGCAAAGGCCGCCAAGAGTCCCGCTAAAAAGCCCAAAGCCGCCAAGCCCAAGAAGGCTGCCAAGAGTCCCGCTAAAAAGACCGCCGTCAAGCCCAAAACTGCTGCTGCTGCCGCCAAAAGCCCCGCAAAGGCCAAAGCAGCCAAACCCAAAGTGGCCAAAGCCAAGAAAGCCGCCCCCAAGAAGAAATGAGCAGCTCGCTCACTAGTGGCCCATTCAACCAAAGGCTCTTTTAAGAGCCACCACATCCCCCTAAAAGAGCAGCTTGTTGTCATACAGCGACTTGCGTCTGCCTACCTAATACTTTCTTACTAACACCAGTATCAATCCGGCTCCATGTACTAGTCGTAGTCGTAGTCGTCGTCTGGTGCCACATGTCGCTCTTAACCAGCTCAGACACTGGACGGAGCTTATTGAGTTCTAGGAGAGTCTCTTCTCCGTTAACAATCTGACGTTAGGCTCTCGTTGTCAGGAAGCGTCTTTGAGGACAAACCTGCAATGAATTACACGCACTGCTGGTGCACTTCTTGCCACTTCTATCCTGTACTGCGAGGAATGTTGCGGAAATGTCCCAGTGTATGGAACAATGTGGCAAAGTGCTACTGAAATCTTGAGAGAAGTAACCAACGGGTGAAAGAGGCAGGATAACAAAAGAGCTCAGCTGAGAGCCTCATTGGGGTGCCGCTGGGAAGGGAAGGGAAGGGGCTGCAAGTGGTAAACGAGAAAGGAGGAGACGGAGCGATTTGCTTTTGCCGCAAAGGTTGATAAATCAATGAAAACCTCAAGAAAGCCTACTATCCCGGCGGAGGCGATTAGGTCGTATAAGATTTCATGGCGGAATGCCGGAGAGAAAGCGATATGTTACCGGCCTGTAACCACCAGTTGAACGCTGTCATTTTTGGCGGGCTCTTCAAAATAAGCAGCCGTGTTGCGTTCCTAGTCTCATGCTGCCAGCCAATGGGAAAGGGGGTGGTGTTTCCGTTCTTGCGGTTCCCTATCAGGTCGTGCCATTCTGTATATGAAGGAGGACGAGAGCGTGGCCCTGCATACTTCAAAGCAATCTTTGAGCGTACAATCATGTCTGGAAGAGGCAAGGGCGGAAAGGGTCTGGGCAAAGGAGGCGCCAAGCGCCACAGGAAGGTGCTGCGGGATAACATCCAGGGCATCACCAAGCCCGCCATCCGCCGCCTGGCACGCAGAGGGGGAGTCAAGCGCATCTCCGGCCTCATCTACGAGGAGACTCGCGGGGTGCTGAAAGTTTTCCTGGAGAACGTTATCCGCGACGCGGTCACCTACACCGAGCACGCCAAGAGGAAGACCGTTACCGCTATGGATGTGGTGTATGCTCTGAAGCGCCAGGGACGCACTCTGTACGGATTCGGAGGTTAAAGGCTCGCTTCGGTTTTTTCTGTTTTTTCCCCCCTCATCAAAATAACGGCCCTTTTAAGGGCCACCCACCTGTTCCACAAAAGCGCTGGATCTCTCCTCCGTCTGCTGCTTGACTCGTTCCTATAGGTTCCAATCACACTTCTACTAATCCTACACCTATTGCCTTACACGGAGCAGCAGCAGCAGCAGCAGACGGTCTCTGCTATTAAGTCTGACTCGATCTGCCCTCAAAAGAAATAATAATAATAATCAAAGTCTTAAGAGACCGGAGCCCTCTAGAAACGTGATTTGTCGCAATACTGAAGCAGCAACTTTGGGCGGGCTGCTTTCTTTTTTAGAAAAAGATGGGTGGCTTTCAAGGGCTTTCCTTCGAACTCTTGAGGCCATTTATTTCACGGCTGACTTGAGACTATAATCAACGTGACGTTTATTTTCTTTTTGTTGTGTACATATTTTATGAATAAGGTTCAGGCCTCTGTCCAATAAGCAGCATAGCATGTTGGCCCAGGCCGAGAAGAAAGGAGCGTGGGGATTCGCGCCCAGTGTCCCGCCCTCGCGCGGTTAGGACTAGAAGTGCACAGCAACAACAACTCCCTGCTCTACCTCGAGTATCTTGATGCATTATGTTTGCGTTGAAATGGCGGTCAGCCGAAAGAAAGGACATTTTCAGGAGCAAAGCAGGCTCTTGTACCCCCATCTTTTGAGTTAGAATGCTGAAGGGCTGATTTTAGGGGCATATTGCATGAAGAAGGCAGGAACCCGAGCTAAATAGTAGAGCCGTTGCCCTAGAAGAAGTGCTTGTAGGTTAAAGGGCCCCCTCCCTGGTGAAGCATATGGAGAGGATTGTAAAAAGTAGCAAGGACGGATAGTGGACGACAGCAGCAGCAGCAGCACGTGCGGCTCTTGTAGAGAGAAAGTGGGTGGCTCTGAAAAGAGCCTTTGGGTTTGTGGGGCAGGGAATGGAGAGAGAGAGAGATTACTTGGCGCTGGTGTACTTGGTGACGGCCTTGGTGCCCTCGGAGACGGCGTGCTTGGCCAGCTCCCCAGGCAAGAGCAGGCGGACGGCGGTCTGGATCTCCCGGGAGGTGATGGTGGAGCGCTTGTTGTAGTGAGCCAGGCGGGAGGCTTCCCCTGCGATGCGCTCGAAGACATCGTTAACAAAGGAGTTCATGATGCTCATGGCCTTGGAAGAGATGCCGGTATCGGGGTGCACCTGCTTCAGCACTTTGTACACGTAGATGGCGTAGCTCTCCTTCCTGCTCTTCCTACGCTTCTTGCCATCCTTCTTCTGGGTTTTAGTGACGGCTTTCTTGGAGCCCTTCTTTGGGGCTGGAGCGGATTTGGCGGGTTCAGGCATGCTCAGCAACTAGACAGGATGAGTCTATAATCAAACGATGAAGAGCTGCTCCGGCTGCAGCTGCTTTTATACCCCGCCCATGTAAAGCAGGCTGCGCCGTGACACTGATTCCCATTGGCTGGCTCTGTGGCATGACGTCTAAGCGCAGCTTTTCTCCAGACGATTGGTGGTAAGTAAAGCTTGTGTTTCGTTGGCTGCGAGGAAGCCTAACCAATCGGCAGAGAGAAGGACTCTCGCTGCTGACTATAAAAAGCAAAGTGCGCGCTACAATGTATCGTTGAGTCATTTTGTCAAACGAAGTCATTTGAAGCATGTCAGGAAGAGGCAAACAAGGCGGAAAGACCCGGGCCAAGGCCAAGACTCGTTCATCTCGGGCCGGCCTTCAGTTCCCAGTCGGCCGTGTTCACCGGCTGTTGAGAAAAGGCAATTATGCCGAGCGGGTGGGAGCCGGAGCTCCAGTCTACCTGGCCGCGGTGCTCGAGTATCTGACCGCCGAGATCCTGGAGTTGGCCGGCAACGCTGCCCGGGATAACAAGAAGACTCGTATCATCCCCAGGCACCTGCAGCTCGCCGTGCGCAACGACGAGGAGCTCAACAAACTGCTCGGAGGGGTCACCATCGCCCAGGGCGGTGTCCTGCCCAACATCCAGTCTGTGCTGCTCCCCAAGAAAACCGAGAGCGCCAAATCTGCCAAGAGCAAGTGAGCTCTCCCCTCCACAAAATACTACTGCCCTCACCACTAACCCAAAGGCTCTTTTCAGAGCCACCCACTTCATCTAAACAGCGCTGTATAGCCCCGTGTGTGTGTTTTTGACTAAATAGTGAGATTACATTGTGAAACATAAGAGGGTTTCCCTTGTACACTTCTTTTTCCTCACTTGATTGCCAGGGAAATGATGTGGTGGCAAAAGGGCAGCAATTTTGCGGAGCATTACTGCCCCCCCCCCAATAGGAGATTTTTGTGATGAGAGAAGAGTGGGTCTAGGGACTCAGAGAAACTCCAATCTTCTCAGTGTGTGTATGCGCAGGGAAAAAAAAAAAGAAATCAAATAGAACGGTCTGAAAGTGTGTGATTAGTAGTACTCTCGGGCTACGAAGTGAAGCCCGATCATCATTGTCGTACAAGTCCATTCAACTAGGACGTTTTGCCTGAGCTGCGCGAAGTGGCTTGTGCCCGATGGAAGCAGCACAAAAGCCAGGCTGTCGGGTGACCCGGCGCAGCTAGAGCTTGGCTTCTTTTCGAGGATTAGGTATATAAAGTGATAGGAACCCCCCCTCCAAGATTAAGGGAACAAGGATTTCACTGGCTGCCGCCTGGTAATTGTGTGTTGATATTTGTACATGGGGAAGATGTGTGATGCCCTATTAACAGTGGAGTCATTTGGGGGGTGGGAAATGAAAAAGCAGCACAGCTGATTGTCAGACAGTGTTGGTGGCTCTGAAAAGAGCCTTTTGTGTGAGGGAGTGAGCGAGCGAGCGATGGAGACGGGGAGGAGTGATCTAAGCCCTCTCTCCTCGGATCCTGCGGGCCAGCTGGATGTCCTTGGGCATGATGGTGACTCTCTTGGCGTGGATGGCGCACAGGTTGGTGTCCTCGAAGAGCCCCACCAGATAAGCCTCGCTGGCCTCCTGCAGAGCCATGACGGCTGAGCTCTGGAAGCGGAGATCGGTCTTGAAGTCCTGGGCGATCTCCCGGACCAGCCGCTGGAAAGGCAGTTTGCGGATGAGCAGCTCGGTGGATTTCTGGTAACGGCGGATTTCCCGGAGAGCCACGGTGCCTGGGCGATAGCGATGGGGTTTCTTGACTCCGCCAGTGGCCGGGGCGCTCTTGCGGGCTGCCTTGGTGGCCAACTGCTTGCGGGGAGCCTTCCCGCCGGTGGATTTGCGGGCGGTCTGCTTGGTTCTTAGCAGTTTCAAAATGCCCGCCAAAAGTTCCACATTTTAACTCGGGGACATTCTTTCTCTTACAAAACCTTTCCCACCTCTTATTCGACTTCGTTCTGCCTCCCCTCCTTTTTTTCTTGGCATACTCATTTCCGGAATAGTTCAGCCACAGAAGAGCTACCGGGTTTCGCCCATGGATTTTTTTCCGGCATAGAAACGGACACCGTATGGAGGTCTGGGGATGGGATTGATTCCACACGGTGGCAGCACTGAGCTCGCCAGTTAATCCATGAGTTCCAGTCCTACCCACAGCAAGAGTAAAATACTTGTGCTTGAACATGTGGGGCAGGGGAACAGACAGTGCTCGGTCATATATGCTTCAGCTTTGAAACAACATTATACATTAGGTATTATACTTGGGATTTCCTCTGTGCCATCCTGCTATGCATTCTGGGGGGGGTTATTATACATGGAACTGCCTCTGTTCCATCCTACTATCAATTCTGAGGGGCAAAGCACTGCGTATCTTGACAGCGCTATATAAATAAATGCTGCTGCTGCTGATCTTATGTGTAATTGCCTTTCTGCAATTACACATAACTCTAGTTACGGCTCTTGGTGCCTCATCTTCCAAGTAAAATGACTGATAAGTGAATTTCAGAACACATTTCAACTGAAAGAATAATAGGATCAATGGGGGGGGGGTTGCCGGATGCCGGTTGCCGGTTGCTCTGGTATGTAGGGGATGCTGATACGGAGAAACAATTGTGCATTCTGTTTGAGCCCTGCACACATGGAGACATAAGAGTTTTCAGTTGACATTGAGTCACTTTGGATGCAAAGAATCCTTAGTGGGCAAATGCATGAACAGGGCTCTTTATTTTGCCATGTTTTTGCTGGAGGCCTAGTCATGCATTTGGCACTACATTCTGCCATAATAGCTTTTGAAGGGGAAACAAAATGTATCATACTTACCTTGAGTTTCCTTTCCTGGACATACTCCATGTTGGCACTCAAAGGGATGAAAAAGACAATGAAAAGTTGCTGAACTTTGCAACAGTAAATTGCTGCAATATTATCCAGGAGACAGTTAGCACCTAGTTTTCCTCCCAACTGTCATAAAGCTTGCTATGTCCAGGCGGGTGCTGATCTTGTCAACCTCCAGGGCAAAGGGAGAATTGCATCATACTTACCTTGCTTTTCCTTTCCTGGATATACTCCATATGGGAACTCACCGGGATATCCCCGCCCCCAAGCCCCATCAGAAGGACCCTCACCAAAGTTTTGAAAGCCACCTCCCAATTCCGCGTTGTCTTTGTTACGAGCTATAAGACAAAAACAAAGCATCTGGAGGCCATGGAGCCAATTTTTACCTCAGGAAAAGAAGAAGCAACCATCCATGCATTTTTTCTTGGCTTTGGGAAATTCAAGGTCTTCCCAGCAGTCCTCTAGGTCATAGGGGGAAGGCTACAGGCCCTTTTCGTGGAGAAAGGGTCAAGCTGCCTTCCCAAGATGGGAAAACGGTGAAGTCATCCCAGCCTAGCAAGAAATCATCCTGACTATTAGGCATGGGCGAATAAATTCGCCATGGTTAAATTCGCGGCAAATTTCTGCGTTTCGCCGCGGGCAAATTTCTCGCGAAATTGCGGCAAAAATTCGCCTCGCGACTCGTTTCGCCGCGCGTCGAAATTTTCGTCGCGCGACGTGCCGCGACGCCGCTAATGCGCGTCAAAACAAAAAGACGCGCGACAAACTAAACATCACCCACAGCAGCCAATAAGATGTGAGCCATCCCTGAGCCATCCCACTGGCTATATAAGGAGCTGCAGAGGCGGCCATTACTCGTGGCGTTTCTGGTAGAGGTAGAGAGAGCAGGATAGTGAGAGATTTGTTTGTGATTTAGCTAGTGGAGTTTGTTGTAGAGAGCTTTTTTTTTCTGAGTCAGTGCAAGTGGAGGTTGTGGATTTCAGTTTACTGTTTTCCCTCTTCTGCTTGCCTGCTCACCACCCAATAGCCCTTTTTAGGTCTAACTGTCTTTGTCTTTGTCTGTGCTGGTGTGTGTACTCCTTGTGGGTGCACACTTCTGCTGAGGGACTTAGTTGAGGGTTTTATTTTTTTTCTCCTTTCCTTCCCCGAAATATCCAAACCCCCCCTTATATATATTTTTTTTTTTTAAGTTTAGTTGCCCAATATGACGGGCCGTGGGAGAGGGGGATGGGTGGTGGTGGTGGAAGAAGGGTGGGTTAGGGATGGGTGGTGGTGGTGGTGGTGGGAAGAAGGGTGGGTTAGGGAGGGGTGGCCGAGGAAGAGGCCGTGGTGCTGGCCGTGGGCATCCAACCCCACAACAGCCCAGCCCATGTGCCATGCCCAGTCTGGGCACTGTAAATCAGTCGCAGCACAAGCTGCCATCAAAGCAGCTGCCATCACAGCAGCAGCTGCAACAACAACAGCAGCAGCAGCTGCAACAACAGCAGCAGCAGCCGCAACAACAGCAAGCAGCAGCAGCAAATGCCACAGCAGCAGTGGCTGTGGGTCGCCAGCAGCGGGCAACTGGTCCACGTAGGACTGTGCCCGATTTTTTTGCCACTGCTTCGCGGACCCATACGCTCGCAGGCAGAGAGCAGTGGTAGACTGGCTGACCCAGGCTACCTCATCTGCAGCGGGCACCAGTGAGCTGCAGGAGGTGGCATCACCTGCTAGCTCAGTGTGGGATGACACCCCATCCCTCTTATTTTGATCCTGAGGTGGACTTGGGCCCAGACACCCTGGATCTTTTTGATGATCAGGCAGGAATGGGGGGGGCATTCATTGTCTGATGAAGAGGAGGAGGTGGTCATGTCACAGCCCACATCAGTAGGGGATATTGGCCAGGTCCCCTTATGGCAGAGGCAGCAAGTTGCTGGTGTGGGGTCAGACACCAGCATGCTGGATGTGGGTATTGATGCCATGTATGAGGCAGGGTCTGGTCTGGGGGAGGACGATGACAGGGACAGACCCTGGGAGCCGGCTCCAGAGGATAACAGTAGCAGTTCAGGGGGGAATTGTTTGTTGTTGATGAGGATGAAGAGCCGGCTCCACGACCACTGCTAGGGGGGCAGGCAACAGGGCAGCACTGCGCCTAGGTCCAAAGCCTATGTGCGTACGGTTGGGGACCATCCTCAACCCTCCACAGCAGGCAAGGCAGTGGCCCGCACTTCAGCAGTGTGGGCTTTTTTCACGTGCCAGGCAGAGGACCAGGCAGTAGCAGTGTGCCAGCTCTGCCGGCAGACGGTTCGAAGGGGGCAGGCAGGGTCACATATGGGAACATCAGCTTTAAGTTCCCATATGAAACGTCATCACAGGATGACATGGGAGCAGCACCAAAGTGGCAGGGCACCGGGTGGCAGTGGTGCTTCCTGTCCACCTCCTCCCATTCCTCAGGGAAGAGGTGCTAGCTCCCCAGACCCTGCAGCAAGTGAAGAGGATTCTGGGGCTCACAGTCGGAGGCAGCCACTGTGTAGCTCAGCCTCTTCTGCAGCCTCCTCCTCCTCAATGCGGCCCCTGTCCCGCCAGGTTTCCCTCCCCAGTTCCTCAGCCGCAAGACGCCTCTCTCCCCCAGCCACCCCCAAGTGCAGAGGCTTAATGGCTGCCTGGCAAAGCTTCTGGCAGTGCAGCTGCTGCCCTATCAGCTAGTCGAAGCAGCCCCCTTCCGACAGCTGATGGCTTGCGCTGCCCCTAACTGGCGGATCCCCAGCCGCCATTATTTTGCCAGGAAGGCCGTCCCTGCCATCCACCAGCATGTGGTTGAGAATGTGTCCCTGTCGCTGGATCATGCTGTTGGCGGCAGGGTGCACTGCACCACTGACACGTGGACCAGCAGGCATGGGCAGGGAGGTACATAACCTACACTGCGCACTGGGTCACCCTCATGAGTGCTGGGGAGGGTGCAAGCCGGGGCGCTCCCCTCAGGCTACAGGTGCCCCCGTGGGGTACAGGGCAAACCCCACATGTCCACTTCCTCCTCCTCCTCCTCCACTATGGATGAGCCACCCCTGAAGCGTCCCCGCAGTTACGCTTCAGTGCAGCACAGGCGATGTCAGGCTGTGCTGCAACTCCTCTCCCTGGGCGAGAGGAGTCATACTGCACCTGAGCTCATGGCTGCCTTCCAGACTCAGGTGCAGCGGTGGTTCACTCCCCGCCAGCTCCAAGCAGGTAATATTGTTTGCGACAACGGTCGCAACCTGCTGGCCGCCATCCGCCTAGGGCACCTGACCCACATGCCTTGCTTTGCACATGTCCTCAACCTTGTGGTGCAGCGCTTCCTCAAGAGCTACCAAGGGTTGGGTGACATGCTGGAGAAGGTACGTAGGGTATGTGCCCATTTTCGCAGGTCCCCCACCGCCAGCGCGTCTTTGGCACGGATGCAGCGGCAGCATAGTCTGCCACCCCACCGGCTCATCTGTGACCTGCCGACGCGCTGGAATTCCACCCTGCACATGGTGGAGCGCCTCGTAGAGCAGCGCTGGGCGGTCAGCAATTACCTGCTGGAGCACAGTGCCAGGGGTACTCAGGGGGCGGATTTGGGTTCTTTAGTGCAGAGCAGTGGCAGCAAATGAGGCAGCTCTGCCAAGTACTTGCCCCCTTTGAGCAGGCGACACGCTTTGTTAGCAGGGACAATGCGTGTCTTAGCGATGTCATACCCCTGGTGTTCCTCCTCAAGCGCACGTTGGATGGGCTGCTAGAGGAGGGTGACGTGCCTGAGGAGGAGGAGGAGGAGAGTAGGCCCCGTAGGCAGGCAGAGGGGGCTGAGGAGGAGATGGTGCCTGATGAGGAGGATGAGGGAGAGGAGGACTGGGTGCCTGCGCAGCATGGGGAGCAGGGCACATGCCACCCAACCACCCCAGCTATTGTCCGCGGCTGGGAGGGTACAGAGCAGGGGCAGGTCGAGCCAGATGACCTGCTGCATCTGGAGGGCAGTCAAGAAGAGGTTGGTCGGGGGCACCTCTTTTACATGGCTGCCCATATGCAGACTTGCCTCCGAAGCGATCCCCGGGTCTGTTCTATCAAAGACCGGGAGGATTATTGGGTGGCTACTTTGCTTGACCCACGGTACAAGGGAAAGGTGGGGGAGTTCCTTGTACCCAGCCAGAGAGAGAGGAGGATGGGTCAATTGAGGAAGGCTCTGTGCTCAAAATTAGTGGAGGCCTTCCCCCAGTCTGACACTTCTCAGGCCTCCACTACTCCACACACCCAGCAGAGACGGGGGCCTAGCAGCAGCAGCAGCAGCAGCAAGGGCGGAGATCTCATGGGTGTGTGGAAGAGCTTTTTCGAGCCTCAACGGCCAGCAGCAGGCCCAGTCAGCACCCAAAGCCACCACCAGCAGCGGGTGGAGCATATGGTGGCTGACTACATGGGGTCAGTCAGTAGGGATGTAGCGAACCGCCGATAATGTGTTCGCGAACGCCGTTCGCGAACACCGGCAAAAAATGCGAACAGTTCGCGAACAGTTCGCGAACTTCGAACATCCGAAAATCGTTCGATTCGAATGATCGAAGGATTTTAATCGTTCGATTTTAGCGACCGAATGGTCGAATGGTCGAACGATTTTGACGCGAACGCCTATTGGCGAACGTCGCGCGACGTTCGCGAACTTGCGGCGGACGCGAACAGCCGATGTTCGCGCGAACAAGTTCGCCGCAGAACAGTCCGCGACATCCCTATCAGTCAGCGTGCAGGATGCCATTCGCCCTGACGATGACCCCATGCATTATTGGGTCTCGAGGCTCGACCAGTGGCCAGAACTGGCACAGTACGCTCTGGAGATGCTGGCTTGCCCCCCTGCCAGTGTCCTGTCAGAGCGTGTCTTCAGTGCCGCAGGTGGGGTGGTCACTGAGAAGCGGACACGGCTATCCACTGGCAGCGTGGATAAGCTGACATTCATTAAAATGAATGAGGCATGGATAAGCGGGGATATCCAAGTGCCCATTGCAGACAGCAGAGACTAGCCTCCTCTCCTCCTTCTCCTCCACAGATTTATCCTCCTCTCTCCATTGCTGCCCATACTCTCCTCCTCAGTAGTATTGCCCATTCCCCATCTGTCTGCACCTGCTGCCCTTGCTGCTGCTGCTGCTGCTGCTGCTGTAGCCTGCTACTAGCCCTAGTAGTACTGCTGCTGTGCTGCATTGTCGGCAATTTTTTATGGTGGGGGCCTATCAAAGCTCCTACTGCTATCGTAGATACTACTGCTGCATTGTCGGCACATTTTTTTAGTAGTTGAGGCCTAACATGGCCTCTAAATATGTTTCTTCGAATACTGCCACATTGTTGGCTAATTTCTTCTGGTTGAGGCCTAACATGGCTTCTAAATATGTTGCTTATAATTTTGCCGCTAAGTTGGCTAATTTCTTCTGGTTGAGGCCTAACATGGCTTCTAAAAATGTTTTCTCAAATACTGCCACAATGTTGGCTAATTTCTTCTGGTTGAGGCCTAACATGGCTTCTAAATATGTTGCTTATAATTTTGCCGCTAAGTTGGCTAATTTCTTCTGGTTGAGGCCTAACATGGCTTCTAAAAATGTTTCTTCGAATACTGCCACATTGTTGGCTAATTTCTTCTAGTTGAGGCCTAACATGGCTTCTAAATATTTTTCTTACAATTTTGCGGCTAATGTCTTCTGTTTGGGGCCTGCCTCATTTAATTCTTCTGGCTCTAATATTGAGTTGATTAAAAGTTACAAGTTACAAATGACTGTTGCTGCCACTGCTGTTGCTATTAATGCCTCGTTATTTGGCAAAAGTCTTCTCTGTTTGGGGCCTGCCTCATTTAATTCTTCTGGCTCTAATATAGAGTTGATTAAAAGTCGCAACATGACTGTTGCTGACGCTGCTGTTGCTGCTAATGCCTCGTTATTTGGCAAAAGTCTTCTCTGTTTGAGGCCTGCCTCATTTAATTCTTTTGGCTCTAATATAGAGTTGATTGAAATTTACAACATGACTGTTGTTGCCGCTGCTGTTGCTACTAATGCCTCATTATTTGGCAAACGTCTTCTGTTTGGGGCCTGCCTCATTTAATTCTTCTGGCTCTAATATAGAGTTGATTAAAAGTTACAGCATGACTGTTGTTGCTGCTGCTGTTGCTACTAATGCCTCATTATTTGGCAAACGTCTTCTGTTTGGGGCCTGCCTCATTTAATTCTTCTGGCTCTAATATAGAGTTGATTGAAATTTACAACATGACTGTTGTTGCCGCTGCTGTTGCTACTAATGCCTCATTATTTGGCAAACGTCTTCTGTTTGGGGCCTGCCTCATTTAATTCTTCTGGCTCTAATATAGAGTTGATTGAAAGTTACAACATGACTGTTGTTGCCGCTGCTGTTGCTACTAATGCCTCATTATTTGGCAAACGTCTTCTTCTGGCTCTAATATAGAGTTGATTGAAAGTTACAACATGACTGTTGTTGCCGCTACTGTTGCTACTACTGCCTCATTATTTGGCAAACGTCTTCTGTTTGGGGCCTGCCTCATTTAATTCTTCTGGCTCTAATATAGAGTTGATTGAAATTTACAACATGACTGTTGTTGCCGCTGCTGTTGCTACTAATGCCTCATTATTTGGCAAACGTCTTCTGTTTGGGGCCTGCCTCATTTAATTCTTCTGGCTCTAATATAGAGTTGATTGAAAGTTACAACATGACTGTTGTTGCCGCTGCTGTTGCTACTAATGCCTCATTATTTGGCAAACGTCTTCTGTTTGGGGCCTGCCTCATTTAATTCTTCTGGCTCTAATATAGAGTTGATTGAAATTTACAACATGACTGTTGTTGCCGCTGCTGTTGCTACTAATGCCTCATTATTTGGCAAACGTCTTCTGTTTGGGGCCTGCCTCATTTAATTCTTCTGGCTCTAATATAGAGTTGATTAAAAGTTACAACATGACTGCCGCTGCTGATGCTACTAATGCCTCATTATTTGGCAAAACTCTGGTGGGTGTCTATCAAGGCTCCTACTGCTGTTGCTGACACTACTGCTGCATTGTCGGCAATTTTTTTTTGTAGTTGAGGCCTATCATGGCTTCTAAAAATGTTTCTTCGAATACTGCCACATTGTTGGCTAATTTCTTCTGGGGGTTGAGGCCTAACATGGTTTCTAAATAGGTTGCTTGTAATTTTGCCGCTAAGTTGGCTAATTTCTTCTGGGGGTTGAGGCCTATCATGGCTTCTAAAAATGTTTCTGCGAATACTGCCACATTGTTGGCTAATTTCTTCTGGGGGTTGAGGCCTGCCTCATTTAATTCTTCTGGCTCTAATACAATTGATTACAACAATGCTTGCTGCTTGGTTGTCAAATGTATTCACACTATTATTACCCCTGAAACGACTGCGGCCAAAAGTCCTTTGCCTCAGTCATTATTCTTTCTTTTGAAATGATAGGAGTGCTCTAAAAAATGTATACAGGGAGGGCATGTGTGTGTAGCAGTAACTGAGTGGAACATAGGTGCGAATTGCTCTTCCCATTGATTCCAAAGCAAAACATGGCATATATACATTCATCACTGTGTACAAAAGTAAGGGAAATGTTTTTAATGGTAGTCCCAAAGCCATGTCTGGTCTGGGAGTCAAAATAGGCCCTTGCATTCAAATTACACAGAGGCCCAAACAGGCCTCAAACATCAGCCCAGTAAATTTGACTGGAAACCAACCAACCTGGCAACCCTGGGTGACACAAACATAGCCATAAACTCTACTTAAATTCATGCTGTAAGTAATAATTTAGATTGAATTTGTCCTCTATGAATGCTTTTGTCCTTGAGTTAAATAAACGAGACAACACAGTTTGCTTAATGGAAAGAGGAATTTCATTCCTAGATGATGTCCATCTTACATCCCACTTTCAGCTGCATCTGTTATTTTGCAACTTTCAACTTCACAAGCAGTCTTGTCCCAGTTTGCTGTCCATAACCTTCAAAGAGAACAAACGCCATCCTTTGTTTCGAAACACTTTACACAACGTATTCATAGATCCAGTGCAAAGCCCTTAAAGGGGTGGTTCACCTTTAAGGTAACTTTTAGTATGCAATAGTATGGCAAATTCTAAGCAACTTTTAATTTGGTTTTACTTATTTGCCTTTTTCTTCTAAGTTCAGACTCTTTGCAGCTTTTAAATGTGGGTCAATGAGTTGACCCCAACTAAAAAGCAAATAATATGTCAGGCTACAAATGTATTGTTAGTCATTGCTACTTTTTTACATTTAGGCCTCTCCTATTCATATTCCATTCTCTTATTAAAATCAATGTATGATTGCTGGGGGAATAATGTTACTTCTAATAGTGCCTAATTGCCAAATATAGTGTGACTTAATATCATAATTTATTTTAAAAAATCAATGTATTTGAGTGTAGTCAATTTATCAATTTCGTCGCCGTCGCGACGAGTTTCGTCACCGGGCGACGAGTTTCGTCGCCGCGCGACGAGGTTCGGCGCGCGCCATATCAAAACTGTGTTTGCGCATGCGCGCGCGCGTCATGTGACGCGCGTCGTGCGCGCGCACGCGTCATGTGACGCGCTTCAAAAATGGGCGTCACCACTATAAATAGCCCCGCCCGTGCTTACATTGGTAGGAGTGCAGTTTGAAAATGGCAGGACCTGGCATGATGAACAGGGACCAGCTAAGGTACTTCGTCAGGTACCTGCACCAGGAGGGATACGACAATATCCCTCCTGGAGTGAGAGGAATCCAGGCGCTCCGAAGGAGCATAATGGAACGGCTGAGGCGCAGGCTGCGGAGGGAGTACCGCCTGCGCTTAAGTTTGCGGGAGCTCCAGAGGATCTGGAGCGATCTCAAAAGACGCCACAGCGTATTTGTAGATGAGCTGCGCGTGGAGGTGGAAGGTAGAGTTATTTAAAAAGAAAACATCTTATAATGATTTGCTATTTTACAGCAAAAATGTATTTAAGTGAATACTGTAATTAGGATTGGAACAGTTGACTTTGACTGACTGACATAATTGCAGACAAGTTAAATAACAAGTAAATGAGCTGTCAAATGGAGATTATTTAAACAGATTATAATAGATTTATTTAAATGCAATACATGAGTTTCCCTTCTTAACTACAATAAAGCCACTTGATTCCCATTTATTTTGGTATTTTGGAGCAAATGTGTATTTGTTTAGGCCTGTGACAAGGCTAATAAGAATTTTACTTCACATAAAGGTAGATTTATTTAAACGGAAAAAATAGGTTTCCCTTCTTAACTACAATAAAGCCACTTGATCAGGCTCGGATCTGTGGAAAGGTCACCAAGGCCCGGGCCTAGGGCTGGAAGATTTTAGGGTGGCGGCATGCTGCCCAACCACACCCATATTGGTTCAGAAAAACTGGGGATGCACAGGAGATACAATAGTTTCCCATGCAGCAATCCCCATTGCTCCTGTCCAGATGATAAAAATTTGCCCGAATAAAGGGGAGGGGACAGGGGCGACGAATGGCAGTGGGCCTAGGGGTGCCTACTATGTAAATCTTGCCCTGCACTTGATTCCTATTTATTTTGGTATTTTGGAGCAAATGTGTATTTGTTTAGGCCTGTGACAAGGCTAATAAGAATTTTACTTCACATAAAGGTAGATTTATTTAAACGGAAAAAATAGGTTTCCCTTCTTAACTACAATAAAGTTAATTTTCCTGTAGTTACAACATGACACCTTATCCTGTATAATTTATACTGTACAAATGCAATTGCTGCGTTACTCAAACTGAAATTTATTCATTGCCAGCTGAATGGATCCAAGATGATCCTGATGATGATGGGGATAATGTCCCACCACCACCACCACACCACACCTGACCAGGCAGCACCGCCTCCACCTGATGAGGCAGCACCGCCTCCACCTGATGAGGCAGCACCGCCTCCACCACCTGACCAGGCAGCACTGCCACCTGTCCAGGCGGCACCACCACCTCACCAGGCGGCACCACCACCTCACCAGGCGGCACGACCAGCGGACGACCAGGGGCTCAGTGTAGGCACTCAGACAGAGCATGCCTACTACGACCAGACTGAGCTCCTGGTCACCCTGGTCCACCAAGTTAATGCCATGCGGCAGGAGCTGGGAGAGCTCAGGGACATGGTTGAGTCCGGGCAGAGGGTAGTTCCTCCTCCTCCTCCTCCTCCACTTTAATTTATTTATTTAATCTTGCAGCACCGTTGTGCTATGTTGTAAATTAAAAAAATTTTTTATATCTCTATATTTTGAGTTCATTTTCATTTGACTAAACTAATACTCACATGATACTTGGAATTGTTTGGATTCTAATAACACAACGATGACTATTCTTATTCGTAGTCATTAAAATTACATTACATAGTATTTCAGAATCATTACAATAACATGATGTAAATATAAGGTTCATTCACATAAACATATGGTTTATTCATTTTTATCTGAGATACAAAGCATCCAGATACTATCTGTTCAGATTTATTAGTTGTACTTGTGTTAGTAATCTACTATTAGATATATAAAGTACAGATGGTACTTTTGGTTAAACGGAGATATAGAGTAGTAGTAGATACCATTACCAGTTGACCAGAGGTAATGTGAAAAAATCCACAAACGTTAAAAGTTTAAGAAACTTGCAAAATGGGAGCCATTTTTTCAAGATAGGAGTACTCTAACAATGCAGGGCATGTGTGTAGCAGTATACTAAGTGAAACACGCATGTGTATTGGTCTTCCCATGGAGTCCAATCCAATTCAGCACATTCAGACACAAAGCATTTATCATCACAGACTACAAAGCTTGAAACTAAGGGGAAAATTTTTATTTGTAGGCCCAAAGATGAAAAAAGGTTATACAAACAAAACACCCATAGAAGATGGGCTTCATCAAATTGCACTGCGCGTCAAAAATAATGTCGCGCGTTAAAACACTTACTTGCGTCCGCGACAAAATATTTTGACGCGCGACAAAATCGGGCCGCGTGACTCGTTTCGCAAATTTTTCGCCGTTTCGCGAATTTCGCTGAAAATTCGCGAATTATTCGGCGAAGCGAAACGCGACAGATTCGCCCATCACTACTGACTATTCATCCCCAGTAGGGAGGGGTGGGGCTCAGGTTGGCACGTATCTCCAAGGTATGGCTTTCCACCATTTCAAACCAGTGGATTCTGGAGGAGTATGTAACCGAGTCACCCTGGTGCCTTGATTACATTCATTTTTTATTAAAGCTTTATGAATCATGTCCTGAGTCAGCTAGTGACTAGATTGAGCTGAGCCAAAAGTGCAGCTATGAAGTGAGCCTCAGCCGCAATGCACTCTTCATTACCTATGCTTGCCTTCCGGATTGCTGCTTTACAACATTTATTATAGTGTTTATATTAATGACATGTAAAGTTTTGTTTTTCACCTTATGTTTTTCTAAAGCAGTTTTGAATTTTTTTTTTCTTTTTTTTGGGCAGCTGTTATAATTGATAAAACAGTTGCTAATATTCTAAATATACTGCTGATAAATGTATCAACTAAATGTAGCAACTGATGTAGCAAATTGGTAGCTCAGTAATCCAGAATAGGCCCACTTTGGCAGTCCATCTGTTTTTTTTTTTTTTTTTTTATGCAACTAAAACTTCCCTACAAGCCAGGCATTCAAAAATAAATACCTTCTAAAGGCCAGTTGGACCCGGAAGCAACATCAAAGAAAGGTTTATGATGTGGAGAAGAATAACAGCAGCCTCAAACTGGCTCCAAGGCAGGATTTACATAGCAGACGCCCCTAAGACCGCTGTCATTTGCTGCCCCTCCCCTCCGTTTTATTCAGTCGAATTTTCCTCATCAAGACCGAGCAATGGGGATTGGCGTACAGGAAATTTAAGAACTATCTTATCTCCTGCGCCTCCCCAGTGTTTCTGAACCAATGTGAGTGTGGTTGGGCAGCATGCAGTCCCCTAAAATCCTGCAACCCTAGGCCCGGTCCTTGGTGGCCTCTCCAAAAATCTGGGCCTGGCTGGATCTCAAGGGCTTGGTCAGCAAGGAAACCCTTGTCCAAGTGAAAGGGAGCGGTGCCTCCAGCTCCTTGGAGCTCAACAAGAAGCAGCTGCAGGGCAAGGAGAAGGCTGCCAAGAAGAAGACGCCGGCAGTAGACAAAGCCAAGAAACCAGCAGCCACAAAAGCGGCCAAGTATCCGAAAAAGCCAAAGAAAGTCTCCGCAGCCGGCAAGAGCCCAAAGAAGGTGAAGAAACCCGCGAATGCAGTAGTAGCAGCAAAGAGCCTGAAAAAAATCCCAAAGCTGCCAAACTCAAGAAGGTGTCCATGAGCCCCGCAAAAAAAGGCCGCCGTCAAGCCCAAAGCAGCAAAACCCAAGAAAGCCATCCCAAGAAGAAAGGAGCTTAGTCACCAATGGTCAATTGAACCAAAGACTCTTTTAAGAGTCACCATACCCACTCTGAAAGAGTATATATATATATATATATATATGTATATGTGCAGCAAAGTTTCTGTAGAACCATCTGAAAACATCTGAACTTGTGAAATGTGTTTTGAAGGTGAAAAAACTCTCATGTAACAGAAGCACCAGCAACCTTAAAAAGAAAAGGTTGAGCCACAGCAAAAAAGTGCGGGGAAACCCCAATAACGGCGCATAGATTTCCTCTTTCAGCATTTTAAGCAGAATGGCATTTCTTTCCCCTATGCAACCCCTTCAGGTGACTGCTTTCTGGATATAGATACTATCATCGGGTTGTCTGAGGCCATGGCAAGCATGCAAACTGCGTATTGTGTGGATGTCATGCAAATACCAGGTCCATTGCCCCTTTTGGGATCTGCCAAAGTTGTCCCCGGATTGAAAGTGGTAACTAAAGGCTGCCCGTAGTCGGCAGGATTCGAACCTACGCGGGGAGACCCCAATGGATTTCTGTCATGGATGTATACACCCAAAGAACTCCATTTGGGCTTGAACCACAAGTTTCTCAGTTAACAGCAGAATGTGCTAACGGTTTCTTCTAAAGTGATTTTTGGGCTGGTTCTGAAACTTCATTTGTGTTGCACATCACAAAACAGCAGGTTCCACCGAGATTTGAACTCGGATCACTGGATTCAAAGTCCAGAGTGCTAACCATTACACCATGGAACCAGCAGCTTAGGGGGCCAACATCGAATGCAGCCACCTAGACCGTGTAATAAAAGCTATTAATGAAGAAAAGAAAAGAAAAAAGAAAACAGTAAACGAACAACAGGGCAGTATTTGTTGTGTGTCCAGAAGCAAGGTAGGGCTTAATGGGGTTTGATATCACTCCAACTTGCAGTGCAGCAGTAAAGAGTGACTGAATCTTATCAGAGCACAAGTCACATGGCTGAGGGCAACTAGGGAACCAACAACATGTCTAGCCCCATGTCAGAATTCAAAACGAAAGAAACAGTAACAGCAGAAAATTGGATGTCTTTTAAAGTCATGAAACTAGAATGTACTGTTGTGCTGCACTGTTAAAACTGACATGGTAGTGATAGGGAATAATCCAAAGACCGGAGATCACCGAGGTAAAAGGAATAATCCAAGTTTATTATTTATATAATAAACATACACGAGCTCCGTGGGTTCTGATACACAAGTAGGTCAGAACTAAGAAACAAAAGATTGACCACACATTATATACCCTTCAGGAAAGGAACTTCAATGGGAAAAGGCCTCTCTAGGGAGAAAAGGGAGTATTGCCAAGTATCTATCATAGTGTCTCAGTGTACAATTATCTAGTGTTAGCTAGCTATGTGAACGAGAAGGGAGTAACATAGTGGGAGAGCTTCAAGGCCAGGGCACCTGCTAGAAGCAAAAGGATAACATAACATACTACTGATAAGGACCTTCTCAGATGGCACACTGTCTCCTGGGTAGTCTTGAAACAGTTCATAGAAGGGCCCCATGGGCACTTTGAAACTGCTCAGTCTACCTTGGAGGGGGGCTTAGGAATGCGAGGGGCCATCTAGGGCCTGCAAGACTTTTCCTTCCACAATCCCCCGTTTTGTCAGTTCTTCTGACAACCATAATACAAAACAAACAATTAAACATAGCATACCTTATAAATGCAATGCATACAACCTATATGAGAATGCATCTGGTATATAATGTTCATACACTGTGGTGGTTCATTGAAGTCAATTTTTAGACTTTTAGTGTTCTTAGGATAGAACAGAACAGGTTTAGAAGAGCTTGCTTTTAGAAAAGAGTGAGACAATAAGGAGGTACAGCAAGAACAACAGCAACAAATGGTGTTAGGTAGACAATAGATGACTAGGAGGATGACACCAACACAAACGAGGACATACAGAATGGTATGGAAAATCTTAGCACTGATATCGTGGAACCATGTGGATGGGTCCAACCAGGGGAAGATGGATTGTTCCTTGTGATTGGTTAAAAAGGTGTCCTTCCTCTGCTAAACCTTTACCAGGTGATTGTCATCAATGTAATTACAACTGTACCTAACCCTCCTTGACTAGCTGGAAGATAATCTAACACTAAACAATGCGGCAGAACTTCCTTCTTCAATTGTTGGAGTTCATGACTTACTATCTTCAAACTGTTGTCATATTCATTAGTAATGTTATCAAGCAACAACATACTAGACATAAGGCTAAAGGCTTTCTTAATGCAACATCTATTTACCTCAGGGGAAGTTAAAGAGAGCTCTTGCCTTACCTTTAAAGATGCACGCTTCATTAGGAAGTGTGCTGGAATCTGAGCTATCTTAATATCTTTAGCTTCCATATACCAGGTGGGATGAAGCAATTTAGCAATCATACATACACCATGGGAGCCTTTTGGTAGCCACGGATAGGCACATTCACCACAAACAAAGTAATAAGGTGAAGGTAAAGTGTAAGGAGGTATAGATGATTAGCGGAACTGTTGATACAAAGGCCATCAGAACATAAGTGTACCAACTTACCAATATCCTTGGGCGACACCGTTTTATGAAACTGGAGAAGTGTCAAATTACCCCAAGGCCTGTTAACTATATCCTGACAGGATAGAGATTCTGCTACGTATGTTATACTGCGAGCTGACAAAGGATAATGTGTACATATCCATCAATCAGTAATAGTTTGGATGCTGTTATAACATACATTTTAACAAAAGCATTATCATTAGGCTCAAACAGTTATGAAAAGTCTCTTTTGACAACCTTAACCTGATCGGTTGACGACATATTAGCCTCCGAAGTTGGTGAGGCTGCTGTTTGTTTGTCGTTGCCTGCAGGCTTTATGAGTGCTATCGTCAGCACAGCAACGAAGATAATGATGTGCAGTACGGAGACACAGATGATAAGTCTTTTATCTGGCTTTGGGCCAAAGCATCTGGCACACAGAGACATGATGGTGCTGCTGAGGATCTTCACCCGATGGGGACCTACGTCTTTTGCACTGCACGTTAGGGTCCCTGGGACTTAGGTGGTGGAGGGAAAGAGGCGTTATTATGTCCTACAATTCCCCCCACTTACACCGCAGGTGGAAGTTGAGATTTCGGTTTCCCTTCAACCTTTACAGCTGTTTCTGTGACTAGGAGTACCTGGAATGGTCATTTTCAGCGAGGTTGAAGATCTGTGGCACTGTGTCTCCTTATGAGGATCCAATCTCCTGGAATGAGATCATGTGGTTCCAGAACATCCGCTGGATCTGGTAATGAAGAATAAACTCGAGAACACAATTTGGTCAGTTCCTTATGTAACTGAGAAACATATTCAGTCATTCGTCCATAGTTCATGCAAAGATAATGAGTAGAAGGAAAGTACTGAGCCAAGCGTGCTTGTCTCCCAAACAATATTTCATATGGGGAGAGTTTACTTAGCCTTTGGGGAGTGTGCATGACAGACATAAGCACTATATCAAGGGCATCTGGCCACACAAGTTTAGTCTCTGCACAGACTTTACTTAGCCTGCTTTTAAGAACACCCTTTAGACTTTCCCACTAGCTTGGGGATGATATGGTGTGTAACATTTGATGAATCCCAATGTCTTTGTGCAGATTAATTACATTACCTGTCCCATGAAACGTGTACCTTGATCAGAGGATAATACCTCAGGCAGTCCATAACTGTAGACAATCTCTGCAATTAACTCATTAGCTATAGCTTCATCTGAAGCTTTTACAATGGACCCAGGGAATTGGTCAACACAAACAATTACATATGCATGGGTACAACATTTAGGTAACTGTAGGAAATCTATCTGCAATATCTGAAATTGTTACATTGGTTTAGGTCAGTGTTTGATAGGTGTTGGAATCGTCTTACCTAGATTATATTGCAAACAAATATAACATAATTATACATACTTGGCTGCAATAGACGAGAACCCGGGGGCAAACCACATTCCTGACACTACATCACATATCCCCCCATAAAAAGTGTGGGTGAGATCATGTGAGGCAGCAACCAAATATGGTAACAGAGCACGGGGTGCAACAGGGCAATCACCTAAATGCCAAACAAAAACATCACCACTTGGAGTTTGTGTGCATCCGGCTTTAAGCCAATGTTCCTTCTCCTCAGGTTCCATTTGGTCCTGAAGGGCTGATAAAAACAGCACTAGAGGGAACAGGTAGAGTTGGTTCTTTTACAACACATGCTTTAAACATTTTATAACACAATGCTGCTTGCTTTGCAGCTACATCAGCATAGGCATTATCTTGTGCTACAGGGTCAGAGGACCCAGTGTGGGCGTAGTACTTAATGACTGCAACCTGTTTCGGTAGTGGCACTACCGGATGGGCTGCAATAACAACTTCGTTAACTGCTCTGAGATCCTGAACAAACCGCCACTCATTCTTGCCGGGCTTTTTAATTGGCAAGATGGGCATATTTACAGGGCCAATCCTATGGTTGAACACTCCCTTATCAAGTAACCCTTGAATTACGGGGCAAATCCCCTATACCTTTGCCCTGGACAGTGGGTACTGTGAGATTTTGGGGGGGCCCTTTGGGTCTACTTGTATGGACACTGGTGGGATGGATGACATGAACCCAACATCTGTTGGTGAGAAAGCCCACAAATCACTTGAAACACATTGTAATTTAGGAGGTACAGAATCTTCCTCCTCAGAAATTTCCTTTAGTGACAGAAGATTAGTAGTATCTAGTGCATTGGTCATCTCAGACACTTATGGAGGCAGGACAGGCACAAATACTGCATCCGGATTACAGTATATGGTGCAGACTGGTTTAGAAAGGATGTCCCTACCTATGAAACTGTCAGGGATGGAGGCACTTAAAAGAAAGGCAGCTTTTGTGGATACAGGACCAATGGACACTTGCGATGGGCTTGTTTCTGCCATAGGGAGAGGATTTCCTCCAACTCACACTGCCGTGACTACATTACCAGATAATGGCAGGTTTGAGTGAGTCTTTAAAACTGAGTGGGCAGCACCAGTATTCGGTAAACAAAGTTAGGGTCTTTTAATTAATAAACACTTCAATTAGGAGGTCTGGATGGTGATTAGAAGTGTTTGGAAATACTGGTACCGGGGCTGCGTCGCACCTTCAAGCAGGATTTATGAGGGATGCATTGGAATGTGAAGGGGCTGCATCTCCTGCAGGGAAAGGGCTTTCTTTGGGGATATGCACTTATATGCATAATGCCCTTGATTATTACAATTAACACAAACAACTGTCTTTTTGTCACGGTTATCTGACCTGTTCTGCTGTCTGTTAGTTATTGTTTCTGGAGTTTTGGGAATTATCCTGGAAGTTGTTAGACTGTTGCTGAACGAGTAACACCTGCTGGGGCTTAAGACAGGAGTTCTCAACTTGTGGCAACGGCAATTATCTTTTCTAACTTCTTATGCTTCCAGGCAAGACTATGTATGCTGAGGTTACTTTGAGGATCATTTAGTAGTCCTACCACAAAGGTAATAGCATACTGGACAGCAGACTCTTTGGCATCTTGGTTAAATTTGAAAACTATTTCCCAAGAAGCTTCTGAAAGAAAAAAATTGGTGCTTACTGTACTTTTCAGAGCATGTAAACAGACTCCGACTTGGGCTGGGTCAACAGGGTTAGTATCTCAATACATTTTGTCTAACATTTGGTAATCCCCTGGACCACACACTTTGAGTACAAATAATATATTGGTCTAATTAGGCTTATGAGCACCATTGACACACAAGAGTTCCTGTGCAAATTTGTGTGGATTAGTATGGGGCTGTGGAACATCTTGAAAATCCTTCTAAGATCTATGTGTTTTTAGTTAGACGCACTTCTGCAGCGTCCCCCGTCGCCCCCCTTTTTCTCTACTTTGTATTGTACGGGCGGGGTAGAGCTTAGCTGTGGGGCTGGGGACAGCCTGCTTGTCTGTATCTGAGCTATAACTTTCAGAGAACTTATCTCTGAGCTGTTTGTCTTTTTGGTGTCAATTTTTTTTTTTTTTTTTTCACTGTTCTCTATTATCTAACTTAACCCTTCTGCTATCAACTTTTCTTGTTCCTCTCTTTGCTTTCTAGCTTCCTTTGATTCTGAGGCACTTTCCTGACTTTCTAGGGCACATACTTGACCCTTTACCTCTTTTGCTGCCTCTCTCTTGCTCTTAGCTATTACGGGAAAACAACCCATCATAGAGTGGGGAGGCTGACGGCTCTATGTATGCCTTATGAGTTACAACCACTCAAGTCTGTGGGGCTAAAGCTTCTGATATATCACTGCTGTGCTGCGTATGTACTTAAATGCTTGTACTCTTGTCTGGTGATCCCATGTATCGTTGGGAGGAATGGCAAACGACTTACTCTCTGTAAGTGTACTCCACTTAGGCAAGTAAGCCACTACATCTTTGCCATATTCAACAGCAATCACACTACCTGGTGAATGCTCTACAGTCACTCTGCCTAGCGACTGTCTTGCGCTCACTCTCCTTGGTGAACGCGCAGAGGTGATCAGCCTCTGTTCACAATCCTCCCCGCTAGGGCAAGATGCTCCTAACGGAGTCTTACACTCATTCTGGCCAAATGCCTTAGTGAGCCTATTTCATCTCAACTAAAAAAATGCCCTCTTCCCTCAAGTACGCAGACTATCTTGGGTATACTGGGGTCTGACCAGGTAAGTTAGTACAATTCTTATAAGCAGCAAGAGTATAGAAAAGTTAGAACTTTTTCACTTTGCAATTAGTCCCCAATCACATGCACATTCATACAGGACACATGGTTAAGACAAACATAGATACCTCGAGTGATCACATTGGGTCAGGCTGCTTGCACAGCAACACCCTGTCCGTTTGGAACCGGAGAAGAAAGGAGACAGAACAAGGTATGCTTACCCTGTGTGGCCACTCCTGTCCCGTTAGTTCTCCGGGTCCTCACTGTGGATGGGTGAAGTCAGCGTCTTGAGCCTGCCCGCATTATCTCCACCATTTGATAGGGAATAATCCAAAAACCGGAGATCACCGAGGTAAAAGGAATAATCCAAGTTTATTATTTATATAATAAACATACACGAGCTCCGTGGGTTCTGATACACAAGTAGGTCAGAACTAAGAAACAAAAGATTGACCACACATTATATACCCTTCAGGAAAGGAACTTCAATGGGAAAAGGCCTCTCTAGGGAGAAAAGGGAGTATTGCCAAGTATCTATCATAGTGTCTCAGTGTACAATTATCTAGTGTTAGCTAGCTATGTGAACGAGAAGGGAGTAACATAGTGGGAGAGCTTCAAGGCCAGGGCACCTGCTAGAAGCAAAAGGATAACATAACATACTACTGATAAGGACCTTCTCAGATGGCACACTGTCTCCTGGGTAGTCTTGAAACAGTTCATAGAAGGGCCCCATGGGCACTTTGAAACTGCTCAGTCTACCTTGGAGGGGGGCTTAGGAATGCGAGGGGCCATCTAGGGCCTGCAAGACTTTTCCTTCCACAGTAGCTTCAGCAACTCTTCAAAAGTTGATATAAACAAGCTGCTGTGTAGCCAAGGGGGCAGCCATTCAAAGCTGAAGAAGGCGAAAAGGCGCAGGATGCACAGCAGGTAAAAGAAGGGCTATGTAGTATACAACGGGATTCTTCAGAACGGATCTGTTTTCCATAGGGTACCCTGTGCTTGAATGGCTGCCTCCATGGCTACATAGAAGTTTGTTTATATCAACTATAGTCGTGTTTCTGAAGCAAAGACACCAGTTTTACCAGTGCAGGACAACAGTACATTATATTGGCATTCCTTTAAGACACTTTCAGTTTTTGGTGTTACTGTACCTTTAAATCTAAAAATCAGTGCAATGCAGGATTCTGCTGAAGGAGCACTATGCATTGGGATGTCGTTTGATATCGAGTTGTTGCGTTAAAGGCACCTTAAATGAAACCTCTCTAGAACGGAAATGGTTCTCTTTGCTCCGACTAACATCATTAACACCCCGGAAGTGTCCGTCACAGCTAACAATTCCACTATCACCCCATCTCCCCAGGCCCAGTCTCTTGAGGTCATCCTAGATTCTGCCCTGTCCTTCACTCCTCATATCCAGTCACTTATTACATCATGTCACTTCCACCTAAGGAACATATCCAAAATACGATCATTTGTCACCCAAGATGCTGCCAACATTCTTATTCACTCTCTGGTCATATCACATTTAGACTACTGTAACTCTCTTTTAATTGGCCTCCCCCTCCAGAGACTGTCACCTCTCCAGTCCATAATGAACACTGCCGTGAGGCTCACGAGCCTCTGCGACCACTCCTCCTCTGCCAGTCCCTACGCTGGCTTCCGCTACCTTTCAGAATACAATTCAAATGAATGACCCTGACATTCCAAGCACTTCATAACTCTGCCCCACCCTACATCTCTGAACTCATCTCTTTATACTCACCCAACCGCTTACTATGCTCCTCTACTGACCTGCTACTCAACTCTTCTCTCATTACCGTCCTCACATGCTCGCATTCAAGACTTTGCAAGGGCTGCGCCCCTCCTCTGGAATTCCCTCCCACGGTCTGTCCGACTTTCTCCCAAACTTTCTGCTTTCAAAAGATCTCTTCAAATGCACTTCTTTAGAGGAGCCTATCCTGACTCTGCTTAACTACCAAATGCAATACCACACACAGCACTACATCTCTCACTCACTTTATTCTGATTTTGCCCACTCGCACACCCACACCTTGTGTCTTATTCCCTTCCCTTTCGATCGTAAGATCTTTTGCACAGGGCCTTCCCCACCAGTATTGGTTGTGATGAATTGCATACAAAGAACATAGGGAGTTACATACATGTGATTTAGTTGTATAAACACATTTACTTTACAGCGCTGCAAAGTATGCTGGCGTTATATAAATAAATGTGATGATGACGATGACGACGATGATGATGATGATGATTCTGTTATGGGAAAACAACTTTTTTTTTTGGTTTGTTTGTTTAATACAGTCATGTAATATTACATGAAATAGTCATTCAGGGTTATTTGTTAGCTCCTGTATCGGTCGATAAGCCTGCAGGAAGCTCATTTTGGTTGCATAAAAAAAGAGATGCCCTGCCAAAACATTCCTCCAGGCCAGGGATTCAAACAGAAGCAGCATCTTTGACGGCACTGGGGGCAACATCAAAGGGGTTGGTGAGCAACATTTTGCTCATGAGCCACTGGTTTGAGATTACTGCCCCAGAACAAATGGAGCTGGCAGATCATAGATCTGGTTCTTAAGAGGAACACTCATCTAGCAGTTTATTTGCAGCAATCTGTATGAGACACATCTGTTGGATAATGACTTCCAGGTAGAACAGCCAGTGACTGTTAGAGCACAGTAATTGCTGCAAGGGTGTGATGACGTCTACACAGCCAAACATCCTTGATTCTGTTTATGCAAATGTTACAATCGACTTTGCTTCATAGCAGTGCACTAGGGTGGCACAGGGACCTATTGGTGCTGCTGATAGTGGATCTCATGACAAAATACACTGCACATTGCTGGCTCCCACTTGCATGAAGGCTGCAGTCACTGGATTACAGCAGCGTTGGGTTTCTGTGCTACTTTTGCCGCAGTGCAAAGCCCAGGGATTTCTTGTGTAGCTTCCAAACCCCTCACTGTCTCGCTGATGTCTTAGCCCATAACCTTTTCTCTGTCCGAGAAAAGTTCTGGAATAAACAGATGAAAAGGAGCCAGTAAATGGAAAGATTTCAGTGACAATCCCGCGGACTGACAAGAGTGAAGCGGAGCTGCCAGGGGCTGTTTTGGGACAGTCCGTGCAAGCAACGTGCAGACAATGGCTGCCAGGGACACGGGCATTTAGCGGGCAGCTGACTATATCATCGCTGGGCTATTTGGGAAAGTAGATATTAGGAATAACTTTGCTTTTTGAGACGCTGGAAGCACAGAAGGAAAGCTCCCGTAAAAGCCGAATCCAGAAGGTAACTGATGGGCGTGCCTATGTTTTGTCCAATTACAGGGCCATAGCTTATTGCAAGTGAGCCAATCAACAGACAGAAAAGGTTGTATATAAGGAGAAGTGGAGTTGAGCGAGAGGTGTGTTTTATCCTTTCCGGGAAAAAAGAAAGACAGAAAATCTGCGATGGCTGAAGCCGCCGAATCCGCGCCCGCTCCTCCCCCGGCTGAGCCCGCGGCCAAGAAAAAGAAGCAGCAGCCCAAGAAAGCAGCAGCAGCAGCGGGGGCCGCTAAATCCAAGAAGCCCTCGTCTGGACCCAGTGTGTCCGAGCAGATCGTCACAGCCGTGTCCGCTTCCAAGGAGCGCAGCGGGGTGTCTCTGGCAGCGCTCAAGAAGACTCTGGCTGCGGCAGGCTACGATGTGGACAAGAACAACAGCCGCCTCAAGCTGGCTCTCAAGGCTCTGGTCACCAAGGAGACCCTGCTCCAAGTCAAAGGCAGCGGAGCCTCCGGTTCCTTCAAGCTCAACAAGAAGCAGCTGCAGAGCAAGGACAAGGCCGCCGCCAAAAAGAAGGCGCCGCTAACAGCCAAAGCCAAGAAACCGGCGGCAGCAGCCAAGAAGCCAGCCAAGTCCCCGAAGAAGCCCAAGAAGGTCTCGCCAGCCGCCAAGAGCCCAAAGAAGCTCAAGAAACCCGCAAAGGCCGCCAAGAGTCCCGCTAAAAAGCCCAAAGCCGCCAAGCCCAAGAAGGCTGCCAAGAGTCCCGCTAAAAAGACCGCCGTCAAGCCCAAAACTACTGCTGCTGCTGCCGCCGCCAAAAGCCCCGCAAAGGCCAAAGCAGCCAAACCCAAAGTGGCCAAAGCCAAGAAAGCCGCCCCCAAGAAGAAATGAGCAGCTCGCTCGCTCGCTCGCTCACTAGTGGCCCATTCAACCAAAGGCTCTTTTAAGAGCCACCACATCCCCCTAAAAGAGCAGCTTGTTGTCATACAGCGACTTGCGTCTGCCTACCTAATACTTTCTTACTAACACCAGTATCAATCCGGCTCCATGTCGTAGTCGTACTAGTCGTAGTCGTAGTCGTAGTAGTCGTCGTCTGGTGCCACATGTCGCTCTTAACCAGCTCCGACACTGGACGGAGCTTATTGAGTTCTAGGAGAGTCTCTTCTCCGTTAACAATCTGACGTTAGGCTCTCGTTGTCAGGAAGCGTCTTTGAGGACAAACCTGCAATGAATTACACGCACTGCTGGTGCACTTGTTGCCACTTCTATCCTGTACTGCGAGGAATGTTGCGGAAATGTCCCAGTGTATGGAACAATGTGGCAAAGTGCTACTGAAATCTTGAGAGAAGTAACCAACGGGTGAAAGAGGCAGGATAACAAAAGAGCTCAGCTGAGAGCCTCATTGGGGTGCCGCTGGGAAGGGAAGGGAAGGGAGGGGGCTGCAAGTGGTAAACGAGAAAGGAGGAGACGGAGCGATTTGCTTTTGCCGCAAAGGTTGATAAATCAATGAAAACCTCAAGAAAGCCTACTATCCCGGCGGAGGCGATTAGGTCGTATAAGATTTCATGGCGGAATGCCGGAGAGAAAGCGATATGTTACCGGCCTGTAACCACCAGTTGAACGCTGTCATTTTTGGCGGGCTCTTCAAAATAAGCAGCCGTGTTGCGTTCCTATTCTCATGCTGCCAGCCAATGGGAAAGGGGGTGGTGTTTCCGTTCTTGCGGTTCCCTATCAGGTCGTGCCATTCTGTATATGAAGGAGGACGAGAGCGTGGCCCTGCATACTTCAAAGAAATCTTTGAGCGTACAATCATGTCTGGAAGAGGCAAGGGCGGAAAGGGTCTGGGCAAAGGAGGCGCCAAGCGCCACAGGAAGGTGCTGCGGGATAACATCCAGGGCATCACCAAGCCCGCCATCCGCCGCCTGGCACGCAGAGGGGGAGTCAAGCGCATCTCCGGCCTCATCTACGAGGAGACTCGCGGGTGCTCAAAGTTTCCTGGAGAACGTTATCCGCGACGCGTCACCTACACCGAGCACGCAAGAGGAAGACCGTTACCGCTATGGATGTGGTGTATGCTCTGAAGCGCCAGGGACGCACTCTGTACGGATTCGGAGGTTAAAGGCTCGCTTCGGTTTTTTCTGTTTTCCCCCCCTCATCAAAATAACGGCCCTTTTAAGGGCCACCCACCTGTTCCACAAAAGCGCTGGATCTCTTCTCCGTCTGCTGCTTGACTCGTTCCTATAGGTTCCAATCACTCTTCTACTAATCCTACACCTATTGCCTTCCACGGAGCAGCAGCAGACGGTCTCTGCTATTAAGTCTGACTCGATCTGCCCTCAAAAGAAATAATCATAATCAAAGTCTTAAGAGACCGGAGCCCTCTAGAAACTTGATTTGAAGCAGCAACTTTGGGCGGGCTGCTTTCTTTTGTAGAAAAAGATGGGTGGCTTTCAAGGGCTTTCCTTCGAACTCTTGAGGCCATTTATTTCACGGCTGACTTGAGACTATAATCAACGTGACCTTATTTTTCTTTTTGTTGTGTACATATATTTTATGAATAAGGTTCAGGCCTCTGTCCAATAAGCAGCATATAGCATGTTGGCCCAGGCCGAGAAGAAAGGAGCGTGGGGATTCGTGCCCGCTAGTGTCCCGCCCTCGCGCGGTTAGGACTAGAAGTGCACAGCAGCAACAACAACTCCCTGCTCTAGTGAAGTGAAGCCCGATCATCATCATTGTCGTACAAGTCCATTCAACTAGGACGTTTTGCCTGAGCTGCGCGAAGTGGCTTGTGCCCGATGGAAGCAGCACAAAGCCAGGCTGTCCGGGTGACCCGGCGCAGCTAGAGCTTGGTTCTTTTCGAGGATTAGGTATTAGTGTAGGAACCCCCTGCACCTCCACCTCGATTAAGGGAAAGGATTTCATGGCTGCCGCCTGGTAATTGTGTTTGATATTTGTACATGGGGAAGATGGTGTGATGCCTATTAACAGTGGGTCATATTGGGGGATGGGAAATGAAAAAGCAGCACAGCTGATTGTCAGACAGTGTTGGTGGCTCTGAAAAGAGCCTTTTGTGTGAGGGAGTGAGCGATGGAGACGGGGAGGAGTGATCTAAGCCCTCTCTCCTCGGATCCTGCGGGCCAGCTGGATGTCCTTGGGCATGATGGTGACTCTCTTGGCGTGGATGGCGCACAGGTTGGTGTCCTCGAAGAGCCCCACCAGATAAGCCTCGCTGGCCTCCTGCAGAGCCATGACGGCTGAGCTCTGGAAGCGGAGATCGGTCTTGAAGTCCTGGGCGATCTCCCGGACCAGACGCTGGAAAGGCAGTTTGCGGATGAGCAGCTCGGTGGATTTCTGGTAACGGCGGATTTCCCGGAGAGCCACGGTCCCTGGGCGATAACGATGGGGTTTCTTGACTCCGCCAGTGGCCGGGGCGCTCTTGCGGGCTGCCTTGGTGGCCAACTGCTTGCGGGGAGCCTTCCCGCCGGTGGATTTGCGGGCGGTCTGCTTGGTACGAGCCATGTCAACAGAAAGCTTTTCACTAACGCGAATGCGATTCAACAGCCGATTGCTCGTATTTATTACAAGCGCCTCCATGCGATTGGCTCTATCTTTAGACACACCTCTCCTTCTTCCTTTCTCATTGGTTCTTAGCAGTTTCAAAATGCCCGCCAAAAGTTCCACATTTTAACTCGGGGACATTCTTTCTCTTACAAAACCTTTCCCACCTCTTATTCGACTTCGTTCTGCCTCCCCTCCTTTTTTTCTTGGCATACTCATTTCCGGAATAGTTCAGCCACAGAAGAGCTACCGGGTTTCACCCATGGATTTTTTTCCGGCATAGAAACGGACACCGTATGGAGGTCTGGGGATGGGATTGATTCCACACGGTGGCAGCACTGAGCTCGCCAGTTAATCCATGAGTTCCAGTCCTACCCACAGCAAGAGTAAAATACTTGTGCTTGAACATGTGGGGCAGGGGAACAGACAGTGCTCGGTCATATATGCTTCAGCTTTGAAACAACATTATACATTAGGTATTATACTTGGGATTTCCTCTGTGCCATCCTGCTATGCATTCTGGGGGGGGGGGGTTATTATACATGGAACTGCCTCTGTTCCATCCTACTATCAATTCTGAGGGGCAAAGCACTGCGTATCTTGACAGCGCTATATAAATAAATGCTGCTGCTGCTGCTGCTGATCTTATGTGTAATTGCCTTTCTGCAATTACACATAACTCTAGTTACGGCTCTTGGTGCCTCATCTTCCAAGTAAAATGACTGATAAGTGAATTTCAGAACACATTTCAACTGAAAGAATAATAGGATCAATGGGGGGGGGGGTTGCCGGTTGCCGGTTGCCGGTTGCTCTGGTATGTAGGGGATGCTGATACGGAGAAACAATTGTGCATTCTGTTTGAGCCCTGCACACATGGAGACATAAGAGTTTTCAGTTGACATTGAGTCACTTTGGATGCAAAGAATCCTTAGTGGGCAAATGCATGAACAGGGCTCTTTATTTTGCCATGTTTTTGCTGGAGACCAAATCAGGCCTAGTCATGCATTTGGCACTACATTCTGCCATAATAGCTTTTGAAGGGGAAACAAAATGTATCATACTTACCTTGAGTTTCCTTTCCTGGACATATGTTGGCACTCAAAGGGATGAAAAAGACAATGAAAAGTTGCTGAACTTTGCAACAGTAAATTGCTGCAATATTATCCAGGAGACAGTTAGCACCTAGTTTTCCTCCCAACTGTCATAAAGCCTGCTATGTCCAGGCGGGTGCTGATCTTGTCAACCTCCAGGGCAAAGGGAGAATTGCATCATACTTACCTTGCTTTTCCTTTCCTGGATATACTCCATATGGGAACTCACCGGGATATCCCCGCCCCCAAGCCCCATCAGAAGGACCCTCACCAAAGTTTTGAAAGCCACCTCCCAATTCCGCGTTGTCTTTGTTACGAGCTATAAGACAACAACAAAGCATCTGGAGGCCATGGAGCCAATTTTTACTTCAGGAAAAGAAGAAGCAACCATCCATGCATTTTTTCTTGGCTTTGGGAAATTCAAGGTCTTCCCAGCAGTCCTCTAGGTCATAGGGGGAAGGCTACAGGCCCTTTTCGTGGAGAAAGGGTCAAGCTGCCTTCCCAAGATGGGAAAACGGTGAAGTCATCCCAGCCTAGCAAGAAATCATCCTGACTATTCATCCCCAGTAGGGAGGGGTGGGGCTCAGGTTGGCACGTATCTCCAAGGTATGGCTTTCCACCATTTCAAACCAGTGGATTCTGGAGGAGTATGTAACCGAGTCACCCTGGTGCCTTGATTACATTCATTTTTTATTAAAGCTTTATGAATCATGTCCTGAGTCAGCTAGTGACTAGGGATGTAGCGAACTGCCGTTTATGTGTTCGCGAACGGCGTTCGCGAACACCGGCAAAAAATGCGAACAGTTCGCGAACAGTTCGCGAACTTCGAACACCCGCAAAATAGTTCGATTCGAACGATCGAAGGATTTTAATCGTTCGATCGAACGATTTTCATTCGAATCGAACGATCGAAGCCATTCTATCGAATGATTTCATTCAATCGAATGGCTTCGATCGTTCGATTCGAACGAAAATCCTTCGATTTTAGCGGTCGAAGGAATCGAATGGTCGAATGGTCGAACGATTTTTGTTCGAATCGAACGCGAACTCATATTGGCGAACGTCGCGCGACGTTCGCGAACATTCGGCGGACGCGAACAGTCGAAGTTCGCGCGAACTAGTTCGCCGGCGAACAGTTCGCTACATCCCTACTAGTGACTAGATTGAGCTGAGCCAAAAGTGCAGCTATGAAGTGAGCCTCAGCCGCAATGCACTCTTCATTACCTATGCTTGCCTTCCGGATTGCTGCTTTACAACATTTATTATAGTGTTTATATTAATGACATGTAAAGTTTTGTTTTTCACCTTATGTTTTTCTAAAGCAGTTTTGAATTTTTTTTTTTTCTTTTTTTTTGGGCAGCTGTTATAATTGATAAAACAGTTGCTAATATTCTAAATATACTGCTGATAAATGTATCAACTAAATGTAGCAACTGATGTAGCAAATTGGTAGCTCAGTAATCCAGAATAGGCCCACTTTGGCAGTCCATCTGTTTTTTTTTTGTTTTTTTTATGCAACTAAAACTTCCCTACAAGCCAGGCATTCAAAAATAAATACCTTCTAAAGGCCAGTTGGACCCGGAAGCAACATCAAAGAAAGGTTTATGATGTGGAGAAGAATAACAGCAGCCTCAAACTGGCTCCAAGGCAGGATTTACATAGCAGACGCCCCTAAGACCGCTGTCATTTGCTGCCCCTCCCCTCCGTTTTATTCAGTCTAATTTTCCTCATCAAGACCGAGCAATGGGGATTGGCGTACAGGAAATTTAAGAACTATCTTATCTCCTGCGCCTCCCCAGTGTTTCTGAACCAATGTGAGTGTGGTTGGGCAGTAGGGATGTCGCGGACTGTTCGCCGGCGAACTTGTTCGCGCGAACATCGGCTGTTCGCGTCCGCCGCAAGTTCGCGAACGTCGCGCGACGTTCGCCATTTTGGGTTCGCCTTACCTGGCGCTTTTTTTTGACCTCTCACCCCAGACCAGCAGATACATGGCAGCCAATCAGGAAGCTCTCCCTCCTGGACCACCCCCACACCCCCTGGACCACTCCCCTTCCATATATAAACTGAAGCCCTGCAGCGTTTTTTCATTCTGCCTGTGTGTGCTTGGAAGAGCTAGTGTAGGGAGAGAGCTGCTAGTGATTTCACTGATTTGAGGGACAGTTGATAGTAAGTTTGCTGGCTAGTAATCTACTTGATACTGCTCTGTATTGGAGGGACAGAAGTCTGCAGGGATTTGAGGGACATTTTAGGGTAGCTTTGCTGGCTAGTAATCTACCTTCTACTGCAGTGCTCTGTATGTAGCTGCCTGCTGTGGGCACTGATCTCTTCTGATCTCATCTGCTGACTGCTGTAATAACCCAATAGTCCTTGTAAGGACTGCTTTTATTTTCTTTTTTGTTGTTTTACTTTGCTACTTTAACAGCCAAGTGCTATTAGTCTAGCAGTGTTGGGGAGTGGGACTGGTGTGCTACTGTGCTGCTCCTATTAGTTCAGCAGCACCAACCCGAGAATATTTTTTTTTTTTTAATATACATATAATTTTTTTTTTATTTTACTTATCTTACTGTTCTTTAAGGTGTCCAGTGCTGTTTGCTGTTCTTCATAGTAGTGCACCAATAGTAGTGCACTTGCAGGCATTATTTGCCCAGTGGCCATCTAGCTGTGTGAGCTTGTTCACATTCTGTCTAAATATCAATAATAATACCGTCTCCAGAAACACCACCTGAGTGACGTTTTTCAAGCAGCAATAATATATTCCGTATCCACCACTGCTGTAGTGTATACGTTGACCTTGTAGGCATTATTTGCCCAGTGTGTTCTTCATTTTCAAACCACTGCCACTTAGCTGTGTGAGCTTTTTCACATTCTGTCTAAATATCAATAATAATACCGTCTCCAGAAACACCACCTGAGTGACGTTTTTCAAGCAGCAATAATATATTCCGTATCCACCACTGCTGTAGTGTATACGTTGACCTTGTAGGCATTATTTGCCCAGTGTGTTCTTCATTTTCAAACCACTGCCATCTAGCTCTGTGAGCTTGTTCACATTCTGTCTAAATATCAATAATAATACCGTCTCCAGAAACACCACCCGAGTGACGTTTTTCAGGCAGCAATAATATATTCCGTATCCACTGCTGTAGTAGTGTATACGTTGACCTTGTAGGCCTTGTTTGCCCAGTGTGTTCTTCTTCTTCTTCATTTTCAAACAACTCCCATCTAGCTGTGTGAGCTTGTTCACATTTTGTCTAAATATCAATAATAATACCGTCTCTAGAAACACCACCCGAGTGACGTTTTTCAAGCAGCAATAATATATTCCGTATCCACCACTGCTGTAGTGTATACGTTGACCTTGTAGGCATTATTTGCCCAGTGTGTTCTTCATTTTCAAACCACTGCCACTTAGCTGTGTGAGCTTGTTCACATTCTGTCTAAATATCAATAATAATACCGTCTCCAGAAACACCACCTGAGTGACGTTTTTCAAGCAGCAATAATATATTCCGTATCCACCACTGCTGTAGTGTATACGTTGACCTTGTAGGCATTATTTGCCCAGTGTGTTCTTCATTTTCAAACCACTGCCATCTAGCTCTGTGAGCTTGTTCACATTCTGTCTAAATATCAATAATAATACCGTCTCCAGAAACACCACCCGAGTGACGTTTTTCAGGCAGCAATAATATATCCGTATCCACTGCTGTAGTAGTGTATACGTTGACCTTGTAGGCCTTGTTTGCCCAGTGTGTTCTTCTTCATTTTCAAACAACTCCCATCTAGCTGTGTGAGCTTGTTCACATTTTGTCTAAATATCAATAATAATACCGTCTCTAGAAACACCACCCGAGTGACGTTTTTCAAGCAGCAATAATATATTCCGTATCCGCCACTGCTGTAGTGTATACGTTGACCTTGTAGGCATTATTTGCCCAGTGTGTTCTTCATTTTCAAACCACTGCCACTTAGCTGTGTGAGCTTGTTCACATTCTGTCTAAATATCAATAATAATACCGTCTCCAGAAACACCACCTGAGTGACGTTTTTCAAGCAGCAATAATATATTCCGTATCCACCACTGCTGTAGTGTATACGTTGACCTTGTAGGCATTATTTGCCCAGTGTATTCTTCATTTTCAAACCACTGCCACTTAGCTGTGTGAGCTTTTTCACATTCTGTCTAAATATCAATAATAATACCGTCTCCAGAAACACCACCTGAGTGACGTTTTTCAAGCAGCAATAATATATTCCGTATCCACCACTGCTGTAGTGTATACGTTGACCTTGTAGGCATTATTTGCCCAGTGTATTCTTCATTTTCAAACCACTGCCATCTAGCTCTGTGAGCTTGTTCACATTCTGTCTAAATATCAATAATAATACCGTCTCCAGAAACACCACACGAGTGACGTTTTTCAGGCAGCAATAATATATTCCGTATCCACTGCTGTAGTAGTGTATGCGTTGACCTTGTAGGCCTTGTTTGCCCAGTGTGTTCTTCTTCTTCTTCATTTTCAAACAACTCCCATCTAGCTGTGTGAGCTGGTTCACATTTTGTCTAAATATCAATAATAATACCGTCTCTAGAAACACCACCGAGTGACGTTTTTCAGGCAGCAATAATATATTCCGTATCCACTGCTGTAGTAGTGTATACGTTGACCTTGTAGGCCTTGTTTGCCCAGTGTGTTCTTCTTCTTCTTCATTTTCAAACAACTCCCATCTAGCTCTGTGAGCTTGTTCTCATTCTGTCTAAATATCAATAATAATACCGTCTCCAGAAACACCACCTGAGTTGTTGTTGTTTTTGTTTTAAAAATAATGCCAGGCAAAGGCAGGCCGCCACGCAGAGGCACTAGGGGCCGTGCTGCTATGCTATCCTGTGGCCCTAGCAAATTGCCCAGTTTTAAAAAGGCAATGACCCTGAACTCCCAAAATGCTGAAGAGGTAGTTGACTGGCTTACACAGCACACCCCATCCTCTACCGTTTCTAACTTTACCACAACATCCTCCTCATCCTCCACTGCTATGGGCACCCCACGTAACACTTCCTCCACCACCGGCGCCCCTTCTTCACTGGAGTCAGAGGAGTTATTTTCACATGAGTTTCTTGAACTGAGTGATGCGCAACCATTATTGGCAGAAGAAGATGAAGGAGATGAGGACGTTACACCAGATTTAATTCTGGCAGAGAACACAACAGAGATGGACATAATGAGTGATGACGAGGAGGTCCCCGCTGCTGCTTCCTTCTGTGAGCTGTTAGAAGAAATTGATGCATCTGAGGAGAATGATGATGAGGAGATTGATGTTTTGTGGGTGCCCAGTAGAAGAGAGCAAGAGGAGGATAGTTCAGATGGAGAGACGGAGAGTCAGAGAGGCAGGAGGAGAATAAGACTTAGAAGAAGCAGGGAGGACAGCTCACAGGGAACAGTAGGGCAACAACATGTATCGGCACCTGTGGTCAGCCGGCCAACGCACCCGCCATTGCCGCCAACGCCGCCGACTTCTACTTTTACCCCCAGATTGCCAGCCTCAAAAAGGTCAGCAGTGTGGGATTTTTTTAATGTGTGTGCCTCTGACAAAAGCGTTGTAATTTGCAATGAGTGCAGTCAGAAACTGAGTCTTGGGAAGCCCAACAGCCACATAGGTACAACTTCTATGCGAAGGCACATGAACGGCAAGCACAAAGCACTTTGGGAGCAACACCTCAAAGGCAACAGGCAAACTAAAAGCCACCCTCCTTCTGGTCCAGCATCTTACTGCTCTACCTCTGCTGTCCTTGACCCGTCTGAACCACCCTCCACTCCGCCTTCCACCTTGACCACCAGTTCCCATTCCCAGTCATCTGCCCCCAGCCAAGTTTCTGTGAGGGCCATGTTTGAGCGTAAGAAGCCAATGTCTGCGAGTCACCCCCTTGCCCGGCGTCTGACAGCTGGCTTGTCTGCACTCTTAGCCCGCCAGCTTTTACCATACCAGCTGGTGGACTCTGAGGCCTTCCGCAAATTTGTAGCAATTGGGACACCGCAGTGGAAGGTACCCAGCCGCAATTTTTTTTCAAAAAAGGGAATACCACACCTGTACCACCATGTGCAGAGCCAAGTCACCGCATCTCTGTCACTTAGTGTTGGGCCAAAGGTCCATATGACTACTGACGCATGGTCCTCCAAGCATGGTCAGGGCAGGTATGTCACCTACACTGCCCACTGGGTGAACTTGGTCATGGCTGGGAAGCAGGAAATGTGTGGCTCAACAACGACAGTGGAGTTGGTGTCACCGCCACGGATTGCACGCGGTTCTGCCACCACCTCTACTCCTCCTTCGCTCTCTACCTCGTCTTCTTCCTCTTCTTCGTCCTCTGCTGCTGGGTCCTCCTCCTCCTCCACACCTGTGCACCCCCAGCTCCCCCTAGGCTATTCGACGTGCCAGGTACGGCGTTGTCATGCTGTCTTGGGGATGACGTGCCTGGAAAGCAAAAACCATACCGGATCTGTACTCCTGTCATCTCTGCAGTCACAGGCCGATCGGTGGCTGACCCCACACCAACTGAAGATCGGAAAAGTGGTGTGTGACAATGGAAGCAATCTGTTGGCAGCACTGAGACTGGGCAATTTAACACATGTGCCCTGCATGGCACATGTTCTGAATTTAATAGTACAACGTTTTGTCTCAAAGTACCCAGGATTCCAGGACGTTCTCAGGCAGTCCAGGAAGGTGTCGGCCCATTTCAGACGTTCCTATACAGCCATGGCACGCCTTGCTGACATTCAGCAGCGGTACAACATGCCAGTCAGGCGTTTGATTTGCGACAGCCAGACTCGCTGGAATTCAACGCTCCTCATGTTGGAACGTCTGCTGCAACAACAAAGAGCCGTCAACGAATACCTGTTTGAACTGGGTGGTAGGACTGGATCTGCAGAGCTGGGGATTTTTTTCCCCCGTTACTGGGTGCTTATGCGCGATGCCTGCAGGCTCATGCGCCCTTTTGAAGAGGTTACAAATATGGTCAGTCGCACCGAAGGCACCATCAGCGACCTAATACCCTTTGCTTTCTTCCTGGAGCGTGCCGTGCGACGAGTGACAGATGAGGCTGTAGACCAGCGTGACGAGGAGCAGGAAGCGCACGATTTCTGGTCGGAATCACCAGAACGAACCCAGGCACCTGCTGCAACGCAGGGAGAGGTGTCAGAAGTGGAGTCAGAGGAGGAAGGTGGCTTTGTGGAGGAGGAGGACCAACAGGAGCAGGCTTCCCAGGGGGCTGGTGGTGACCTTTTGGGGACCCCTGGTCTTGTACGTGGCTGGGGGGAGGAGACCGTGGATGATGCAGTCCTTGATAACGAGGAAGCGGAGATGGATACCTCTGCATCCAACCTTGTGAGAATGGGGTCTTTCATGCTGTCATGCCTGTTGAAGGACCCCCGTATCAAGAGGCTTAAGGAGAAGGACCTGTACTGGGTCGCGACTCTACTAGACCCTCGGTACAAGCATAAAGTGGCAGAAATGTTACCAACATACCACAAGTCTGAAAGGATGCTGCATTTACAAACCAGCCTGCAAAACATGTTGTACAATGCTTTTAAGGGTGATGTCACTTCAGGAACTCATCAACATTCCAGGGGCAGAGGTGTCAGTAATCCTGCCACGAGCGCACCTGCAAGGACAAAGCACTTTGGCCACTCTGTAACGTCAGACATGCAAATGTTTTTCAGCCCAAGGCAGCGGCAGAACCGTTCGGGATCCACCCTCAAAGAACGCCTCGACCGGCAGGTAGCGGACTACCTGGCATTAACTTCAGATATCGACACTCTGAGGAGCGATGAACCCCTGGACTACTGGGTGCGCAGGCTTGATCTGTGGCCAGAGCTGTCACAATTTGCCATGAACCTCTTGTCTTGCCCCGCCTCAAGTGTCCTCTCAGAAAGGACCTTCAGTGCAGCAGGAGGGATTGTAACTGAGAAGAGAACTCGCCTAGGTCACAAAAGTGTGGATTACCTGACCTTTATTAAAATGAATGAGGGGTGGATCTCGGAGGGTTACTGCACGCCGGAAGACTTGTTCTGAGTTTCTGATTCTGACTCCCCATGCAGCTGTCCTTCTCTGCACGCCTCATGACTCCACATACAGCTGTCCTTTAGCGTCCTCCTCCCTCCACCACCGTTACAAACTAGGGTGCAAACCCTACTGGTTTAATTTGAATCCAGGTAAATCCTGAGTTTTTCTGGCCTCTGTGCTTCAGTGGCTGCGACTAAAAAAAACAGAATATTTTCAGCATTTATATGGCATATTTTTCCTGGACTCTGTGCTTCAGTGGCTGCGACCAAAAAAAACAGAATATTTTCAGCATTTATATGGCATATTTTTTCTGGCCTCTGTGCTTCAGTGGCTGCGACAAAAATAAATGAATATTTTCAGCATTTATATGGCATATTTTTTCTGGCCTCTGTGCTTCAGTGGCTGTGACAAAAAAATGAATATTTTCAGCATTTATATGGCATATTTTTTCTGGCCTCTGTGCTTCAGTGGCTGCGACCAAAAAAACAGAATATTTTCAGCATTTATATGGCATATTTTTCCTGGCCTCTGTGCTTCAGTGGCTGCGACCAAAAAAAATTTATATTGTTTAGCATTTATATGGCATATTTTTTCCTGGCCTCTGTGCTGCAGTGGCTGCCACAAAAAAAAATTTATATTTTCAGCATTTATATGGCATATTGTTTCTGGACTTCTGGTTCAGTGGCTGCGACAAAAAAAACATAATTTTTCAGGGTTCTGCAACAGTGGCAAAATCGCATCTTTTATGGTCACCGCAGGTGATCAATAAAGTAGACCAAAACTGGGCCCACACTGCAGAATCAGTGTTTTTTGGTTCGCTTCACTGTACATTGAATTACCTCTGCCTGACCGTGCACGTGCGCACAAGCACGGTGACTGCTAAACACACCACTACAGAAATATTGCCACCAACAGGACGAACATCCTGGAGGTGACAAGCAACTAGTAATTAAAAACTATTATTTGCTCACTTGACGGTATCATTCATTAAAGCTCTTTGCATCTTTTTGCGTTGCAGTAAGCACCGCGTTTCGTCTTTGCGTGTGAACAGGCTGTAACTTTTACACGACTTGATTGGCATGTAGACGCCGGACGTTTTAAAGCATTTTATTACACAGGTTTAGAAATGTAGTGTGATTTCTGCCCTTTACAGCACAAAACGCAGCGCTGCGTCAACAATGGATTTTTTAGAAACATTTTTGCCCTTGATCCCCCTCTGGCATGGCACTATCCAGGTCGTTGCACCCTTTAAACAACTTTAAAATCATTTTTCTGGCCAGAAATGTCTTTTCTAGCTTTTAAAATTCGCCTTCCCATTGAAGTCTATGGGGTTTGCGACGTTCGCGAACCGTTCGCATTTTTGACGCAAGTTCGCGAATATGTTCGCGAACTTTTTTTCCGACGTTCGCTACATCCCTATTGGGCAGCATGCAGTCCCCTAAAATCCTGCAACCCTAGGCCCGGTCCTTGGTGGCCTCTCCAAAAATCTGGGCCTGGCTGGATCTCAAGGGCTTGGTCAGCAAGGAAACCCTTGTCCAAGTGAAAGGGAGCGGTGCCTCCAGCTCCTTGGAGCTCAACAAGAAGCAGCTGCAGGGCAAGGAGAAGGCTGCCAAGAAGAAGACGCCGGCAGTAGACAAAGCCAAGAAACCAGCAGCCACAAAACCGGCCAAGTATCCGAAAAAGCCAAAGAAAGTCTCCGCAGCCGGCAAGAGCCCGAAGAAGGTGAAGAAACCCGCGAATGCAGTAGTAGCAGCAAAGAGCCTGAAAAAAATCCCAAAGCTGCCAAACTCAAGAAGGTGTCCATGAGCCCCGCAAAAAAAGGCCGCCGTCAAGCCCAAAGCAGCAAAACCCAAGAAAGCCATCCCAAGAAGAAAGGAGCTTAGTCACCAATGGTCAATTGAACCAAAGACTCTTTTAAGAGTCACCATACCCACTCTGAAAGAGTATATATATATATATATATATATATATATATATATGTATATGTGCAGCAAAGTTTCTGTAGAACCATCTGAAAACATCTGAACTTGTGAAATGTGTTTTGAAGGTGAAAAAACTCTCATGTAACAGAAGCACCAGCAACCTTAAAAAGAAAAGGTTGAGCCACAGCAAAAAAGTGCGGGGAAACCCCAATAACGGCGCATAGATTTCCTCTTTCAGCATTTTAAGCAGAATGGCATTTCTTTCCCCTATGCAACCCCTTCAGGTGACTGCTTTCTGGATATAGATACTATCATCGGGTTGTCTGAGGCCATGGCAAGCATGCAAACTGCGTATTGTGTGGATGTCATGCAAATACCAGGTCCATTGCCCCTTTTGGGATCTGCCAAAGTTGTCCCCGGATTGAAAGTGGTAACTAAAGGCTGCCCGTAGTCGGCAGGATTCGAACCTGCGCGGGGAGACCCCAATGGATTTCTGTCATGGATGTATACACCCAAAGAACTCCATTTGGGCTTGAACCACAAGTTTCTCAGTTAACAGCAGAATGTGCTAACGGTTTCTTCTAAAGTGATTTTTGGGCTGGTTCTGAAACTTCATTTGTGTTGCACATCACAAAACAGCAGGTTCCACCGAGATTTGAACTCGGATCACTGGATTCAAAGTCCAGAGTGCTAACCATTACACCATGGAACCAGCAGCTTAGGGGGCCAACATCGAATGCAGCCACCTAGACCGTGTAATAAAAGCTATTAATGAAGAAAAGAAAAGAAAAGAAAAAAGAAAACAGTAAACGAACAACAGGGCAGTATTTGTTGTGTGTCCAGAAGCAAGGTAGGGCTTAATGGGGTTTGATATCACTCCAACTTGCAGTGCAGCAGTAAAGAGTGACTGAATCTTATCAGAGCACAAGTCACATGGCTGAGGGCAACTAGGGAACCAACAACATGTCTAGCCCCATGTCAGAATTCAAAACGAAAGAAACAGTAACAGCAGAAAATTGGATGTCTTTTAAAGTCATGAAACTAGAATGTACTGTTGTGCTGCACTGTTAAAAAACTGACATGGTAGCTTCAGCAACTCTTCAAAAGTTGATATAAACAAGCTGCTGTGTAGCCAAGGGGGCAGCCATTCAAAGCTGAAGAAGGCGAAAAGGCGCAGGATGCACAGCAGGTAAAAGAAGGGCTATGTAGTATACAACGGGATTCTTCAGAACGGATCTGTTTTCCATAGGGTACCCTGTGCTTGAATGGCTGCCTCCATGGCTACATAGAAGTTTGTTTATATCAACTATAGTCGTGTTTCTGAAGCAAAGACACCAGTTTTACCAGTGCAGGACAACAGTACATGATATTGGCATTCCTTTAAGACACTTTCAGTTTTTGGTGTTACTGTACCTTTAAATCTAAAAATCAGTGCAATGCAGGATTCTGCTGAAGGAGCACTATGCATTGGGATGTCGTTTGATATCGAGTTGTTGCGTTAAAGGCACCTTAAATGAAACCTCTCTAGAACGGAAATGGTTCTCTTTGCTCCGACTAACATCATTAACACCCCGCAAGTATCCGTCACAGCTAACAATTCCACTATCACCCCCATCTCCCCAGGCCCAGTCTCTTGAGGTCATCCTAGATTCTGCCCTGTCCTTCACTCCTCATATCCAGTCACTTATTACATCATGTCACTTCCACCTAAGGAACATATCCAAAATACGATCATTTGTCACCCAAGATGCTGCCAACATTCTTATTCACTCTCTCGTCATATCACATTTAGACTACTGTAACTCTCTTTTAATTGGCCTCCCCCTCCAGAGACTGTCACCTCTCCAGTCCATAATGAACACTGCCGTGAGGCTCACGAGCCTCTGCGACCACTCCTCCTCTGCCAGTCCCTACGCTGGCTTCCGCTACCTTTCAGAATACAATTCAAATGAATGACCCTGACATTCCAAGCACTTCATAACTCTGCCCCACCCTACATCTCTGAACTCATCTCTTTATACTCACCCAACCGCATACTATGCTCCTCTACTGACCTGCTACTCAACTCTTCTCTCATTACCGCCTCACATGCTCGCATTCAAGACTTTGCAAGGGCTGCGCCCCTCCTCTGGAATTCCCTCCCGCGGTCTGTCCGACTTTCTCCCAAACTTTCTGCTTTCAAAAGATCTCTTCAAATGCACTTCTTTAGAGGAGCCTATCCTGACTCTGCTTAACTACCAAATGCAATACCACACACAGCACTACAGCTCTCACTCACTTTATTCTGATTTTGCCCACTCGCACACCCACACCTTGTGTCTTATTCCCTTCCCTTTCGATCGTAAGATCTTTTGCACAGGGCCTTCCCCACCAGTATTGGTTGTTATGAATTGCATACAAAGAACATAGGGAGTTACATACATGTGATTTAGTTGTATAAACACATTTACTTTACAGCGCTGCAAAGTATGCTGGCGTTATATAAATAAATGTGAAAATGACGATGATGATGATGATGATTCTGTTATGGGAAAACACCTTTTTTTTTGGTTTGTTTGTTTAATACAGTCATGTAATATTACATGAAATAGTCATTCAGGGTTATTTGTTAGCTCCTGTATCGGTCGATAAGCCTGCAGGAAGCTCATTTTGGTTGCATAAAAAAAGAGATGCCCTGCCAAAACATTCCTCCAGGCCAGGGATTCAAACAGAAGCAGCATCTTTGACGGCACTGGGGGCAACATCAAAGGGGTTGGTGAGCAACATTTTGCTCATGAGCCACTGGTTTGAGATCACTGCCCCAGAACAAATGGAGCTGGCAGATCATAGATCTGGTTCTTAAGAGGAACACTCGTCTAGCAGTTTATTTGCAGCAATCTGTATGAGACACATCTGTTGGATAATGACTTCCAGGTAGAACAGCCAGTGACTGTTAGAGCACAGTAATTGCTGCAAGGGTGTGATGACGTCTACACAGCCAAACATCCTTGATTCTGTTTATGCAAATGTTACAATCGACTTTGCTTCATAGCAGTGCACTAGGGTGGCACAGGGACCTATTGGTGCTGCTGATAGTGGATCTCATGACAAAATACAATGCACATTGCTGGCTCCCACTTGCATGAAGGCTGCAGTCACTGGATTACAGCAGCGTTGGGTTTCTGTGCTACTTTTGCCGCAGTGCAAAGCCCAGGGATTTCTTGTGTAGCTTCCAAACCCCTCACTGTCTCGCTGATGTCTTAGCCCATAACCTTTTCTCTGTCCGAGAAAAGTTCTGGAATAAACAGATGAAAAGGAGCCAGTAAATGGAAAGATTTCAGTGACAATCCCGCAGACTGACAAGAGTGAAGCGGAGCTGCCAGGGGCTGTTTTGGGACAGTCCGTGCAAGCAACGTGCAGACAATGGCTGCCAGGGACACGGGCATTTAGCGGGCAGCTGACTATATCATCGCTGGGCTATTTGGGAAAGTAGATATTAGGACTACCTTTGCTTTTTGAGACGCTGGAAGCACAGAAGGAAAGCTCCCGAAAAGCCGAATCCAGAAGGTAACTGATGGGCGTGCCTATGTTTTGTCCAATTACAGGGGCCATAGCTTATTGCAAGTGAGCCAATCAACAGACAGAAAAGGTTGTATATAAGGAGAAGTGGAGTTGAGCGAGAGGTGTGTTTTATCCTTTCCGGGAAAAAAAGAAAGACAGAAAATCTGCAATGGCCTAAGCCGCCGGACTTATCCGCGGCAGCCCGCTCCTCCCCCGATGAGCACCGCCAGCGCAGAGTCTGAGCTCACAAGATATTTATATATATTTTTTTTTTTTAAGTTTTAGTTGCCCAATATGACGGGCTCGTGGGAGAGGGGGATGGGGTGGGGTGGTGGAAGAAGGGTGGGTTTCTGCAGATCAGGGATGGGTGGTGGTTGGTGGTGGTGGAAGAAGGTGGGGTTATTCTGGACGCTTGATATTGCAACGAATATCTTCATGTCGTAAATCTAATCGATACGGTTACAGTATATGCATCAAATCAGTAGGCCATCGTACGACCAGGCTCGCTCATGACAATCTAACTGAGAAACGAATAAAACACCCTGATACAAAGAGTTCACAACCATTCCAAAGGAGCTAGGCTCTACCACAATCTCCTCGCCATCCGCGAATCAATAATGACTCAGGGAGGGGTGGCCGAGGAAAGGCCGTGAGTGCACTGGCCGTGGCCGCATCCAACCCCACAACAGCCCACCCATGTGCCATGCCCAGTCTGCGGGCACTGTAAATCACGTCGCAGCACAAGCTCCATCAAAGCCAGCTGCCATTCACAGCAGCAGCTGCAACCAACAACAGCAGCAGCAGCTGCAACAACAGCAGCAGCAGCCGCAACAACAGCAGCCAGCAGCAGGCAATGCCACAGCAGCCAGGTGGCTGTGGGTCGCAGCAGCGGGGCAACTGGTCCACGTAGGGACTGTGCCCGATTTTTTTTGCCACTGCCTTCGCGACCCATACGCTCTCAGCAGCAGAGCAGTGGTAGACTGGCTGCCCAGGCTACCTCATCTGCAGCGGGCACCAGTGAGCTGAGCAGGAGGATGGCATCACCTGCTAGCTCAGTGTGGGATGACACCCCATCCCTCTTATTTGATCCTGAGTGGCTTGGGCAGACACCCTGGATCTTTTGCATGATCATGCAGGAATGGGGGGGCATTCAGTCTGATGAAGAGGAGGAGGTGGTCATGTCCACAGCCCACATCAGTAGGGGATATTGCGCAGGGTCCCTTATGGCAGGGCAGCAAGTGCTGGTGTGGGGGTCAGACACCAGCATTGCTGGATGTGGTATTTGATGCCATGTAGAGGTGCAGGGTCTGGTCTGGGGGAGGACGATGACAGGACAGGACCCGTGGGAGCCGGCTCCAGAGGATACAGTAGCAGTTCAGGGGGCGAATTGTTTGTTGTGAGAGGATAGAAGAGCGGCTGCACGACCACTGCGAGGGGGGCAGGCAACAGGGCAGCACTGCCGCCTAGGTCCAAAAGCCTATGGTGCGTACGGTTCGGGGACCATCCTCAACCCCCCACCAGCAGGCAGGCAGTGGCCCGCACTTCATGCAGTGTGGGGCTTTTTTCACGTTGCCAGGCAGAAGGACAGGCAGTAGCAGTGCTTGCAGCTCTGCCGGCAGACGGTTCGAAGGGGGGCAGGCAGGGTCACATATGGGAACATCAGCTGTAGTTCCCATATGAAACGGTCTATCACAGGATGACGATGGGAGCAGCCACCAAAGTGGCAGGGCACCGGGTGGCAGTGGTGCTTCCTGTCCACCTCCTCCATTCCTCAGGAAGAAGGTCTAGCTTCCCCCAGACCCTGCCACAAGTTGAAGAGGATTTCTGGGGTCACAGTCGGAGGCACCACATGTGTAGCTCAGCCTCTTCTGCAGCCTCCTCCTCCTCAATGCGGCCCCTGTCCGCCAGGTTCCCTCCCCAGAAAATTTCCTCAGCCGCAAGACGGCCTCCTCCCCCAGCCACCCCCAAGGCAGAGGCGCTCAATGGCTGCTCTGGCAAAGCTTCTGCAGTTGCAGCTGCTGCCCTATTCACTATCGGAAGCAGCCCCTTCGACAGCTGATTGGCTGCGCTGCCCCAACTGCGCGGATCCCCAGCCGCCAGTTATTTTGCAGGAAGGCCGTCCCTGCCATCCACACAGCATGTGGTTGAGAATGTGTCCCTGTCGCTGGAATCTCATGCCTGTTGGCGGCAGGGTGCACTGGACCACTGCACACGTGGACAGCAGGCATGCGCAGGGGAGGTACATTAACCTACACTGCGCACTGGGTTCACCCTCATGAGTGCTGGGAGGGTGCAAAGCCGGGGCGCTCCCCTCAGGCTACAGTGCCTTCCCGTGGGGTACAGGGCAAACCCCACACTGTCCACTTCCTCCTGCCTCCTCCTCCACTATGGATGCAGCCACCCCTGAAGCGGTGCCCGCAGTTACGCCTGTCAGTGCAGCACAGGCGATGTCACGGCCTGTGCTGCAACTCCTCTCCCTTGCGGCGAAGAGGAGTCAACTGCACCTGCAAGCTCATGGCTGCCTTCCAGACTCAGGTGCCACGGTGCGTTCACTCCCCGCCAAGCGTCCAAAGCAGGTAATATTGTTTGCGACAACGGTCGCAACCTGCTGGCCGCCATCCGCCTAGGGCATCCTGACCCCACATGCCTTGCGTTGCAATGTTCCTCAAACCTTGTGGATGCAGCGCTTCCTCAAGAGCGTACCAAGGGTTGGGTGACATGCTGGAGAAAAGGTACGTAGGGATGTGCCATTTTCGCAGGTCCCCCACCGCCAGCGCGTCTTTGGCAACGGATGCAGCTGGCAGCAGAGGTCTGCCCACCCCACCGCTCATCTGTGACCTGCCGACGCGCTGAATTCCACCCTAGCACATGTGGAGCGCCTCGTAGAGCAGCGTGGGCGTTCAAGCAATTACCGGCTGTGAGCACAGTGCCAGGGGTACTCAGGGGCGGATTTGGTTCTTTAGTGCAGAGCAAGTGGCAGCAAATGAGGCAGCTCTGCCAAGTACTTGCCCCCTTTGGAGCAGGCGACACGCTTTGTTAGCAGAGGACACACTGCGTGTCTTAAGCGATTCATACCCTGGTGTTGTCCTCCTCAAGCGCACGTTGGATGGGCTGCTAGAGGAAGGTGACGTGCCTGAGGAGGAGGAGAGGAGAAGCTAGGCCCCGTAGGCAAGGCAGAGGGGGCTGAAGGCAGATGGCTGCTGCATGAGGCAGGCATGAGGGAGAGGAGGACTGGGTATGGCCTGCGCAGCATGGGAGCAGGCACCATGCACCCAACCACCCAAAGCGATTGTCCGCGAGCTGGAGGGTACAGAGCAGGGCAGTCGAGCAGATGACCTGCTGCATCTGGAGGGCAGTCAAGAGAGGTTGGTCGGGGGCACTCTTTTACATGGCTGCCCATATGCCAGAACTTGCCTCCGAAGCGATCCCCGGGTCTGTTCTATCAAAGACCGGGGATTATTGGGCTGGCTACTTTGCTTTATGACCCACGGTACAAGGAAGGTGGGGGAGTTCCTTGTACCCAGCCAGAGAGAGAGGAAGGAGGGCAAGTGAGGAAGGCTCTGTGCCTCAAAATTATTGGAGGCCTTCCCCCAGTCCGACACTTCTCAGGGCCTCCACTACTCCACACACCCAGCGAGACGGGGGCCGAGCAGCAGCATTGCCAGCAGCCAGCAAGGGCGGAGACTCATGGCGTGTGGGAAGAAGCTTTTTCGAGCCTCCATACGCCAGCAGCAGGCCCACGTCAGCACCCAAGCCAACCACCAGCAGCGGGTGGAGCATATGGTGGCTGACGACATGGGGTCAGTCAGTAGGGATGTAGCGAACCGCCGATAATGTGTTTCGCGACGGGCCGTTCGCGAACACCGGCAAAAAATCGCGAACAGTTCGCCGAACAGTTCGCGAACTTCGAACATCGAAATAATCGTTCGATCGAATTGATCGAAAGGATTTTAAATCGCTTCGCATTTTGAGCGACGAATGGTCGACATGGGTCGAACGATTTTTGACCGCGAACGCCTGATTGGCGAACGCGGGCGAACCGCCGGACGCCCATCCCGGTGCCAGGACGCGCATCGCGCACGTTCTGCGAACTTGCGCGCGGACGCGAACAGCCGATGTTTCGCGCGAACAAGTTCGCCGCAGAACAGTCGCGCCACACCCTATCAGTTCAGCGCTGCCAGGATGCCATTCGCCCTGACGATGACCCCATGCATTATTGGGTCCTCCGAGGCTTCGACCAGTGGCCAGGAACTGGCACAGTACGCGCTGCGAGATGCTGCTTGCCCCCCTCGCCAGTGCCTGTCAGAGCGTGCCGTCTTCAGGGCCGCAGTGTGGAGGTGGTCACTGAGAAGCGGACACGGCTATCCACTGGCAGCGTGGATAAAGCTGACATTCATTAAAATGAATGAGGCATGGAATAAGCGGGATCATCCAAGTGCCCCATTGCCAGACAGCAGAGACTAGCCTCCTCTCCTCCTTCTCTCCACAGATTTATCCTCCCTCTCTCCATTGCTGGCCCAACTCTCCTCCCTCAGTAGTATTGCCCATTCCCCATCTGTCTGCACCTGCTGCCCTTGCTGCTGCTGCTGCTGCTGCTGCTGTAGCCTGCTACTAGCCCTAGTAGTACTGCTGCTGTGCTGCATTGTCGGCAATTTTTTATGGTGGGGGCCTATCAAAGCTCCTACTGCTATCGTAGATACCTACTGCTGCATTGTCGGCACATTTTTTTAGTAGTTGAGGCCTAACATGGCCTCTAAATATGTTTCTTCGAATACTGCCACATTGTTGGCTAATTTCTTCTGGTTGAGGCCTAACATGGCTTCTAAATATGTTGCTTATAATTTTGCCGCTAAGTTGGCTAATTTCTTCTGGTTGAGGCCTAACATGGCTTCTAAAAATGTTTTTCTCAAATACTGCCCACACATGTTGGCTAATTTCTTCTGGTTGAGGCCTAACATGGCTTCTAAATATGTTGCTTATAATTTTGCCGCTAAGTTGGCTAATTTCTTCTGTTGAGGCCTAACATGGCTTCTAAAAATGTTCTTCGAATACTGCCACATTGTGGCTAATTTCTTCTAGTTGAGGCTAACATGGCTTCTAAATATTTTTCTTACAATTTGCGGCTAATGTCTTCTGTTTGGGGCCTGCCTCATTTAATTCTTCTGGCTCTAATATTGAGTTGATTAAAAGTTACAAGTTACAAATGACTGTTGCTGCCACTGCTGTTGCTATTAATGCCTCGTTATTTGGCAAAAGTCTTCTCTGTTTGGGGCCTGCCTCATTTAATTCTTCTGGCTCTAATATAGAGTTGATTAAAAGTCGCAACATGACTGTTGCTGACGCTGCTGTTGCTGCTAATGCCTCGTTATTTGGCAAAAGTCTTCTCTGTTTGAGGCCTGCCTCATTTAATTCTTTTGGCTCTAATATAGAGTTGATTGAAATTTACAACATGACTGTTGTTGCCGCTGCTGTTGCTACTAATGCCTCATTATTTGGCAAACGTCTTCTGTTTGGGGCCTGCCTCATTTAATTCTTCTGGCTCTAATATAGAGTTGATTAAAAGTTACAGCATGACTGTTGTTGCTGCTGCTGTTGCTACTAATGCCTCATTATTTGGCAAACGTCTTCTGTTTGGGGCCTGCCTCATTTAATTCTTCTGGCTCTAATATAGAGTTGATTGAAATTTACAACATGACTGTTGTTGCCGCTGCTGTTGCTACTAATGCCTCATTATTTGGCAAACGTCTTCTGTTTGGGGCCTGCCTCATTTAATTCTTCTGGCTCTAATATAGAGTTGATTGAAAGTTACAACATGACTGTTGTTGCCGGCTGCCTGTTGCTACTAATGCCTCATTATTTGGCAAACGTCTTCTTCTGGCTCTAATATAGAGTTGATTGAAAGTTACAACATGACTGTTGTTGCCGCTACTGTTGCTACTACTGCCTCATTATTTGGCAAACGTCTTCTGTTTGGGGCCTGCCTCATTTAATTCTTCTGGCTCTAATATAGAGTTGATTGAAATTTACAACATGACTGTTGTTGCCGCTGCTGTTGCTACTAATGCCTCATTATTTGGCAAACGTCTTCTGTTTGGGGCCTGCCTCATTTAATTCTTCTGGCTCTAATATAGAGTTGATTGAAAGTTACAACATGACTGTTGTTGCCGCTGCTGTTGCTACTAATGCCTCATTATTTGGCAAACGTCTTCTGTTTGGGGCCTGCCTCATTTAATTCTTCTGGCTCTAATATAGAGTTGATTGAAATTTACAACATGACTGTTGTTGCCGCTGCTGTTGCTACTAATGCCTCATTATTTGGCAAACGTCTTCTGTTTGGGGCCTGCCTCATTAATTCTTCTGGCTCTAATATAGAGTTGATTAAAAGTTACAACATGACTGCCGCTGCTGATGCTACTAATGCCTCATTATTTGGCAAAACTCTGGTGGGTGTCTATCAAGGCTCCTACTGCTGTGCTGACACTACTGCTGCATTGTCGGCAATTTTTTTTGTAGTTGAGGCCTATCATGGCTTCTAAAAATGTTTCTTCGAATACTGCCACATTGTTGGCTAATTTCTTCTGGGGTTGAGGCCTAACATGGTTTCTAAATAGGTTGCTTGTAATTTTGCCGCTAAGTTGGCTAATTTCTTCTGGGGGTTGAGGCCTATCATGGCTTCTAAAAATGTTTCTGCGAATACTGCCACATTGTTGGCTAATTTCTTCTGGGGGTTGAGGCCTGCCTCATTTAATTCTTCTGGCTCTAATACAATTGATTACAACAATGCTTGCTGCTTGGTTGTCAAATGTATTCACACTATTATTACCCCTGAAACGACTGCGGCCAAAAGTCCTTTGCCTCAGTCATTATTCTTTCTTTTGAAATGATAGGAGTGCTCTAAAAAATGTATACAGGGAGGGCATGTGTGTGTAGCAGTAACTGAGTGGAACATAGGTGCGAATTGCTCTTCCCATTGATTCCAAAGCAAAACATGGCATATATACATTCATCACTGTGTACAAAAGTAAGGGAAATGTTTTAATGGTAGTCCCAAAGCCATGTCTGGTCTGGGAGTCAAAATAGGCCCTTGCATTCAAATTACACAGAGGCCCAAACAGGCCTCAAACATCAGCCCAGTAAATTTGACTGGAAACCAACCAACCTGGCAACCCTGGGTGACACAAACATAGCCATAAAACTCTACTTAAATTCATGCTGTAAGTAATAATTTAGATTGAATTTGTCCTCTATGAATGCTTTTGTCCTTGAGTTAAATAAACGAGACAACACAGTTTGCTTAATGGAAAGAGGAATTTCATTCCTAGATGATGTCCATCTTACATCCCACTTTCAGCTGCATCTGTTATTTTGCAACTTTCAACTTCACAAGCAGTCTTGTCCCAGTTTGCTGTCCATAACCTTCAAAGAGAACAAACGCCATCCTTTGTTTCGAAACACTTTACACAACGTATTCATAGATCCAGTGCAAAGCCCTTAAAGGGGTGGTTCACCTTTAAGGTAACTTTTAGTATGCAATAGTATGGCAAATTCTAAGCAACTTTTAATTTGGTTTTACTTATTTGCCTTTTTCTTCTAAGTTCAGACTCTTTGCAGCTTTTAAATGTGGGTCAATGAGTTGACCCCAACTAAAAAGCAAATAATATGTCAGGCTACAAATGTATTGTTAGTCATTGCTACTTTTTTACATTTAGGCCTCTCCTATTCATATTCCATTCTCTTATTAAAATCAATGTATGATTGCTGGGGGAATAATGTTACTTCTAATAGTGCCTAATTGCCAAATATAGTGTGACTTAATATCATAATTTATTTTAAAAAATCAATGTATTTGAGTGTAGTCAATTTATCAATTTCGTCGCCGTCGCGACGAGTTTCGTCACCGGGCGACGAGTTTCGTCGCCGCGCGACGAGGTTCGGCGCGCGCCATATCAAAACTGTGTTTGCGCATGCGCGCGCGCGTCATGTGACGCGCGTCGTGCGCGCGCACGCGTCATGTGACGCGCTTCAAAAATGGGCGTCACCACTATAAATAGCCCCGCCCGTGCTTACATTGGTAGGAGTGCAGTTTGAAAATGGCAGGACCTGGCATGATGAACAGGGACCAGCTAAGGTACTTCGTCAGGTACCTGCACCAGGAGGGATACGACAATATCCCTCCTGGAGTGAGAGGAATCCAGGCGCTCCGAAGGAGCATAATGGAACGGCTGAGGCGCAGGCTGCGGAGGGAGTACCGCCTGCGCTTAAGTTTGCGGGAGCTCCAGAGGATCTGGAGCGATCTCAAAAGACGCCACAGCGTATTTGTAGATGAGCTGCGCGTGGAGGTGGAAGGTAGAGTTATTTAAAAAGAAAACATCTTATAATGATTTGCTATTTTACAGCAAAAATGTATTTAAGTGAATACTGTAATTAGGATTGGAACAGTTGACTTTGACTGACTGACATAATTGCAGACAAGTTAAATAACAAGTAAATGAGCTGTCAAATGGAGATTATTTAAACAGATTATAATAGATTTATTTAAATGCAATACATGAGTTTCCCTTCTTAACTACAATAAAGCCACTTGATTCCCATTTATTTTGGTATTTTGGAGCAAATGTGTATTTGTTTAGGCCTGTGACAAGGCTAATAAGAATTTTACTTCACATAAAGGTAGATTTATTTAAAACGGAAAAAATAGGTTTCCCTTCTTAACTACAATAAAGCCACTTGATCAGGCTCGGATCTGTGGAAAGGTCACCAAGGCCCGGGCCTAGGGCTGGAAGATTTTAGGGTGGCGGCATGCTGCCCAACCACACCCATATTGGTTCAGAAAAACTGGGGATGCACAGGAGATACAATAGTTTCCCATGCAGCAATCCCCATTGCTCCTGTCCAGATGATAAAAATTTGCCCGAATAAAGGGGAGGGGACAGGGCGACGAATGGCAGTGGGCCTAGGGGTGCCTACTATGTAAATCTTGCCCTGCACTTGATTCCTATTTATTTTGGTATTTTGGAGCAAATGTGTATTTGTTTAGGCCTGTGACAAGGCTAATAAGAATTTTACTTCACATAAAGGTAGATTTATTTAAACGGAAAAAATAGGTTTCCCTTCTTAACTACAATAAAGTTAATTTTCCTGTAGTTACAACATGACACCTTATCCTGTATAATTTATACTGTACAAATGCAATTGCTGCGTTACTCAAACTGAAATTTATTCATTGCCAGCTGAATGGATCCAAGATGATCCTGATGATGATGGGGATAATGTCCCACCACCACCACCACCACCACCTGACCAGGCAGCACCGCCTCCACCTGATGAGGCAGCACCGCCTCCACCTGATGAGGCAGCACCGCCTCCACCACCTGACCAGGCAGCACTGCCACCTGTCCAGGCGGCACCACCACCTCACCAGGCGGCACCACCACCTCACCAGGCGGCACGACCAGCGGACGACCAGGGGCTCAGTGTAGGCACTCAGACAGAGCATGCCTACTACGACCAGACTGAGCTCCTGGTCACCCTGGTCCACCAAGTTAATGCCATGCGGCAGGAGCTGGGAGAGCTCAGGGACATGGTTGAGTCCGGGCAGAGGGTAGTTCCTCCTCCTCCTCCTCCTCCACTTTAATTTATTTATTTAATCTTGCAGCACCGTTGTGCTATGTTGTAAATTAAAAAAATTTTTTATATCTCTATATTTTGAGTTCATTTTTCATTTGACTAAACTAATACTCACATGATACTTGGAATTGTTTGGATTCTAATAACACAACGATGACTATTCTTATTCGTAGTCATTAAAATTACATTACATAGTATTTCAGAATCATTACAATAACATGATGTAAATATAAGGTTCATTCACATAAACATATGGTTTATTCATTTTTATCTGAGATACAAAGCATCCAGATACTATCTGTTCAGATTTATTAGTTGTACTTGTGTTAGTAATCTACTATTAGATATATAAAGTACAGATGGTACTTTTTGGTTAAACGGAGATATAGAGTAGTAGTAGATACCATTACCAGTTGACCAGAGGTAATGTGAAAAAATCCACAAACGTTAAAAGTTTAAGAAACTTGCAAAATGGGAGCCATTTTTTCAAGATAGGAGTACTCTAACAATGCAGGGCATGTGTGTAGCAGTATACTAAGTGAAACACGCATGTGTATTGGTCTTCCCATGGAGTCCAATCCAATTCAGCACATTCAGACACAAAGCATTTATCATCACAGACTACAAAGCTTGAAACTAAGGGGAAAATTTTTATTTGTAGGCCCAAAGATGAAAAAAGGTTATACAAACAAAACACCCATAGAAGATGGGCTTCATCAAATTGCACTGCGCGTCAAAAATAATGTCGCGCGTTAAAACACTTACTTGCGTCCGCGACAAAATATTTTGACGCGCGACAAAATCGGGCCGCGTGACTCGTTTCGCAAATTTTTCGCCGTTTCGCGAATTTCGCTGAAAATTCGCGAATTATTCGGCGAAGCGAAACGCGACAGATTCGCCCATCACTACTGACTATTCATCCCCAGTAGGGAGGGGTGGGGCTCAGGTTGGCACGTATCTCCAAGGTATGGCTTTCCACCATTTCAAACCAGTGGATTCTGGAGGAGTATGTAACCGAGTCACCCTGGTGCCTTGATTACATTCATTTTTTATTAAAGCTTTATGAATCATGTCCTGAGTCAGCTAGTGACTAGATTGAGCTGAGCCAAAAGTGCAGCTATGAAGTGAGCCTCAGCCGCAATGCACTCTTCATTACCTATGCTTGCCTTCCGGATTGCTGCTTTACAACATTTATTATAGTGTTTATATTAATGACATGTAAAGTTTTGTTTTTCACCTTATGTTTTTCTAAAGCAGTTTTGAATTTTTTTTTTCTTTTTTTTGGGCAGCTGTTATAATTGATAAAACAGTTGCTAATATTCTAAATATACTGCTGATAAATGTATCAACTAAATGTAGCAACTGATGTAGCAAATTGGTAGCTCAGTAATCCAGAATAGGCCCACTTTGGCAGTCCATCTGTTTTTTTTTTTTTTTTTTTATGCAACTAAAACTTCCCTACAAGCCAGGCATTCAAAAATAAATACCTTCTAAAGGCCAGTTGGACCCGGAAGCAACATCAAAGAAAGGTTTATGATGTGGAGAAGAATAACAGCAGCCTCAAACTGGCTCCAAGGCAGGATTTACATAGCAGACGCCCCTAAGACCGCTGTCATTTGCTGCCCCTCCCCTCCGTTTTATTCAGTCGAATTTTCCTCATCAAGACCGAGCAATGGGGATTGGCGTACAGGAAATTTAAGAACTATCTTATCTCCTGCGCCTCCCCAGTGTTTCTGAACCAATGTGAGTGTGGTTGGGCAGCATGCAGTCCCCTAAAATCCTGCAACCCTAGGCCCGGTCCTTGGTGGCCTCTCCAAAAATCTGGGCCTGGCTGGATCTCAAGGGCTTGGTCAGCAAGGAAACCCTTGTCCAAGTGAAAGGGAGCGGTGCCTCCAGCTCCTTGGAGCTCAACAAGAAGCAGCTGCAGGGCAAGGAGAAGGCTGCCAAGAAGAAGACGCCGGCAGTAGACAAAGCCAAGAAACCAGCAGCCACAAAAGCGGCCAAGTATCCGAAAAAGCCAAAGAAAGTCTCCGCAGCCGGCAAGAGCCCAAAGAAGGTGAAGAAACCCGCGAATGCAGTAGTAGCAGCAAAGAGCCTGAAAAAAATCCCAAAGCTGCCAAACTCAAGAAGGTGTCCATGAGCCCCGCAAAAAAAGGCCGCCGTCAAGCCCAAAGCAGCAAAACCCAAGAAAGCCATCCCAAGAAGAAAGGAGCTTAGTCACCAATGGTCAATTGAACCAAAGACTCTTTTAAGAGTCACCATACCCACTCTGAAAGAGTATATATATATATATATATATATGTATATGTGCAGCAAAGTTTCTGTAGAACCATCTGAAAACATCTGAACTTGTGAAATGTGTTTTGAAGGTGAAAAAACTCTCATGTAACAGAAGCACCAGCAACCTTAAAAAGAAAAGGTTGAGCCACAGCAAAAAAGTGCGGGGAAACCCCAATAACGGCGCATAGATTTCCTCTTTCAGCATTTTAAGCAGAATGGCATTTCTTTCCCCTATGCAACCCCTTCAGGTGACTGCTTTCTGGATATAGATACTATCATCGGGTTGTCTGAGGCCATGGCAAGCATGCAAACTGCGTATTGTGTGGATGTCATGCAAATACCAGGTCCATTGCCCCTTTTGGGATCTGCCAAAGTTGTCCCCGGATTGAAAGTGGTAACTAAAGGCTGCCCGTAGTCGGCAGGATTCGAACCTACGCGGGGAGACCCCAATGGATTTCTGTCATGGATGTATACACCCAAAGAACTCCATTTGGGCTTGAACCACAAGTTTCTCAGTTAACAGCAGAATGTGCTAACGGTTTCTTCTAAAGTGATTTTTGGGCTGGTTCTGAAACTTCATTTGTGTTGCACATCACAAAACAGCAGGTTCCACCGAGATTTGAACTCGGATCACTGGATTCAAAGTCCAGAGTGCTAACCATTACACCATGGAACCAGCAGCTTAGGGGGCCAACATCGAATGCAGCCACCTAGACCGTGTAATAAAAGCTATTAATGAAGAAAAGAAAAGAAAAAAGAAAACAGTAAACGAACAACAGGGCAGTATTTGTTGTGTGTCCAGAAGCAAGGTAGGGCTTAATGGGGTTTGATATCACTCCAACTTGCAGTGCAGCAGTAAAGAGTGACTGAATCTTATCAGAGCACAAGTCACATGGCTGAGGGCAACTAGGGAACCAACAACATGTCTAGCCCCATGTCAGAATTCAAAACGAAAGAAACAGTAACAGCAGAAAATTGGATGTCTTTTAAAGTCATGAAACTAGAATGTACTGTTGTGCTGCACTGTTAAAACTGACATGGTAGTGATAGGGAATAATCCAAAGACCGGAGATCACCGAGGTAAAAGGAATAATCCAAGTTTATTATTTATATAATAAACATACACGAGCTCCGTGGGTTCTGATACACAAGTAGGTCAGAACTAAGAAACAAAAGATTGACCACACATTATATACCCTTCAGGAAAGGAACTTCAATGGGAAAAGGCCTCTCTAGGGAGAAAAGGGAGTATTGCCAAGTATCTATCATAGTGTCTCAGTGTACAATTATCTAGTGTTAGCTAGCTATGTGAACGAGAAGGGAGTAACATAGTGGGAGAGCTTCAAGGCCAGGGCACCTGCTAGAAGCAAAAGGATAACATAACATACTACTGATAAGGACCTTCTCAGATGGCACACTGTCTCCTGGGTAGTCTTGAAACAGTTCATAGAAGGGCCCCATGGGCACTTTGAAACTGCTCAGTCTACCTTGGAGGGGGGCTTAGGAATGCGAGGGGCCATCTAGGGCCTGCAAGACTTTTCCTTCCACAATCCCCCGTTTTGTCAGTTCTTCTGACAACCATAATACAAAACAAACAATTAAACATAGCATACCTTATAAATGCAATGCATACAACCTATATGAGAATGCATCTGGTATATAATGTTCATACACTGTGGTGGTTCATTGAAGTCAATTTTTAGACTTTTAGTGTTCTTAGGATAGAACAGAACAGGTTTAGAAGAGCTTGCTTTTAGAAAAGAGTGAGACAATAAGGAGGTACAGCAAGAACAACAGCAACAAATGGTGTTAGGTAGACAATAGATGACTAGGAGGATGACACCAACACAAACGAGGACATACAGAATGGTATGGAAAATCTTAGCACTGATATCGTGGAACCATGTGGATGGGTCCAACCAGGGGAAGATGGATTGTTCCTTGTGATTGGTTAAAAAGGTGTCCTTCCTCTGCTAAACCTTTACCAGGTGATTGTCATCAATGTAATTACAACTGTACCTAACCCTCCTTGACTAGCTGGAAGATAATCTAACACTAAACAATGCGGCAGAACTTCCTTCTTCAATTGTTGGAGTTCATGACTTACTATCTTCAAACTGTTGTCATATTCATTAGTAATGTTATCAAGCAACAACATACTAGACATAAGGCTAAAGGCTTTCTTAATGCAACATCTATTTACCTCAGGGGAAGTTAAAGAGAGCTCTTGCCTTACCTTTAAAGATGCACGCTTCATTAGGAAGTGTGCTGGAATCTGAGCTATCTTAATATCTTTAGCTTCCATATACCAGGTGGGATGAAGCAATTTAGCAATCATACATACACCATGGGAGCCTTTTGGTAGCCACGGATAGGCACATTCACCACAAACAAAGTAATAAGGTGAAGGTAAAGTGTAAGGAGGTATAGATGATTAGCGGAACTGTTGATACAAAGGCCATCAGAACATAAGTGTACCAACTTACCAATATCCTTGGGCGACACCGTTTTATGAAACTGGAGAAGTGTCAAATTACCCCAAGGCCTGTTAACTATATCCTGACAGGATAGAGATTCTGCTACGTATGTTATACTGCGAGCTGACAAAGGATAATGTGTACATATCCATCAATCAGTAATAGTTTGGATGCTGTTATAACATACATTTTAACAAAAGCATTATCATTAGGCTCAAACAGTTATGAAAAGTCTCTTTTGACAACCTTAACCTGATCGGTTGACGACATATTAGCCTCCGAAGTTGGTGAGGCTGCTGTTTGTTTGTCGTTGCCTGCAGGCTTTATGAGTGCTATCGTCAGCACAGCAACGAAGATAATGATGTGCAGTACGGAGACACAGATGATAAGTCTTTTATCTGGCTTTGGGCCAAAGCATCTGGCACACAGAGACATGATGGTGCTGCTGAGGATCTTCACCCGATGGGGACCTACGTCTTTTGCACTGCACGTTAGGGTCCCTGGGACTTAGGTGGTGGAGGGAAAGAGGCGTTATTATGTCCTACAATTCCCCCCCACTTACACCGCAGGTGGAAGTTGAGATTTCGGTTTCCCTTCAACCTTTACAGCTGTTTCTGTGACTAGGAGTACCTGGAATGGTCATTTTCAGCGAGGTTGAAGATCTGTGGCACTGTGTCTCCTTATGAGGATCCAATCTCCTGGAATGAGATCATGTGGTTCCAGAACATCCGCTGGATCTGGTAATGAAGAATAAACTCGAGAACACAATTTGGTCAGTTCCTTATGTAACTGAGAAACATATTCAGTCATTCGTCCATAGTTCATGCAAAGATAATGAGTAGAAGGAAAGTACTGAGCCAAGCGTGCTTGTCTCCCAAACAATATTTCATATGGGGAGAGTTTACTTAGCCTTTGGGGAGTGTGCATGACAGACATAAGCACTATATCAAGGGCATCTGGCCACACAAGTTTAGTCTCTGCACAGACTTTACTTAGCCTGCTTTTAAGAACACCCTTTAGACTTTCCCACTAGCTTGGGGATGATATGGTGTGTAACATTTGATGAATCCCAATGTCTTTGTGCAGATTAATTACATTACCTGTCCCATGAAACGTGTACCTTGATCAGAGGATAATACCTCAGGCAGTCCATAACTGTAGACAATCTCTGCAATTAACTCATTAGCTATAGCTTCATCTGAAGCTTTTACAATGGACCCAGGGAATTGGTCAACACAAACAATTACATATGCATGGGTACAACATTTAGGTAACTGTAGGAAATCTATCTGCAATATCTGAAATTGTTACATTGGTTTAGGTCAGTGTTTGATAGGTGTTGGAATCGTCTTACCTAGATTATATTGCAAACAAATATAACATAATTATACATACTTGGCTGCAATAGACGAGAACCCGGGGGCAAACCACATTCCTGACACTACATCACATATCCCCCCATAAAAAGTGTGGGTGAGATCATGTGAGGCAGCAACCAAATATGGTAACAGAGCACGGGGTGCAACAGGGCAATCACCTAAATGCCAAACAAAAACATCACCACTTGGAGTTTGTGTGCATCCGGCTTTAAGCCAATGTTCCTTCTCCTCAGGTTCCATTTGGTCCTGAAGGGCTGATAAAAACAGCACTAGAGGGAACAGGTAGAGTTGGTTCTTTTACAACACATGCTTTAAACATTTTATAACACAATGCTGCTTGCTTTGCAGCTACATCAGCATAGGCATTATCTTGTGCTACAGGGTCAGAGGACCCAGTGTGGGCGTAGTACTTAATGACTGCAACCTGTTTCGGTAGTGGCACTACCGGATGGGCTGCAATAACAACTTCGTTAACTGCTCTGAGATCCTGAACAAACCGCCACTCATTCTTGCCGGGGCTTTTTAATTGGCAAGATGGGCATATTTACAGGGCCAATCCTATGGTTGAACACTCCCTTATCAAGTAACCCTTGAATTACGGGGCAAATCCCCTATACCTTTGCCCTGGACAGTGGGTACTGTGAGATTTTGGGGGGGGCCCTTTGGGTCTACTTGTATGGACACTGGTGGGATGGATGACATGAACCCAACATCTGTTGGTGAGAAAGCCCACAAATCACTTGAAACACATTGTAATTTAGGAGGTACAGAATCTTCCTCCTCAGAAATTTCCTTTAGTGACAGAAGATTAGTAGTATCTAGTGCATTGGTCATCTCAGACACTTATGGAGGCAGGACAGGCACAAATACTGCATCCGGATTACAGTATATGGTGCAGACTGGTTTAGAAAGGATGTCCCTACCTATGAAACTGTCAGGGATGGAGGCACTTAAAAGAAAGGCAGCTTTTGTGGATACAGGACCAATGGACACTTGCGATGGGCTTGTTTCTGCCATAGGGAGAGGATTTCCTCCAACTCACACTGCCGTGACTACATTACCAGATAATGGCAGGTTTGAGTGAGTCTTTAAAACTGAGTGGGCAGCACCAGTATTCGGTAAACAAAGTTAGGGTCTTTTAATTAATAAACACTTCAATTAGGAGGTCTGGATGGTGATTAGAAGTGTTTGGAAATACTGGTACCGGGGCTGCGTCGCACCTTCAAGCAGGATTTATGAGGGATGCATTGGAATGTGAAGGGGCTGCATCTCCTGCAGGGAAAGGGCTTTCTTTGGGGATATGCACTTATATGCATAATGCCCTTGATTATTACAATTAACACAAACAACTGTCTTTTTGTCACGGTTATCTGACCTGTTCTGCTGTCTGTTAGTTATTGTTTCTGGAGTTTTGGGAATTATCCTGGAAGTTGTTAGACTGTTGCTGAACGAGTAACACCTGCTGGGGCTTAAGACAGGAGTTCTCAACTTGTGGCAACGGCAATTATCTTTTCTAACTTCTTATGCTTCCAGGCAAGACTATGTATGCTGAGGTTACTTTGAGGATCATTTAGTAGTCCTACCACAAAGGTAATAGCATACTGGACAGCAGACTCTTTGGCATCTTGGTTAAATTTGAAAACTATTTCCCAAGAAGCTTCTGAAAGAAAAAAAATTGGTGCTTACTGTACTTTTCAGAGCATGTAAACAGACTCCGACTTGGGCTGGGTCAACAGGGTTAGTATCTCAATACATTTTGTCTAACATTTGGTAATCCCCTGGACCACACACTTTGAGTACAAATAATATATTGGTCTAATTAGGCTTATGAGCACCATTGACACACAAGAGTTCCTGTGCAAATTTGTGTGGATTAGTATGGGGCTGTGGAACATCTTGAAAATCCTTCTAAGATCTATGTGTTTTTAGTTAGACGCACTTCTGCAGCGTCCCCCGTCGCCCCCCTTTTTCTCTACTTTGTATTGTACGGGCGGGGTAGAGCTTAGCTGTGGGGCTGGGGACAGCCTGCTTGTCTGTATCTGAGCTATAACTTTCAGAGAACTTATCTCTGAGCTGTTTGTCTTTTTGGTGTCAATTTTTTTTTTTTTTTTTCACTGTTCTCTATTATCTAACTTAACCCTTCTGCTATCAACTTTTCTTGTTCCTCTCTTTGCTTTCTAGCTTCCTTTGATTCTGAGGCACTTTCCTGACTTTCTAGGGCACATACTTGACCCTTTACCTCTTTTGCTGCCTCTCTCTTGCTCTTAGCTATTACGGGAAAACAACCCATCATAGAGTGGGGAGGCTGACGGCTCTATGTATGCCTTATGAGTTACAACCACTCAAGTCTGTGGGGCTAAAGCTTCTGATATATCACTGCTGTGCTGCGTATGTACTTAAATGCTTGTACTCTTGTCTGGTGATCCCATGTATCGTTGGGAGGAATGGCAAACGACTTACTCTCTGTAAGTGTACTCCACTTAGGCAAGTAAGCCACTACATCTTTGCCATATTCAACAGCAATCACACTACCTGGTGAATGCTCTACAGTCACTCTGCCTAGCGACTGTCTTGCGCTCACTCTCCTTGGTGAACGCGCAGAGGTGATCAGCCTCTGTTCACAATCCTCCCCGCTAGGGCAAGATGCTCCTAACGGAGTCTTACACTCATTCTGGCCAAATGCCTTAGTGAGCCTATTTCATCTCAACTAAAAAAATGCCCTCTTCCCTCAAGTACGCAGACTATCTTGGGGTATACTGGGGTCTGACCAGGTAAGTTAGTACAATTCTTATAAGCAGCAAGAGTATAGAAAAGTTAGAACTTTTTCACTTTGCAATTAGTCCCCAATCACATGCACATTCATACAGGACACATGGTTAAGACAAACATAGATACCTCGAGTGATCACATTGGGTCAGGCTGCTTGCACAGCAACACCCTGTCCGTTTGGAACCGGAGAAGAAAGGAGACAGAACAAGGTATGCTTACCCTGTGTGGCCACTCCTGTCCCGTTAGTTCTCCGGGTCCTCACTGTGGATGGGTGAAGTCAGCGTCTTGAGCCTGCCCGCATTATCTCCACCATTTGATAGGGAATAATCCAAAAACCGGAGATCACCGAGGTAAAAGGAATAATCCAAGTTTATTATTTATATAATAAACATACACGAGCTCCGTGGGTTCTGATACACAAGTAGGTCAGAACTAAGAAACAAAAGATTGACCACACATTATATACCCTTCAGGAAAGGAACTTCAATGGGAAAAGGCCTCTCTAGGGAGAAAAGGGAGTATTGCCAAGTATCTATCATAGTGTCTCAGTGTACAATTATCTAGTGTTAGCTAGCTATGTGAACGAGAAGGGAGTAACATAGTGGGAGAGCTTCAAGGCCAGGGCACCTGCTAGAAGCAAAAGGATAACATAACATACTACTGATAAGGACCTTCTCAGATGGCACACTGTCTCCTGGGTAGTCTTGAAACAGTTCATAGAAGGGCCCCATGGGCACTTTGAAACTGCTCAGTCTACCTTGGAGGGGGGCTTAGGAATGCGAGGGGCCATCTAGGGCCTGCAAGACTTTTCCTTCCACAGTAGCTTCAGCAACTCTTCAAAAGTTGATATAAACAAGCTGCTGTGTAGCCAAGGGGGCAGCCATTCAAAGCTGAAGAAGGCGAAAAGGCGCAGGATGCACAGCAGGTAAAAGAAGGGCTATGTAGTATACAACGGGATTCTTCAGAACGGATCTGTTTTCCATAGGGTACCCTGTGCTTGAATGGCTGCCTCCATGGCTACATAGAAGTTTGTTTATATCAACTATAGTCGTGTTTCTGAAGCAAAGACACCAGTTTTACCAGTGCAGGACAACAGTACATTATATTGGCATTCCTTTAAGACACTTTCAGTTTTTGGTGTTACTGTACCTTTAAATCTAAAAATCAGTGCAATGCAGGATTCTGCTGAAGGAGCACTATGCATTGGGATGTCGTTTGATATCGAGTTGTTGCGTTAAAGGCACCTTAAATGAAACCTCTCTAGAACGGAAATGGTTCTCTTTGCTCCGACTAACATCATTAACACCCCGGAAGTGTCCGTCACAGCTAACAATTCCACTATCACCCCCATCTCCCCAGGCCCAGTCTCTTGAGGTCATCCTAGATTCTGCCCTGTCCTTCACTCCTCATATCCAGTCACTTATTACATCATGTCACTTCCACCTAAGGAACATATCCAAAATACGATCATTTGTCACCCAAGATGCTGCCAACATTCTTATTCACTCTCTGGTCATATCACATTTAGACTACTGTAACTCTCTTTTAATTGGCCTCCCCCTCCAGAGACTGTCACCTCTCCAGTCCATAATGAACACTGCCGTGAGGCTCACGAGCCTCTGCGACCACTCCTCCTCTGCCAGTCCCTACGCTGGCTTCCGCTACCTTTCAGAATACAATTCAAATGAATGACCCTGACATTCCAAGCACTTCATAACTCTGCCCCACCCTACATCTCTGAACTCATCTCTTTATACTCACCCAACCGCTTACTATGCTCCTCTACTGACCTGCTACTCAACTCTTCTCTCATTACCTCCTCACATGCTCGCATTCAAGACTTTGCAAGGGCTGCGCCCCTCCTCTGGAATTCCCTCCCACGGTCTGTCCGACTTTCTCCCAAACTTTCTGCTTTCAAAAGATCTCTTCAAATGCACTTCTTTAGAGGAGCCTATCCTGACTCTGCTTAACTACCAAATGCAATACCACACACAGCACTACATCTCTCACTCACTTTATTCTGATTTTGCCCACTCGCACACCCACACCTTGTGTCTTATTCCCTTCCCTTTCGATCGTAAGATCTTTTGCACAGGGCCTTCCCCACCAGTATTGGTTGTGATGAATTGCATACAAAGAACATAGGGAGTTACATACATGTGATTTAGTTGTATAAACACATTTACTTTACAGCGCTGCAAAGTATGCTGGCGTTATATAAATAAATGTGATGATGACGATGACGATGACGATGATGATGATTCTGTTATGGGAAAACACCTTTTTTTTTGGTTTGTTTGTTTAATACAGTCATGTAATATTACATGAAATAGTCATTCAGGGTTATTTGTTAGCTCCTGTATCGGTCGATAAGCCTGCAGGAAGCTCATTTTGGTTGCATAAAAAAAGAGATGCCCTGCCAAAACATTCCTCCAGGCCAGGGATTCAAACAGAAGCAGCATCTTTGACGGCACTGGGGGCAACATCAAAGGGGTTGGTGAGCAACATTTTGCTCATGAGCCACTGGTTTGAGATTACTGCCCCAGAACAAATGGAGCTGGCAGATCATAGATCTGGTTCTTAAGAGGAACACTCATCTAGCAGTTTATTTGCAGCAATCTGTATGAGACACATCTGTTGGATAATGACTTCCAGGTAGAACAGCCAGTGACTGTTAGAGCACAGTAATTGCTGCAAGGGTGTGATGACGTCTACACAGCCAAACATCCTTGATTCTGTTTATGCAAATGTTACAATCGACTTTGCTTCATAGCAGTGCACTAGGGTGGCACAGGGACCTATTGGTGCTGCTGATAGTGGATCTCATGACAAAATACACTGCACATTGCTGGCTCCCACTTGCATGAAGGCTGCAGTCACTGGATTACAGCAGCGTTGGGTTTCTGTGCTACTTTTGCCGCAGTGCAAAGCCCAGGGATTTCTTGTGTAGCTTCCAAACCCCTCACTGTCTCGCTGATGTCTTAGCCCATAACCTTTTCTCTGTCCGAGAAAAGTTCTGGAATAAACAGATGAAAAGGAGCCAGTAAATGGAAAGATTTCAGTGACAATCCCGCGGACTGACAAGAGTGAAGCGGAGCTGCCAGGGGCTGTTTTGGGACAGTCCGTGCAAGCAACGTGCAGACAATGGCTGCCAGGGACACGGGCATTTAGCGGGCAGCTGACTATATCATCGCTGGGCTATTTGGGAAAGTAGATATTAGGAATAACTTTGCTTTTTGAGACGCTGGAAGCACAGAAGGAAAGCTCCCGTAAAGCCGAATCCAGAAGGTAACTGATGGGCGTGCCTATGTTTTGTCCAATTACAGGGCCATAGCTTATTGCAAGTGAGCCAATCAACAGACAGAAAAGGTTGTATATAAGGAGAAGTGGAGTTGAGCGAGAGGTGTGTTTTATCCTTTCCGGGAAAAAAAGAAAGACAGAAAATCTGCGATGGCTGAAGCCGCCGAATCCGCGCCCGCTCCTCCCCCGGCTGAGCCCGCGGCCAAGAAAAAGAAGCAGCAGCCCAAGAAAGCAGCAGCAGCAGCGGGGGCCGCTAAATCCAAGAAGCCCTCGTCTGGACCCAGTGTGTCCGAGCAGATCGTCACAGCCGTGTCCGCTTCCAAGGAGCGCAGCGGGGTGTCTCTGGCAGCGCTCAAGAAGACTCTGGCTGCGGCAGGCTACGATGTGGACAAGAACAACAGCCGCCTCAAGCTGGCTCTCAAGGCTCTGGTCACCAAGGAGACCCTGCTCCAAGTCAAAGGCAGCGGAGCCTCCGGTTCCTTCAAGCTCAACAAGAAGCAGCTGCAGAGCAAGGACAAGGCCGCCGCCAAAAAGAAGGCGCCGCTAACAGCCAAAGCCAAGAAACCGGCGGCAGCAGCCAAGAAGCCAGCCAAGTCCCCGAAGAAGCCCAAGAAGGTCTCGCCAGCCGCCAAGAGCCCAAAGAAGCTCAAGAAACCCGCAAAGGCCGCCAAGAGTCCCGCTAAAAAGCCCAAAGCCGCCAAGCCCAAGAAGGCTGCCAAGAGTCCCGCAAAAAGACCGCCGTCAAGCCAAAACTGCTGCTGCTGCCGCAAAGCCCGCAAAGGCCAAAGCAGCCAACCAAAGTGGCCAAAGCCAAGAAAGCCGCCCCAAAGAAAGAGCTATTAAGTCTGACTCGATCTGCCCTCAAAAGAAATAATAATAATAACCAAAGTCTTAAGAGACCGGAGCCCTCTAGAAACGTGATTTGTCGCAATACTGAAGCAGCAACTTTGGGCGGGCTGCTTTCTTTTGTAGAAAAAGATGGGTGGCTTTCAAGGGCTTTCCTTCGAACTCTTGAGGCCATTTATTTCACGGCTGACTTGAGACTATAATCAACGTGACGTTTATTTTCTTTTTGTTGTGTACATATTTTATGAATAAGGTTCAGGCCTCTGTCCAATAAGCAGCATAGCATGTTGGCCCAGGCCGAGAAGAAAGGAGCGTGGGGATTCGTGCCCGCTAGTGTCCCGCCCTCGCGCGGTTAGGACTAGAAGTGCACAGCAGCAACAACAACTCCCTGCTCTACCTCGAGTATCTTGATGCATTATGTTTGCGTTGAAATGGCGGTCAGCCGAAAGAAAGGACATTTTCAGGAGCAAAGCAGGCTCTTGTACCCCCATCCCATCTTTTGAGTTAGAATGCTGAAGGGCTGATTTTAGGGGCATATTGCATGAAGAAGGCAGGAACCCGAGCTAAATAGTAGAGCCGTTGCCCTAGAAGAAGTGCTTGTAGGTTAAAGGGCCCCCTCCCTGGTGAAGCATATGGAGAGGATTGTAAAAAGTAGCAAGAACGGATAGTGGACGACAGCAGCAGCAGCAGCACGTGCGGCTCTTGTAGAGAGAAAGTGGGTGGCTCTGAAAAGAGCCTTTGGGTTTGTGGGGCAGGGAATGGAGAGAGAGCGATTACTTGGCGCTGGTGTACTTGGTGACGGCCTTGGTGCCCTCGGAGACGGCGTGCTTGGCCAGCTCCCCAGGCAAGAGCAGGCGGACCGCGGTCTGGATCTCCCGGGAGGTGATGGTGGAGCGCTTGTTGTAGTGAGCCAGGCGGGAGGCTTCCCCTGCGATGCGCTCGAACACATCGTTAACAAAGGAGTTCATGATGCTCATGGCCTTGGAAGAGATGCCGGTATCGGGGTGCACCTGCTTCAGCACTTTGTACACGTAGATGGCGTAGCTCTCTTTCCTGCTCTTCCTACGCTTCTTGCCATCCTTCTTCTGGGTTTTGGTCACGGCTTTCTTGGAGCCCTTCTTTGGGGCTGGAGCGGATTTGGCGGGTTCAGGCATGTTCAGCAACTAGACAGGATGAGTCTATAAGCAAACGATGAAGTGCTGCTCCGGCTGCAGCTGCTTTTATACCCCGCCCATGTAAAGCAGGCTGCGCCGTGACACTGATTCCCATTGGCTGGCTCTGTGGCATGACGTCAAAGCGCAGCTTTTCTCCAGACGATTGGTGGTAAGCAAAGCTTGTGTTTCGTTGGCTGCGAGGAAGCCTAACCAATCGGCAGAGAGAAGGACTCTCGCGGCTGACTATAAAAAGCAAAGTGCGCGCTACAATGTATCGTTGAGTCATTTTGTCAAACGAAGTCATTTGAAGCATGTCAGGAAGAGGCAAACAAGGCGGAAAGACCCGGGCCAAGGCCAAGACTCGTTCATCTCGGGCCGGCCTTCAGTTCCCAGTCGGCCGTGTTCACCGGCTGTTGAGAAAAGGCAATTATGCCGAGCGGGTGGGAGCCGGAGCTCCAGTCTACCTGGCCGCGGTGCTCGAGTATCTGACCGCCGAGATCCTGGAGTTGGCCGGCAACGCTGCCCGGGATAACAAGAAGACTCGTATCATCCCCAGGCACCTGCAGCTCGCCGTGCGCAACGACGAGGAGCTCAACAAACTGCTCGGAGGGGTCACCATCGCCCAGGGCGGTGTCCTGCCCAACATCCAGTCTGTGCTGCTCCCCAAGAAAACCGAGAGCGCCAAATCTGCCAAGAGCAAGTGAGCTCTCCCCTCAACAAAATACTACTGCCCTCACCACTAACCCAAAGGCTCTTTTCAGAGCCACCCACTTCATCTAAACAGCGCTGTATAGCCCCGTGTGTGTGTGTGTGTGTGTTTTTTTGACTAAATAGTGAGATTACATTGTGAAACATAAGAGGGGTTTCCCTTGTACACTTCTTTTTCCTCACTTGATTGCCAGGGAAATGATGTGGTGGCAAAAGGGCAGCAATTTTGCGGAGCATTACTGTCCCCCCCCCCTAATAGGAGATTTTTGTGATGAGAGAAGAGTGGGTCTAGGGACTCAGAGAAACTCCAATCTTCTCAGTGTGTGTATGCGCAGGGAAAAAAAAAAGAAATCAAATAGAACGCTCTGAAAGTGTGTGATTAGTACTCTTGGGCTGCGAAGTGAAGCCCGATCATCATTGTCGTACAAGTCCATTCAACTAGGACGTTTTGCCTGAGCTGCGCGAAGTGGCTTGTGCCCGATGGAAGCAGCACAAAAGCCAGGCTGTCGGGTCACCCGGCGCAGCTAGAGCTTGGCTTCTTTTCGAGGATTAGGTATATAAAGTGATAGGAACCCCCCTGCCCCTAGTTCTACCACATTCTACACATTCTACACATTCTACGCATTCTACGCATTCTACGCATACTTACTGCACTTATATCGCACCAATATTGCTAAAATTCATCATCTTTGTTCCTGATTCCCTATCCTGATGATGTTACCAATAAAGAAAGTTATTTTTGTACCAGTGGTATGTTCTTAAAGTCTTTCAAGGATCCGAGGACAGTTACAGTAGAACTATTACCCTCTGAGGAGGCGAGAAGACGCACCTCATCAGAGCTAGAGCAGAAGCCATATCAAGTGTGCCTCAGAGTGGAATTGCAAGCCCTTAAAGAGACGGTGCGCAAAAAAATAAAATAAAAGTTAAACAGCCCTGTAAAGCTAACCTGCCTTTTCTGTGGCAATAGAGCTGACAAAATACCACAGAAGAAGCACAAATAGAGCCCAGTATTGCACCCAAGTAGATGTGTGCCTTTCCTGCGGCCTTCAGAGTCAGAGCATTGCCACAGTGAGAGTGCACATATCGGAAAGCGTGTTACCGCCCAGAGTGAAACAACCACGTGCTGCAATTCACCCAGAGACATCGCACACAAGCAGCGCAACAATCCTGACAGCTGCATCTCTGCAAGTAAAGACACAGACCGTCAGCATCCTGTAAGCAACTGCAAGCAAGCCGAAGTACCTCACCTTGCATCTACTTCTGCAAAGACTGATCCTGAGTGATTCCTAACTTCTATAGAGAGACACTTATTTTGAATCAGCAAGCCAAGTCACTGTATCCTGCTCTTCACATTAAGGTCAGAGTTTCCTGTTTATGCCTTATTGATGGTTATGTGCTGACCTTTGCACATTAAGAGACACTGAATAAAAGGTAATCAGAACTTTGAGAGAATCCAGAGATATTTGCATTATAAGGACTTTATGTGAATTTGAATAAAGTTATTTATTCCTTTGTGTTTAACTGATATTTAACTCTTTCAAGTCAAAATGTCTGTTTCTAGTGATTCAATGCCATTGTTAAAGGGTGAAGCGTTAAATAGTGAGAGATATTCCCTACAACAGAAGGTATTAGAGTTGAGGGAAACCTTAAAGTCAGAGACAGATCCTGAAGAGATAGAAAGGATAAATCGTGACATAAAAAAGTACCTGTCTAAGATAGAGAATTTAGAAGCTGAGTTTAGGGAGTCTCAAGCAGTCTCAGAACAGATAAGCCAGTTGAGACAGTCATCTCGTGAGAGAAGACCTACCCCAAAAATGCTAGAATATATGCAACAAGAGGCTGCACAAAGAGAAAGGAAATTCAACCAAATGTACATAAAATGGAAAACGCATACCAATGAGGTTCGCATGAAGCTAAAACAAGAGTGTGCAGAGGATGAATTATCCAACATGATGGATGCTGTAGAAAAGCATGAGTTAGATATGAAGACAATATATGATGAGCTAAGGTCATACACAGCACCCTCCCAGGACATTAAGAGGAAGATCGACACATGCACTGCAATAACAGCAGATTTATTAGGGCTTATGAGAATACGATCAATTGAAACCGACTTTGATGTAGTGACAGAGAGGACAAGGCTACTAGAGCTTTATAAAAGGGATTATGCAAAGTCTGGATATGGATCTACAGTTTCAAGAGTAGCATCTTCTAGCAAACATTCTAGCCACTCATCTAAGTGCACAAGTACCTCAGCCAAAAGAGTAGAAGCATCTGCACAACTTGCCGCTAAAAGAGCTGAGATTGAGATGGAAGCTGTTATCGAAGCACAACGTCAACAATTAAAAAAGTTAAAAAACCAAAGAGACATCGAGGTCATGGAAGCTAAACTTAGAGTATATACTGAAGAGGAAATAAAAGAAAATGGTGATAGATCCAGAGCAGTACTTCCCGAGAGAACAGGTCCCTGTCCTTCTATCCTCACTGAGGAAAACAAAGGGAAATCTAAGTCAGTGTGTAGTGAGAGAACAGATCCCTGTCCTTCTATCCCCACTAGTCATCATAGTGACCAAGGAAATGTTGCAGCTATTGCCCAAGCAATACATGAGACAATGGTTCTTACAAGACTTCCAACTCCTGAACCAACTGTATTCTCAGGAGACCCATTGAAGTTCATAGAGTGGAGTACAAGCTTTGAAGCACTTATTGCACGCCGCTGCTCCAATCCAGCAGACAAGTTGTTCTACCTACAGAATTATGTTAGTGGAGAAGCAAAGAGGGCTCTTGAAGGTAGCTTCTACAGGAAGGATGAAGAAGCCTACAAACAAGCATGGGAGAAGCTAAATGCACGGTATGGCCATCCCTTTGTAGTACAGCGAGCCTTTAGGGAAAGACTTAACAGTTGGCCAAAGATAAGCTCTAAAGAGTATGTTAGACTTAGAGAGTATGGTGACTTCCTGCAAGCATGTAGCAACGCCATTCCTCACATAAAGGGTTTGCAAGTACTGAATGACTGTGAAGAAAACCAGAAAATGTTACTTAAGCTGCCTGATTGGGTGACCTCAAGATGGAATCGTCATGTAACTAAACAGTTAGACCAAGGCAAGGACTATCCCAGTTTTGAAGAGTTCTCTTCATTTGTCAATTTAGAAGCACGTATAGCATGCAATCCAGTGTCATCCCTTCACGTTCTGAAACCTTTGGAAGGAAAGCCAACGAGAGAGATAAAACGTGCAAAGGCAACTTCATTTGCAGTCGATACAATGACTAAAGACCATGATAACAATGAGAGTAAGCCTAAGGTCATTGATGTACCGAATAGAGAGAAAGTACAGACAGAGAGTCACACACCTCTTCAATGCATGTTCTGTGGAGAGAATCACTACATCTACAAATGTCAACAAATGAAGGAAAGGTCTGTAGAGGAGAAGAAAAGATTCATACTGGATAACCAACTCTGTTTTGGTTGCCTAAGAAAGGGACACAGTGCCAAGGACTGTAAAAGAAGAGCCACCTGTGGCATTTGTAAAGGACGTCACCCAACCCCATTACATGAAGATCGCCCAAAAAGGGATAAAGCTTCAACACTCAGTACTCTCATTGAGGGAGAAATCATATCCACACCATCTTGCTGTATGGTTAAAAGTGAGAGTAAGAATACGTCAATGATCATCCCAGTGTGTATCTCATCTCCAGGAACAGAAAGCAAGGAGGTACTTGCTTATGCATTACTAGACACACAAAGCAGTAACACATTTATTGATCAAGAAGTCTGTGAGAAATTGCAAGTGGCAATGGAGCCAGTGAAGCTTAAGCTCTCAACGATTATGGGAAAAGACTCATTGGAAGATAGTCAAAGAGTCACAGGATTAAAAGTCAAGGGACTTTGCTCAGATGTCACCATATATCTACCTCCGGTCTATACAAGAGACTTCATACCCCTTGATCGTGAACACATACCTACCTGTGAAACAGCCCAAAAGTGGAAGCACCTATCAGTCATCTCTCATAAAATACCCCCTCTGAAGGAGTACCGTGTGGGGCTTCTGATAGGTTATGACTGTTCTAAAGCACTGATGCCACGACAAATAATAACAGGAGGTGATGATGAACCATATGCCATCAAAACTGATTTAGGATGGAGCATTGTTGGAGGACCACAACAGGCTGCAAGCTCAAGACAAGTAACCGGGTTATGTAATCGCATATCTGTCAAGATGTCACTAACCCCAAGTCCTGCTACAGTGATCAAGATTCTTGAGTCCGACTTTGCAGACACCAGCTCAAAAGAAAAGAGCATATCTCAAGAAGATATACCATTCCTACACATCTTGGAAGGAGGCATTCAGCTAAACCAACAAGGCCATCTAGAGATGCCCTTACCTTTCAAAAAAACCCCTGACCTTCCATACAATAAGAATCTTGCCTTAGTACGACTAAGACGTTTAGAGAGGATGCTGGGAAGAGAGCCAAAGTTCAAAAGCGACTATTTCAAGTTTATGGAAGGCATCATACAAGACGGAGATGCAGAAAGAGCTGACCATCAACCAGACCTGGGGAAGGTTTGGTACATTCCACATCAAGGTGTCTATCACTCGAAGAAACCAGACAAGATAAGAGTGGTGTTTGATTGCTCAGCAAGGTATGATGGTGTTGCATTGAACGATTATCTGTTAACGGGACCAGACCTCACGAATATGCTATCTGGAGTTCTCGGTAGATTTCGGAAATACCCCATTGCTGTCATGTGTGACATTGAAAAGATGTTCCACAGGTTTCATGTGAAAGAGGAAGATAGAGATTTCCTGAGGTTCCTATGGTGGGAGAATGGAAACACTAATGCAGAGCCTGTGGAATATCGCATGAAAGTTCATCTGTTTGGAGCAGCATCATCCCCAGGTTGTGCCAATTACGGTATGAAACACCTTTCCAAACAATACGAAAGAAATTATCCATCTGCAGCAAACTTCATTAAAAAAAACTTTTATGTTGACGATGGACTTGTAAGCCTGCAATCTGCTGACTCAGCAATCAAATTAGTGAAAGAAACTCAAGAGTTGTGCGCAAAGGGAAATCTGCGCCTTCACAAGTTCATCTCAAACAACAGAGAAGTGTTGGAATCTATTTGTGAATCTGAACGTGCATCAGCAATGGAAAATGTAGACCTCAACTACGATGATCTTCCAGTCCAGAATGCACTTGGCCTGAGATGGGATGTGGAAAATGATGAGTTCTTCTTTAAGGTCTCTATTGAAGAGAAACCAGCAACAAGACAGAATATTCTCTCCACGGTAGCTTCTGTGTATGATCCATTGGGATTCTTAGCCCCAGTGATCCTCAGAGGAAAGGGAATACTCCAAGAGCTGTGCAGACAGAAGCTAGGTTGGGATGACTCTATACCAGAAGAACTGAGGCCAAGGTGGGAGAGTTGGATTAAGGATTTACAAGATCTGCAAGGAGTCAGAATACTAAGGTGCTTTGCACCCTACGACTTTGGAAAGTATGAGAGAATCGAACTGCATCACTTCTCAGACGCTAGCAGTTACGGTTATGGCCAATGTTCCTACATCAGGGTGATAAGAGATGAAAAGGTACATTGCTCCCTTGTCATGGCCAAGACCAGAGTTGCACCTACCAATGTTCTCACAATACCAAGACTGGAACTAGCAGCTGCTGTAGTTTCTGCTTCAGTGAGCAAGTTCCTGAGAGACGAATTAGAGTTCAAGGTAGATGAAGAGAACTTTTGGACAGACTCACAGGTGGTTCTAGGCTACATAAATAATGAAGCTCGAAGATTTCATGTCTTTGTGGCGAACAGAGTTCAAAGAATTAGAGAAATTACTGATCCAGACCAGTGGTACTACATTGAGTCAGAAAGGAATCCAGCTGATCATGCTTCAAGAGGTCTTAAAGTTTCAGAAATGAAGGACTCAAATTGGTTTACAGGCCCAAAGTTCCTATGGGAAAGGGAAACAGTACCCAACAAAGATTGCCTAGAGCTATCAATGTGTGATCCTGAAGTGAAGGTCATTCAAGTCTTAACTCTCAGACAAAAATGGCATACTCCTAGGAGAAATGTTCAAATAAATGACATAGTGATCGTCAAAGAAGAGGATATACCCAGAAATCGATGGAGAATCGCTAAAGTTCTTGAAGTCCAGAAAGACAATGATGGATTGGTGAGAAGAGTGAAATTACAGATGGGAGATTCCAAATTAAGTAAGAAAGGAGAACGTCTCACCACTCCACTCATTCTAGAACGTCATATCCAAAAATTGGTTGTTCTTATTGAGAATAATAAAGAACATTCTCCAATGCATAACAAGAAGGAAGAAGTAAAATCCCCTTAATTTATGCAACCCAACTCATTAATGAATGCATAAATTAAAGGTAATTTGGTGGGAGTGTAGCTGCCCGCCCAAGCCAATCTAACATTTGAACTACATAATTCATTGTGACTGTTAATAAGAGAAGTTTATAGCAACTTAGCGCTAGTTTTCTGTACAGAACAATATATACCTCTATACGCTCTGTTGTATGGCAAGCAGAAAAGTTATTCCTGCTGTTAAAGTTCATTTGTGTGTAAAGTAACAGCCAGCAGCTATAATATAGCCAGCTAGGCACAGGACATTACAGGGTTAATTTGAGTACTCCAGCCACCTGACAGTCTAGTCCAATCAGAACCCAGCCTCACTCTGAGATCTTCTAGAATCTAGCCAGACATGCCAGCAGCCATCTTAAAGACAGAATCTTCAGAGAGCATGCCAGAGTAAAGAAACTGCCCTTAAGATCCTATGAGGCGAAAATAGGTGAACTATCTTTGTTTATGTGTACTGATTAATGCAGCTAATGACAATGTTAGTGATTATATGTTAGAATATATACTGAATGCTCTTTTTGTATGTTTGCCCCTAGTTCTACCACATTCTACACATTCTACACATTCTACGCATTCTACGCATACTTACTGCACTTATATCGCACCAATATTGCTAAAATTCATCATCTTTGTTCCTGATTCCCTATCCTGATGATGTTACCAATAAAGAAAGTTATTTTTGTACCAGTGGTATGTTCTTAAAGTCTTTCAAGGATCCGAGGACAGTTACAGTCATATATGCTTCAGCTTTGAAACAACATTATACATTAGGTATTATTCTTGGGATTTCCTTTGTGCCATCCTGCTATGCATTCTGGGGGGGGGGTTATTATACATGGAACTGCCTCTGTTCCATCCTACTATCAATTCTGAGGGGCAAAGCACTGCGTATCTTGACAGCGCTATATAAATAAATGCTGCTGCTGCTGATCTTATGTGTAATTGCCTTTCTGCAATTACACATAACTCTAGTTACGGCTCTTGGTGCCTCATCTTCCAAGTAAAATGACTGATAAGTGAATTTCAGAACACATTTCAACTGAAAGAATAATAGGATCAATGGGGGGGGGGGGGTTGCCGGTTGCTCTGGTATGTAGGGGATGCTGATACGGAGAAACAATTGTGCATTCTGTTTGAGCCCTGCACACATGGAGACATAAGAGTTTTCAGTTGACATTGAGTCACTTTGGATGCAAAGAATCCTTAGTGGGCAAATGCATGAACAGGGCTCTTTATTTTGCCATGTTTTTGCTGGAGACCAAATCAGGCCTAGTCATGCATTTGGCACTACATTCTGCCATAATAGCTTTTGAAGGGGAAACAAAATGTATCATACTTACCTTGAGTTTCCTTTCCTGGACATACTCCATGTTGGCACTCAAAGGGATGAAAAAGACAATGAAAAGTTGCTGAACTTTGCAATAGTAAATTGCTGCAATATTATCCAGGAGACAGTTAGCGCCTAGTTTTCCTCCCAACTGTCATAAAGCCTGCTATGTCCAGGCGGGTGCTGATCTTGTCAACCTCCAGGGCAAAGGGAGAATTGCATCATACTTACCTTGCTTTTCCTTTCCTGGATATACTCCATATGGGAACTCACCGGGATATCCCCGCCCCCAAGCCCCATCAGAAGGACCCTCACCAAAGTTTTGAAAGCCACCTCCCAATTCCGCGTTGTCTTTGTTACGAGCTATAAGACAACAACAAAGCATCTGGAGGCCATGGAGCCAATTTTTACTTCAGGAAAAGAAGAAGCAACCATCCATGCATTTTTTTCTTGGCTTTGGGAAATTCAAGGTCTTCCCAGCAGTCCTCTAGGTCATAGGGGGAAGGCTACAGGCCCTTTTCGTGGAGAAAGGGTCAAGCTGCCTTCCCAAGATGGGAAAACGGTGAAGTCATCCCAGCCTAGCAAGAAATCATCCTGACTATTCATCCCCAGTAGGGAGGGGTGGGGCTCAGGTTGGCACGTATCTCCAAGGTATGGCTTTCCACCATTTCAAACCAGTGGATTCTGGAGGAGTATGTAACCGAGTCACCCTGGTGCCTTGATTACATTCATTTTTTATTAAAGCTTTATGAATCATGTCCTGAGTCAGCTAGTGACTAGATTGAGCTGAGCCAAAAGTGCAGCTATGAAGTGAGCCTCAGCCGCAATGCACTCTTCATTACCTATGCTTGCCTTCCGGATTGCTGCTTTACAACATTTATTATAGTGTTTATATTAATGACATGTAAAGTTTTGTTTTTCACCTTATGTTTTTCTAAAGCAGTTTTGAATTTTTTTTTTTTCTTTTTTTTTGGGCAGCTGTTATAATTGATAAAACAGTTGCTAATATTCTAAATATACTGCTGATAAATGTATCAACTAAATGTAGCAACTGATGTAGCAAATTGGTAGCTCAGTAATCCAGAATAGGCCCACTTTGGCAGTCCATCTGGTTTTTTTTTTTTTTTTTTTTATGCAACTAAAACTTCCCTACAAGCCAGGCATTCAAAAATAAATACCTTCTAAAGGCCAGTTGGACCCGGAAGCAACATCAAAGAAAGGTTTATGATGTGGAGAAGAATAACAGCAGCCTCAAACTGGCTCCAAGGCAGGATTTACATAGCAGACGCCCCTAAGACCGCTGTCATTTGCTGCCCCTCCCCTCCGTTTTATTCAGTCGAATTTTCCTCATCAAGACCGAGCAATGGGGATTGGCGTACAGGAAATTTAAGAACTATCTTATCTCCTGCGCCTCCCCAGTGTTTCTGAACCAATGTGAGTGTGGTTGGGCAGCATGCAGTCCCCTAAAATCCTGCAACCCTAGGCCCGGTCCTTGGTGGCCTCTCCAAAAATCTGGGCCTGGCTGGATCTCAAGGGCTTGGTCAGCAAGGAAACCCTTGTCCAAGTGAAAGGGAGCGGTGCCTCCAGCTCCTTGGAGCTCAACAAGAAGCAGCTGCAGGGCAAGGAGAAGGCTGCCAAGAAGATGACGCCGGCAGTAGACAAAGCCAAGAAACCAGCAGCCACAAAAGCGGCCAAGTATCCGAAAAAGCCAAAGAAAGTCTCCGCAGCCGGCATGAGCCCGAAGAAGGTGAAGAAACCCGCAAATGCAGTAGTAGCAGCAAAGAGCCTGAAAAAAATCCCAAAGCTGCCAAACTCAAGAAGGTGTCCATGAGCCCCGCAAAAAAAGGCCGCCGTCAAGCCCAAAGCAGCAAAACCCAAGAAAGCCATCCCAAGAAGAAAGGAGCTTAGTCACCAATGGTCAATTGAACCAAAGACTCTTTTAAGAGTCACCATACCCACTCTGAAAGAGTATATATATATATATATATATATATATATATATATATATATATATATATATATATGTATATGTGCAGCAAAGTTTCTGTAGAACCATCTGAAAACATCTGAACTTGTGAAATGTGTTTTCTGTTACATGTGTTTTCATGTAACAGAAGCACCAGCAACCTTAAAAAGAAAAGGTTGAGCCACAGCAAAAAAAGTGCGGGGAAACCCCAATAACGGCGCATAGATTTCCTCTTTCAGCATTTTAAGCAGAATGGCATTTCTTTCCCCTATGCAACCCCTTCAGGTGACTGCTTTCTGGATATAGATACTATCATCGGGTTGTCTGAGGCCATGGCAAGCATGCAAACTGCGTATTGTGTGGATGTCATGCAAATACCAGGTCCATTGCCCCTTTTGGGATCTGCCAAAGTTGTCCCCGGATTGAAAGTGGTAACTAAAGGCTGCCCGTAGTCGGCAGGATTCGAACCTACGCGGGGAGACCCCAATGGATTTCTGTCATGGATATATACACCCAAAGAACTCCATTTGGGCTTGAACCACAAGTTTCTCAGTTAACAGCAGAATGTGCTAACGGTTTCTTCTAAAGTGATTTTTGGGCTGGTTCTGAAACTTCATTTGTGTTGCACATCACAAAACAGCAGGTTCCACCGAGATTTGAACTCGGATCACTGGATTCAAAGTCCAGAGTGCTAACCATTACACCATGGAACCAGCAGCTTAGGGGGCCAACATCGAATGCAGCCACCTAGACCGTGTAATAAAAGCTATTAATGAAGAAAAGAAAAGAAAAAAGAAAACAGTAAACGAATAGGGATGTAGCGAACGTCGGAAAAAAAGTTCGCGAACATATTCGCGAACTTGCGCAAAAATGCGAGCGGTTCGCGAACGGTTCGCGAACCCCATAGACTTCAATGGGAAGGCGAACTTTAACATCTAAAAAAAAAATTTCTGGCCAGAAAAATGATTTTAAAGTTGTTTAAAGGGTGCAACGACCTGGACAGTGGCATGCCAGAGGGGGATCAAGGGCAAAAATGTATCTGAAAAATCTGCCTGTGTGTGCTTGGAAGAGATAGTGTAGGGGGAGAGCTGTTAGTGATTTCAGGGACAGATGATAGTAAGTTTGCTGGCTAGTAATCTGCTTGATACTGCTCTGTATTGGAGGGACAGAAGTCTGCAGGGATTTGAGGGACATTTTAGCTTAGGTAGCTTTGCTGGCTAGTAATCTACTGTTCTCTTTAAACAACTGCCATACGTTGACCTTGTAGGCATTGTTTGCCCAGTTTTTTTGGACGCAGCCACTGAAGCACAGTTGCCAGAAAAAATATGCCATATAAATGCTGAAAATAGTAATTTTTCGCCATACGTTGACCTTGTAGACATTGTTTGCCCAGTTTTTTTGGTTGCAGCCACTGAAGCACAGTTGCCAGAAAAAATATGCCATATAAATGCTGAAAATAGTAATTTTTTGCCATACGTTGACCTTGTAGGCATTGTTTGCCCAGTTTTTTTGGTCGCAGCCACTGAAGCACAGTTGCCAGAAAAAATATGCCATATAAATGCTGAAAATAGTCATTTTTTGCCATATACGTTGAGTCAACGTATGGCAAAAAATGACTATTTTCAGCATTTATATGGCATATTTTTTCTGGCCTCTGTGCTTCAGTGGCTGCGGCCAAAAAACTGGGCAAACAATGCCTACAAGGTCAACGTCGTTCGCGAAAACCTTGTAGGCATTGTTTGCCCAGTTTTTTTGGCCGCAGTCACTGAAGCACAGAGGCCAGAAAAAATATGCCATATAAATGCTGAAAATAGTCATTTTTTTGGTCGCAGCCACTGAAGCACAGTTGCCAGAAAAATTATGCCATATAAATGCTGAAAATATAAATTTTTTTGGTTGCAGCCACTGAAGCACAGAGGCCAGAAAAATTATGCCATATAAATGCTGAAAATATAAAATTTTTTGGTTGCAGCCACTGAAGCACAGAGGCCAGAAAAATTATGCCATATAAATGCTGAAAATATGCATTTTTTTGGTCGCAGCCACTGAAGCACAGTTGCCAGAAAAAATATGCCATATAAATGCTGAAAATAGTCATTTTTTGCCATACGTTGACCTTGTAGACATTGTTTGCCCAGTTTTTTTGGTTGCAGCCACTGAAGCACAGAGGCCAGAAAAAATTAAACCAGTAGGGTTTGCACCCTAGTTTGTAACGGTGGCGGAGGGAGGAGGAGGACGCTAAAGGACAGCTGTGTGTGGAGTCATGAGGCTTGAAGAGAAGGACAGCTGCATAGAAGTCAGAACAAGTCTTCCGGCGTGCAGTAACCCTCCGAGATCCACCCCTCATTCATTTTAATAAAGGTCAGGTAATCGACACTTTTGTGACCTAGGCGAGTTCTCTTCTCAGTTACAATCCCTCCTGCTGCACTGAAGGTCCTTTCTGAGAGCACACTTGAGGCTGGGCAAGACAAGAGGTTCATGGCAAATTGTGACAGCTCTGGCCACAGATCAAGCCTGCACACCCAGTAGTCCAGGGGTTCATCGCTCCTCAGAGTGTCGATATCTGCAGTTAATGCCAGGTAGTCCGCTACCTGCCGGTCGAGGCGTTCTTTGAGGGTGGATCCAGAAGGGTTGTGGCGCTGCCTTGGACAGAAAAACATTTGCATGTCTGACGTTACAGACTGGCCAAAGGGCTTTGTCCTTGCAGGTGCGCTCGTGGCAGGATTACTGGCACCTCTGCCCCTGGAATGTTGATGAGTTCCTGAAGTGACATCACCCTTAAAAGCATTGTACAACATGTTTTGCAGGCTGGTTTGTAAATGCCGCATCTTTTCGGACTTGTGGTATGTTGGTAACATTTCTGACACTTTATGCTTGTACCGAGGGTCTAGTAGCGTTGCGACCCAGTACAGGTCCTTCTCCTTAAGCCTCTTGATACGGGGGTCCTTCAACAGGCATGACAGCATGAAAGACCCCATTCAGAGCTATCCATCTCCGCTTCCTCATTATCAAGGACTGCATCATCCACGGTCTCCTCCCCCCAGCCACGTACAAGACCAGGGGTCCCCAAAAGGTCACCACTAGCCCCCTGGGAAGCCTGCTCCTGTTGGTCCTCCTCCTCCTCCTCCACAAAGCCACCTTCCTCCTCTGACTCCACTTCTGGCACCTCTCCCTGCGTTGCAGCAGGTGCCTGGGTTCGTTCTGGTGATTCCGACCAGAAATCGCGCGCTTCCAGCTCCTCGTCACGCTGGTCTACAGCCTCATCTGTCACTCGTCGCACGGCACGCTCCAGGAAGAAAGCGAAGGGTATTAGGTCGCTGATGGTGCCTTCGGTGCGACTGACCATATTTGTCACCTCTTCAAAAGGTCGCATGAGCCTGCAGGCATCGCGCATAAGCACCCAGTAACGGGGGAAAAAATCCCCAGCTCTGCAGATCCAGTCCTACCACCCAGTTCAAAAAGGTACTCGTTGACGGCCCTTTGTTGTTGCAGCAGACGTTCCAACATAAGGAGCGTTGAATTCCAGCGAGTCTGGCTGTCAGAAATCAAACGCCTGACTGGCATGTTGTAGCGCTGCTGAATGTCAGCAAGGCGTGCCATGGCTGTGTAGGAACGTCTGAAATGGGCCGACACCTTTCTGGACTGGGTGAGAACGTCCTGGAATCCTGGGTACTTGGAGACAAAACGTTGGACTATTAAATTTAACACATGTGCCATGCAGGGCACATGTGTTAAATTGCCCAGTCTCAACGCTGCCAACAGATTGCTTCCATTGTCACACACCACTTTTCCGATCTGCAGTTGGTGTGGGGTCAGCCACCGATCGGCCTGTGACTGCAGAGATGACAGGAGTACAGATCCGGTATGGTTTTTGCTTTCCAGGCACGTCATCCCCAAGACAGCGTGACAACGGCGTACCTGGCACGTCGAATAGCCTAGGGGGAGCTGGGGGTGCACAGGTGTGGAGGAGGAGAAGGAGGACCCAGCAGCAGAGTAAGAAGAAGAAGAGGAAGAAGACGAGGTAGAGAGCGATGGAGGAGTAGAGGTGGTGGCAGAACCGCGTGCAATCCGTGGCGGTGACACCAACTCCACTGTTGTTGTTGAGCTACCCATTCCCTGCTTCCCAGCCGTTACCAAGTTCACCCAGTGGGCAGTGTAGGTGACATACCTGCCCTGACCATGCTTGGAGGACCATGCGTCAGTAGTCATATGGACCTTTGGCCCAACACTAAGTGACAGAGATGCGGTAACTTGGCTCTGCACATGTTGGTACAGGTGTGGTATTCCCTTTTTAGAAAAAAAATTGCGGCTGGGTACCTTCCACTGCGGTGTCCCAATTGCTACAAATTTGCGGAAGGCCTCAGAGTCCACCAGCTGGTATGGTAAAAGCTGTCGGGCTAAGAGTGCAGACAAGCCAGCTGTCAGACGCCGGGCAAGGGGGTGACAGTCAGACATTGGCTTCTTACGCTCAAACATGGCCTTCACAGAAACTTGGCTGGTGGCAGATGACTGGGAATGGGAACAGGTGGTCAAGGTGGAAGGCGGAGTGGAGGGTGGTTCAGACGGGTCAAGGAGAGCAGAGGTAGAGCAGTAAGATGCTGGACCAGAAGGAGTGTGGCTTTTAGTTTGCCTGTTGCCTTTGAGGTGTTGCTCCCAAAGTGCTTTGTGCTTGCCGCTCATGTGCCTTCGCATAGAAGTTGTACCTATGTGGCTGTTGGGCTTACCAAGGCTCAGTTTCTGACTGCACTCATTGCAAATTACAATGCTTTTGTCAGAGGCACACACATTAAAAAAATCCCACACTGCTGACTTTTTGGAAGTGTGCGATCTGGCGGTAACAGTAGAAGTTGGCGGCATTGGCGGCAATGGCGGGTGCGTTGGCCGGCTGAACACAGGTGCCGATACATGTTGTTGCCCTACTGATCCCTGCGGGCTGTCCTCCCTGCTTCTTCTAAGTCTTATTCTCCTACTGCCTCTCTGACTCTCCGTCTCTCCATCTGAACTACCCTCCTCTTGCTCTCTTCTACTAGGCACCCACAAAACATCAATCTCCTCATCATCATTCTCCTCAGATGCATCAATTTCTTCTGACACATCACAGAAGGAAGCAGCAGCGGGGACCTCCTCCTCATCACTCATTATGTCCATCTCTATCGTGTTCTCTGCCAGAATTAAATCTGGTGTAAGGTCCTCATCTCCTTCATCTTCTTCTGGCAATAATGGTTGCGCATTACTCAGTTCAAGAAACTCATGGGAAAATAACTCCTCTGACTCCAGTGAAGAAGGGGCACCGGTGGTGGAGGAAGTGTTACGTGGGGTGGCCATAGCAGTGGAGGATGAGGAGGATGTTGTGGTAAAGTTAGAAACGGTAGAGGATGGGGTGTGCTGTGTAAGCCAGTCAACTACCTCTTCAGCATTTTGGGAGTTCAGGGTCATTGGCTTTTTAAAACTGGGCAATTTGCTAGGGCCACAGGATTGCATAGCAGCACGGCCCCTAGCACGGCCTCTGCGTGGCGGCCTGCCTTTGCCTGGCATTATTTTTAAAAAAACAACAACAACAAAAACTCAGTTGGTTTTTCTGGAAACGATAATACACACAGCTAGATGGCAGTTTGAAGAAAACAGTGTGCAAATAATGCCTACAAGGTCAACGTATACACTACTACAGTGGTGGATACGGATTACGTAAAATATATGAATGCTGCTTGAAAAAAAGTAACTCAAGTGGTTTTTCTAGAGACGATAATATTATCAATATTTAGACAAAATGTGAACAAGCTCACACAGCTAGATGGCGGGTTGAAGAAAACAGTGTGCAAATAATGCCTACAAGGTCAACGTATACACTACTACAGCGGTGGATACGGATTACGTAAAATATATGAATGCTGCTTGAAAAAAAGTAACTCAAGTGGTTTTTCTAGAGACGATAATATTATCAATATTTAGACAAAATGTGAACAAGCTCACACAGCTAGATGGCGGGTTGAAGAAAACACTGTGCAAATAATGCCTACAAGGTCAACGTATACACTACTACAGCGGTGGATACGGATTACGTAAAATATATTATGGCTGCTTGAAAAAAGTCACTCCGGTGTTTTTTCTGGAGACGGTAATATTATGGATATTTAGACAGAATGTGAACAAGGTCACACAGCTAGATGGCGGGTTGAAGAAAACAGTGTGCAAATAATGCCTACAAGGTCAACGTATACACTACTACAGCGGTGGATACGGATTACGTAAAATATATGAATGCTGCTTGAAAAAAAGTAACTCAAGTGGTTTTTCTAGAGACGATAATATTATCAATATTTAGACAAAATGTGAACAAGCTCACACAGCTAGATGGCGGGTTGAAGAAAACACTGTGCAAATAATGCCTACAAGGTCAACATATACACTACTACAGCGGTGGATACGGATTACGTAAAATATATTATGGCTGCTTGAAAAAAGTCACTCCGGTGTTTTTTCTGGAGACGGTAATATTATGGATATTTAGACAGAATGTGAACAAGGTCACACAGCTAGATGGCGGGTTGAAGAAAACAGTGTGCAAATAATGCCTACAAGGTCAACGTATACACTACTACAGCGGTGGATACGGATTACGTAAAATATATGAATGCTGCTTGAAAAAAAGTAACTCAAGTGGTTTTTCTAGAGACGATAATATTATCAATATTTAGACAAAATGTGAACAAGCTCACACAGCTAGATGGCGGGTTGAAGAAAACACTGTGCAAATAATGCCTACAAGGTCAACGTATACACTAACAGCGGTGGATACGGATTACGTAAAATATATTATGGCTGCTTGAAAAAAGTCACTCCGGTGTTTTTTCTGGAGATGGTAATATTATGGATATTTAGACAGAATGTGAACAAGGTCACACAGCTAGATGGCAGTTGGTTGAATAACACACTGGGCAAAAAATGCCTACAGGGCAAATAATGCCTAAAAGGTCAACTTATACACTACTACAGCGGTAGTAAAATAAAAAAAAGTAAAATAAAAAAAAAATGAATATTAAAAAAAAAAATTAAAGTTGGTGCTGCTGAACTACTAGGAGCAGCAGATTAGCACACCAGTCCCACTCCCCAACACTGCTAGACTAATAGCACTGGGCTCTTATAGTAGTAGTAGTAGTAGTAGTAAAACAACAAAAAAATAAATAAAAGCAGTCCTTACAAGGACTACTGTTATTGCAGCAGTCAGCAGATGAGATCAGAAGCAGGACAGCTGCCCACAGCAGCTACATACAGAGCACTGCAGTAGAAGGTAGATTACTAGCCAGCAAAGCTACCTAAGCTTAAATGTCCCTCAAACCCCTGCAGACTTCTGTCCCTCCAATAACAGAGCAGTATCAAAACGATTACTAGCCAGCAAACTTTCAACTGTCCCTGAAATCACTAACAGGCAGCAGCTCTCTCCCTACACTATCTCTTCAGCACACACAGGCAGAGTGAAAAAACGCTGCAGGGCTTCGGTTTTTATAGGGAAGGGGAGTGGTCCAGGGGAGAGCTTCCTGATTGGCTGCCATGTACCTGCTGGTCTGGGGTGAGAGGGCAAAAAAAAGCGCCAACAATGGCGAACCCAAAATGGCGAACGTCGCGCGACGTTCGCGAACTTCCGGCGAGCGCGAACACCCGATGTTCGCGCGAACAAGTTCGCCGGCGAACAGTTCGCGACTTCTCTATAAACGAACAACAGGGCAGTATTTGTTGTGTGTCCAGAAGCAAGGTAGGGCTTAATGGGGTTTGATATCACTCCAACTTGCAGTGCAGCAGTAAAGAGTGACTGAATCTTATCAGAGCACACGTCACATGGCTGAGGGCAACTAGGGAACCAACAACATGTCTAGCCCCATGTCAGAATTCAAAACGAAAGAAACAGTAACAGCAGAAAATTGGATGTCTTTTAAAGTCATGAAACTAGAATGTACTGTTGTGCTGCACTGTTAAAACTGACATGGTAGCTTCAGCAACTCTTCAAAAGTTGATATAAACAAGCTGCTGTGTAGCCAAGGGGGCAGCCATTCAAAGCTGAAGAAGGCGAAAAGGCGCAGGATGCACAGCAGGTAAAAGAAGGGCTATGTAGTATACAACGGGGTTCTTCAGAACGGATCTGTTTTCCATAGGGTACCCTGTGCTTGAATGGCTGCCTCCATGGCTACATAGAAGTTTGTTTATATCAACTATAGTCGTGTTTCTGAAGCAAAGACACCAGTTTTACCAGTGCAGGACAACAGTACATGATATTGGCATTCCTTTAAGACACTTTCAGTTTTTGGTGTTACTGTACCTTTAAATCTAAAAATCAGTGCAATGCAGGATTCTGCTGAAGGAGCACTATGCATTGGGATGTCGTTTGATATCGAGTTGTTGCGTTAAAGGCACCTTAAATGAAACCTCTCTAGAACGGAAATGGTTCTCTTTGCTCCGACTAACATCATTAACACCCCGGAAGTATCCGTCACAGCTAACAATTCCACTATCACCCCCATCTCCCCGGGCCCAGTCTCTTGAGGTCATCCTAGATTCTGCCCTGTCCTTCACTCCTCATATCCAGTCACTTATTACATCATGTCACTTCCACCTAAGGAACATATCCAAAATACCATCATTTGTCACCCAAGATGCTGCCAACATTCTTATTCACTCTCTGGTCATATCACATTTAGACTACTGTAACTCTCTTTTAATTGGCCTCCCCCTCCAGAGACTGTCACCTCTCCAGTCCATAATGAACACTGCCGTGAGGCTCACGAGCCTCTGCGACCACTCCTCCTCTGCCAGTCCCTACGCTGGCTTCCGCTACCTTTCAGAATACAATTCAAATGAATGACCCTGACATTCCAAGCACTTCATAACTCTGCCCCACCCTACATCTCTGAACTCATCTCTTTATACTCACCCAACCGCTTACTATGCTCCTCTACTGACCTGCTACTCAACTCTTCTCTCATTACCTCCTCACATGCTCGCATTCAAGACTTTGCAAGGGCTGCGCCCCTCCTCTGGAATTCCCTCCCACGGTCTGTCCGACTTTCTCCCAAACTTTCTGCTTTCAAAAGATCTCTTCAAATGCACTTCTTTAGAGGAGCCTATCCTGACTCTGCTTAACTACCAAATGCAATACCACACACAGCACTACATCTCTCACTCACTTTATTCTGATTTTGCCCACTCGCACACCCACACCTTGTGTCTTATTCCCTTCCCTTTCGATCGTAAGATCTTTTGCACAGGGCCTTCCCCACCAGTATTGGTTGTGATGAATTGCATACAAAGAACATAGGGAGTTACATACATGTGATTTAGTTGTATAAACACATTTACTTTACAGCGCTGCAAAGTATGCTGGCGTTATATAAATAAATGTGATGATGACGATGACGACGATGATGATGATGATGATGATTCTGTTATGGGAAAACACCTTTTTTTTTTGGTTTGTTTGTTTAATACAGTCATGTGATATTACATGAAATAGTCATTCAGGGTTATTTGTTAGCTCCTGTATCGGTCGATAAGCCTGCAGGAAGCTCATTTTGGTTGCATAAAAAAAGAGATGCCCTGCCAAAACATTCCTCCAGGCCAGGGATTCAAACAGAAGCAGCATCTTTGACGGCACTGGGGGCAACATCAAAGGGGTTGGTGAGCAACATTTTGCTCATGAGCCACTGGTTTGAGATCACTGCCCCAGAACAAATGGAGCTGGCAGATCATAGATCTGGTTCTTAAGAGGAACACTCGTCTAGCAGTTTATTTGCAGCAATCTGTATGAGAACACATCTGTTGGATAATGACTTCCAGGTAGAACAGCCAGTGACTGTTAGAGCACAGTAATTGCTGCAAGGGTGCGATGACGTCTACACAGCCAAACATCCTTGATTCTGTTTATGCAAATGTTACAATCGACTTTGCTTCATAGCAGGGCACTAGGGTGGCACAGGGACCTATTGGTGCTGCTGATAGTGGATCTCATGACAAAATACAATGCACATTGCTGGCTCCCACTTGCATGAAGGCTGCAGTCACTGGATTACAGCAGCGTTGGGTTTCTGTGCTACTTTTGCCGCAGTGCAAAGCCCAGGGATTTCTTGTGTAGCTTCCAAACCCCTCACTGTCTCGCTGATGTCTTAGCCCATAACCTTTTCTCTGTCCGAGAAAAGTTCTGGAATAAACAGATGAAAAGGAGCCAGTAAATGGAAAGATTTCAGTGACAATCCCGCAGACTGACAAGAGTGAAGCGGAGCTGCCAGGGGCTGTTTTGGGACAGTCCGTGCAAGCAACGTGCAGACAATGGCTGCCAGGGACACGGGCATTTAGCGGGCAGCTGACTATATCATCGCTGGGCTATTTGGGAAAGTAGGTGTGATTTTGAACAACCTCCACCCTAATTTGGTAATTGTAAACAGTAAACCACATACACAGTTAGGACATGACATGGGACCTCCTGTGTATATAACAATTACAGATATTCAACACACAAAAGACACTGTTAACCTCGATACTGGTGGATATCTTGACTGTCTGCAAACCAGGTCAACAGGGAACCTTATTCCCACGTCTGGGAGATATCGTCAATACGCTCCTCGGGATCGGCCAACCACTAGGCAGTGTTGCCGATGGAGAGACACACTAGTGGCCGACTGGCACGGCCGGTGTGTTGGAAGCTGATACCACCACCCCACGGGATCGGCCAACCACTAGGCAGTGTTGCCGATGGAGGGTCACATAAGGGGCCGACTTTTTCACGGCCGGTGTGCTGAAGGATGGTACCGTTCCACGACTATTGGTTGTTCCCTGTTACCAGATCCCTTTTTGATTACCTATGTCCCCATCCACCAGTAGGGAGTCAATGGACAACAAAACATAATCCGGGCACAGATACTCTTATACAGGTCGGGTAAATGACACCAGGCAAGATGTTACCTGTCTTTGCTGACTACCAAAAGTCGATATTGACAACAAACACCCTCAGTAGTAGGTATAGGTATGACACAGGCAAGAAACTAATAACATAGGTCTTACCTGTGTCCCGGAGGTGATCAGTCTCCGTCCTTTCCTCTACTGGGCGTCCGTTGTCCGTGGCATCGGCTAGTGGTCAGCCAGAACCTGGTGCCCCACGTTGGGCGCCAAAAATGTTAAGGACAGAAATGTGTCCTAAGAGTATCTGACCCTTCCAAATTATATGATAAGTAAATCCAACCGGCTGGCAGAAAGAAAATGACACTGACACGACTGTTCAGTATGCAAATGTTTCTCACTCTGTCTTTATTTCAAAGTACAAAAGGTTATAAAAGCAAATCGGAGGGACACCCCCCTAAGCTTGCGGTTAAGCTATATAGCTTCAAATGGAAAATTACAAACTACGAAAGTTTAGGTTATATATCTTCAAATGGAAAGCAATAAGGTGTAAAGTCTCTTATGCGGTTTAATTCAGCAGTCGTCTTCAGGAAACAGGTGCAGAGTGGCATAACCACAAACAGGGCCGCCATCAGGGGGGTACAGGGGGGACTGTTGTCCCGGGCCCTGGTGGTTTGGGGAGTTAAGGGGGGCCCGGCCGTGCTGCATTTACTTGCACTTACTTGCATTTACTTGCACAGCCGGGCCCCTGCATCAGAGCTCCGATGACTGGCTTCTTGTGTTCTGATTCGCCATTAAATGTAAGTCCCGGTAAAGCCACATGCGGATTGGTTGGGAGAAGTTTGAACCTCCCCTCTACTTTAACCAATCACCATGCGGGTTTACCGGGACTTACATTTCACTGGCGAATCAGAGCACAGGAAACTGAAGATACCGGGATCTGAACTCCCTGGCAGTTTTTTTTTCTTTTAACTTGTGGGGGCCCTGACCAATTGTTTATTTATTTTTTTAAATGTATGGGGGCCCTGGCTGATAGTTTTTTTTAAATGTGTGGGGGGCCTTTGCTATTTTTTTTTTAAATGTGTGTTTTTTTTAAATGTATGGGGGCCCTGGCTGATAGTTTTTTTTAAATGTGTGGGGGGCCTTTGCTATTTTTTTTTTATTTTTTTTTTAAATGTGTGTTTTTTTTAAATGTATAGGGGCCCTGGCTAATAGTTTTTTTTAAATGTGTGGGGGGCCTTTGCTATTTTTTTTTTTTTTAAATGTGTGGGGGCCCCGGCTAATTGTTTTTTTTTAAATGTGTGGGGGCCCTTTGCTAGTTTTTTTTAAAGATGCGTGGGGGCCCTGGCTAATTGTTGTTTTTTAAAAAAAAGTGTGGTGGCCGTGGCTAATTTTTTTTTTTTTAAATGTGTGGGGGCCCTGGCTCATTGTTTATCTTTAAAATGTGTGGGGGCCTGGCTCATTGTTTATTTTTTAAATGTGTGGGGCCCTTTGCAAGTTTTTTTTTAAAGATGTGTGGGGGCCCTGGCTAATTGTTGTTTTTTAAAAAAAAGTGTGGTGGCCCTGGCTAATTTTTTTTATTTTTTTTTTTAAATGTGTGGGGGCCCTGGCTCATTGTTTATTTTTAAAATGTGTGGGGGCCTGGCTAATTGTTTTTTTTAAATGTGTGGGGGCCCTGGCTCATTGTTTATTTTTTAAATGTGTGGGGCCCTGGCTAATTGTTTTTTTTTTAATGTGTGGGGGCCCTTTGCTAGTTTTTTTAAAGATGTGTGGGGGCCCTGGCTAATTGTTGTTTATTTAAAAAAAGTGTGGTGGCCCTGGCTATTTTTTTTTTTTTAAATGTGTGGGGGCCGTGGCTCATTGTTTATTTTTAAAATGTGTGGGGGCCTGGCCACAAATGTTTTTTTTCTTTAACCACCACCTGACACCAAAACTTGTAGGAGGGGCCTGGGCACCAAAGTTATTTTTTTAACTTGTAGGGGGGCACTTAATGTTTTAATGCCTGTGTCTTGTGTGGCCTTCATACTTAGGGAAGGGGGGCGAGGGGGGCTAGAAAATTTTGTTGTGCGGGGCCCCGTGATTTCTGATGGCAGCCCTGACCACAAACGTATGTGACCTCCTTAGCACAAGCCTGTTTCTATGAAGAGGTTCCTCTTGGTTAAGGCCTAGCGAGATATCTGGGTTATAGAGACATCTGAGCAGGAAATATGTTTTGCAAAATAGCTTATGCAAGGAAATATATCAGACATGCATGCAGTATGGCAGTAAAATAGACTTTTTAAATGATAGCAAACAGAATAGACTGACCAGTCCACCACACCTTTGCTTTTTGAGAGGCTGGAAGCACAGAAGGAAAGCTCCCGAAAAGCCGAATCCAGAAGGTAACTGGTGGGCGTGCCTATGTTTTGTCCAATTACAGGGCCATAGCTTATTGCAAGTGAGCCAATCAACAGACAGAAAAGGTTGTATATAAGGAGAAGTGGAGTTGAGCGAGAGGTGTGTTTTATCCTTTCCGGGAAAAAAAGAAAGACAGAAAATCTGCGATGGCTGAAGCCGCCGAATCCGCGCCCGCTCCTCCCCCGGCTGAGCCCGCGGCCAAGAAAAAGAAGCAGCAGCCCAAGAAAGCAGCAGCAGCAGCGGGGGCCGCTAAATCCAAGAAGCCCTCGTCTGGACCCAGTGTGTCCGAGCAGATCGTCACAGCCGTGTCCGCTTCCAAGGAACGCAGCGGGGTGTCTCTGGCAGCGCTCAAGAAGACTCTGGCTGCGGGAGGCTACGATGTGGACAAGAACAACAGCCGCCTCAAGCTGGCTCTCAAGGCTCTGGTCACCAAGGAGACCCTGCTCCAAGTCAAAGGCAGCGGAGCCTCCGGTTCCTTCAAGCTCAACAAGAAGCAGCTGCAGAGCAAGGACAAGGCCGCCGCCAAAAAGAAGGCGCCGCTAGCGGCCAAAGCCAAGAAGCCAGCGGCAGCAGCCAAGAAGCCAGCCAAGTCCCCGAAGAAGCCCAAGAAGGTCTCGCCAGCCGCCAAGAGCCCAAAGAAGCTCAAGAAACCCGCAAAGGCCGCCAAGAGTCCCGCTAAAAAGCCCAAAGCCGCCAAGCCCAAGAAGGCCACCAAGAGTCCCGCTAAAAAGACCGCCGTCAAGCCCAAAACTGCTGCTGCTGCCGCCAAAAGCCCCGCAAAGGCCAAAGTGGCCAAAGCCAAGAAAGCCGCCCCCAAGAAGAAATGAGCAGCTCGCTCGCTCGCTCGCTCACTAGTGGCCCATTCAACCAAAGGCTCTTTTAAGAGCCACCACATCCCCCTAAAAGAGCAGCTTGTTGTCATACAGCGACTCTCCTCTGCGTCTGCCTACCTAATACTTTCTTACTAACACCAGTATCAATCCGGCTCCATGTCGTAGTCGTACTAGTCGTAGTAGTAGTCGTAGTCGTACTAGTCGTAGTAGTCGTCGTCTGGTGCCACATGTCGCTCTTAACCAGCTCAGACACTGGACGGAGCTTATTGAGTTCTAGGAGAGTCTCTTCTCCGTTAACAATCTGACGTTAGGCTCTCGTTGTCAGGAAGCGTCTTTGAGGACAAACCTGCAATGAATTACACGCACTGCTGGTGCACTTGTTGCCACTTCTATCCTGTACTGCGAGGAATGTTGCGGAAATGTCCCAGTGTATGGAACAATGTGGCAAAGTGCTACTGAAATCTTGAGAGAAGTAACCAACGGGTGAAAGAGGCAGGATAACAAAAGAGCTCAGCTGAGAGCCTCATTGGGGTGCCGCTGGGAAGGGAAGGGAAGGGGCTGCAAGTGGTAAACGAGAAAGGAGGAGACGGAGCGATTTGCTTTTGCCGCAAAGGTTGATAAATCAATGAAAACCTCAAGAAAGCCTACTATCCCGGCGGAGGCGATTAGGTCGTATAAGATTTCATGGCGGAATGCCGGAGAGAAAGCGATATGTTACCGGCCTGTAACCAGTTGAACGCTGTCATTTTTGGCGGGCTCTTCAAAATAAGCAGCCGTGTTGCGTTCCTATTCTCATGCTGCCAGCCAATGGGAAAGGGGGTGGTGTTTCCGTTCTTGCGGTTCCCTATCAGGTCGTGCCATTCTGTATATGAAGGAGGACGAGAGCGTGGCCCTGCATACTTCAAAGCAATCTTTGAGCGTACAATCATGTCTGGAAGAGGCAAGGGCGGAAAGGGTCTGGGCAAAGGAGGCGCCAAGCGCCACAGGAAGGTGCTGCGGGATAACATCCAGGGCATCACCAAGCCCGCCATCCGCCGCCTGGCACGCAGAGGGGGAGTCAAGCGCATCTCCGGCCTCATCTACGAGGAGACTCGCGGGGTGCTGAAAGTTTTCCTGGAGAACGTTATCCGCGACGCGGTCACCTACACCGAGCACGCCAAGAGGAAGACCGTTACCGCTATGGATGTGGTGTATGCTCTGAAGCGCCAGGGACGCACTCTGTACGGATTCGGAGGTTAAAGGCTCGCTTCGTTTTTTTCTGTTTTTCCCCCCTCATCAAAATAACGGCCCTTTTAAGGGCCACCCACCTGTTCCACAAAAGCGCTCTGAGTACACGGGAACACGTATCAGATATTCATGGAAAATACTGCAACTGTTCTATTCTCTCTTAGGAAAATCTGTTTCTAGCTGGACATCTCCCTTACAACTGCTCTTAGAAGAGCCAAGGCCACTTGCACGCCTTATACATCGACTGTTTTAGCCCTGCCCATTTAACTTGCCTGTTTTATTGTTTGTGCACTTAATGACTTGCCCTTAACTATGTTCCCTGGCAAGACAGGGTTGTCTCTAGGTGGGAAGCTCGGAACAGGGTCTTTTCCACTTCCATCACATTTAGTCAATGGTGTATTCCTTTTTTTCCTGGCCAGTGCCTATGTTGGCATCACGCCTTTCTGTTCTTAGTGAGAGGAGGCAGATGGAGAGGGGGTTGCAAAGTGCCAATAGGGAGAGGTACCTGAGAAAAAGGAAAATCATGGTAATTATGCAGCAATTTACCTTTTTTATTTCTGTAGAACCATATGAAAACATCTGAACGTATGAAACGTGTTTTGAAGGTTAAAAACTGTCCTGTAACAGTAGTAGAAGAAAACCTTGAAATGAAAAGGTTGAGCCACAGCAAAAATGTGGTTGAGAAAACTAATGTCTCTGGTAGCAGAAGCTGACACCTAAAGGGAAAGCCATAGTTGGTGGGGAAACCGCAATGGACTTCAAGTTCATGACTTTAACTGCGCTCCGATTTCCTGTTTCAGCATTATGAGCAGAATGGCCTTTCTTTCTTCTGTTCCAACACCTAGGGGCAGGGGTGTCCAAAAGCTAGATTGCGATCTGCCACTAGACCTTTAGCTTGAGACTTATTATATGTGAGCAGTAGATTTCAAGACACTCTCAACAAACAACTTGTCTAAATCACACTCCTGTTTCATTCTTTTCATTCAGATATGTATTACATTAAGGTTACACAAGAACTAGCTGTTAAATATAACAATATACATTTTTTCAATAATTAAGTAATATTTTCCATGGAATAGAATTCTAAAAACACCTCGGATGTAGATCGTAATGGGACAACATCACTAAAAGTAGACCTCTTATTAGTAAAGTATGGACACACCTGCCTTGGGGTGACTGCTTTATGGATATCCAGACTATTATTGGGTTGTCTGAGGCCATGGCAAGCATTCAAACTGCTTATTGTGTGGATGTCTTACAAGTACCAGGTCCATTTTGAATCTGCCAAAGGCGTCCCCAGATTGGAAGTGGTAACTAAAGGCTGCCCATAGTTGTCAGGATTCTAACCTGCATGGGAGACCCCAACGGATTTCTAGTCCATCACCTTAACAACTCGGCCACGACTACTCCGCTGGAGTTGCCTTTTCGTCTGCAGACAAAAGTTGCACAACGCTGTAACTTTGGACAACATTTACATAGTAAGTTAGGTTGAAAAAAGACACACGTCAATCAAGTTCAACCTTTTCACTTTTTTAACCTGCCTAACTGCCAGTTGATCCAGAGGAAGGCAAAAAAAAACCCATCTGAAGCCTCTCCAATTTGCTTCAGAGGGGGGAAAAATCCTTTCTGATTCCAAAATGGCAATGGGACCAGTCCCTGGATCAACTTGTACTATGAGCTATCTCCCATATCCCTGTATTCCTTCACTTACTAAACACCAAAAAAAAAAAACCTTCCAAATATTTAGGCGGAACCTCTTTTCTTCTAATCGCAAAGGGTGACCGCATGTCAACCGGAAAGACCTACTGGTAAATAAAGCATTAGAAAGATTATTTTAAGATCCCCTTATATATGTATACATATGTAGGGACCTATGGGGGTTAAAATACTACTATGCCTTTAATCCCTACCCTTCCTCCTTTTTCCTAGTTGCTGGGCAAAAGTCCATGTATCTAGTTATACAGTGTTTTGCCATTTCCTACTACACTTCAATATAGTGTGCAGAAAGGGGTGGATCTTCCTCTTTGGCTGCTGGTGTCCTAACCATCTGGATGTGCCCATTGAGCCTGGGTATACCAAGGCCCAGTAAAGCCATTGCCCTAAAGGGACCAGCACCTTTAGTGTCTAAGTCGGGGACCAGGAAACCCTGTGAATGAGGTTAGCTAGAAATAGGTTGTATCTGTTATAAACTCTCTAGGAGAGTAAGATAGAGAGTTCAGATAGAAAGAGCAGCTTTGTGCTCCATCGAGGATCTGTAGCAGGGAGTATCTTCCCAAGGCTCCTAGATTGCCTTTAGAGAAGGGACCACAGTGGATAGGGTGTCAGGCTTAGATTTCTTCTCCCTGACCACTCCACTGGATCCCACATCCGGACCACTTCCAAGTATATCTGCCGGGGATTCCTATTACTACTTGACTACAATGCCTTGTGGGTAGGGATGTAGCGAACTGTTCGCCCGTTCGCGTCCGCCGTTCGCGTCCGCCGAATGTTCGCGAACGTCGCGCGACGTTCGCATTTTGAGTTCGCGTTCGATTCGAATACAAATCATTCGACCATTCGAATTCCTTCGACCGCTAAAAATCGAACGATTTCCATTCGTTCGAACGATTGTAAGCATTTGATCGAATGAAAAGCATTCGATCGAATGCTTCGATCGTTCGATTCGAATGAAAATCGTTCGATCGAACGATTAAAATCCTTCGATCGTTCGAATCGAACGATTTTAGCGGGTGTTCGAAGTTCGCAAACTGTTCGCGAACGTTCGCATTTTTTGCCGGTGTTCGCGAACGGCGTTCGCGAACACCAAATCGGCAGTTCGCTACATCCCTACTTGTGGGAGTCACATTCCTCAGCTGTGTCATACACCTGTTCTAGCCTATGATTTTACATCTGCCTTTGCCTCTTGTGACTGTAAGTAAACCTGAGGACATTTGTCTTGTACAAATAAACTGTTGCTCTTTTGTTTCATCATTAGAACGAAGGCCCTAGCCTGAAGTGTTGAGTCACATGTAACCCATGCTCCTCTCACTAGCTGGACATTAACTCCTTTGGGTCTGTATAGCTCTAGTTAGCGTTACACATAGTTATCATATCACACCTTAAGCGCCTCTTCTCCATCGTGAACAATCCCAACTTGGCCAGTTTTCACACATAGTTACATAGTTAAATCGTTTTGAAAAAAAATACAAAGTCCATCAAGTTCAACCCCTCCAAATGAAACCCAGCATCCATATATACACACACCCTTCCCTACTTTCACATAAATTATATTTACTAATATCTATACTAGAGAGTTTAGTATTACAATAGCCTTTGATATTATGTCTGTCCAAGAAATCATCCAAGTCATTCTTAAAGGTATAGGCAGCTGAAGATGGTTTTGGCAGGGGGGGGGCAAAATTAAGCAAAATGCAAATTTTTGGCCAACTTTCAGAAAAATCAAACCATAGCAGTTGCGGTAAAATTTGCTTAACGTCTAGCACTGCAGAACGGTGGTATTAACACCACATGTACAATTCTAACTGAGAGCTGTGAATGTTGCACTACAAACACATTATGGGGGAAAAGATTCCGGCACCTAAATTACATTACATGCAGAATTCAAGTATTCAAAAGACATACAAAGGAGCAGTAGGTACTGATCCCCCTAGAACATAATATAGAGAAGGCACCACAAACACTATAAAGAATATTATATAGTAAGAAGCAGAGGGCATTGGCATACCAAATACATACATAGACAACAATGGACAATGGCACCATGAGCAATAAGATATGGAGAATACTGGCAGACCAAACATAATATACAATAAAACAAAGTGGGTATAAGTACAAGAATGCATTATATAGTAAGAGTCAGTGAGCACAGGCACTCCAAGCCTATAAGTTCTAGCACATCTTGATGTACTGCCTCACTCTATTGCTCTGCCAAAATGCAAGGTATGAGGAGCAGCATTAGTAATGTGAAAAATTCAAATATCTCTCACTACATGGATCCCTTTCTTGTAGAGCAGTCATATCATGAGGAAAATGTTGCTCACCATCCCCATTGATGTTGCAGACAAGCACCTGCTTTGAGGCCACTATTTAAAATTCCTGGCTAAGCTGGCTTGAAGGCAAGTTTTTGAGGCACAAAGACGCAGGTTTTTTACAAATAGATCTTCCTGCAGGCTAGCTGACTACCAGATAGACTATCACAGCTCTTTGTTGGCATCACCAATGAACTTTTTTCATGCTTGTGTGGGCCCCCAACAGTTTTTACATTTAAGTGCTGTTCACGGATTAAAAAAAGAAAAGGTTGGGGACCCCTGTTCTTAGAGGCTCAGATGGACTCACACAGGTCACTGTGATTCCTTTTGGATCACAATCTAAGGTCATAGCTGGAAGTGGTGCAGGTATCCAGATATGGATTCCTGGAGTTTGTTGAGCTCTTCTCCAAACAAATGGCCAAGCTCAAAGGCCATTGAACAAAGGCTGTTCTTGTCAGTCAACCAAGTTGTGGAAGAAAGTGCTGTCATTTTAGAAAAAAGCTCAAGGCTTTCTATTGTAGCATAACAAAGGCAATCTCTTGGGACTGCTGTCCAGAACTCTGAAGTGACTCCAGTAAGGTCTCTCTGGTACTCAGTTATTAATAAGTTCTCTATGCTGCTTTAGCTAGAACTTTGGATGAAGTTGAGCCAGAAGCTTGCATGCTCTCTCTTCATAGTCTGCAGTACAGCTTACACTCTGCTATAAATACACCTAATGAAACTTCATCTTCTGAAGATGATGAATCCTAATCAGTATCATCCAATGAAATCAGGAGAATCAGGCTTAGAGCTAGCCTCAGCTTTAGAGACAGGGATAGTCTAGATTGGAATTGAGAAAGCATCTCTAGCACGGTGATCTTTATAAAGTTCTTCATCCAGTTACCCGAACAGTTAGGACGATATTGTTTTCCTTCTCTACCAAATATCAAGCAAGTTTCATAGAGTATTTTATTTTAGTTAGGGCCAGAACTAGGGGTAGACAGAAAAGGAACAGGCCTTAGGTGCAACAGCATTGGGAGGCTAAGCACTTACCTCTGTTTGCCTACCCCTAGTCCAGGACCTCAGAGTACTGTGACATCCAACATTCTTACATTTTTTTGCAATTAAACCCTCAGGAATGCATGCATGCGGTCATAAAGTGCCCTTGGGGCCTAACACCTATAAAAGTAGCCATACATTATAAGATCCATTTGGGCTTTTATCTGATCTAGGGCCAAACATTTGAATTACAATGGCAGAAATATGAGCTGTCAGAGTGAAGAAAGCATCAACAAGCCCATGTGATCCCTTATCTAACCTGCCTGATCGTCATCAAGCTGATTTTCAGGCAGATATCTGTAACCTTGATATGAGCTAAGGGGGCCCAGCCTGAAGGCCAGTTAGGGGAGATTTGGGGTGAGTGTTTATTTGTACCCTGGGTACCCCTGGAACTATAGCAGGGTGACCCCCAATGTTTCTATATATCTGTAACCTTGATATGAGCTAAGGGGGCCCAGCCTGAAGGCCAGTTAGGGGGAGATTTGGGGTGAGTGTTTATTTGTACCCTGGGTACCCCTGGAACTATAGCAGGGTGACTGTTACCCCAATGTTTCTATATATCTGTAACCTTGATATGAGCTAAGGGGGCCCAGTCTGAAGGTCAGTTAGGGGGATATTTGGGGTGAGTGCTTATTTGTGCCCTGGGTACCCCAGGAACTATAGCAGGGTGACTGTTACCCCAATGTTTCTATATATCTGTAACCTTGTTATGAGCTAAGGGACCCAGTCTGAAGGTCAGTTAGGGGGAGATTTGGGGTGAGTGTTTATTTGTACCCTGGGTACCCCTGGAACTATAGCAGGGTGACCCCCAATGTTTCTATATATCTGTAACCTTGATATGAGCTAAGGGGGCCCAGCCTGAAGGCCAGTTAGGGGGAGATTTGGGGTGAGTGTTTATTTGTACCCTGGGTACCCCTGGAACTATAGCAGGGTGACTGTTACCCCAATGTTTCTATATATCTGTAACCTTGATATGAGCTAAGGGGGCCCAGTCTGAAGGTCAGTTAGGGGGATATTTGGGGTGAGTGCTTATTTGTGCCCTGGGTACCCCAGGAACTATAGCAGGGTGACTGTTACCCCAATGTTTCTATATATCTGTAACCTTGATATGAGCTAAGGGGGGCCCAGTCTGAAGGTCAGTTAGGGGGAGATTAGGGGTGAGTGTTTATTTGTACCCTGGGTACCCCTGGAACTATAGCAGGGTGACTGTTACCCCAATGTTTCTATATATCTGTAACCTTGTTATGAGCTAAGGGACCCAGTCTGAAGGTCAGTTAGGGGGAGATTTGCATTTGCACTATTACAGTGTATGCACAAATCAGTGATATGTAATTCTTAGTTAGCTGCCTGGCAATTGGTTGCAAATGGAACATACTGGTTTGCAATTGGACAACCCAAAATTTTGATCATGGACATTTTTTGGCCACACCCCCTAATTACCATGACAATGTTACATTCATTTGGCTGGTTGTGAAAATGTGAACACATTTCTGGGAGTTTTAGGGCCACGTTTTATGTGCTGAAACAGTTTTGCTATTGAAGGTGGAATTTCCATTTAGGTCCCAGTTTAAGAGACTCATCTCAGTGAGACTTGCTTATCTTTTTAGCTACACTTATATTGTTGCTTACCATAAATTGTTACAAATGTATCTAAGTGCAGGTGCTGGGTATTCTGGGCTCTCTGCCATTAAGATATTTATTTCAATTGAGTTTCAGAAAAGTTTAATCTTTTTCTGGCATTGGTGCACGAAATCAAAGAGAAACTTGGGCCTTTTTAATGAAAAAAAATCCAGGACTGCCGGCTGATCTGTCAAAATCAGGACGGTCCCACAGAAAACAGCATAGTTGGGAAGTATGTGCACATAAAATAGGAAGGTGCCACCAGCTGAGGGCAAAGGGATGCGATCCATTACATTAACAGACTTTCAACAATGTTATTATATTATTAAAGTGTTTTGATTGTATAATTCATTAGTGGTCACATTTCTTTGGCCATCAAGTCATATTGTCGGAAGAAGTGGTTTGAGACCCCTGGGTCCCAAGCAGAACAGCTGGGATAGTAGGACAATGAAAAACTGCCCATGGCCCTTTAAGTGCACATAAAGATTCCATCTAGTAGGGTGGGTAGCAAAACGCCTGGAATCTCTCATTGTTGCCTGACTGACTGGTGCTCTCCCATGTTAGTTGATTGTCAATAGGCAACAGTGATTGCTGTGTTTGCCACAAATCCACCCACCAATTTAGTTCAAAAGAAGGTGGATGGATTCTCAGTGTTTTGTTGACCATCCATGATGCCATTGCCTGAAACTACAAAGCAGGCCAATGCCCTAAAGCAGAATTTTGGTCCATTCAAGGTCACCACAGCCTACAAATCCAGCTGTTTGGTTGTTGGATAGTATGGAGCATCATAAAATAATAAAATGTGCATTGATAACTATATATACTTTTATTTATAAACTTATATTATCCCTGGTGCCCCTCCTGTCCCTTAAATGAGAACTAAACCCTAAAAATTAATGTGGCTAAAAATGGCATATTTTACATAGTGAACTTATTGCACGAGGCTAAAGTTTGAGCTTGTCAATAGCAGCAATGATCCAGGACTTCAAACTTGTCACAGGGGGTCACCATCTTGGAAAGTGTCTGTGACACTCACATGCTCAGTGGGCTCTGATTGGCTGTTGAGAAGCTAAGCTTAGGGCTCGTCACTAATTATCCAGCAGAAAATGACCTTCCCTGGCTGTAATATAAGCTGATGCTACAGGTTTGCTGATTATTCAATTCTGATGCTAATTGCACTGGTTTCTGTGCTGCCATGTAGTAATTATGTGTATTAATGACTAATCAGCCTTATATTGTGACATTTCTATTCTATGTGTACTGTATATTGTGAGTGGCTCCCTAAGCTCAGTAAGTGACAGCAGCACAGAGCATGTGCAGTGAATCAGCAGAAAAGAAGATGGGGAGCTACTGGGGCATCTTTGGAGACACAGATCTTTACTGCTAAAGGGCTGTGGTTGCATTGGGCTGGTACAGAAGCACAAAACATAATGTACAACATTTCTAACTACTTCTTTAGTTAAAGGATAAGTAAACCTTAAAAATAAGTGAAGGTAAAATTGATGAGGGTGCTATTCTAAGCACTTTTGTAATTTACATTTATTATTTTTTTTAATCCAAAATATTAAGGGATAAATGTGCTGTTAATATGAATGAATATTGTTACAACAGCGCCACCTGCTGGTCAGTTTCCCACCAGTCTGACCACCAAGTAGTCAAGGAAGTTGTCAGGAGAAAGAAAGAGGCTGCTCTGATGTTCTTCTGCTTAGGAAAGATGTGAGAAAGGTTTATAATTCTTTTCCTAAGCAGAAGAACATCAGAGCAGCCTCTTTCTTTCTCCTGACAACTTCCTTGACTACTTGGTGGTCAGACTGGTGGGAAACTGACCAGCAGGTGGCGCTGTTGTGACAAAATTCATTCATATTAACAGTACATGTATCCCTTAATATTTTGGATTAAAAAAAATAATAAATGTAAATTACAAAAGTGCTTAGAATAGCACCCTCATCAATTTTACCTTCACTTATTTTTAAAGGGATACGGTCATAGGGAAAAAATGAATCAGTTAATAGTGCTGCTCCAGCATTTCCCAAAAGAGCAAACAGGTTTTTTTTATACTCAATTTTGAAATCTGACATGGGGCTAGACATTTTGTCAATTTCCCAGCTACCCCTGATCATGTGACTTGTGCCTGCACTTTAGGAGAGAAATGCTTTCTGGCAGGCTGCTGTTTTTCCTTCTCAATGTAACTGAATGTGTCTCAATGGGACATGGGTTTTTACTATTGAGTGTTGTTCTTAGATCTACCAGGCAGTTGTTATCTTGTGTTAGGGAGCTGTTATCTGGTTACTTTCCCATTGTTCTTTTGTTTGGCTGCTGGGGGGGAAAAGGGAGGGGGGTTATATCACTCCAACTTGCAGTACAGCAGTAAAGAGTGATTGAAGTTTATTAGAGCACAAGTCACATGACTTGGGGCAGCTGGGAAATTGACAATATGTCTAGCCCCATGTCAGATTTCAAAATTGAATATAAAAAAATCTGTTTGCTCTTTTGAGAAATGTATTTCAGTGCAGAATTCTACTGGAGCAGCACTATTAACTGATTCATTAAAAAAAAAATTCCCATGACAGGGGCACTGTTTTGTTTTCAATCAATATGCCATTATACTGTATATCTTACCATCTTATTGGTTGCTATGGGTTACCATGCCTGCAGTAAACACTGTACCCATTCTTGTATTACCCAAATGAGTGGTCCTACCTGAAAGAGGAAGAGTGTGAAACCCTGTTGCTCAGCAAATGGTTGTATTTCTGATTACTCAGCAAGTTAGACTAACTACAATTTCCTTGAATTTGTAGTGATGTGTGTAGCCACTTATGTACTAATCTTGTGATATCTTATCCAATCCTGAGGCAGGAAAACATTCAGTAATATGGGCCAACGCTGCGTCCCAGAACTCATTGTTCAGACAGGCTCCTCATTCTGGAAATGGTCCATTTGTCTCTCTGTTCATTAGATGAACCATCAGTATGATGCCTCTTCAATATGGTTTTGAGCACAGGCAGGGAAGGTGAGAATACATATTACTGGATAGGATGGATATGTCTGAGGGGAGGAACCTTGCAGGGAGCAGTTAACCTCAACTTTCTCTCGTTCTCCACCTCAGCACAAAGTCAAAATTGGCCGTAGTGTTCGTTGAGTAGTAAACATTGGCAGAATCTGGAATGGTGAGTTCTGAGAAAGAGAAGGACCAATGATGCAGAAATATATACTAAAAAAGTAAATGAATATTAATACATTGCTACTTCTGACACCCACACTGAAGAAATACATGTTAAGTAAAATGGAATAATTTGCGGGAAACTATGCTCACGTGCTATCAGATCAGAAAGAAGAAATCCTGCCTGGTAAGCAGCAGTCCTGTCCTGCTTTATGGCAGCTGAGATTCTAGCTATCTGTATAACAGAGCATTCTGTCCCAGTGGCTGCACAGATCCTATCTGATCCCCATTGTAAGCAGCAGTCCTGTCCTGCTTTATGGCAGCTGAGATTCTATCTATCTGTATAACAGAACATTCTGTCCCAGTGGCTGCACAGATCATATCTGATCCCCATTGTTAGCCGCAGTCCTGTCCTGCTTTATGGCTGAGATTCTAAATTGTGGGGCTAGCCTCCTGTGGGTTTGGATCAACAGCAAGGGAACTAACATGGGTGGGACCATCCAAACAATCTGAAAATGAAATGATAGTTACCTAAATACACCTAAACGCCCAGTTTGAAGGTCAGTTAAACTGAGGTTTGGGGTTAAAGCTTATCTGGCAACACCATTTTCCTATACCTGTAACCTTAAGGTAAGGGGGGCCCTGAACAAAGGTTGGACCTCCAACGGGTACTTTTATGAAGAAATTAGACAACCACTATACTACAGCAATATAAAGGTATAGCTCAAACTCATTTTCATCCTCACCTTTCCTCTCGGAGAGTAACTGCACAAGCTGGAATACATCAGGTTGGCATGACTCTATGTTGTGCTTTTGCAGTGACCTCTGTATAACAGCATGGGACTTGTCCTGACTTGTGAGCTAAAAGAGATCACAATTGTTAAACACACAATATGCAATCCAGAGACTCTTTATGACACCAGCAATGCAATTACCAGAACCAATGAGGTACCAGGACTAAAAGACCCAGAATACAATGCAAACTCAGATACATAACAAAATAAAACAGACGTAAAGAACTTGGAATGAACGCAGAAATGTGTATCTATTTTCTTTTACCAGTATGCTCTTATACATGTTTCCATGGGTGTTCTCCATGCTCACACGTATAATACAGAGATCAGCAATCTGTTGGTTGTACAAAGGCTGGGTGCTAGAAGGAGAGACAAGAGAGCGAGGGGCGAAATGAGACTGGTCATCATGACGAGGTGTGGTTGGCGGGGTGCCAGGTTCTTGTAAATTCTGTTACAGAAATTATAATATTCTTATTATTAATATTATTATAGTTATCATATTATTATCTCTGTAGCAGTCTGTTCCAGTAAACCAGCTGCAAAGCTCCTTATTGTCCCTGTAACTCCTTATTCCACTAACCCCACCCCTGAGCTCCTAATTGTCCCTGTAACTCCTTATTCCACTAACCCCACCCCTGAGCCCCTTATTGTCTCTGTAACTCCTTATTCCACTAACCCCTCCCCTGAGCCCCTTATTGTCCCTATAACTCCTTATTCCACTAACCCCTCCCCTGAGCCCCTTATTGTCCCTGTAACTCCTTATTCCACTAACCCCTCCCCTGAGCTCCTTATTGTCCCTGTAACTCCTTATTCCACTAACCCCACCCCTTAGCCCCTTATTGTCCCTGTAACTCCTTATTCCACTAACCCCTCCCCTGAGCCACTTATTGTCCCTGTAACTCCTTATTCCTCTAACCCCTCCCCTGAGCCCCTTATTGTCCCTGTAACTCCTTATTCCACTAACCCCTCCCCTGAGCCCCTTATTGTTCCTGTAACTCCTTATTCCACTAACCCCTCCCCTGAGCCCCTTATTGTCCCTGTAACTCCTTATTCCACTAACCCCTCCCCTGAGCTCCTTATTGTTCCTGTAACTCCTTATTGCACTAACCCCTCCCCTGAGCCCCTTATTGTCCCTGTAACTCCTTATTCCACTAACCCCTCCCCTGAGCCCCTTATTGTCCCTATAACTCCTTATTCCACTAACCCCACCCCTGAGCCCCTTATTGTCCCTGTAACTCCTTATTCCACTAACCCCACCCATGAGCCCCATATTGTCCCTGTAACTCCTTATTCCACTACCCGGCCCTTGAGGCCCTTATTACCCCAGTATCCAAGCAGAACTTTACCTTTTGTGCAGTAGACTCAGTAGAGCAAAATGTAGAGAACAGACCTACAGCTGTTGCAGGATCCTGAGGGACACACACAATCCCCATTCATCTTTGGCACAAACACTTCTGACCCAGCAACAAACTAATAGGAATGCAGAATTAAAAAAACCAAACAACAACAACAATTAACACGTGGCTTTGCCTAACATATCATGGTGGTGGTTTGGCTCTGTATTGCTCAAAGGAGGAAAAGATTATTTCAATTCATTAGAACAATCCCATCCTCTATCTCCCTTACATACAAGAATGAGATTCTCTTGAAGGTCAGAGTTGACTCATGAAGCTAACCTGCTGTGGATCTATTTAGGTACCTCCAGGCACTAATCACAACAGGTTCATATTCAAAGATAAATGGTATGGGGCCACCCATAATAATAAGTATTAATAGAATAAAGGTCCAAATAAGCAGTTCAGGAGGCACTACAGTTAAGTTTGAAGAAGTTTATTGCAACATTAGGGTAACTGCATCGTCTTACGTGTTTATGATTAAGGGAGTGTTTCCCGAAACACGAAAGGCGATGCTGTTACCCTAATGTTGCAATAAACTTCTTTAAACTTAACTGGAGTGCTGCCTGAACTGCTTATTTGAACCTATGTCACAGCTGGGACGCTGGTGGCTTAACACGCAGAGTTTGTGGAGCTGATTGGATGGATACTGCGTGGAGTCTTGAGCGGTCAAGCCAAGTAAATGCTAAAATGACTAAATTTACTGCAGGAAACTAAAACTAGACTACACAGTGGCAATGAATGAGCATCCACATTGAACTCCCCCTACACACCCATGAAATGGTACTTACTAGCTAAAACACTTTGTTAATTTCCTGCAAATTCGGGGAGAGTTGGGACAAGCGGGTGGCTCAATGGTGCATGAGATTCTGTAACTGGAGCAGACAGTTCTTCATTATACAAAGTCTTCACAAGTCCATTAAAACACTTTGCACCTAATGAAGGTGGCTGAGGGCTCATAGCAAACTGTGTGCATGTGCTTGCAGGCTACCAAATATATGGAATAAGGACCAAGTTATTGCAGAAATAGGTACTTACCTCTGGTCCTCAGTTAGCTGCCTTTGTGAATAAAACACTCTGAGGATCTCTGGTTTGGCAGTCAGGACATAATGGCGACATGTGAGCTGTAGTTTCTGTATTTTGGCAAGAACCTCATACTCCTGTGGAAAATAAATGTTATCTCTTGGGTCAAGAATCAAGTTTGTGCATGTACGGGAAAAATTATCGGTCATTTAGTTTAAAGTAGAACTTACCTTCCTTCTCTTCTCAAAGTTTATAAGCCCAGCCTGCAAAGGAACAATTGCTCTGAGATTAGATATTAATGGGGAAGAGAAAGACAGGAAGACAAACTAGGGGTGGAGGGAGGTACGCAGAGAATATAGATTGGTTTATAAAGGGACAAAAGTGTACAGATATGACATTTATTCATGTGATGATACGTGATTATGTACTACCCCGCCCTCTAGTGGCCAGCCAGTTAAATAACAAAAACAATAGAACACAGAAGATAAACAGAACACTAAAAAATGACAAACCAACAGAATGCAGCATGGATTATATAACAATTATATAACATTGGTACACAAAAAATATGAAATGCCAAAAAGTGCTCAATCTAAGGTGACTGGAGGATATAATTTCCCTAATCTAATAAAGAGGAAAAGGCAGCAAAATAGGTTCATGGACAGACAGGTAAGTGTACAGAAAACAGAGGAACAGGCAAAGGAAGGTACATAGATAGACAGCGTGCGTGCAACAAAAAACAGCCAGAGAGAGAGAGATAGGTACATGTACAGGTAGGTAAGTGTATAGAGGAACGGACAGAAAGGTAGGTACATGGATAGACAGGAAAGTGTTAAAAGGAACAGACCGAGAGGTAGGTATATGGATAGACAAGTAATTATATAAAGGAACAGACAGAGAGGTAGGTACATGGATAGACAAGTAATTATATAAAGGAACAGACAGAGAGGTAGGTACATGGATAGACAGGAAAGTGTTAATAGGAACAGACCGAGAGGTAGGTACTGTTCTTTTCAACATTTTTATTGAGTTTTCAAAAAAACAAGCAAGATTTACTTATCACAGCGCAAATTGAGTGTGATTAAGCTATTTAACTGCATGCATACATCAGAATGTAAGGCATGATAAAATTTTGAAAACATAAAAATAATAAATGACTTATATTAGTGTAATGAGTCCCTTGACCCATACAATACAGTTTAGTAACAAGATCTACTGTATAAGCTAACAAAAGCAACATACAACTAAAACAAATCTAAACCTTGCATGGTGGAGTTATAATAACACTAAATATTAAGTAAATACAGAGTTAATTTTGTTGCCCAGACATTAGGATAGTTAGATCTGTAACAGCTAGAGGTAGGTACTTGGATAGACAGGAAAGTGTGTAAAGGAACAGACAGAGAGACACTCACAGTCCTTTTGCTCTTACCTCAGTTAATCGGGCAATGCTGTGTCCAACATGAGGAGGTCAGTGAGGAAGGTGCCCAGGTAGGGAACAGTGCCCTGCAGCAGTCTCTGTGTATAGAGTGAGAGAGAGTCATCATTGTATGGAATGACATGGCTTTATCTTACACTCCATTCACACTGCATGATCTGGGATTTTGGGGTATATTTATCAAAGAGTGAAGTTAGAAAAGCACAGATTCTGGGGCCAGATGCCGCCCCCCCCCCCCCCATTCTACCGATCCGCACTTAAAAAATCAGCGTCAGAGTGGGTCAAAAATGGCGCTCTCTGCACTAGTGAAGCTGAATTTACGGGTTAAAACCTGGAAGTTCGGCTCTTAAAGTTACAAGTTACAAGTTACTTTTTGCTGCCCCTTGTAACTGGCCACTTGCTGCCGCCTGAGGTTCTCACCCTGCCATAGAAATGAATGAAGAGTGGCAGAATTTCACTCTAGAGGACTCTGTGGCAATCTCTAACTTTACTCTTTGATAAATACACACCTTAGGCTCCTGTTATGGGCACCAGGGGCATAACCTCACATCATTTGCTGGATGCTTGTAAGTTCCCATTGGCTCCCTCCTTCTCCAGGCCCCACTGCAGTTATAGTTATGCCACTGACGAACTCTTCCCTTCAAGAACTGCTCATGTGATTGATTCATTCATTGGCCTAAAAATCAACTGTTCGACTGGTTCAGCTGGACCCACCACTTTGGAACATATAGACTTATATAACTTATAAGATGCCCCTACTATAATACTAGGCAGTGATGTAACAAGAGCTGTACAAGCCCAGTGCAAAACCTCCATCATGCACTGGGTCCTGTTCCCCTGCTCTCTGTATGGCAGCTCCTCCTTCTGTATGGCAGTTTCACCTTCTGTATGGCAGCTCCTCCCTCTCTATGGCAGCTCCTCCTTCTGTATGGCAGCTCCTCCCACTGTATGGCAGCTCCTCCCTCTGCATGGCAGCTCCTCCTTCTGTATGACAGCTCCTCCCTCTGTCTGGCAGCTCCTCCTTCTGTATGGCAGCTCCTCCTTCTGTATGGCAGCTCCTCTCTCTGTATGGCAGCTCCTCCCTCTGTATGGCAGCTCCTCCCTCTGTATGGCAGCTCCTCCTTCTGTCTGGCAGCTTCTCCCTCTGTCTGGCAGCTCCTCCTTCTGTATGGCAGCTCCTTCCTCTGTATGGCAGCTCCGCCCTCTATATGGCAGCTCCTCCCCCTGTTTGGCAGCTCCTCCTTCTGTATGGCAGCTCCTCCTTCTGTATGGCAGCTCCTCTCTCTGTATGGCAGCTCCTACCTCTGTATGGCAGCTCCTCCCTCTGTATGGCAGCTCCTTCCTCTGTATGGCAGCTCCTCCCTCTGTAGAGCTTGTAGATCTCCAGTGGGCTTCTTGGCAGCCCCCCATTCAACTGACACTAGTGGGTACCTATGTATCTGGCCTCTCTCTCTCTCTCTGACCTTGTTACATTGTTACATTGTTATTTTTTATCTTTGCCCCCATCAGTCATCTTTGTAGCAAATTTGGTGTGAAAATGAAAACGCAAAGGTGAATGTTGTCACTCTTATTTTAATCATATTCCTTTTATTTTGGAAACAAAAAAATCAACAGAGGTGAAATACAGTAAATCAAAGAGGAGCCTTGTTTCTGACCTGTGATGCCGACCTCTGTAAGTGGCGTGGCTCATTTCGAGCGCAGTTTGTTCTGCGGAGAGGGACTTCCTCCTGTTTAATCAGGTAGATTAGTAGGTAAGAAACACATGAGCAGGGCAGGAGATCATTATCAGGGTATAGATACTCAGTCCCATTATACAGAGAGGGGAGATCATTATAAGGGTATAGATACTCAGTCCCATTATACAGAGAGGGGAGATCATTATCAGGTATAGATACTCAGTCCCATTATACAGAGAGGGGAGATCATTATCAGTGTATAGATACTCAGTCCCATTATACAGAGAGGGAGAGATCATTATCAGGGTATAGATACTCAGTCCCATTATACAGAGCAGGGATATCATTATCAGGGTATAGATAGTCAATATCATTACATACCTCCTGAGAAATGTAAAGAGGGAAAAAATAACTGTTGTGCTGCATCTGGCAAAATGTTTTGACCACACCCATTTTATGGTGACACCCCCTAATTACCATGTCCATTTTACAAAATTTGTCAGGATATGAAAGTTTGAACACGTTTCTGGGAGTTTTAGGGTCAAGTTTTATGTGTTATAACAGTTTTGCTAAAGAAGGTGAATTTGCCCTTTAAGCTGTCAGTCTCAGTTCCCCCAAGAGACCTGCTTATCTTAAATAGTTACAATTGTATCATTGCTTATCTTAAATTGTTAGAAATGTATCTAAGTGCAGGTGCTGTTAGTTTTAGGCTCTCAGCCAAAAAAGCCTCTTACTTTAATTAAGTTTTAGAAACTTTGCATCTTTTTCTGTCATTAATTCAGGAGATCAAAGTGAAACTTGGGCCTTTTAAATAAAAATCTGGGACTGTAGGATTTGATTTGTCAAAATCAGGACCGTCCAGCAGAAAATGGCTTAGTTGGGAGGTATGTCATTATTCCTTGATCTGTGTGCCCGCACACTGAGCAATACTTACCTTGGTTAGGATTTCCCGGCTCATTCCGTGATTGTTTTCGAGAAGATATCTGACAGTTTATGAAAGATATTCAGATTATCCCTGGGGAAGGAAGGGAAGACTTTCAGTCTCATGAAGCTTTCCAGTGAATAGAACATGGCAGGTAAAAAGCTCAAATGGACTCTCAGTAAAGCCAGGACTGGCTCATTATCTTACAATGATTTCACATCTCCTTTGCTCTATGGATCCAGTAGCTTCTGTGTTGGACTGGGCCTCCTGGGACCAGCTAGATCCCTTGACATTGAGGATCCACTCTCAAAACAACTAGATTTAGGCAGTGTCCTTGGCTGGGGCCCACTGGGACCGCCCAGGGCCTCCATCAGGGGGGACACAGGGGGTACTGGTATACCCTTGACAGAGTCGAAGTCATGCCGAACCCCTGAAGTCCCAAATAGCCAAAGTACCAAATAGCTGAAGTCCCAAAGAGCCAATGTCCTGAAGAGCTGAAGTCCCGAAGAGACGAAGTCCTGAGGACCTGAAGTGCCTAAGCCGTGAACATAGGCAAAGCTGCAAAAAGACCCAAAGTTGAAATACTGAAGCCCCAAAAAGACCTAAAGCCACGAAAGAAGCCTAAGTTGATGTCCTGAAGCTGCAAAAAGACCAAAAGCCACAAAAAGAGCCGAAGTTGAAATTCTGAAGCTACGAAAAGACCCAAAGCCATGAAAGGAGCCAAAGTTGAAGTCCTGAAGCCGTGAAAAGACCTGAAGCCATGAAAGGAGCCAGAGTGGAAGCTGCGAAAAGACCCAAAGCCATGAAAGGAGCCAAAGTCGAAGTCATGAAGCCGCAAAAGGCCCAAAGCCACTAAAGGAGCCGAAGTTGAAGTCATTTAGCCACGAAAAGACCCACGGCCATGAAAGGAGCCAAAGTTGAAGTACTGAAGCTACTAAAAGACCCAAAGCCACAAAAAAGCCGAAGTTGAAGTCATGAAGCCACGAAAAGACCCGAAGCCATGAAAGGAGTCGAAGTTGAAGTCATGAAGCCACGAAAAGACCCTAAGTGATGAAATGAGCCGAAGCTGAAGTCTCAAAGCCACAAAAGGAGCCAAAGCATAGACTCAAACGCAATGAGATCAGTTCTACTGAAAACCAGTACTCTATAGGCCCCGGTCACCAATGTTTTTTTAAAAAAAATGTTCTCTGGGCCCCAATATTTCTTTTTTACTTAAGGGCCATGGCCAGCAATGTTTTTTTAAAAAAACTTTTATGGGGGGCACTGGCACTAATGTTTTTTTTTAACTTGTAGTGGGGCCCTGGCGCCAATGTTTTTTATAACTTGTGTATGTGGGGGGGCTAAGATTTTAGCACTGATGTCTGTGTGGCCGTTTTACTGTGGTGTGGGTTGGACGGGATCTGGGGTAGGGCTTAGGAGATAGGGTGGGTGGCCCAGAAAATTTAGTTGCTAGGGAATATTAAGCACTCTCTGGTAGAAGCATCGGGTGGTCAGCAAGAACATAAACAACTTCTGGTTTTGAGTTGTTTTCCTAGTCCCAGTTGGCTTCAAAGTCAAAACATTACAAATCCCCAAACACTAGCACTGTAACAGCTCATTAACCAGGATTTCTCCCTCTCACTACACTTTCTTAATCAACAATTGTTACCAGGAACTGTGCAAAAGTACAAAGGGTTCCTCAATGTGTGCAGCAAGAGCAGTCGGGATTACCTAAGGCACAGCCGTCCCGCTACATACCTCAAAATATTACAATTGCCTTAGATGGACAGCTGGGTAAAACAAAATGGCTTGTGGGAATTTATAAATCTGGACCGCTACAAATAAGTAAGAGGGCCTGTACTCCTCACCTGCTCACTGATGCCCACGTCCTTTTCAGCCTATAGAGTGGGTTTGATTGCAGAGCAGACAGAATGGTTCTGAGGGAGGAGAAGTTGCGCAGGATTCGGCAGTGCCGAAACACAGAATTGCCATCAATTCAATTTACAAGTGGTGACGTATTTTCTCGGATTCTGGGAACTGTAGCATACCTCCCAACAGTAGCGTAACTAGAGGATGGCAGGCCCTGGTGCATGACGCGCAGTGGCGCGCGGGCTGCCGGGGGGCCCTGGCCTGCTTGCACCCCCTGCTCCCCCGGTAGTATCGCCACTGCCTCCCAACTGTCCCTTTTTTTGCCTCCCAACAGTCCCTCTTTTGACAGCTCAACCTGCATTTGTACTGGAAAGTCTCTATTTTCTCTGCACTGAACAGCCAGAAAAAGAAACAAAGTTCCTAACTTAATTGGCTGTTAGCAGAGAGCACAGAACAGCTAACAGTTGCAAATAAGATACTATGTAACAATTTTGAGACACAAAAAAACAGTTTAGATAAGGAGAATTATTTTCAAACTTTCATAACCTGCCAAATTTTGTAAAATTAACATGGTAATTAGGGGGTATGGCCACATAAAGAGGCATGGTCAAAAAAATTGCCGCGCTACGTGCAAAAGAAATGTTGTCCTTCTTTTTACTTTCAAAATGTTGGGAGGTATGCTGTAGTTCAGTATCTATTAATTTTTTGTCAATGTCTGCCACCCTACAGTCAGACTGACAGGGCTCCATGTCCCATAGCTCCCTCTTGCCTGTCACTGTATCACCCTGCAGTGGGAGGGACAGACTCATGTCCCATAGTTCCCTCCTGTCTGTGTCACTGTATCACCCTGCAGTGGGAGGGACAGACTCATGTCCCATAGTTCCCTCCTGTCTGTGTCACTGTATCACCCTGCAGTGGGAGGGACAGACTCATGTCCCATAGTTCCCTCCTGTCTGTGTCACTGTATCACCCTGCAGTGGGAGGGACAGACTCATGTCCCATAGTTCCCTCCTGTCTGTGTCACTGTATCACCCTGCAGTGGGAGGGACAGACTCATGTCCCATAGTTCCCTCCTGTCTGTGTCACTGTATCACCCTGCAGTGGGAGGGACAGACTCATGTCCCATAGTTCCCTCCTGTCTGTGTCACTGTATCACCCTGCAGTGGGAGGGACAGACTCATGTCCCATAGTTCCCTCCTGTCTGTGTCACTGTATCACCCTGCAGTGGGAGGGACAGACTCATGTCCCATAGTTCCCTCCTGTCTGTGTCACTGTATCACCCTGCAGTGGGAGGGACAGACTCATGTCCCATAGTTCCCTCCTGTCTGTGTCACTGTATCACCCTGCAGTGGGAGGGACAGACTCATGTCCCATAGTTCCCTCCTGTCTGTGTCACTGTATCACCCTGCAGTGGGACTGGCAATCTGTGGGTTCTGGCAAATGCCAGAGGGGCTGATATAAGGTGCCATAGAAAGTCAGTATTTAGTGGGCTGGTGGGGGCTGTTTGGGCCTCTATGTACCTGAAATGCCAGGACCTATTTTAATTCTCAGTCCGGACCTGCTCAGGATAACAGTCTTGAGAACCCTCCAATACCCTGCTGATAAATGATCTGATTGCAGCATTTCTGAGCCATGCTTATAATAGGAAAACATGGCCATAACCTTTATAGGACTGTCTTCATTTCCCACCCCCAGGGAGCTTGATCGTCTTACCCAGAGGCATGGGGCTTTCTTCATTCTCCCCCTGTAGACTTTGCTTTGGAGGAGAGGGCTGGCTGGCTCCCGCATGTCGCAACTCAAGTAGCTGGAAATGAGTTGCAGGCAGTGAGGAGCATCCCGGAAATCTTGGGGGTGTTTCTCTAACCAGGACTGAAGTAGACAGTGCACTACTCTGGAAAAAGATCTATAAAAAATAATGTACAGCAATGCAACATGATCCATTCTCTGCTCAAAGAAACAGGTTAAAGAGATACTGTCCTAACATAAACACATTTTATTAATACCCTTGACATGTGTTGGAACAAAGAAACCCCATATTGATATAGTATGTAGGTTCAATGTGTCTGTTTGCTGTACCTCATTTAAACCTCCTTATTTTTTCCCACTCCCATAGGAAATTTTACAGCATTTTTTTTTATATATATATAGTTTTCAAAATATTAGCACATATTTAAACTGCTGGTATAATTAATTTGAAACAGTGCCTGGTACTGGTGATTAGAATGTAATTCATGAAACATGTAAAAAAAAAGTGAGATTTGTGGGGATGTTTCAACCTGCTCAGAAACAACACTGACCCATCCTCTGACACAAGGTTGGTAACCTTTTAGAGTAGGGAAGGAGACGGGCAGGTGATGTCATGGGCAAGTGACGTCAGGGGTGAAGTGGTGTTGTTTCGGGGTCATGGTGGTACGACCAGGCCCCGACTGGCAATCTGTGGGTTCTGGCAAATGCCAGAGAGGCATTGTAGTAGAATGCAGGAATTTTCACTCAAAGAACTTTCTTTATCTGTGTCCCTCTGTATATCAGAGCGTAAGCTTTGCAGGGAAGATTCCCTTCTCCAATTGTTTCCCTCTACCTGTATTGTATCTGTGTCTCTCTGTATATTAGAGTGTAAGTTCTGTAGGGAAGGACTCCCTTCTCCAATCGGTTCCCTCTCCCTGTATTGTATCTGTGTCCCTCTGTATATTAGAGTGTAAGTACAATATACTGTATATCAGCCTATACATCCCAGCAAAATCTTACATTCATACCATAGTAATCTCTTCTCCCACTGCACGGTGGGTCTTTGGCCCACGGGGCTGCTCCTCATCTGACATCTTTGCTGATTGTCAGAGTCTCAAGGGGACATGGGACGTGGGTGTAGTGATGACAGTTTGGATACCACCCTTCCAGTTTGACAAAGTGGAAAAGATAAAATTGGGGATGAACTAGAAGAAAGAAAAGGGAGGGAGCCACAAGTGAATTTGGACTAACAATGAGATCAAAGAAAAGGATTTTGGAAAGGAGGTAGGAAGAAGTTAAGGTCCCACGAAAGAGTAGAGACACTGTGATAAAAATACCTTGTCCTGGTGGTCTAGTGGGGGGACGGCAGGGACGCCTGCCGCCCCCTCGACGGGGACGCCCGTCACGCCGCGCTGCTCCTGTGCCGGCTCCCTAGTGCGCGCGCGCATGTGCACTTCTGATTTAAAGGCGCATGCGCGCTGACGTAGTGACGTCAGCGCGAGAGGCGCCAAATTCAAAAAGTATTTAAAGGGCATTCCTACAGTTTGTCATTGCCCGTGATAGGATTTTGTTCCTGGTGCTTTTGAGCTTTTGCTATATTCTGAACCTGTTTTGATTCCTGTTTTTGACCCCTGCCTGGCTATTTGACTACTCTGATTTCTGGATTCTGACACTTGCCTGATTACTGACTACCGCCTCTGATTAACCCTCTTATTGACTCCCTGGTTTGACCCTTGCCTGTCTGATAACGATTATTCTCTGCCTGCCTCGACCCGGCCTGATCTGACTACTCCTTTGCCTAAACGCCTTGTACTGCGATCTTCTGTCCAAAGACTTTGCTTTACTGTCGTGCCCCTCTGCCTATCCAGAACCCTCATCTTGCACCTCTCGTTTAAGTCCAGGTGGCATCCAAGTAAGCCGAGGGCTCCTCCCGAGGCCCAAAGGCAGTCACACTACTGGTGAAGCACGAGCCGAGACCAGGGTGCCTGGTGTTTGTTCTGGTGTTGGGTGCCGACCGTGACAGACACAAGGTGAGATAGAGAGTAAGTAGATGGACAGTTACAGAGTTAATAGAGGAGCTGAGATAGTCGTAGTGCTTCAAGTTGGAATAGAAGAAATTATAGGAATAAAATTAGCCAGAGATAAAGCAAAGGAAAAGGGATGGATAGAAAATATATAGGAGAAGATATATATGAATAAATAAAGAATGTACAATAGGTGGTGAGTATTTTACAGAGTTAGGTAAGGAGTGAGTAGCATGACAAGTGAAGAAACAGCACTAGGAATTAGCAGAAGAAGTGGAGAAACAGAGAAGCACAGAAAGAAGAGAGTGGCAGTATTAGATAAAGAGAGGATTTTATTTATGGAGTTAGTGGCGTGACAGAGAGCGAGTAGAGGGACACAGAGAATGATAGTGAATGAGTAGACCAGACCTATTGATTGAATAGAAGGACAGAGACATAGAGTGAGGGACAAAGATAATGAGTGGGCAGGGGGTCAAAGATTGAATTGATTGAAGTGAGTAAAGGTGGCCATACACGGATAGATCCGCTCGTTTGGCGATGTCGCCAAATGAGCGGATCTCCCTCCGATATGCCCACCTTGAGGTGGGCAATATCGGGCTGATCCGATCGTGGGCCCTAGGGCCCAACGATCGGATCCTAGCGTTCGCCAAACGGGCGGGTCGGATCGCGGGACCGCATCAACGAACAGATGCGGCCGCGATCCGACGGGATTTTTAACCCCATCCGATCGAGATCTGGCCGACTTTCGGCCAGATCTCGATCGGGGAAGCCCGTCGGGGGCCCCCATACACGGGCCAATAAGCTGCCGACTTGGTCTGTCGGCAGCTTTTATCGGCCCGTGTATGGCCACCTTAAATTGAGGAACAGATTTAGTAATTGGGAGTTACAAGAAAGACAAAGAAAGGCCGCGAGTAGAGAGACAGTGAGTAGAGAAAGAGAGGGTTAGTCAGATATGGATGGACAGAGAGCAGTGAGTAAATGGACCGATAAATAAATAGCTGAATATTTCCAAATGGCGCTTCCCCTAGAAATACATATTTCTATCCTGTGTCCGTTTCAGGTTATACCAGTTCACATCAGGTGCCGCAGAGATTTAGCTTGGTATGTGATTCTGCCCAGGAAAGTCCTGGTGTAAATGTGCATAATCCCCTGAGTAATCCCTGCACAGTCTCAATGATCTTGTGTTACATGGTTCCCATAATCTCAGTATCAGTGAGCAAATCCTGGGAGAGGCTCACAGATAAAATGCATCAGTCCTGGGATGATCCTGGAATCAGTATGATGTGCCATTATAATCCTGGAAATGAATATCCATTGATATTGGAGTAATGGTGCCAGAGGTACGTTGCTCTGCTTGCGGGGGTGAGTATCCAGGCTGGAGAGGAAATTCGGATATTCTGATCTAAATTGGGTGACAGCAATAGGAGCGAGTATAGCCCCCTGGCAAAAACTGGTCTTTCTTTTCAGTTAAGCTTGATTCATCGATATGATTAATAAGGATCATCTGAGCTGCCAATTTCTGATGCTCCCAAGTTTTCACAGAAATATTTTTTCCCTCTGAAGATCTGTTCTTGCTCGACTGCCTATTTCTTAACTTTTTCAGCGATGTGTCCCTTTTTCCCTCTTACATTTTCTGTCAGTTCAGATCCAAAGCAGCTGTCCAACTGCTATTTACTGACAAATAAACACTTTTCTCCTCTCCCCCACGAGCAAAACACTCTCCTCTCAATAGTGCTCCTTGGCCCAAAGTCTTTGCCACCCCCTTGCATTTATGTAGCTTTATATGAAGCTGTCCTTGAGGTCCCCTCTCCAGTGTGCACTGCCTGTTGTGGAAAGTTTTCTTTCTTTTCAAATGCTCAGACTGATATCATCAAGGGATTTAATCCCGGCCCTCAAGAGAGGGAAAGAGGGAGGAGAATGGGGAGGAGAGGAGAGTCCCTGGAGGTAGGGAGGAGAGAGATAGTAGAAGGAGACACCAAGGAGGAGGGAAAGAAAGAGACAGAAGAATAAGCGTGGGAGTAGGATAAACATGGAGAGAAAGGGAGAGTGACCAGGGGCAGGTGAAAGGGATTTTTTTTGGGGGGGGGGAGAGAATGTGGCAGAACAAGGAGTAGAAGAGAGAAATGGAAGAAGAATGCAGGAGGGCAGTTCTACTCATATGAGGGAGGTCAAAGCAAGGGTAAAGGGTTCTTGTAGGAAACTGGCAGTTCTGAGAAATGCAGAAGTTTGCAGAGCAAGAAAGTAAAGAGCGAAAGGCACATAATGAAAGAGTGAGGCAAGCCATGGTGGCCGGACTACAACTCCCGTGCACCAGCTGTCAGCCAGGGGCAACATCCAGGGGTGATCCTGGCGCCTCCGCTGCCTGAGGCAGCAGTAGTTGCTGCTGCCCCCCCTCCCCCGGAAATCTGCTCTTAAAGTACCAGGAGCAGCATTTTTGCTGCCCCTGGTACTTAGTGGGGCGCTGCCACCTGAGGCGACAGCCTCAACTCGCCTCATTGTCGAAGCACCCCTGGCAACATCCTCACTGTCTCAGGTTCCCCAACCGTGCAATGTGGTTCAGCCTGTGTGTGTAGGAATGCTGGGAAGTTTTCACCAGGCCATAGAGCTGTTATTTTCTCTATATACAAAACTGTCTGTATCCATAACAGAGTCAAATCAAAGCAGCTACAGAGGTTTCCTACCCCCCTCCTCCAAGGCCAAAACACAACGTGACTGACAGAAAGTAACAAGCCCTTCAGGAAAGACTAGCGGCAGAACTAGAATTTAATTTAAACAGTCCATATCCTGAACCATGGCCCTTTATCACACCTCCAAACTGTTCAGTTTTTCGCAGGACAGTCCCGATCTTTACAGCTCAATCCGCAGTCCCTGATTGTTACTGAAATGTCCCGACTTTCTCTTTGATCTCCTGCACTGAACAGCCAGAAAAAGATACAAAGTTTCTAAAACTTAACTGCCTTTTGCCTTGTAGCAATTTAGATAAGCAAAGAAACAATTGTAACTATTTAAGATAAGCAGGTCTCTTGGGGACTCTATGACTTGCAGTTTAAAGGGCAATTCACCTTCATTAGCAGAACTTTAAGAACACATAAAAACCGAGAAATGTGTTCAAACTTTCATAACCTGCCAAATTTTGTAAAATGAACATGGCAATTAGGGGGTGTGGCCACAAAAATGATGTCCTCTCTCTGCAATGGGGAAAAGTTGCCACCAGCCCTAAATCCATTTGTACCTTCTGGGTAGTAAGTCAGTGGACAGTATGGTGGTGGGAAGCGTCAGGCAAATGAAGGCCTAGATTGGCCCCAAGAGCATCAAGGGCAACATGGTTTGTCCAACTTGAGCTCCTTTAACTGTTCTTCACCTGTTCCTTCACCTGTGCTTCAATAACATCTAGTGGGCCACAAGTCAGGCAGTCCTAATTTACACAAATAATGGGGCCCAGCAACTTTACTGTAGATTACCCCCCACATCTAAAGATGACATTCTATATAGACGCATTATAGCTGAAACTAAAGATTCCCCAGTGTGCATGTCCCTTTAATTGGTAGCACAGGTAACAAACTAGCCTTGTGCCAAGGCAACAGGACTACCATCAGAAATTGCAGGGCCCCATACGACAAAATTTCCTGGGCCCCCTGGGCTGCGCCCACCGCAAGCCCCACCTACAGGTCCGCCCTTCCCACCCACAGGTCCGCCCCCACCACACAGTAAAGAACAAAAGAACAAAAAAAATATTGGTGACTCAGGTTCCCACACGTTAATAAAAAATAAAAAGATATTAGTGGTCACGGTCCCCCATAAAAAAACATTTGTGGCCAGGGCCCCCCCATTAAAAATCATTGGTGGCTAGGACCCCACATGAGAAAAAAAAATTGGTGGCCTAAATTGGTGGCCAGGGCCCCTTAAACGTCCATGCCTTTCCGAAGTCAGTAACTCTCAGAAAGATGCGGGACCCGGCTAATCAAGTAAGTTTGGCGTGTCAGGGCCCCCCTTACCCTCGGGGCCCCCTACAACTCTCCCCCCTGTCCCCCCCTGATGGCGGCCCTGCAAGGCAAGGTATTTAGGACCTGTGTCAGGCAATAAGCAGGAGTTCAGCTTGTTCTTATTTCTCATTCATGAATTACCAGCTTAATTGGATATTGGCAACTGCAAATCTCACTCTCAAATCCGTCAGAGCAAGAGGAGTAGCAACGGGGGGGGGGGGGGTTATGTTCCATTTCTTGGTACATGTATTGTACCCACTGAGCCTGTGAGTTTTATAAAGTACTCATTATTCATATTTGCTTTTACAAATGACAAAGACACAACAGGATTGGGTATTTGTTTTGCCGTGTTTCCAATGGGACACAGAGACGGCAAATGCACCGCAGCCTGACAATTGGTCAGCACCAATACTTTTATTATTATTATTTCAGTGCAGATAATGCATAATAAATGTAACAGTTGCTGTGATATTAATGTATTTGTAAATTTATCAATGTAACAGTTATTTTGCCTAAAAGGTGGCAGCCCTGGTTTTCAAGCAACTGTAATACGAAAACACTCACCATGAGTCGTCGGCCCTAACTGTTGATTCAAACACAAATCAGTGATTTGAGATTTCCAGCTGTGAAACAGCGTGACCGAGTTGTTTGAAGCAGGAAAAAATATTAGGCTAGGGGCACACGGCGCGATTTCGCCGCGATTCTGCACTGGGCGAGTTGTCGCTGCGTTTTTTAAGCCGAAATAGCTTTGCTAACTTTGGCGCTGGCGTCAATGCAAATCGCGGCGAAATCGCTGCGCTAATTCACACGCGGCAATTCTTTTTCTACTGTCGCCCGGAAACGCCCAGCGAGGCAACTTCGGACGACAATAGAAAACGAATCGCCGCGTGTGAATTAGCGCAGCGATTTCGCCGCGATTTGCATTGACGCCAGCGCCAAAGTTAGCAAAGCTATTTCGGCTTAAAAAACGCAGCGACAACTCGCTTAGCGCAGAATCGCGACGAAATCGCGCCGTGTGCCCCTACCCTAAGGGTGAGGATGCTCTGCCAGTATCAGATAGGATCTGTGCAGCCACTGGGACAGAATGCTCTGTTATACAGATAGCTAGAATCTCAGCTGCCATAAAGCAGGGCAGGACTGCTGCTTACAATGGGGATCAGATAGGAATTTTTTTATTTACATAGATTATAAAAACCCTTTTACAAAATAATGCACACCTTCAAATTACTAGCATGATGCAAAATCTAATTAATGAGAGTCCATTTGTGGCAGTTCATGTAGTATGTGACACCAAACCACCCTCCAGAGGATAGTCAGAATCCATTGTCCAAACTCTGTCCATACTGACATCCTCCCCTCCCTATAATAAAGGACATTCATATTCAAGTCCAGAGTCTGCTTGAAATGTCCTCGTAACACACTCCCTCCACCCTAACCCCGTCCCCCACCCAAAACAAAGGACCCCCAAGGACAAAACAAAGCAGGCAGTAATTCTCCTCCAAGGTGTACATAATAAAATAATAAACATTGAACAAAACGGCAGGTTTAAACTAAACATTAGAATATGAAATCCCTCCATGAAGAAATATTGGATGAGGATTTCGATCTTTCCATCTGTCTTATAAAACATAACTCTCTGAGTATAAAGGACACTATCCTCTCTGCACTCATATCCATCCCAAAAGTGTATTTGCAACGACCCTGCCAAAGGTGATATTTGTAGGCAGTAATAATGAGGTACACTGTCTCCCTTTGATATGAAAGGTCTCTTGCCAAAACACCATATGCAAGTTCAGCATAGTTAAGGGAACTTAAAGATGGGGCAGATATGGCCTGGGAAACTTGATGAAGGACGTTGCTTGCCATGGGACACTGCAAAAGAAAATGCTCCTGGGTCTCCTCCACACCACACCCCCAGGGACAATTTTTATCTACTGCAGACAGGTATTTCACATTCCCCCTAACAAAGAGCCCTCCCTGAAGAGAGAGCCATGCCAGATCAAAAAACTTTGGGGGTAATCTCTTACTGTTTAGGTAACGCAGGCTCTCCACAAGAGTTCCCCCTACACAGTCCTTTAAGGCCATTGGAATAGCAAAATAGACACTCAACACCCTCTTATAAAGATCACGTCTGGAGGCTGTGCCAAGTTCACCTATCCTAATGTCCCAAACTCTTAAAAGCTTCAGTGCGGCAACAAAGTGCAGTGGGAGTTGACCATGTCGCACCCGCACCAACTTCTCCCTATCGCCTTGTAACCATTGCCCTATAAAAGGGGATGCCCAGGCCCTGACACTGTTTTTCCACGGAACATCAGTTCTTTGGCCCAGATTCCCAAAATTAAATTTCAAGAAAATTGTGCCAAAGAAGGCCACAGGACATAACATGCCCAGCCCACCCTCTTTAGTCCGCAGGTAAGTGATCCCTCTTTTGACATGATTCAGCTTGTTCCCCCAAAGGAGCTGAAAGAACAAGCTGTGGATCCTTACATAGAAAGCTTTTGGCAAGGGGTAAACATAAGACACATACAGGAGGATAGGAACCAGGTAAGCTTTGATGAGCTTCACTCTTTCTCTATAGGACAGCTTCCAGTTTTTCCATCGCTGTATCCTTAAGTCGACAGCATCCAGTTTTGACTCCCAATTTAACCTGGCATTATCACCCCTCCCGAATTTGACCCCTAGAATCTTTATTTCACCGGAGGCATGCTGGAAATCAGGGAGCGGAAAATACGGCTCACCATCCAAGGTCCAGAAAGCTTCCGACTTATCAGCATTGACCAGAGAGCCTGAGGCCTCTGAGTAACTTTCGATAACCCCGGCCAACATCCCAACTTCTTCAGGACGGGAGATGACAACTGAGACATCGTCCGCGTAGGCTACCGACTTCAGGGGCAGGTAACAGGGGACCTGGAAGCCCTCCAAATCCAAAGCCTGAACTCCACGAAGAAATGGGTCAATCGCAAAGACATATAGCAGTGGACTAAGAGGGCAACCCTGGCGTACCCCAGCCTCAACCCCGAAGGTTTCACCACACCACCCATTGACAAGTGGGAAGCTTTCCCCCTCGTTATACAAAACAGAAAGCCAAACAACAAATTGGTCCGGAATGCCATACTTACGCAAGGTCGCCCACAGATAATCATGATCCACCCTATCAAAAGCCTTAGCTTGGTCAAGACCTACCACATACTTCCCCTTATTTTGGGCTTTACATGTTTCGAGCAGTTCTCGTACAGACAAGACTGCCCCAAAGATGCTCCGCCCTTTCACCGTGCAGAACTGCTCACGGGACAATAAGGTGCCTGAAAATAAAACAAGCCTAGAAAAAAAAACCTTTGCCAAAAGCTTCCTATCGGTGTTCAAGAGGGCAATTGGCCTCCAGTTCTTGACATCTGTAGGATCCTTGCCCTTGGATAATAACACCAAAGAGGAGATTCTCATGGAGGGAGGCAAAATGCCTCTTCCCAGGCAGTCTTTAAAGACCTCCACAAGAATCGGGGTCAAAAGGTTCTTAAAAATTCTATAGAATTCAGCTGTTAGGCCATCTGGACCTGGGGCTTTCTTTAATTTTAGCTGCTCAATTGCCTTTTTGACCTCTTCCTCTGTGATGTCCTCAATCAAGGGTGAAAAATCCAAATTTTTCAGGTCTGGACCTGGGGTTCCCTCCAGAAAAGCTTTCATCCTTCCCCTATCCAAAACCTTACTTCCGAACAAACTAGCATAGTAGGTTTGAACAACTCGCAGGATCCCACCCTTAGATTTCTGAACTATACCCTGAGAGTCCTTCAAACCAACAATCAACTTCCTCGTCACAGCTTCCCTGCAATTCCGAAAGGGATCTGGGCAATGAAATCCCCCATAATCCCTCTCCAGAACCAAGGACCTGTAACGACTATACTGATGCCGTTTGATCTGAAGCTTTAGTCTGGAAACTTTCTCCCCAACCACCCTGTCCGAAATTAAGGATTCAAGCTTTCTTCGTAGGGCAAGGTACTTTTTATACTTGTTTCCCTCCCTTATAACAGATAGTCTGCGGAAGAAGGTGCGGAATGACTTCTTGGCCTCCTCCCACCACTGCGACATTGAGTCGAAAAACACAATCTTTGTTAACTCACACTGAAGGAGTGCCTCAAAGGAGTGCTGCACTGACTCGCTCTCCAGGGTATCTGAACTCAATCTCCATAACCCCCTACCTTTGGTTGGAACTGAGGAGACACCCAGCAAAAAAGATAAGGCAAGGTGGTCAGAGTAATCAACCAAGATTTCCTCAGTCTGTGTAAAGATCTCCTCCTTTCGAACAAAAGCCATGTCAATCCTGCTGCTTCGACCTGCACAATGGTAAGTATGCTTTGACATCCAACCACCATGGGTAAAGACATCAACCAAGTCTGCTTGCTCAAGTATGTTTTTAAGAAAATTACTTTCATATTTGTCAAAGGAAAGCCTTGATCTATCTTCTGCTCTAAGGACCTGGTTGAAGTCACCAGCCATGATGACTGAAGTGGAGGTATGTAGATATGGCTGAATTTCCCTCAAAAGGTTTTTTCTCCCATGCCCAGACTGAGGCCCATAAACATTAATAAGTCTCAGTCTGCGTCCTGCAACAGAGACGTCTAATAGAAGACACCTGCCTACTTCCACCTCTATAAGGCGGTGCACAAATATTCCAGAAAAGCCTTTAAACAAAATACCAACACCACCCCCAGGTTCTGCAGCAATTGAAAAAAAAGCTGGACCCAAAGCCAATCTTTTGATGCTTTCTTGATATCTGCAGTGGTGGTCAGTCTGGTCTCTTGCAAGAAGATGATGTCAGCTGAGGTGTGGCTTAAGGCTTCAAAGGCTTGATATCTTGTACTGGCCACTTTAATGCTTGCAACATTTGTTGAAATAAACCTGAGGGGGGCAAGAAGCCATAGTTAAGTGTTATTAATTTTTTTGTGCCTCCTCCTCCTTCTACTCCTTCTCTCATCCTGACTATCATCTTGATCACCAAATCTTTTAATCTGTGTACCAGATGGGATTGGATCATCATCTCCTAACAATATCATCTCACTTGCATCATCAGATAAAGCCTTATCATCTTCCCTGAACTCAACCGAGACAATTTTCCTGCGGACTTGCAATTTGTTACATTCCATTTCAGACCCTGAAACAACTTCCTCCTTTCCCTTACTGTCAGTATCGCCTTCAGCACCACTATCTGTACCCACATCAGCCTGACCATGACACTGTTTCACACTTTGTTTGTCTTCCATATCTATCCTTTCCAGTTCATCTTGCTCTTCCATAGCATCTGCCCAAGATTTTTTCTCTGCCAAAAGTTCAAATTTGTTTTCTAGGCTGATTTGCATAGGTGGAATGTATTTTGGAGGGGACTGCTTTCCTGAAAGGTCTTTGTTCTTTATTACTGTCCAATCTTGTGAGAAAGGGGACTTACTTAGTCTTACTGGTGGAATTGCCTTATCTGCTGGTTCACTATTTCCCTTTAAAGACTGTGCAAGAGGTTTCTGTCTCTGGGGAAGAGGCTGTATTCCCAAAGGCTGAATGATGGGGGCCTTTGTTATAGAAACTGGCAACTCATTTTTTGCTCCCTGAGACAAAGAGGAAACAGTCGGGGAACAGAATCTCCTGCATCTCTTGCCACAGCTGACTGATCTTTTACCGTATCATGAGGCTGAGAAGAGGGAATGACCGATGGTTGTGAATCAGACTGGAAATAATCCATCTCATCCCTTATCTCTTCCAACAAATCCTTTGCCATCTCTTCCTCTAACTGAGGGCAACTCTCCATTATGTTATGAAGAGCCTCTGGACAAGCCCTATGTGAGTGGCCATAGCTTCCACACAAGTTACATTTCACATCATTGCAATCTTTCCCTGTGTGTCCTACATCACCACATAGTGAACACTTGACCACTGCACAGGCACTTGCCCGATGTCGGTAAGAACCACATTTGAAACAGGCCCTTGGCTGACCAGGATAAAAAATCACCCCTCGCTCACTACCAATGAAGATAGAGTTTGGAAGATGCTGCGGCACATTATACCTCATGTACAATTCCACATTAGTACACCACCCACCTGACCAATATCCATTATTATCAATGTCTTTCTAAAAAGGGGTGATATTGTTTTGCACCCCAGGCACCCTCACCCTATTCAGTGGCCTATTCCAAGCATTTGGTGGAGGTGGTGGGGCACATTTCTGCTGCCTGCACTTTCTGAAGGAATTGACTGCTGACCATTTGGTCTTCTTACAGAGGAAGAAACAGGTGCAGAGACAGAACTTGGCTGTGCGGAGGGCACTGTAGGCAGTGGATTCTGAGAAACAGCTGGAGTAGTTAAAGGGGAAGTTGTTATTGGAGAAACTGTAAGGGCTGGGGAAAAGGTTGAGGCTATAGAAGAAGTGGTGAGTACAGCAGAAGAAGATGGAATAGAAATTAAAGCGGCAGTACTTAAAGGGGTGGTACAAGGAACAGGTTGTATCACATCGGCCAATGAATTAGCATCTTTGTTTACTTCATTAACATCACTCAGCACAGATTCCACACACTGCCTTGCAACACTTTCACTGATGTCTCCACCTCCACACTCCATAACATCACTTGCATTCACACAGTCTGCTCCAGCCTCCACTCCATCCACTCCATCCTTCCCAGACTCTCCCACACCAGCAGCTGCCGTCAATTCCTGCTCACTCAGCTTCCCATGCCCCAGTGCCAAGGACATTGGGGCACTCTGCACAACTGCAGAAGTCTCTGTATTATTGGCTGATGGTTGAGTGAAGGTCTCCTTGGATGCTGAGGGCTGATGGGCACAGTCATTCTGGGAAGTAGAGGGAAGGGAGGGAAAATCCTGTTCTGAGAAAACAAAGCTTTCCTCTTCCTTATGAGCAGATTGGCTTCTCTTTCCCATTTCATCTTCTATATTATTTGCCTCATCCAAGCTGAAGATAAAATTGGGCGCATGTATCTGAGCAACAACTGATTTCTTTGGTTTCAGCTGGCCAATCCTTCTAGTCTCCTTGTCACTATCAGAAGTAGATGAAGCAGATGCAATTTGCCTCATGGACCTGTATTTAGCCGGCTGTTTAAGAGCTTGCAGAGAGTCCTCAAACCTTCTCCTGTTTGTATAGACTTCAGAAAGGGGACCAATTTTTTATAATTCTGCAAAATCTGTTTTTCTAAGGTTCTGAACTCTTCATTTATTTTGTTGACTTTTGCTAAATAAAAGTCTTGCTTCTCCACATCAGCAGTGGAATAGTTATAAAATGCTTTTTGCAACTCAACTTTAAATTTTTTTCGCTGCAGCTCCTGCTCATTTGCCAGTTTTATTAATTCAACCAGTTCATCAGTGGTAGGTGTTTGATCCTGGTTGTGACTTGAAACAGCATACTGTCCCTTTAAGAGGCTTTCTGCTTGGGGTTGTTCATTTATATCAGAACAATTGTTTCCCTCTGAGGTGGGAGTACCAAGATGGCTGTTCCCTGTGAGACTCTTATACATCTCTACAGAGGGAGTAGCAATATGGCTGCTGGAGTTTGTTCCTACTGCCTCCCCTGACTCCACACCAGCTCCAGACACCACCCGCACCCCCACACATGAGGCAGTTTTTGTTACCAGAGCATGGGGTGCTTGATGCCTCTCAGGGGAAGTTTTAGAAGCAGCCATTCCTCCCCCACAATCAGCCACTGGAGACTGCATGTCGGCCGCATGGTGCAAAGCAGCTGCTGCATATTCAGTCCCTGATTGTTTGCTGGGTTTGCTCTGTGCTGCCTCTCCACCCGCAAACTCACAGTCTTCCCCTGACACAGATTTCATAGAGGCAAAGAGATCAGGAGAAATAAAATGCTGACTGGTTTCCATTTTATGTTTTAAGACACAAATATCAGAACTGACATTTTGCACACAACCCTCCATGTTTGTCACAGATACAATTTCTGCTTTACTTTCCACTTGTCTTTCTTTACCAACAATCTCCTTCCTTCCCTCCCTCTCACTCATCACACACTTTACTTCCCTGTCAGGCGTTTTCACAGCACTGGCAGCTGCCTTTCCCAAATCCTCCATGTCTGTGGAAGAAATCCTTCCCAAGGAAACCGATCTCGACCTTCTTGCTGCTCCTTTCCTTTCACTCCCTGCTGCTTTACTCCTTGTCTGCACTGTCCTGGTGGATCTCACACCTTCCAGTGTAGGCCCCAAGGCCTGGGCCTCACGCTGGGGGTTTGCCCGCCCAGGCCTTGCCTGGGCTGACACTCTCCATTCCTCTGGTTCTCTGAGAGCTCTCTGATGCACGACTGCTTTCACTGGGGATCAGATAGGATCTGTGCAGCCACTGGGACAGAATGTTCTGTTATACAGATAGCTAGAATCTCAGCTGCCATAAAGCAGGACAGGACTGCTGCTTACAATGGGGATCAGATAGGATCTGTGCAGCCACTGGGACAGAATACTCTATTATATAGTGATGGGCGAATTTGCACCATTTCGCTTCGCTGAAAAATTTGCGAATTTCGCGCGAAATTTGCAAAACGGGGAAAAATTTGCAAAACGGCGTCGGCGGCTCGTTTTTGACACTGGCGCCCGTTTTTTTTGACGCCGGCGCCCGTTCGGGCGAATTTTAGCGGGCGAATTTATTTGATGGCGGCGAATCGTGCAAATTCGCCGCAAATTCGCGCCTGGAGAATAAAATCGCCCATCAATACTATTATACAGATATCTATAATTTAGAAGATTTACTTTCTGGGAAAAAGAAAGGAGATTGACCCATTTGATACCCTTACGGATACACAGTTTCTGACGCCATTGTTAACTGCCGGTCACTAAGCATAGTTACATTCCTTCACTACCAGAATTGTAGCGCCTGAGTGATACCAAACTTCAGGACAATAACACAATGTCTATTGCTGATCCTGGCTATGGCTTCTGGGGGTTACAGTTCAGTAAACAAGTATAAATCACAAGTTTGGATTCCCTGTCCTGTAAATCAGACACAGCAACAAAGTTCAGCTTCAGCCAACACTGTAAACCTCCATTTATTAAAGTTCTATCAACTTCCAGTCCGCGCCGGATTTCTTTGCCGGCCGCCCCTAGGCCGCGAGGTCCGACCAGGCGGCCGCGCGGTCCTAGCATCTGCCTACACTTCCCCTTCCCAGTGCGCCGGCGAAAAAACGCCGGCGCAGCAGGTGTAATTGAATGGGGACGCACACGTCCCCATAATGCGGCTGGGCGGCATGCCGCCCCTATTTTTTGCCGCCCTAGGCCCAGGCCTATGCGGCCTTGCCGCAAATCCGGGCCTGCTCCCAGTCGGCTTGTGTTGCACCTCTGTGCACCTGTCATTCCCATGCTAAGGGGTGGGGTTAGTGGAATAAGGAGTTACAGGGACAATAAGGGGCTCCGGGGTGGGGTTAGTGGAATAAGGAGTTACAGGGACAATAAGGGGCTCAGAGGTGGGGTTAGTGGAATAAGGAGTTACAGGGACAATAAGGGGCTCAGGGGTGGGGTTAGTGGAATAAGGAGTTAAAGGGACAATAAGGGACTCAGGGGTGGGGTTAGTGGAATAAGGAGTTACAGGGACAATAAGGGGCTCAGGGGTGGCGTTAGTGGAATAAGAAGTTACAGGGACAATAAGGAGCTCAGGGGCGGGGTTAGTGGAATAAGGAGTTAAGGTGGCCATACACGGGCAGATAAAGCTGCCGATATCGGTCGTTTGGACCAATTTGACAGCTTATCTGCCAGTGTATGGGGGCTTCCGACGGGTCTTCCCGATCGATATCTGGCCACAATATCGATCGGGAAGGTTGGATTTTTACCTGACCGACCCGTCGGAGCCGCTTGGCGCATCGTAATTCGATCGTTCGAATTACCCCCGATATAGCTGTCACGGCCGGCACCCGATACCAGAACAAATGCCAAGCACCCTGGTCTCGGCTCGGCTTCACAAGTAGTGTGACCACCGTTGGGCTTCGGGAGGAGCCCTCATCTTACTTGGGTGCCACCTGGACTTAACGAGGGGTGCAAGGCAAGATGTTCTGGCTGGCAAAGGGGCATGGCTGTTTAGCAGAGTCTTTAGGCCGAAGGTCACGGTACAAAAGGACAAGGCAAGCGGATGGTCAGACAGGCTGGATCGAGGCAGGCGGATAACAGAATCGTCAGGAAGGCAAAGGGTCAAAACCAGGTGATCAATCAGATGGGTTGAGGCAGAATCGGAGTCAAATAACAGGCAGAGGTCAAACCGGAACGTCAAACAGGAGGATTAAGCAGAGTCAAGGTCGGTTTCAGGCAAGGGTCAGGTTCCAAAGATCAGAATAGTCAAACAGGCAGGCAAAGGGTCAAAACAGATAATCAGGAACAGATTCTCACAGAATAGCAACAGCTAAAGCACCAGGAACAAATCCTATCACGGGCAATGCATAAAGTAAAACTGTACCTTTAAATAGCATTTGAATTTCGCGCCACTGCGCGCTGACGTCATCACGTCAGCGCGCATGCGCATAAACCCAGGAAGAGGCGCGCACGCCCTAACAGACCGGCGCTACAGTGAACCCGGCTCAGTGCGGCGAGCGTCCCCGCCGAGGGGGCGGCAGGCGTCCCTGCCGTCCCCCCACTAGACCACCAGGGTAAGATTTTCTCACAATAGCCATGCAGTTAGTGGCATATCGGGGAAAGATCCGCTCGTTTGGCGATGTCGCCAAACAAGCGCATCTTGGAGTCTATGGCCACCTTAACAGGGACAATAAGGGGCTAAGGGGTGGGGTTAGTGGAATAAGGAGTTACAGGGACAATAAGGGGCTCAGGGGAGGGGTTAGTGGAATAAGGAGTTACAGGGACAATAAGGAGCTCAGGGGAGGGGTTAGTGGAATAAGGAGTTACAGGGACAATAAGGGGCTCAGGGGTGGGATTAGTGGAATAAGGAGTTACAGGGACAATAAGGGGCTCAGGGGTGGGGTTAGTGGAATAAGGAGTTACAGGGACATAAGGGGCTCAGGGTGGGGTTAGTGGAATAAGGAGTTACAGGGACAATAAGGGGCTCAGGGGTGGGGTTAGTGGAATAAGGAGTTACAGGGACAATAAGGGGCTCAGGGGTGGGGTTAGTGGAATAAGGAGTTACAGGGACAATAAGGGGCTCAGGGGTGGGGTTAGTAGAATAAGGAGTTACAGGGACAATAAGGAGCTCAGGGGTGGGGTTAGTGGAATAAGGAGTTACAGGGACAATAAGGGGCTCAGGGGAGGGGTTAGTGGAATAAGGAGTTACAGGGACAATAAGGGGCTCAGGGGTGGGGTTAGTGGAATAAGGAGTTACAGGGACAATAAGGGGCTCAGGGGTGGGGTTAGTGGAATAAGGAGTTACAGGGACAATAGGGGGCTCAGGGGTGGGGTTAGTGGAATAAGGAGTTACAGGGACAATAAGGGGCTCAGGGGAGGGGTTAGTGGAATGAGGAGTTACAGGGACAATAAGGGGCTCAGGGGACAGTTTAGTGGAATAAAGAGTTACAGGGTTAATAATAAACGGGTTATAGGAACAAAAAGGTGACAGAGAGGCAATAAGGCAGCATTTTTTGCAGGCTCTGGTGAAATGTGTTTTTATTGGTAACACACAAAACAGAAAGGTGACAGAATCACAGTCAGAAAATTTTCTGGTTGGCGTCATCACCCGATCTTCCCACAATACTTCTGCTCCCATCAACGTCATGAGATGCGAGTCCCTGACCCTCTGTTCCATGTGTAGCCTCATTGTCCTGTCTGGAATGTAATGGGGATGCAAATGGAGAAACATTGGAAACAGGGAAAGGTACAGAGGAGTATACGTTTTGGACAAACAGCAACATTTGCTACTTTAGTGAAGAAACCATAATATTATTTATTATAATAAACAAAAGTAAAAGAGATTTTCCATTGCATGATTATTATTATTAACATGTATTTATATAGCGCCAACATATTGCGTAGCACTGTATGATTGAGACAATATTCCTGTTTCCCAGGTGTGACATTGATGGGTATGTTTATGCTCATGGAAGATGTTTAGGCTTCCAACTGTTAAATGGGATGATGAGCACAGGGAATTCTCTGAATTCAGAGTTATAAAAAAAGGGCACAGATATTTATTACTAATAGTAGCAGTTGAGGGCGTCATCAGATAGGCAGAGGCTACTGCATGTGCAAAGCTCAGTGTGACTCTCTAAATGAGTGATCCCCAACCAATGTTGGTCACCAACCCCATGGATGTTGCTCCCAATGGCCTGACTTCTCAAATAGTGGATTCGGTGCATCCCTAGGAAGAACAGAAACCAGTGTGCAGTGGATAGGAAGGTCCATTACTGTTTGCCCTTTTTCTCCTTGGGGCGGGTTCTCCTCTTTGTTTTTGATTCAATGAGTTGCTTGGACTGTCTCTTTAAGGTTGCGCGCGTCACCACATCGCCTTCATCTTCTCCGCTGTCCTCTTCATCTATAGTAAGGGGACAATGGAGAGGCTTACATCATTGTAGCAGGGCAGGGCAGCCATCAGGGGGGCTACTTGATTAGCCGGCCCCCCATCTTTCTGAAAGCTGCTGACTTCGGGAAGGCATGGACGTTTAAGGGGCCGTGGCCACCAATTTTCACATAATGTGGGGGAGGGGCCCTGGCCACCAATTTTTTTTTCTCATGTGGGGTCCTAGCCACCAATATTTTTTAATGGGGGGGGCCTGGCCACAAAAGTTTTTTTTATGGGGGGCCCTGACCACCAATATCTTTATTTTTTATTAACATGTGGGAACCCTAGCCACCAATATTTTCTTTTGTTTTTTTACTGTGTAGTGGGGGGCAGATCTGTGGGGTGGGGGGCGGACCTGTAGGGGGGGGCTTGCGGTGGGTGCAGCCCAGGGGGCCCAGGAAATTTTGTTGTATGGGGCCCCGCAATTTCTGATGGCGGTCCTGAGGAAGGGGGATGGAAGTTATTCTTATTGAACTGTCTCGACAACTAGGGAGGTATTCTATCCTGTGCTGGCATTAGCCTACTTTTAAACAAAATGGAACACCAGTACCTTGTTGTGCTTCAAACTGAGGAAGGGCCATTTGGGTCCTGAAAAGTTTGATTGGGTGTGCAGTGTCTGAAGACCCTTGCAATAAAAGTTGGGATTAACCAGTTTGAAGCACAACAAGGTACTGGTGTTCCATTTTGTTTAAAAGTATATTGCTGGCGTGTGGCTATGCCAGTACTGATACCTGCACCTCTGCACAATTATATTCTTCAATTAAGTGATTAGCCAAATGCCTGGAAAGGGCATATGAGCTCTATTTGCCACGTTATAAATTTCCTGCATTCTCTGAGTCCACCCTAGTGTGGAGACATTGGAACCTTGTACACACATGTTCCTTTTGTCAGAATTCATGGCCCCCTTGTATCAGCCCTACCACTGTTACATTCTCTGTACCAGATAAGCAATAACAGTCTGTTCCAATCCTACACTGATCAAACTACTTGCCTCTAATCCAACCATGAAGCAACTGACTCCTCCACCCCACCCCAATCCTGATGCTATGAAGCTGGCTCTTTTTAAAGAGGAACTCTCGCAAAAATGAACATTTTAATACAGGTTTCATCATACTGAAATAAGAAACTTTGTAAATACAATTCATTAAATATTCTAAATAATTTCTGAAATAAAGTTTATCTTCACTATTCCTCTCAGCATCTGTTTCTCTTCATTCTGTCTTCATGCAGCAGTTGGGTGTCAGATATTCATTGACAGTTAGATCCAATATAGTGAGCCAGTGAGGGCTAAAACACAAACGTGAGTAAAGAGAATACCAGTGAGGGTCTAAAGCGGGACTGGTTATGTGATTCCCCCATGTGAACCCAGTGGGCTGAAGATTTGTTTGGTTGTTTTGAAAATAAAAGCCAGCAAAGCGGCACTTTAAACTCTACAAGGTGGTCAGTCTCCCTTTTTGTGCTGAAATCTGTGCCGGGGCCTAGGGTTTCGCTACCGGAAGCTCACAATATATAAAATAGCAGTACACTATACATCAATAAAAACGGTATCTTGTCAAAACAATATGTACACAGCAGAATAACCCTATAATGCAGAAACGTTGGGGTATTCTCATTGCTGGCAAGTGTATCCGCTTCTTGTTGTTCCTCTTTTTTGTCTCAAACATATAACTGGGTGGTTTGTATTTATTAAAGGTACTATGCGCTACACAGCCAAGATCAGCTTTTTAAAAGGAACTATGCGCTACACTCCCTATGCCTTTGAGGAAGCTGATTAGACCAGCGAAACGCGTCAGGCAGAGGGGACGGAACGGCGAGCTGCAGGGAAGAGCCACGAGGGAGACGCCGGCAATACTCCTATCCCGGATCCAACTGGGCTATCTGTCAGAAAGCTTGTTTATGGGTGTATTTGTAAATGGGAAAGAAATTAGTGAAACATTTTTATATTTTTTAAAACTTTTTATTAAATAATATTACACAATAAAAGCTGTTTTCTATGTGGGAGCATATGAAGTGACGGAGGAAGAGGGGAGCTCAAAGATCACTACACGCAATTTTTCAACTACTATCTGGTAAGTAGGCACTTTTGCTAACTCTGGTGAAAGTGTCTGGAGTCACATAGGCATGCACAAAGGATCTAATGGTCATCTAAAGGGAAAGCACATGGGATATCCTATCGTAGTCTGAAAGAGTGAAACAATATTTAAAGGGGAAATAATAGAATATATCACTATTTCCCTACTTCAACGCATGGTGTCTAAATGGACTATTTTCAAAATACTACACTATATTGTGCTTTTTGTTTTGTTCTCTCCGTTGCCAGAGGCGCTGATCCTTTTTTATTTATGAAGGAATTTTACAGTTGAGACACTGAAGCAGGACCGGCAGGAATTAACAGGACTAAAAAGGACTAACTTTTTTCCTTCCTTTTTCCTTTTGGTTTGTATTTATGCCTGATAATTCTGCTGCGTACATATTGTTTTGACAAGATACTGTTTTGATTGGTGTACAGTGTACTGCTATTCTATATATAAAGAAACTTTTTGTGATAGCACCTTGTGCCTGTATTTTTTTGAGTGTGCAAACCCAATATATGGAATGTACCATTTTTGGTTACTCAATGTGGGGGGTACCTTTGGGTTGCTTGCACCTCATGTAACAGTCCTATATATTTTTCTATTATTGAAGTGTCTTCCGTTGATTTGTATTTTAGGACTGAGTTACCCGACCATGGTGCCTTATAGTATGTAATGCTATAGCTAGAGCCAGGTACACTTACCTTCAAACATATCCTGCTTGGATGGAGCTGGAAGAGAAATCCGTATGTTGTGTGCTGGCAGTTTGGCCTCAATGCTTGCCTGGAACTGAGAATACTGGCATTATAATAAAGCTAGCAAATGATTGGTAAATCTCTTCCCCTTTTGGAGCACTTGTGGTATCAAATAGTTAAAGGATAAGTAAACCTTTAAAATAATTAAATGTAAAATTAATGAGGGTGCTATTCTAAGCACTTTTGTAATTTACATTCATTATTAAATTTTTCTTTTAATCCCAAGATATTATAGAATACATGTACTGTTAATATAAAACAGCGTTGTTACAACACCGCCATCTGCTGGTCAATTTCCCACCAGCCTGACCACCAAGTAGTCAAGGAAGTTGTCAGGAGAAAGAAAGAGGCTGCTCTGATGTTCTTCTGCTTAGGAAAGATGTGAGAAAGGTTTCTAATCCTTTTCCTAAGCCGGAGAACATCAGAGTAACTTCTTTCTTTCTCCTGACAACGTCCTTGACTACTTGTCAAGGACGAATAGTCAGAAACTGCAGTTGGAGCTGTAACAAAAGTAATTTATATTAACAGTTCATGTATCCCTTAATATCTTTGAATGAAAAATAAATCAATAATGAATGTAAATCACAACAGCTCTCAGAATAGCACCCTCATCAATTTTACATTCACTTATTTTAAAGGTTTACTTATCCTTTAAGCTAAAATATTTAACTGCCACGTTACACTCCCCTCCATGATGCACAGAGCCAGTAGCAGACACGCTACACAATAACTGTAACCTTAGGGCCCATTAATCATGCAAGGTGCCCTGTTTATTGCACACTACACGTTGCCCAATGGTCTATATGCACTCAAGAACCATTACTTTCCCTTTTACTCACCTCTTCCTCCTCCATTTGTTTGAGAATCTGCCCCAGATCCTGCCCCTCTAGTTCATCCAGAAGCTTCTGCAGCTTCTCCTCTGTGATCCCAACTAGATCAAGAACTTGCTCGTCTGATAGTGGAGAACCATCCAGAGCAGGAAAATAGTGTTTTGGCTAAAATGGAGAAGAGAGAAATCACAGCATGGCCGGTTGTTGAAAACTTCAGTTTTCAGAGCTGTAATGTGTGAGGCCTATTTATCACACTTTGTAAAACAGTGGGGGAAAACATCACCGGTGTTGTTCAGTGCATCCCATGGCACCAGTTAGCCACCTGGCACCTGTTTCCTGGGCTGTTCTGCACCATACACTGTAGGATGGCAGACAATCAGCAATTAATAAATTTCCTATATTGCTCAACTAGTACTCACCACCTTGATGTGCTTGACTTTGGCTGCTAGATGTTCAATGCCAGCTTTGGTCTCATCAAGGATTTTGGACATTTGTTCTAGTTCCTCTTTGGCTTTCTCATGCCTTTTCTCTTCCTTCTGTAGGTGACTCTGCAGCTCTTCCAGATCTTGCTGCCCTCTTCAATGGAAGAAAGTAAATTATGAGAGATATTACGTGGCTCTAGGCATTTTAAAGGAGAATTAAACCCTAAAAATGAATATGGCTAAAAATGGCATATTTTATATAGTGAACTTATTGTACCAGTCTAAAGTTTGAGCTTGTCAATAGCAGCAATGATCCAGGACTTCAAACTTGTCACAGGGGGTCACCATCTTGGAAAGTGTCTGTGACACTCACATGCTCAGTGGGCTCTGAGCAGCTGTTGAGAAGCTAAGTTTAGGGGTCTTCACTAATTATCCAGCAGAAAATGAGGTTGTCTGTAATATAAGCTGATGCTACAGGGCAGATGTGGTGTTCATGTAAATGGCCTGTAGATGTCAATGTGCTCATACTTCCTGGTAGCTTAAATGTGAAAGTGAAAGTTACTGTTGTGTAATGGCTGTCTGACTCTGCTAATAAAGCAGTGTTATACCCTACTCATCCTCGGCTACCCAAAACATAACAAATGCTGACAAGGATGGCTCTTCTACCTCTGCAGCAGCCTGCAGCTTTTCTTCCAAACCCTGGTGAGCCTACCATACCTTTTACTGCTTGGATCCGTATGTTTGAAAATTACATTATTGCTGCTGACAAAGGGGAGATTTCTGCTGCTAGAAAGCTTTACTTATTCACTGCCTGGGAGCAGAGGGACAGCGTATATTCTATACATTACCATTACCTGATGATACTTATGAAACTGCACTTAATGCTATAAAGAACTTTTTTGTGCCAAGAGTAAGTGTGGTTGCTGAAAGATATAAATTCCGCCAACGTGGACAACGTCCCTTTGCTTGGTTGCTTGCCAGTGACTGTACAATTTCAATCAAATACTGCAAAATGTGACTTTTACATTGTGAATAAGGGTACTGCTATACTTGGAAGGGATCTCTTTGCTTCATTAAACCTACAATTAGTTGATGGTCTCATTACTACAGCACCAGTGCCTGCCACACAGCCAGTGTCTAAAATTTCACCACAAAGCAACATTTCACTGGGTTGTGCAAAGAACTTTGTACACAAAGTAAAGTTGAGACCAGATGTAAAACCAGATTCAGCATGGGAATAACTTGCTATTGATATTGTCGGTCCTTTTACAGATGCTCCTATAGACTGTAGATTTGCTATAACCTTGATGGACTATTACAGTAAATGGACAGAAATTGCATGTGTTTCTCATATAACATCAGCTACAGTAATAACATTTCTGTCTACAGTCTTCAGCAGAGAAGGTAATCCAAAGGAGTTAATATCAGACAACAGACCACAGTTTGTCTCATATGAGTTTGAATCCTTTCTGAGAGAGAGAGAGAGGAATATTGTGCATCGGAAATCTTCAGTGTATTACCCACAAGCAAATGGAGAAATTGAGCGTTTCAACAGAAGTCTGAAAGAAACACTACAGACAGCAAATCTTACTGGGAAATCTTGGAAAGTATTTACAACAGAGTTCCTACATAACTAAAGAGCAACACGCCATGCAACAGCCCAATCATCTCCAGCTGAATTATTACATGGCAGACAGATGCGCATTAGGTTACATGTTGCAGACATCAAACTTTCAAAAATAAAAAAAAATAATGTGCCTACAAAATCATCTACTGCTGACATTGTGAAAGGTCAACAAGCCAAATGTAAGGCTTATACTGACAGAAAAGGTGGTGCCAGAGAGGTACACTTTCAGCCTGGATCTTTAGACAAAATTTAGAAATCAGGAATACTGAAACAAGGACAATCTAAATTTACTACACCACTTGAAGTGAGACGCCAGCGAGGACCATACACATATGAACTGTCTGATGGATGCATATGGAATGCAAGTCGTCTTGCTCCTGTTAGAAATGACTTTGGAGAAGCTCCATTTGATGAAGGACATTTTCCTACTCCTGATGTCAACTGCAATAGGAATGAAGAAAGTGAACCTATAAGGCGTACTGAGAGAATCAGAAAACTACCTGCATGGACCCAGGACTATGTGATGTCAATAATGTATATTATTGCTAGTGATGGGCGAATTTGCGCCGTTTCGCTGGCGTCTCGTTTTTGACGCCGGCGTCCGTTTTTTCGGAAAAAAATTTTGACGCCTGCGAATTTTTTCCGTGAATTTTCGCGGGCGTTTTGCGAATTTATTCGCTGGCGGCGAATCGCGCAAATTTGCCGCAAATTCGCGCCTGGCGAATAAATTCGCCCATCACTAATTATTGCTTTAAGATGCATTGTTGTTGTTTATTACATTTGCCCAAATGCTTTCCTACTATAGGGGGAATATGTGGTGTTCATGCAGATGACCTGTAGATGTCATTGTGCCTATACTTACACTGTGCATACTTCCTGGTAGCTTAAAAGTGAAAGTGAAAGTAAAGATGTGTAAAGTTGTGTAATGGCTGTCTGACTCTGCTAATAAAATACTCAACTCGGCTACCCAAAACATAACAGCTGATTATTTAATTCTGATGCTAATTGCACTGGTTTCTGTGTATGTAGTAATGATCTGTATTAATTACTAATCAGCCTTATATTGTGACATTTCTATTCTATGTGCACTGTATATTGTGAGTGGGTCCTGATGGTATTTTTAGTAGTACCATTTTTGACCTTGTGTAAGACAAAACTCGGTAAAGGAAAACCTTTAGTAACAGTCAGGCAATTTATTCATACAGAATACAACATAACAGTTTTGTCTGGGTAAGCTGTTGGAGTAACACACAGAATGTCACCCAAGGACTTACCAAAGACCCACCTCTTGGTCCAAGCGTTATATAGCTTTCAGAAGGCATTTACAGTAATTATGACAAGGGGTACACGGAAATACCATACATGGTCTGGCGAGGAGACTTACTGGCAAATATATTTATACATTCCTGTAAGATGTGCAGTTTTGCAACATAAGAGATCTCTGGTTCCAACTGTCCACAGCCTCGTAGACATCTGTAGGCTAAACATAGCCATTGTGGTACAGACAGCTATTGAGCAACATTTCTGCAAAAGGCGCCACAAGAGACATGCTGACACTATGCTGACACTCTTCTAAGTAACAGAGTGGAGATCATTTATTTGTATGGGCTAGTATAAGTTATATGAGTGACCATTGTCCACAGTTGACCATTAGCCCTTATAGTCCATCCTGCCTTGGGCCCTATAGCGTTATGGCATCATAGCGGGTGGGGGTAACAAATATCAACTCTCTGACACTAGCCATTCGTCCGTCTTAGGAATTAGACCGTTCCACATATATTTTATATAAACAGTCCCTAAGCTCAGTAAGTGAGAGCAGCACAGAGCATGTGCAGTGAATCAGCAGAAAAGAAGATGGGGAGCTACTGGGGCATCTTTGAAGACACAGATCTTACCTGCTAAAGGGCAGTGGTTGCCTTGGGCTGGTACAGAAACCCAAAACATAATTTACATTTCTACCTACTTCTTTAGTTAAGCTTTAGTTCTCCTTTAAGATGGCCATGCATGAGCCAATATTAAGTACCGACACCAGCAAGCTGTGTCAATCCTGCCTTACTGATATCTAGATAAATTGTATTTATATGACAGACAAGGACAGCAACAGGCTGTTGGTGTGGTCTGCTTCTAATGGGTCTAACCCTAACCCCTGTAAAGACCCAGTTTTTTGGGAGAGAGACAAACATTCAGGTTAGACAATTTGGAAAAACCATACACTACTTTGGTCACTTTTTGCTCTTTATATGTATGACCATTTTAAACCAGTGGGTCTGCAAAGTGTGTAGATATTCACACATATGGCTAAATAGCACCATTCCATCTGTTTAGGATAGTGACCCAAACAAGAATATTTAACATGAACATGACTTCCATGACCACAGGAGACCACTCTAAGTGCACACTATGGAGCATGAATAAATGTCTATAAGTACAAGGGAAAACATATACCTGGATAACTTGGCTTCCCCAGAGTACTTCTGATTGCAGAATTCCTCCTCAAGTTTCTCCTTCTGCTCTCTGAGCCTGACCAGTGTCATTTCATTATCATTCTTCAGTTCCTCCAAGTGTTTGCTGGTCTCTCCCTGGGCTTTGAAGCGCTTCACAATTTCCTACATGGTTACATGGGGAACAGGGGGTGAAACCTCTGTTATTCTCCCCACCCAACATTCAGCCCAGGGTTGCCAGGTTGGAGGTTTTCCAGTAAAGCCCAGGTGGGTTTTGAAAGTACAAACTTGCCAAGGTACAGATTTTGGCTTCATTTTGGGCCTTTGGCCTGTTTGTACTATGGAAACAAGCAAAAGTTTTTTCTTGCCCTAATGTGCCGAGCCCAATGCATGTTGGGTAAAGTCGTTTACAATTTGCCAACTGCCAAGTTTAATATAAGACTACAATACCCAGCATGCAATGGGACTGACTTGTGTAGAAGTCAGGGGTTACCAGATTTTGGGCTCTGTACTCCAGTCTCCTGTCCCGTCACTTAAGCATTCTCACATTTTACCGGTGACTTTCCGTAATTTCAGACAATTTTGGGATAAAAATCTGCTGGCCACCAAAATGTCTATAGGTTGACCGGTTTTACCAATATTTATTGAAATTGTATATGTATCAGGGCCTTATGGGGCCCCTATACCTCCTAGGCCCCTCTCTATAGTTACGCCCCGGGTGACGGGCAAATCTTTCCCATTTTGCTTCATGAATAAATTTGAAAAAGGCGTATTTTCACATATATTAATTTATTTTTTTACTTTTTTTTCCACTGCACATATTGTGCTATTTTTGGGCTACTTTTGAAGTGCCTCTTGGCTAGTTTTGGACTGGTTTTGTAGTGGACTTTAGCTGGTTTTAAAAATTAGACCTGGTAACCCTGATTCAGATTAAGGACACTACTGCATGTCACATGGCTAATGTCCCATAAAATGGATTGCTGTGATCTTACTTTGCCCTCACCTGAGTGTTTGTGACCCCAGCGGCATCCTTTATCTTCTGAAAGGTTTTCTGGAAGCTGCGTATCACCTTTTCTTCATTTTCTCCACTTGGCATCTGTTGAGTGTCCACTATAGCATCTTCTCCAGGCAAGGCCACTTGTTGAGCCTATAAAAACATCACAATTTGCCCATCAGAACCAGAATGGAAAAAACGATGCATGGTGCATGAATCAAGCTGAGACTGTGGTTAACATAATTGAGGGTGCATGCCTGGAGGGCTCGTTTACTAATGGATGGAAAGGAGCAAAAAAACAAAAAGGGCAGGTGCACAGTCTACTATACACCTTACCACTCCCAAGTGGTGCCCAAAATGCAGAGCAGAGAGTTGTGTCGCCTCTCTATCTCTCTTTATGCAGTGATCCTGAGTGGTGGCACGTGGAAAGGAGATGGGTGTTCCAGGACTAAAAAATGCAAAGCACAATAGAATCCTCTACTCAATGCCTCTATTTGAAACAGTGTAGCAGAAGCCAGATGTCTTTCTGCGAAGACTCCGATTCCCACAATACCTTGATGGTTCTTCACAAGTCCATTAATAAGTTGGCTTCTGCTACATTGTTTCAAGAGTTAGAAAAAGGCACAGAAGTAGCAAATACATTTAAAAACTGGCACTTGCCCTTGCACCTACAGAGTAGCACATACGTGCAGCTCCCACATGCCACCTTACATAGCAAATGAGCTGTATTCACTACCTTGACAGTTTCTTTGAGTCTCAGGCTTGGGCACAAAGATATGTGGAGTCATTAAAGGATAAGTAAACCTTTAAAATAAGTGAAAGTAAAATTGATGAGGATGCTATTCTAAGTCCTTTATTCATTTACAGCCATTATTTATTTTCTTTTTATTCATAGATATTAAGGGATACATGTACTGTTAATATGAATGAATTTTGTTACCACATCGCCACCTGCTGGTCAGTTTCCCACCAGTCTGACCACCAAGCAGGGCCGCTCCGGCCATGAGGCAAGGTGGGAATCTTGCCTCAGGGGGCATGGAGTGGCCAGTTACCAAGGGCAGCAAAAAGCCGCCTATGGTAACTTTAAGAGACGAATTTCCGTTTTTTAAAATGGAAATTCGGCTCTTCTAGTGCAGCGAACGCAATAGCGCTCGCTGCGCTAGCGATGTGGCCCCATCTCCACCCACTCCGACGCTGGAAGTTAGAAGAGCAGAGCAGGAGGGGGTGCGGCATTGGGGCTGCTGCCTCAGGCTGCAGCAGCCCCTGAAACGTGCCTGCCACCAAGTAGTCAAGGAAGTTGTCAGGAGAAAGAAAGAAGCTGCTCTGATGTTCTTCTGCTTAGGGAAAAAAGTAGAAACCTTTCTCTTCCCTAATCAGAAGAACATCAGAGCAGCCTCTTTCTTTCTCCTGACAACTTTCTTGTCTAATTGGTGGTCAGACTGGTGGGAAACTGACCAGCAGGTGGCGCTGTTGTAACAAAATTCTTTCATATTAACAGCACATGTATCCCTTAATATCTAGGAATAAAATCAAAATAAATAATAAATGTACAAAATTTCTTTGAATACCACCCTCATAAATTTTACATTAACTTATTTTAAAGGTTTAAAATAAGTGAAGTGAAGAGGGAGAGATGTGGTTCTAGAATAAAGTTAAAGTTGTTGATGTGGGGCAGGTAATGTAAACCTTACTCTTCTTTCCACACGCTCAGCATGAATACGCCTCTCTTCTGCCTGCTTTTTGTAATTCTGAAGGGTGCGCGCTCTCTGCCTTCGCTCTCTTGTAACCTCTTCTTCCTGCTGCCGTAGATCAGCCTGTCCACCAGAAAATAAAAAAAAAGCAATTGTATAAATACCCAGGTACCAGATCAGCTCAGAGCTCAATACATGTCGATTGACAGGTAACTATCTCTAGATGTAAAGAACTTCCCATCCCTCGTACCCGTGCCTCATCCTGTGCTTGAAGAGCATCTTTGTTCATCTTCTCAAGTTCCTTCAACTCATTTCTCTGCTTTAGGATCTCAGCCTCTATGAGATCCAGCTGAGTCTGAAATGTCAGGCTTTCCTCCTGCAGAGATACATGTCCTGTTATTGTCTATGGATGCACCGATAGAGTGAAAGCCATGGGAAAAGTGGATCCTGTTCTGTAGAGCTCATACTCTAACTCACAGAGACTCACATTACCTGCATGTGCTCTTTCAGCTTTTGATAGACACTGAAAATGTGTTCTGCCTCCTGGCACTTCAGCTGGGCCTTTTCCAGTCGGTTTTCCAAGAGGCGCATAGTCTGCTGGATAAAGAAAGGAGAGACTTACAATGGGGAAACCCTATAGCTGACAAGAGATAAAGAGAAGCCCAAAGCCTGTTGGAAAGCTAGCACCAGTTGATTCGGCAATCGAAAATCACAAATGATTCTGCAAAGGAAAGGAAGTTTTGGCAAATATAAAATAGTTAACCTGTTCTGGTACTTCCTCTTTGTCTGCGGCTTCATCCTGCGGATGAAATAAGTAAACTGTGAACAATAAAGTGTTTCAAGTGGAACATGGATTCTGCAGGCCTCATTTACTATCAGCGGGCAATTTGTAAAATACAAAAAAGTTGGTGCTATCTGCCAGGGTTTTTAACCGACAGCATACTGATTTTTCCCAGCCCCTTTACACGTCAATACTATCTCCCACTGTTAATAACGTGTAAAGTGCAAAGGCATCTGTATGGGTCCCCCCCATGGACCTATCATGTATCTATGTGCAAGCTATCATCTAACAAACTAATGACTAACCCTGGAATTATAGGGGGCTCAAGGCTAGGTGCTTCCTTGTGCTTATTTTGTTCTTGAGTAATACAGTGACACAGACAGGAGGGAACTATGGGACATGGAGTCTGTCCCTCCCACTGCAGGGTGATACAGTGACACAGACAGGAGGGAACTATGGGACATGAGTCTGTCCCTCCCACTGCAGGGTGATACAGTGACACAGACAGGAGGGAACTATGGGACACGAGTCTGTCCCTCCCACTGCAGGGTGATACAGTGACAGACAGGAGGGAACTATGGGACATGAGTCTGTCCCTCCCACTGCAGGGTGATACAGTGACAGACAGGAGGGAACTATGGGACATGAGTCTGTCCCTCCCACTGCAGGGTGATACAGTGACACAGACAGGAGGGAACTATGGGACATGAGTCTGTCCCTCCCACTGCAGGGTGATACAGTGACACAGACAGGAGGGAACTATGGGACATGAGTCTGACCCTCCCACTGCAGGGTGATACAGTGACACAGACAGGAGGGAACTATGGGACATGAGTCTGTCCCTCCCACTGCAGGGTGATACAGTGACACAGACAGGAGGGAACTATGGGACATGAGTCTGTCCCTCCCACTGCAGGGTGATACAGTGACAGACAGGAGGGAACTATGGGACATGAGTCCTGTCCCTCCCACTGCAGGGTGATACAGTGACACAGACAGGAGGGAACTATGGGACATGAGTCTGTCCCTCCCACTGCAGGGTGATACAGTGACACAGACAGGAGGGAACTATGGGACATGAGTCTGTCCCTCCCACTGCAGGGTGATACAGTGACACAGACAGGAGGGAACTATGGGACATGAGTCTGACCCTCCCACTGCAGGGTGATACAGTGACACAGACAGGAGGGAACTATGGGACATGAGTCTGTCCTCCCACTGCAGGGTGATACAGTGACACAGACAGGAGGGAACTATGGGACATGAGTCTGTCCCTCCCACTGCAGGGTGATACAGTGACACAGACAGGAGGGAACTATGGGACATGAGTCTGTCCCTCCCTCTGCAGGGTGATACAGTGACACAGACAGGAGGGAACTATGGGACATGAGTCTGTCCCTCCCACTGCAGGGTGATACAGTGACACAGACAGGAGGGAACTATGGGACATGAGTCTGTCCCTCCCACTGCAGGGTGATACAGTGACACAGACAGGAGGGAACTATGGGACATGAGTCTGTCCCTCCCACTGCAGGGTGATACAGTGACACAGACAGGAGGGAACTATGGGACACGAGTCTGTCCCTCCCACTGCAGGGTGATACAGTGACACAGACAGGAGGGAACTATGGGACACGAGTCTGTTCCCTCCCACTGCAGGGTGATACAGTGACACAGACAGGAGGGAACTATGGGACACGAGTCTGTCCCTCCCACTGCAGGGTGATACAGTGACACAGACAGGAGGGAACTATGGGACACGAGTCTGTCCCTCCCACTGCAGGGTGATACAGTGACACAGACAGGAGGGAACTATGGGACAAGAGTCTGTCCCTCCCACTGCAGGGTGATACAGTGACACAGACAGGAGGGAACTATGGGACACGAGTCTGTCCCTCCCACTGCAGGGTGATACAGTGACACAGACAGGAGGGAACTATGGGACACGAGTCTGTCCCTCCCACTGCAGGGTGATACAGTGACACAGACAGGAGGGAACTATGGGACATGAGTCTGTCCCTCCCACTGCAGGGTGATACAGTGACACAGACAGGAGGGAACTATGGGACATGAGTCTGTCCCTCCCACTGCAGGGTGATACAGTGACACAGACAGAGGGAACTATGGGACAAGAGTCTGTCCCTCCCACTGCAGGGTGATACAGTGACACAGACAGGAGGGAACTATGGGACACGAGTTCTGTCCCTCCCACTGCAGGGTGATTACAGTGACACAGACAGGAGGGAACTATGGGACACGAGTCTGTCCCTCCCACTGCAGGGTGATACAGTGACACAGGACAGGAGGGAACTATGGGACATGAGTCTGTCCCTCCCACTGCAGGGTGATACAGTGACACAGACAGGAGGGAACTATGGGACATGAGTCTGTCCCTCCCACTGCAGGGTGATACAGTGACACAGACAGGAGGGAACTATGGGACATGAGTCTGTCCCTCCCACTGCAGGGTGATACAGTGACACAGACAGGAGGGAACTATGGGACATGAGTCTGTCCCCTCCCACTGCAGGGTGATACAGTGACACAGACAGGAGGGAACTATGGGACATGAGTCTGTCCCTCCCACTGCAGGGTGATACAGTGACACAGACAGGAGGGAACTATGGGACATGAGTCTGACCCTCCCACTGCAGGGTGATACAGTGACACAGACAGGAGGGAACTATGGGACATGAGTCTGTCCCTCCCACTGCAGGGTGATACAGTGACACAGACAGGAGGGAACTATGGGACATGAGTCTGTCCCTCCCTCTGCAGGGTGATACAGTGACACAGACAGGAGGGAACTATGGGACATGAGTCTGTCCCTCCCACTGCAGGGTGATACAGTGACACAGACAGGAGGGAACTATGGGACATGAGTCTGTCCCTCCCACTGCAGGGTGATACAGTGACACAGACAGGAGGGAACTATGGGACATGAGTCTGTCCCTCCCACTGCAGGGTGATACAGTGACACAGACAGGAGGGAACTATGGGACACGAGTCTGTCCCTCCCACTGCAGGGTGATACAGTGACACAGACAGGAGGGAACTATGGGACACGAGTCTGTCCCTCCCACTGCAGGGTGATACAGTGACACAGACAGGAGGGAACTATGGGACACGAGTCTGTCCCTCCCACTGCAGGGTGATACAGTGACACAGACAGGAGGGAACTATGGGACACGAGTCTGTCCCTCCCACTGCAGGGTGATACAGTGACACAGACAGGAGGGAACTATGGGACATGAGTCTGTCCCTCCCACTGCAGGGTGATACAGTGACACAGACAGGAGGGAACTATGGGACATGAGTCTGTCCCTCCCACTGCAGGGTGATACAGTGACACAGACAGGAGGGAACTATGGGACATGAGTCTGTCCCTCCCACTGCAGGGTGATACAGTGACACAGACAGGAGGGAACTATGGGACAAGAGTCTGTCCCTCCCACTGCAGGGTGATACAGTGACACAGACAGGAGGGAACTATGGGACACGAGTCTGTCCCTCCCACTGCAGGGTGATACAGTGACACAGACAGGAGGGAACTATGGGACACGAGTCTGTCCCTCCCACTGCAGGGTGATACAGTGACACAGACAGGAGGGAACTATGGGACACGAGTCTGTCCCTCCCACTGCAGGGTGATACAGTGACACAGACAGGAGGGAACTATGGACAAGAGTCTGTCCCTCCCACTGCAGGGTGATACAGTGACACAGACAGGAGGGAACTATGGGACACGAGTCTGTCCCTCCCACTGCAGGGTGATACAGTGACACAGACAGGAGGGAACTATGGGACATGAGTCTGTCCCTCCCACTGCAGGGTGATACAGTGACACAGACAGGAGGGAACTATGGGACATGAGTCTGTCCCTCCCACTGCAGGGTGATACAGTGACACAGACAGGAGGGAACTATGGGACATGAGTCTGTCCCTCCCACTGCAGGGTGATACAGTGACACAGACAGGAGGGAACTATGGGACAAGAGTCTGTCCCTCCCACTGCAGGGTGATACAGTGACACAGACAGGAGGGAACTATGGGACACGAGTCTGTCCCTCCCACTGCAGGGTGATACAGTGACACAGACAGGAGGGAACTATGGGACACGAGTCTGTCCCTCCCACTGCAGGGTGATACAGTGACACAGACAGGAGGGAACTATGGGACATGAGTCTGTCCCTCCCACTGCAGGGTGATACAGTGACACAGACAGGAGGGAACTATGGGACATGAGTCTGTCCCTCCCACTGCAGGGTGATACAGTGACACAGACAGGAGGGAACTATGGGACATGAGTCTGTCCCTCCCACTGCAGGGTGATACAGTGACACAGACAGGAGGGAACTATGGGACATGAGTCTGTCCCTCCCACTGCAGGGTGATACAGTGACACAGACAGGAGGGAACTATGGGACATGAGTCTGTCCCTCCCACTGCAGGCATGACACAGACACAGACAGGAGGGAGCTATGGGGACATGGAAGGATTTTTTAAGGATACAGTATCTAACCACCTGCCTTTTGTTTTGCAGTGTAGGGCATAGGGCAATTTGTAGGGTAGCATGGTGGACACCCTAGCGCTAAAAGCTTTTTTGTATCTATTCACCTGCTCACCCTGTGAGGGTCCCTCCTCCCCCTCCATCTTGCTCTGCATTTCTAGCTCCCTCTGCTTGTACTCTGTCTGCATGTCTTCCAAGTGTTTCCTCTTCTTTTCTGTCTGGTGGTGCAGGGCATTCAGGCACTTCATCTTATCACACAACTTCTGGTCCATGAGCTCGATGGCAGCCTGTGCAATCACAAAATAGACAAAGCAGATGAGGAAATTATGTTATTTAAGATATCTGCAGATATCTAAGCAGATGCTATGACACAATGATGCATTTTTCAGTAGCAGTATTCACAAAATGTCACTGTCTTAAATATATTGATAATGGGTTGAGTGCAGACAGAGGACTCTTGTATTTGACTATATGTATTTTGTGGTCACAGCCTCATTGCACCCCCGCCTAATGGTTTTAAAAATTAGTGGTGAGCACAACTTTCCCTTGTTTGTTATAGTTATACAGGAGCAGTGACCAGCTCCATGTTGTACCTCCCACCCCTCCCAGCTATAGTCAGGTGATCCCACTGGTGTCTAATAAAAGGGCAGCCAAGTTTGGGAATTTTACTTTGAAAGCAGCTAGTAAGTTGCAGGTAAAACTTGGTCCCTTTGTAAAATGTATAATGAAGCAATAGAATTCTTAATGAATCAGATGAAAATTAAGCATAGGACTGGCCAGATATGGGATGACTATGATGTAGTTGGCCAGCTTAAATATATTGCAATATATGGACAAACAATCCCTGTTTTGTTTAAAGGGTAAGGCATTTTTCAGTAGCGGTATGCACAAAATGTCTCTGTCTTAAATATATTGATAATGGGTTGAGTGCAGAGGACTCTTGTATTTGTCGCTATGACACAATGGGGCTCATTTACCAACACTGGGCAAATTTGCCCATGGGCAGTTACCTATAGCAACCAATCAGTGATAAGCTTTTTAAAGCCAGCTGCAAGTAGAATAATAAATGCAGCAATCTGATTGGTTTCCAGGGGTTACTGGCCATAGGCAAATTTGCCCAGTGTTGATAAATAACCCCCAATGACTCGCCTTCGGGCCAGGCCCGGATTTAGGGAAAGGCCCCCTAGGTCCGGGCCTAGGGCGGCAAGATGTTAGGGGCGGCAAGAAGGCGCCCCCTAACATCTTGTGTAAAGGTGGCCATACACGGATAGATCCGCTCGTTTGGCGATGTCGCCAAACGAGCGGATCTCCCTCCGATATGCCCACCTTGAGGTGGGCAATATCGGGCTGATCCGATCGTGGGCCCTAGGGCCCAACGATCGGATCCTAGCGTTCGCCAAACGGGCGGTCGGATCGCGGGACCGCATCAACGAACAGATGCGGCCGCGATCCGACGGGATTTTTAACCCCATCCGATCGAGATCTGGCCGACTTTCGGCCAGATCTCGATCGGGGAAGCCCGTCGGGGGCCCCCATACACGGGCCAATAAGCTGCCGACTTGGTCTGTCGGCAGCTTTTATCGGCCCGTGTATGGCCACCTTAAATCGGCTGCTCCTGATAGATCCGGCTGGCTTTAGGACCGCTCCTCCAGCCTATCTCCCGCTGTGGCTCCGCCCCCTCCCACTCCTCTCTGTGCTCGTGCTGCTGCTGCCTCTGCTGTGCTGCGTGTGTCCCAGCAAGGTGATCTGTTCCTTAGCTGGTATGTACATTTAATATTTCCCCTGCAGATCTGCTGTATATCGGCCATGTACAGAAATATGTCATAGTCAACTTGCAGATTTGCTGGAGGTGCAGAATCACAAGTGTTCTAAACCTGTTACAGATGTTTTTATGTCCCTTTCCTGCTTCCTACAAAATGAAAACCATTTCAGTTCTATTACACAATTAGTCTATTTTTAATATAGAACTTTTTATGCTTTAAGTTACTGCTACGATATAAGATGAAATAAATATTTATATACAAACTAATAATATGAATTTAATGCTATAAATTGATGGCTACATATGAAATTTGATAAATGAATTTTGTACATGATTTTATATATATTGTGTGATGAAATTAAAAACCTCATTTAATTTAAACCCATTTACTCCATTTAATTAATTAATGATTATTATATTTCATTAAGAAGAAATTTACAAGAGTGCGACATAAGGGACCTTTTTCGTTTCAACCTATTACAGAATTAGGTTTCCTTCCTTACACTTTTCCCTTGTTTACAAAATGTGATTGACTTGCATCTTAGCTGCAGGGTTCAGCAAAACATATTGGTTTTCAGTTATCTGACATACAGATTTGTGCAGCAGCAGATACGGACAGAAACTGCTTCTTATAAGAACAGCTGCTCTGCAGTACTAAGTGCAACATCAGACACAGTTTGTTGTATTTGTAAATTATCTTTTCAACTGGAAACAGGGTACTCTGAGAATTACTCATGTATAATAAGAGATAATGTACCCCCTACTGTAAATGATAAGGATATTAGAAGTCACTGAGGGGTTGTTCTGTGACCATATAAAGACACAAGGCTGCAGGCTGAGTTATACAGGGAACTCGGAGTATCACTCATGTATTATAAGGGATAATGTCTGCTGAGAAATAGGAACTACAAAGATTATGCTGCTGCTAAGATTTGACTTTTTTATTTTATAATAAATATTTAAATGATGCTGCGGCTGCCCACTGGAGCACAATTGACAAACTTATCAAAACAAAACAAGTGACACATCTCTCTCTGCATATATGTAAAAAAATAGGTGTCTATATATAGAGAATATATATAGATATATCTCAAACAAGCCTAAACTAGCAGATCCATCTGATCCACTTTTGCATAAATGTCCTGATTGGAAAAAGATTCACATCCAGAAAATGCGCGCGGGGGGGGGGGCGGCACAGTAGCTGGGCCTAGGGGTGGCAAGGTGGGTAAATCCGGCCCTGCTTCGGGCTGGGCTCCTTTAGCTCAACAACTTTACAGATATATAGGAACATTGGGGTAACAGTCACCCTGATATAGTTCCAGGGGTACCCAGGGTACAAATAAGCACTCACCCCAAATGTACCCCTAACTGACCTTCAGACTGGGCCCCCTTAGCTCATAACAAGGTTACAGATATATAGAAACATTGGGGTAACAGTCACCCTGATATAGTTCCAGGGGTACCCAGGGTACAAATAAGCACTCACCCCAAATCTCCCCCTAACTGACCTTCAGACTGGGCCCCCTTAGCTCATTACAAGGTTACAGATATATAGAAACATTGGGGTAACAGTCACCCTGATATAGTTCCAGGGGTACCCAGGGTACAAATAAGCACTCATCCAAATCTCCCCCTCACTGGCATTAAGGTTGGTCCCCCTTAGCTCATAACAAGATTACAGATCCATAGAAACATTGGGGTGTCACCTTGCTATAGTTCCAGGGGTACCCAGGGCACAAATAAGCAGTCACCCCAAATCTCCCCCTAACTGGCCTTCGGGCTGGGCCCCCTTAGCTCATAACAAGGTTACAGATATATAGAAACATTGGGGTAACAGTCACCCTGATATAGTTCCAGGGGTACCCAGGGTACAAATAAGCACTCATCCAAATCTCCCCCTCACTGGCATTAAGGTTGGTCCCCCTTAGCTCATAACAAGATTACAGATCCATAGAAACATTGGGGTGTCACCTTGCTATAGTTCCAGGGGTACCCAGGGCACAAATAAGCAGTCACCCCAAATCTCCCCCTAACTGGCCTTCGGGCTGGGCCCCCTAGCTCATAACAAGCTTACATATACTGTATATAAAAATGCCACCTTTACACAAAATTATATAGGATTCTAATAAGATCTAAAGCTTTTAAGGTGTTGAGAGTTGTAGTACTAAAAAAGATGGAGCATGAGCATATGGGAAATCTCTGCAGTTAAGAATCGTGACGGGGAGTAAAATGTTAGTTGGTAAGTTTCTATTACAAGGAACATTTAAAGGACCAGTAACATAAAAAAAAAATGTTTAAAAATTCGTTAGTGCACAACGAAAAATAAACACTAAGACAAAAGAAACTTTTAAATAGCAAAGCCTTTATTAAAAAATAACTTACAGAATGTCCACTTCCTGTCTGCTTCAGAAACGGCGAAAAGGCGACCATCCATCCTGCAACAATCAATTTCTTCTCCCTGGCTAGTCACTGACAGGCATTGCTTTCATCCACCTCCTGGTCTCCCGACGCACACTTCTTTCTGCTACTGTTGTGGGGAAGTGAGTTTCGGCTGGAGGGGCCTCCAGTTGGTGGGAACTTAGAACCAGCTGGATCGATGTGCAAAGTCCTGGGGTAGGAGCTGTAGTCGTGTCCCCGCTTCATGGCTGCTGCTTCGTGTCTGTGGCTGCTGCTCCCGCTGTGTGTTCGTTACTGGCTGCTGACACTGTGCTCCCTGCGCTGCCTCTGCCAAGCCATCGCTTGCGGTCCCAGCGCAAGCCGACACTTCAATACTGGTGCCGGCGGTAGTGCAGGAAGCGGAGGGGTAGCAGCTGGGGCAGGGAGCGGTGGAGGCCGGGGCAGTCCGCAGCTCGGCGCTACCACCTGTGACTGCCCCAACTGCCATGAAGCTGAGAGGTTGGGTCCCGCCGGGGCCAGTCTGAGAACTGGAGCCGGCGGTAGTGCTGGTGGACGGACTGTGTTCACTGCCCTGCCGGCTGTGCTGTAGTCTGTACCATTTCCCCCCTGAGGGGAGTGCAGTGCCCCAGCCGCTACCCCTCCGCTTCCTGCACTACCGCCGGCACCAGTATTGAAGTGTCGGCTTGCGCTGGGACCATGGGAAAGGGATGGCTTGGCAGAGGCAGCGCAGGGAGCACAGTGTCAGCAGCCAGTAACGAGCACACAGCGGGAGCAGCCACAGACTCAAAGCAGCAGCCATGAAGCGGGGACACGACTACATCTCCTACCCCAGGACTTTGCACATCGATCCAGCTGGTTCTAAGTTCCCACCAACTGGAGGCCCCTCCAGCCGAAACTCACTTCCCCACAACAGTAGCAGAAAGAAGTGTGCGTCGGGAGACCAGGAGGTGGATGAAAGCAATGCCTGTCAGTGACTAGCCAGGGAGAAGAAATTGATCGTTGCAGGATGGATGGTCGCCTTTTCGCCGTTTCTGAAGCAGACAGGAAGTGGACATTCTGTAAGTTATTTTTTAATAAAGGCTTTGCTATTTAAAAGTTTCTTTTGTCTTAGTGTTTATTTTTCGTTGTGCACTAACGAATTTTTAAACATTTTTTTTTTATGTTACTGGTTCTTTAATTCAGTCTTGTGGGCTGATGATTTTCTAAAATAGTTGTAGTTGCACCATTATCATCACCCACCTGCCCGCTCTTGTTTTTCATTGCAGCTTTTTCCGCAGAATGTTGCTGAAACGCCTCCTTTATCACCTTCTCATCCCCCTGAACCACAGAGAATAGAACAAGTTATTTGGATAGTAAAAGTGTATTGTCATTTAGGTTTGTAATCAGGGCAATAAAAAAATCTCTGTTCCTAGGAAATCTCAACGTTCTACTCCATCTGGTAGGTTTAGGGCTGGATAGTGGAAGCTTAAAGGGATCCTGTCATCGGAAAACATGTTTTTTTCAAAATTAATCAGTTAATAGTGCTACTCCAGCAGAATTCTGCACTGAAATCCATTTCTCAAAAGAGCAAACAGATTTTTTATATTCAGTTTTGAAATCTGACATGGGGCTAGACATTTTTTCAATTTCCCAGCTGCCCCTGGTTATGTGACTTGTGCCTGCACTTTAGGAGAGAAATGCTTTCTGGCAGGCTGCTGTTTTTCCTTCTCAATGTAACTGAATGTGTCTCAGTGGGACATGGGTTTTTACTATTGAGTGTTGTTCTTAGATCTACCAGGCAGCTGTTATCTTGTGTTAGGGAGCTGTTATCTGGTTACCTTCCCATTGTTCTTTTGTTTGGCTGCTGGGGGGGGGTGATATCACTCCAACTTGCAGTACAGCAGTAAAGCGTGACTGAAGTTTATCAGAGCACAAGTCACATGACTTGGGGCAGCTGGGAAATTGACAATATGTCTAGCCCCATGTCAGATTTCAAAATTGAATATAAAAAAATCTGTTTGCTCTTTTGAGAAATGGATTTCATTACAGAATTCTGCTGGAGCAGGACTATTAACGGATTCATTTTGAAAAAAATGTTTTTTGAAATACCGTATATACTCGAGTATAAGCCGAGTTTTTCAGCATCCAAAATGTGCTGAAAAAGTCTACCTCGGCTTATACTCGGGTCAGCGGGCAGTAGCTGAGATTGCAGTCACTTTTAATCATTCCTATACTAACAGTTCACTTGGGGAGAGACTGCAATATCCCACAATGCCCTCTGTTGGTTTTATGAAAGAATAACAGTGCGCCCTCTGTTGGTTATATCAAAGAATAACAGTGACTGCAATATCACACAGCGCCATCTGTTGGTTGTATCAAAGAATAACAGTGACTGCAATATCACACAGCGCCATCTGTTGGTTATATCAAAGAATAACTGACTGCAATATCACACAGCGCCATCTGTTGGTTGTATCAAAGAATAACAGTGACTGCAATATCACACAGCGCCATCTGTTGGTTATATCAAAGAATAACAGTAACTGCAATATCACACAGCGCCATCTGTTGGTTGTATCAAAGAATAACAGTGACTTCAATATCACACAGTGCCCTCTGTTGGTTATATGAAAGAATAACAGTGACTGCAATATCACACAGCGCCCTCTGTTGGTTGTATAATGGATTAACAGTGATGGCAATATCACACAGCACCCTCTGTTGGTTATACGAAAGATTAACAGTGATGGCAATATCACACAGCACTCTCTGCACAATTCTCTGTCACCATCAACTTTGCAAAGAAGTCCGGTTGATCGCTGGGGGAGTCTCTTTGGCGGAATGTGCGCTGCTGGGAGACAGGGCTGTAGTTGTGTCTAGGCTTATACTAGAGTCAATAAGTTTCCCAGTTTTCGTAGGTAAAATTAGGTACCTCGGCTTATACTCGGATCGGCTTATACTCGAGTATATACGGTAAGTGAATGTAAAATTGATGAGGGTGCTTTTCTAAGAAATGTTGCAGTGTACATTAATTATTTATTTTTTATTTATTTTTTTAACTTTGCTTTTCTTGAAGTTTTACACATAATTGACATGTATTTCTCTTTTTTTTTTTAAATTCCAAGATATTAAGGGATACATGTACTGTTAATATGAATGAATTTTGTTACAACAGCGCCACCTGCTGGTGAAGAACATCAGAGCAGCCTCTTTCTTTCTCCTGACAACTTCCTTGACTACTTGCTGGTCAGACTGGTGGGAAACTGACCAGCAGGTGGTGCTGTTGTAACAAAATTCATTCATATAAACAGCACATGTATCCCTTAATATCTTGGAATAAATATATAATGATGCACAAAAGTGCTTAGAAAAGCCCTCTCATCGATTTAACATTCACTTATTTTAAAGGTTTATTTATCCTTTAAAGGGAAAGTATTTCCTTGTATGCTATTTCTTTCTTTGTGGTGTAGACTTGTGTCAGGCGTAGAAAGCTTTCAGGGGACTGCAACAGCAGACAAGGGGATTTTGGTGGATTTGGCACCCCTCACTGAATTGATTTGACTTGCTACGCAGCCTGGTCCCATCTCAGTAAAGGGAAAGTACAGGAGCGAGTAGACATCAATACCGCAAGCATGTCAGACAGTTTCTTGTGCAGCTTCTTGTTGTCTTGCCGCAGCCTTTGAATTTTATCTTCATTTTTCTCGACATCCGACTGTGACCTCTCCACGTAAGCCTTGTGGTCTCCATCTGTCAACACAGGATTCAACAGTATATGAGAGCTGCTACAGACAACCCCTTAGCAGACAACTTTCAGTAATAACACTTGCTTTGTACACGACTTCACAGAAACCAATCAGCACTTAGCTTTAAAGGTCTTCTTGGGATACTGAAATGAAACATCTGATTGGCTCCTGGACTAGGAACAATTGCCCATCCTCACACAATGCAGGTGCTCATCCTTAGAGCCATGGGATATGTGTTGTTTGCAATCCCACCATGCACACATACTCATGCTCACTATCTCCATTCCTCCCGCCCCCACCTGACAACTGTGGGATCTGCTCCCCTAGATTCACACCACTGTCCATGCACCTCCATAAAGCCCACTGTCACTTAACCTTTTTAATCAGAGCTGAGACAGCTTTTCATTAGTTTTTCAACCCAATTGTTTTGGGATCCATTATTACTAAGCAACTGACTGACCCAGGAGCTGGAGTTTCTTGTGCAACTCATGGATCTGCTCATGTATTGCTGGTTTAACTGCATCCAGGGTCACTGTGGCTGGCATGGCTGCCCGTGGGAGATGGCTGTAAAGCAAGATATTTGAATTCAGATCTTTATGTTATACATTGGTTCCCCACCCAGACACAATTAAAGTCTCCCTTAAAGGGGTGGTTCACCTTTAAAGGAGAATTAAAGCTTAACTTAAGAAGTAGCTAGAAATGTTGTACATTTTTAGGGTTTATAATGGCCAATTGTAAGCAACTTTTCAACTGGTCTTCATTATTTTTTTTATAGTTTTTGAATTATTTCCCTTCTATTTCCGACTCTCTTCAGCTTTCAAATAGGGGTCACTGAACCCCTTCTAAAAAACAAAATACTCTGCAAGGCTACAAATGTATTGTTATTGCTACTTTTTATTACTCATCTTTCTATGTACACCCTATCCTATTCATATTCCAGTGTCCTATTCAGATCAATGCATGGTTGCTTGGTTAATTGGACCCTAGCAACCAGATTGCTGAAATTGAAAACTGGAAATTGAAAAATATCTTAAATATATTGATAATGGGTTGAGTGCAGAGGATCTCATGTATTTGTCTAGATGGCTCAAATATGCCATAGACACAGCAGTCACTATTTATTGGGACTGAGCCATATGTGCACTGCTCAGTATGTTCTGTGAGATCTGACAGCCCTGACTAATTGCTAGCTCTGCTCGGATGTAAGATCCGAGCAAACTCTGGGCTCAACAGTGCTGGTAGTTGTAGTTTAACAAGGCAGCGCAGCATGTCACACTTATCTGGCAATTTCTTTCCCTAGACTGTTACCCTTTTTAATTACCCCATATACAATGCTGCCGCTGCTTGTTTTCCCTTTTAACTTTGCTTTCTTTATTGACACAGTGGTATTATAATGAACTCCTTTGTAGTCAAGTTTGGAGTGCCCTCCATTAATCTGTATTTTTTTCTTATTCAAATCAATGCATGGTTGCTAGGATGGTCTAGACCCTAGAAACCAGTAAGCTGAAATTGCAAAAGAGAGCTGCTGAGTAAAAAGCTAAATAACTCAAAACCCACAAATAATAAAAAATGAAAACCAATTGCAAATTATCTCAGAATATCCCTCTCTGCATTATACTAAACATTAATTTTAAGATGAACAACCCCTTTAACAAGAACTGAGCAAACTTCTAAGAACTGAGCAAACTCTGGACTCAACAGTGCTGTGAGCTGTAGTTTAACAAGGCAGCATGTCTTATCTTTCCCTAGACTGTTACCCTTATTAATTACCCTATATACAATGCTGCCGCTGCTTGTTTTCCTTCTTATCCTTGCTCTTTCTTTATTGATATTACTTTCCAAATCCAATTAAAGAGGTGGTTAACCTTTTAATACGCTATAGAATGGCTAATTCTAAGCAACTTTTCAATTGGCCTTCTTTTTTTATGTTTCGTAGAATGATTTGTCTTTTTCTGACTCTTTCCAGCTTTCAAATTGGGGTCACTGACCCTATCTAAAAAAACAAATACTCTGTAAGCCTACAAATGTAATGTTGTTGCTACTTTTTATTACTCATCTTTCTATTCAGGCCTCTCCCATTTATATTCCAGTCTCTTACTCAAATCAATGCATGGTTGCTAGGGTAATATGGACCCTAGCAACCAGACCAGACTGCTGAAGTTGCTCAATAAAATGCTAAATAACTCAAAAACCACAAATAATAAAAAATGAAAACCCAATGGCAAATTGTCTAAGAATATCCCTCTCTGTTTTATACTAATAGTTAATTGAAAATCAACGCAGCACCTCACCTTCTCTGCCCATTTTCTCCCTAGTCTGTTACCTTCCTAATTAACCCAGATACAATCCTGTCCTCTGTTTTCCCCTTTATTTTTGCCCTTTCCTTTCTTTATTCATACCTCCCAACATTTTGGAAGTAAAAAGAGGGACAACATTTTTTTTGCACGTAGTGCAGCAAATTTTTTGGGCCACACCCCTTTATGCGGCCACACCCCCTAATTACCATGTTCATTTTACAAAATTTGGCAGGCTATGAAAGTTTGAAAATATTTCTCCTTATCTAAACTTTTTTTTTGTGTCTCAAAATTGTTACAAAGTATCTTATTTGCACCTGTTGGCTGTTCTGTGTTCTCTGCTAAAAGCCAATTAAGTAAGAAACTTTTGTTTCTTTTTCTGACTGTTCGATGCAGAGAAAATAGGGACTTTCCTGTACAAATGAGGGAAGGCAGGTTGAGCTGTCAAAAGAGGGACAGTCCCTCCGAAAAAGGGACAGTTGGGAGGTATGTTTATTGACATTATTTTCCAAATCCTCCATCACTTACCAGTGAACTGCTATCTCCTTTTTCACTCACTGGAAATTACAGTGGCGTCCAGTTCCCTTGACTACCAAGCAACAGTCTCCATGGTATCAGAATACAAGCCTTCCCATTGGCTGATTCGGCTACCCAGACATGTCAGTCAGAGTACGTCTGGTCTCCATCTTGGTAAACCCAGTGCATGTATCTTGCCAAGTCACCGTCATTATCAACAACGTTACTTCTTCTTGGGTTATTCAGTTTTGTCAGTGTGTTTCTGCACTTGTTTAAAATATAAGGGTGGCTTGATTTATGCGATATTTATTCATTTTTTTAATGGAACTGCTTGTTGCCATACTCAATATGGCGCCCAGACGGTAGTCGCTGAAGGTGGTGATGTTACAGGAAGTGCGCCGTCGTCGATCTCTGAACTTGGCGTTATCTGATAGGCTGCCGCTATCTCGCCGTTGGCTTTAGCTGTGAGTCTGTATCGTGTCCTGGCGGAAAAGAAGAATGAAGGCTTCGCTTGTGTTGCTGCTTCTTGGGGCTCTTGGCTGTTGGGCTGTGGAGGTGAAGAGGCCTCGTGGGGTCTCGCTGTCCAGTGAGTGTAGCAGGGAATGTATAAATATATATATATATATATATATATATATATATATATATATATATATATAGGGCTTTCATTCTGCCTCCTGCCCGGCCGGGATGTGTCTTACGTCTGTCTGACTCAGGCATTAAAGGGGAACTCCACCCACAAAGTTCATTTAGCCTAATGAAAGTAAATATCATTCTAAACAGCTTCCCAATATACGTTCCATACATATTGTTATTGGTTTCAAGATTATGCTTAAATAGAATGGTTTCCTGTTCACTGCACTGCTGGTTCTGACTTCAACAACAACAAAAAAAACATAACAAATAATGTGTTGCCTTTTGCAGACCGTGGTTTCTACGATGATTCCAAGCCGTTCACTTGTCTAGACGGATCTCGGACCATTCCCTTCGACAGAGTCAATGACGATTACTGTGACTGCGCCGATGGGACCGATGAACCTGGTGAGCGGGGGATTGTGCCAGCCGGGCCTAAATGATCAGTGATTGTAGCAGGGTTGCCACCTGTTAGGTTTTCACCCAAACAGTTCATTTTTTTTTTTCAAAGGCCTGTTCGGGTCTCAACACTCTGTTCGGTTTTCAGCTTTATGAAACCCGAACAATATTCTGGCCAATAAATAAAAACATTTAAATACTAAGATACTCAACTTAACATGGCTTAGTTATTATCAAGTGCAGTTAATTTCTTATAACAGAACAAAAAAGCAAATCATAGTTACATAGTTAAAGGAGACATGTTGTGTAAAAAATAAGAACGTACCAGTGTGTTATACTCATTTAGATATAGAAGAATTGTAATTGTGCGTTAAAAAGTAGTGTTTCAGGCTGATTTATTGAATATTTCTGCAAAAACCCTACTAGTCCCTCCCTTCTCTTCCACTTCCTGCTCCCTGAATTCTCAGGCTGTGTAAGGAAGCCGGTGGCTCTCAACTCACTGCACTGTAGGACAGGAACCAATCAGCAGCTAGCAGGACCTGAAGGGGAACTGAAGCCTGTCTGTGCTTGTGTGACTGCAGGGCTGTGATTGGCTGTCCCCCTCCTACTATGCTTTTTGTATGGACCGTTAGGACTCGCCCACCCCTCATTTGAAACACAGACGGGGACCAGAGAACATCTATAGGGAGCTCCAATAAAGAGGCTATTTTTAAAGATAATATTAATATATTTAATTTAGCACCATGTATTTAATTTAGCACCATGTAAAAGCAACACCATATATTACTTATAATTACCTACAAAATTAGTGGTTTTTCATATATCCTATATGTCTCCTTTAAGCTGGGTTAAAAAAAAAGGCCAATGTCCAATCAATCAAAAATAAGCAATTGTTTTTTTAAATTAGCATTTCTATATTTCAGAGCTTTCTTGATTACCGATTTCTGTATAATGGATCCCAAAATATTCCGAAAACTGAACAGAAATCGAGCCATTTACATCATAAGGGCAGATTTACTTAAGGCCGAAGTGGCTACTGCTAGCGACAATTCGCCAGCATTACCGCCCACAGGGACATCAAAAAGTTTACTAACAGGCGCCAATTCGCAAGTGAAAGAGACAGGCGCTAGCGCTCATTCGCACTATATCACCAGGCGACAATTTGCTCTGGTGAATGGACGTAACCCCGCAAATTCACTAAAATGCGGCTTTTACTGAACGTTGCCTCTTTCGCCAGACTTGCTGTCGCCTGCTCAGACCAGGCAAAGTGCAATGGAATACAATCTTCTGTCAACCTCAATCTTCTGTCACTTACATTATATTCTGTGACTGGAAAATGCATCAAGGTTCAAAAAACGCTGGCGACTTTTCCTTTTTGATTTTGATTCCTTTGTGATTTTTTGGGAACATTTTTTTCCTAACATATGGAACATTCATTTTACAGTGGGCTCATGTTTAGGGCATTATATTAACTCTCTTGTCTTTATTACGGTTCCCTGGACTTGTGTATTATAAACCGGTAACTTAAACCATTTGCAGCAACATTTATAATGGAAACATCCATACAACTTTAAATTACCTGCCCTATGCAAATTTCGCTAGGCAGAAATGAACGCTAGCGCATCTTTGCTAGCTGCGAAAGTTGCCAGCGTTTGGCGCCCAGGACGAAACTATGTATTTTAGTGAATTAGCGTTGTCTGAGTGAATTTTCGCGTGGCGAAGTGTTGCGCTGGGTGCGAAGTGGACGCTGGCGACTTTTCGCCTGGTTAGTAAATCTTCCCCTAAGTGATGCACTAACCCCACCCCAGTGTTATAACACCTCTTACATCATGATGCCTTCCTCTGATGTCCTCATGCCCACCCCAGCATCACTGCTCCACCCCCAATGCTATCTGCCCCGCCCCCTGTTTGGGTTTAGCCTCTGGCAAAGGTGGCAACCCTAGATTGTAGGTTAAATGGATCTAACCCCAAACAATACATTCATTTTATAGTTACTTAGGGGCTCCTTCAGCAGCTTTGCAATATACATTATTTTTCCTTTTTAGTGGTTTGAGACCTTGGCAGTTTTAGACTGATAATACCAGGCTCTAAACTCAACAGTTCTCTTTCAAGGTCAGTGACCCTAACTGTCTATGCACTTCCTGTATACATGTTTACCGTAGGGTTTTGACTTCCAGCTGTTGGGGACTATGGAGACAAAAGCCTGGTATAGGCAGTTTCAAACTGCTATTGTCACTGGAACCACTAACAAACTGAATGTAAATTGCAGTGCTCGTCGTCGGTTTACATAAATTAATTTTTTGGGGTTCAGATCCCCTTTTAAAGGGGTTGTTCACCTTTAAATGAAAGTGCAAAGAGGATATTCTGAGACAATTTGCAAAGGGTTTTTTATTTTATGGCTGCTAGGGCCCAAATTACTAGGGATGCACCGAATCCAGGATTCGGTTCGGGATTCGGCCAAGATTCAGCCTTTTTCAGCAGGATTCGGATTCGGCCGAATCCTTGTGCCTGGCCGAACCGAATCTGAATCCTAATTTACATTTGTAAATTGTGGGGAGGGTGGGATTTCACGTGACTTTTTATTACAAAACGAGGAAGTAAACAATTTTTTTTCCACTTTTTCCTTTCCCGCCCCTAATTTGCATATGCAAATTAGGATTCGGTTCGGTATTCGGCCGAATCTTCCAAGATGGATTCGGGGATTCGGCCGAATCCAAAATAGTGGATTCGGTGCATCCCTACAAATTACCCTAGCAAAGATGAATTGAAATAAATAAGTGTCTGCAATATGAATAGGAGAGGTCTGAATAGAAAGCCGCGAGTAATAGAAAATAGCAATAACAATACATTTGTAGCCTTACAGAGCATTTGTCTTTTAGATGGGGTCAATGCCCCCATTGGAAAGCTGGGGAGAGTTAAAAGAAGTTGCCAAATAATTCAGAAGATAAAATGAAGGCCAATTGCAAAGTTGCTTAGAACTGGTCATTCTATAACATACTAGAAGTTAACTTAAACATGAACTAACCCTTTAAAGAGCCTCTAAACCTTCTGATTTACCTGCACAGGGGCGTTGTGGTATCTCTCTTTACAGGAAAATGTAGGCCTTTGTTCCTGCTGTGAATCTTTTTATATATGGCCCTAATCAACTGGGTGTAGCCCACCACTGCTCGCATTCCATAATGCCATGCCCCCTTGAATAGTAAGACACACCCCTATAATTCTAAGCACTTTACATTCATTATTTATTTTCTTTTAAGTCCGAGATATTAAGGGATACATGTACTGTTAATATGAATGAATTTTGTTACAACAGCGCCACCTGCTGGTCAGTTTCCCACCAGTCTGACCACCAAGTAGTCAAGGAACTTGTCAGGAGAAAGAAAGAGGCTGCTCTGATTTTCTTCTGCTTAGGAAAGATGTGAGAAAGGTTTTTAATTTTTTCCATTAGTCTCAACTCCTAGGTGTCTGTGGGAACAAGCTATTTGCACATGTGACCTTAACTGTACAAGGAGTTAACTTTTAGTCACTCAAAGTGGGGCTTATGTGCTAATACTGAGCTAATTTTCCTTGATGCAGTCACTCATAGCAGGGGGTTCTTTCAGCGTACTGATGGGCCTAATATTTCCTAGTTCAGATAATTTCCAAGGCCTGTATATGACACATTGCTTGTTGCTTGTAGGTACCTCGGCCTGTTCCAATGGGAGATTCCACTGCACCAACGCTGGCTACAAACCCCAGTATATCCCATCGTCCCGCATCAACGATGGAATCTGTGGTAAGTGAGCATCTCAACTGCTTGCAATATGGGAGAGATTCTGTTCTAGGCTGAGCACTTCTCCTGTCCTTGCAGTTTGCACCAATAGTGGGTTCACCATTGGCAGAAGCAAATACTGTGCTTCAGAGCTTACAGTCTAGTATACAGAGGAACATACATACAATACAGGGAACCTTTGGGAAAGGGACACAGATACAATACAGGGAGAGGGAGCCATTGGGAGAAGCAGATCCTGTCCTGCATAGCTTACAGTCTAGTGTATAGAGGGACATAAATTCAATACAGGGTGAGGGAACCATTCTGAGAAGAGAATCGTGCCCTGCACAGCTTACACTCTAATATTCAGAGGGACACGGATAAAATACAGAGAGAGGGAACCATTGGGAGAAGGGAATTCTGTCCTGCAGAGCTTTTGGGAACTTTTGGTAAAGGGACACAGATACAATACAGGGAGAGGGGGGTCATTGTGTGAGGATAATCCTTCCCTGCAGTGCTTGCATTCTAATTTACTCTTTGTCCCCCCCAGACTGCTGTGACACAACAGATGAATATAACAGTGGAGTGGTGTGTGAGAATACCTGCAGGTAACCTAGCGATCTTGTTCTTATTAGAATGCACCACAGAATCCTTTCCTTCTATTTAACTCTGATTTCCATCAACTTCCACCTGCCCCCCCTCTGTAGGGAAATGGGCAGGAAAGCGCGAGAAGAGCTCCAGGTACAGGCAGAGACAGCCAGAGAAGGATTTCGGGTGAAACAGTTGTTGATTGAGGAAGCCAGGAAGGGACGAGAGGAAAAACAGGTACGGACCTATCTCATCCTTCCATGGTAAAGGTACTGATAAATGTGACGTGAGGCATTGCAGGAGTATCCTCACAGTGTAATTGTACCAGCACACGGCAGCTGTAATGATGCAACTGTTACTGCATGGACAGGTGCAGAAGTGCATGTGTGTTATTAGTGTATGGTTAGGGAAGTGACAACAGGTGTGTGAGTAACACATGCAGGATGGACAGAGCTACAAATGAGACTTATCTGCACTTTTTGCCACAGACCAAGTTGCAAGATATGGTACAGAGTCGCCAGGCACTGCAGGCACAAGTGGATTCTTTGCGCACAGAGAAAGAAGCAGCCGAACAACCTGAGCAAGAAGCAAAGGATGCGCATAAAAAGTCCTGGGAGGGTAAGTGTGCATGTGCCTGCTGGTTAAAGGGGAACTATTCCGAAAATGAAAATTTTATATAAGCTTCCTCTTACTGAAATTTGTAAATACAATAAATTAAATATGCTGCAAGTTTAGCTTCACTATTCCTCTCTCAGCATCTGTTTCACATCATTTTGTCTTCATGCAGCTGTTGAGTATCAGATATTCATTGACAGTTGGATCCAATATATCTTATATGGGGCTTCCTTTCCTAGCAGATGTATTAGAGCTCCCTCAGATTCCAGTACAAACAAAATCTAACAAAATAACTGCCTTTTGCACAAATTCTGCATGCAGAGAGACATGATGTCTGGTGATTTTAAGAGTGAGCTCTAATACATCTTCTAGGCAAAAGGAAGCCCCCCTGTAAGATATATTGGATCTAACTGTCAATGAATATCTGACACCCAACTGCTGCATGAAGCCGGAATGAAGAGAAAACAGATGCTGAGAGAGGAATAGTGAACATAAACTTGATTATTTCAAAAACGCTAGAGAATTTTTAATTGTTTGTATTTAGAACGTTTTTATAGAAGTATGCTGAAGCTTATATTCAATTTTCATTTTCATGATAGTTCCACTTTAAGTAATCATGTGTTATTGCAGGTCTGCATGCCTTGTGTGTGTTTGTTCTAATTGCCCTTATGTTACAGAGAGTAGAGAAGCAGAGAAGGTTGAAATGGATAAGCAGCGATCACTGGAGGTCTTCACTGAGTTGGACCAGGACTCTGATGGAATGTGAGTGCCAAGCAGCTAGTCAGAGCTTCCTGCATAGGAATGTTGTATGTGTTAACAGCCCATCAGTTAACAGTATCCATCCATTTAGAGGCCATAAACACTGTCCTGTTATATCTGTCTGATTATGTTTGACTTGTGCGACCATTGTTCAATGTGTTTGCGTTGGGTCCTCTCACTGGAGGGGATCTGGCCACTCCAACTCTACCTATTGCACTGTTTCCAGGCTGGCTGGTGTTGAGCTGCTCTCTCACCCGGAGTTGGACGTGGATGGAGATGGTGCTATGTCAGACCAAGAGGCTCAGGTAAGCACTCAGGCCCAGGCAGCTCTCTGTAAGTTCCTAAAAATATAGGGATTTACGTCATGATTTTTATGGTGTAGTTTTTATTTCTAAATGACACTGTTTACACTGCAAATAATTCACTCTACAATATAAAATTTCATTCCTGAAGCAGCAAGTGTGTATTTTTAGTTGTAATATTGGTGTGTAGGTGCTTCTCAGGTCATTTTGCCTGGTCATGTGATTTCAGAAAGAGCCAGCACTTTAGGATGGAACTGCTTTCTGGCAGGCTGTTGTTTCTCCTACTCAATGTAACTGAATGTGTCTCAGTGGGACCTGGTTTTTAGTATTGAGTGCTGTTCTTAAATGGAAGCTGACCCCAAAAAACCTCCTTTTAAAAAAATGATTCTTCATTTGAAGTTGCCTATATGTCAAGCTGACTGTGTTCCCCTTAAAGCTTTTTTCACTTAATGAATCCAGTTCTCTGTATGAAAGGTGGGAGTACTTTGGTGCAGGCAGCAACGGACAGTCTGTCTCCTATCAAGTTACAAAGAGGGGGGCAGCGTGAGGGAGAGAGAGCTCTTTGCAGCAGGCAGGCAACACACTAGAGGGGCGAAAGGTAGAAAAAGGAAACTCACAGGCTGCAGACAAAACCAGGGAGACAATCAGGAAGTTCCAGAGAGTAGAAGCTGCAAGGGAAACGGAACGAGAAGTTGCGCCCCCTTTGTGACATCATCAATCTCACATTCTGACTGGATGCAGGAGAGAGCTACAGTCTGGCTGCCACAGTCTGATGCAGAACTGGATTTATTAAGTGAAAAAAAGCTTTAAAGGAGAAGGAAAGCTAAGGAGGCATTTTATTGCCAATAGATTAGCTGCAATAGTGCAAGCTAGAATGCTATATTTATTCTGTAGAAGGTTTTACCATACCTGAGTAAAAAGCTCTAGAAACTCTCTGTTTGTTTAGGATAGGAGCTGCAGTATTAACGTGGTGTGACATCACTTCCTGCCTGAGTCTCTCCCTGCTCTGGGTTCAGATTACAGTAGAGAAGGGAGGGGGTGGGGAAGAGGAGCAAACTAAGCATGCTCTTGCCCAGGGCAATGAGGTTTAAGCTGAAAACAGGAAGTCTGATACAGAAGCCCATGAGTACACATTAGAAGGAAAGAAATGCAGTGTTTCTTTTGACAGGGGACTCAGAGCAGCATTACTTTGGGGGTTTACTGGTATATTTAGATGGACCTTTCTGTTAAGGCTTACTTAGTTTTAGCCTTTCCTTCTCCTTTAAAGGAGAAGGAAAGCTACGGAGGCATTTTATTGCCAATAGATTAGCTGCAATAGTGCAAGCTAGAATGCTATATTTATTCTGTAGAATGTTTTACCATACCTGAGTAAAAAGCTCTAGAAACTCTGTTTGTCTCTCCCTGCTCTGAGCCTGCCTGAGTCTCTCCCTGCTCTGGGCTCAGATTACAGTAGAAAAGGGTGGGGGGTGGGGAAGAGGAAGAGGAGCAAACTGAGCATGCTCTTGCCCAGGGCAATGAGGTTTAAGCTGAAAACAGGAAGTCTGATACAGAAGCCCATGTGTACACAATAGAAGGAAAGAAATGCAGTGTTTCTCTTGACAGGGGACTCAGAGCAGCACTACTTTGGGGGTTTACTGGTATATTTAGATGGACCTTTCTGATAAGGCTTACTTAGTTTTAACTTCTCCTTTAAGGAGAAAACAGTCAGCATGACATATATAACTTCAAATGAAGAATCATTTTTTTTTTAAAGAAGTTTTTTGGTGTCCGCTTCTCTTTAAATCTACCAGGCAGCTGTTATCTTGTCAAGATTCAATGAAAGATCTGTGCCACAGCCTATGGAAAAAACCAAATAACCGAACCTAGTGCAATATTGTTAATATTTAGTGAAATCACTAAAATGTTACAACACTAATCTGTGTGTGTCTTGAACCATAGAATGTCTATGCACAGATTTTTCGTGTGTATTTTAAAGTGCTATAGTGATTTCTTCAAAAGGTAAAACAAATTAAAATAAGGTGCAATGGTGTTATGTTCAATCAGTAAAAATCAGCATGTGGCTTCTCCACTCTCTGGTGGGATTGGCAATTTACAAGATTCCTGATTTCAAAACAGCATATCAATATCAACTCCAGGGTATTCCTTTTTCTGTAAAAAATCAGGTACAGCAACCATAGTGTAAGTTGCCGTTATTTTTTTAAAAGGTTTTAAAACTTATCGCACTTGCATAACTCAAATTTCTGAATGCATATCAAACAAGCCAGTCTTGTAGTGCAGATCATGGAGGTGAACCTTTGCAATACATGGGTTCCACCTGCACATCCACTCTCTGCTGAGACCGGAAGTGATGTCACACCTATATTATACCTATATGTTATCTTGTGTCAGGAAGCTGCTATCTGGCTACCTTCCCATTGTTCTGTTCTTAGGCTGCTGGGAGGGCGGTGATAATCACTCCAACTTGCAGTACAGCAATAAAGTAACTGAAGTTTATCAGAGCACAAGTCACAGGACTGGGGGCACCTGGGAAACTGACAATATGTCTAGCCCCATGTCAGATTTCCAAATTAAATATAAAAAAAACTTGGTTTGTTCTTTTGATAAATGGATATCAGTGCAGAATTCTGATGGAGCTTTCCCATGACAGTATGCCTTTAATATTTGTCTTCTTGTGCTTAGTCTTTGCTTGGTGGCGCATCTTCTGTGGATGTCAGCAGTTTCCAGGAGTCTGTCTGGCCTCAGATCCAAGAAAAATACAAATCAGAGGTGAGATGTAGGAACTAAGCTCACTATAGCCTTGCACACTGATCACGCTTGATGCTAGGGGTATCCTTGCCCATTGCCTTTAGAGATGCCTTTGTGGTTGTCCAAGCAAGCAGATTTGTGGGGAGGGGATCTAGAAGCATATGTGGAGCTTGGTGCAACCCTATACAGGCATGGGCATATGGGATATTAACTGCCAGACTCACATGGGAGTGTGGAATATCCCCCTTCTGTTTGTGTCTGGCACTTAGACCGATGCCCTGCCAGTGCCTCCTATAGAGCAACCAACGGAGTCTCACCCAGAAGTCCCTGAAGATGATGATGATGAGGAAGATGGAGATGATGGAGAAGATGATGAAGAGGAGGAACCTGAAGAGGACATTAGGGTAATAAACCAATCAGACTCCTTGCTAACAATGGCTGATGTTCTGAAAGTAATGGTGTGCTTGGGAAGAGAGGGGATACAAGTCACAGGCTTATTAACCTTTACAATGTTATAGGTTCCACCCAGCAAGGCACAGGAAGCAGAACCAGAGATGCCGCCTTATGATGAAACAACACAGGCTTTGATTGATGGTGAGTGTGTGTAATGATTCTTTATCTTCCTTGCGCACTTTCTAACCCTTCCCTTTGTATGTGTGCTCACTTTATTGAATCATTCACTTCTTGGCCTTAAATTCCTTAATGTTACTTCTCACACATAACTGATCATTTTTCCTGTCTGGCCCTTTCATGTTTACATGTTTAACTGTAGTCTGTGCCCACCACCTACACCTCCCTACTTTCTCCCAAACAGATCTCTGATTCTCACCTTCTTTGTTTCCTAGCTGCGCAGAAAGCTCGTTCCCAGTATGAAGAAGCAGAGAAGTCTCTGCATGATATGGAGGATACTATTAAGTTAGTGATAAACCTGTTTCTTAGTACCTTAATACCACACGACTCCTTATTCCACTAACCCCACCCCTGAGCCCCTTATTATCCCTGTAACTCCTTATTCCACTAACCCCTCCCCTGAGCCCCTTATTGTCCCTGTAACTCCTTATTCCACTAACCCCACCCCTGAGCTCCTTATTGTCCCTGTAACTCCTTATTCCACTAACCCCACCCCTGAGCCCCTTATTATCCCTGTAACTCCTTATTCCACTAACCCCACCCCTGAGCCCCTTATTATCCCTGTAACTCCTTATTCCACTAACCCCTCCCCTGAGCCCCTTATTGTCCCTGTAACTCCTTATTCCACTAACCCCACCCCTGAGCTCCTTATTGTCCCTGTAACTCCTTATTCCACTAACCCCACCCCTGAGCCCCTTATTGTCCCTGTAACTCCTTTTTCCACTAACCCCACCCCTGAGCCCCTTATTGTCCCTGTAACTCCTTATTCCACTAACCCCACCCCTGAGCCCCTTATTGTCCCTGTAACTCCTTATTCCACTAACCCCACCCCTGAGCTCCTTATTGTCCCTGTAACTCCTTATTCCACTAACCCCACCCCTGAGCTCCTTATTGTCCCTGTAACTCCTTATTCCACTAACCCCACCCCTGAGCCCCTTATTGTCCCTGTAACTCCTTATTCCACTAACCCCACCCCTGAGCCCCTTATTGTCCCTGTAACTCCTTATTCCACTAACCCCACCCCTGAGCCCCTTATTGTCCCTGTAACTCCTTATTCCACTAACCCCACCCCTGAGCTCCTTATTGTCCCTGTAACTCCTTATTCCACTAACCCCACCCCTGAGCCCCTTTATTGTCCCTGTAACTCCTTATTCCACTAACCCCTCCCCTGAGCCCCTTATTGTCCCTGTAACTCCTTATTCCACTAACCCCACCCCTGAGCCCCTTATTGTCCCTGTAACTCCTTATTCCACTAACCCCACCCCTGAGCTCCTTATTGTCCCTGTAACTCCTTATTCCACTAACCCCACCCCTGAGCTCCTTATTGTCCCTGTAACTCCTTATTCCACTAACCCCACCCCTGAGCCCCTTATTGTCCCTGTAACTCCTTATTCCACTAACCCCACCCCTGAGCCCCTTATTGTCCCTGTAACTCCTTATTCCACTAACCCCACCCCTGAGCCCCTTATTGTCCCTGTAACTCCTTATTCCACTAACCCCCACCCCTGAGCTCCTTATTGTCCCTGTAACTCCTTATTCCACTAACCCCACCCCTGAGCCCCTTATTGTCCCTGTAACTCCTTATTCCACTAACCCCACCCCTGAGCCCCTTATTGTCCCTGTAACTCCTTATTCCACTAACCCCACCCCTGAGCCCCTTATTGTCCCTGTTAACTCCTTATTCCACTAACCCCACCCCTGAGCCCCTTATTGTCCCTGTAACTCCTTATTCACAAACCCGACCCCTGAGCCCCTTATTGTCCCTGTAACTCCTTATTCCACTAACCCCACCCCTGAGCTCCTTATTGTCCCTGTAACTCCTTATTCCACTAACCCCACCCCTGAGCTCCTTATTGTCCCTGTAACTCCTTATTCCATTTACCCCACCCCTGAGCCCCTTATTGTCCCTGCAACTCCTTATTCCACTTACCCCACCCCTGAGCCCCTTATTGTCCCTGTAACTCCTTATTCCACTAACCCCACCCCTGAGCCCCTTATTGTCCCTGTAACTCCTTATTCCACTAACCCCTCCCCTGAGCCCCTTATTGTCCCTGTAACTCCTTATTCCACTAACCCCACCCCTGAGCCCCTTATTGTCCCTGTAACTCCTTATTCCACTAAGCCAACCTCTGAGCCCCTTATTGTCCCTGTAACTCCTTATTCCACTAAGCCAACCTCTGAGCCCCTTATTGTCCCTGTAACTCCTTATTCCACTAAGCCAACCTCTGAGCCCCTTATTGTCCCTGTAACTCCTTATTCCACTAACCCCTCCCCTGAGCCCCTTATTGTCCCTGTAACTCCTTATTCCACTAACCCCTCCCCTGAGCCCCTTATTGTTCCTGTAACTCCTTATTCCACTAACCTGACCCCTCAGCCCCTTATTGTCCCTGTAACTCCTTATTCCACTAACCCCTCCCCTGAGCCCCTTATTGTCCCTGTAACTCCTTATTCCACTAACCCCTCCCCTGAGCCCCTTATTGTTCCTGTAACTCCTTATTCCACTAACCTGACCCCTCAGCCCCTTATTACCTTTGTAAAATAATTCTTTAGAAATGCAGCTGACCCAGTCCCTTACCTTTGCTGTAACCACTATTGCTTTGTGTTTTAGGCGGTTGGAGAAGGAGATTTCTTTAGATTTTGGACCCAGTGGAGAATTTTCTTACCTATATGGAGAATGCTACGAGCTTTCGACAAGCGAGTGAGTAGAAAGGGATCTGCTGGTACGGACAGTGATAAAATAGTTGGGAAGCTGCAGAACAGTAATCCAGATTTTATCTGTACTTTGCTGTTCTCTGCAGCAAGACCACGGGATACATTGACAATTTTCTCTGTTTCACTCTTCCAGGTACGTTTACAGTCTTTGCCCATTTAATCGTGTGACTCAGAAGCCAAAACATGGAGGATCTGAAACCAACCTTGGGTGAGAGCTTGAAACCTTTAGCTGCCTTTATTCCCCAATCAACAAGATTTGTGCTTCCTTTAAAAAAGAGTGGTTCACCTTTAAAAGGATACTGTCTCAGGAAAACCTGTTTTTTTTTTTTTTTCTTTTTTCTTTTCAAAACACATCAGTTAATAGTGCTGCTCCAGCAAAATTCATTTTTTAAAAGAGCAAACAGATTTTGTTATATTTACTTTTGAAATTTGGCACAGGGCTAGACATATTGTCATTTTCCCAGGTGGGCCAATCAGAACATGGGATGAAGAGTCTGTCATATGATCATAGCTCATTTTGCTTTAAAATTTCTGACAGGGCCACCCATATTTATTTAAAAAAAAATAAGTAACTGACTTATACATACCTATACATATATATAAGTAAGTGACCTATACGTTGCTTATGGAATACTTTAACTGTGTTTTATATTCCTTGGCATCCACATGCTATTGCCTGAGACATGTGGAAGCCCGAGTCTGGTGCCACTAAAAATGTACATGCACTGCATAGCATTGCTCTTTGTCTCTCACCACTCTCAGATCATGGGGATCCTGGGCTGGACCAGAGGATAACAAATTCAGCAGTATGAAGTATGAGCATGGCACATCATGTTGGCAAGGACCAAATCGTTCAACACAGGTAAGTGGCACTGTGGGACATGCCCCTCCCACTGCAGGGTGATACAGTGACACAAACAGGAGGGAACTATGGGACATGAGTCTGTCCCTCCCACTGCAGGGTGATACAGTGACACAGACAGGAGGGAACTATGGGACATGAGTCTGTCCCTCCCACTGCAGGGTGATACAGTGACACAGACAGGAGGGAACTATGGGACATGAGTCTGTCCCTCCCACTGCAGGGTGATACAGTGACACAGACAGGAGGGAACTATGGGACATGAGTCTGTCCCTCCCACTGCAGGGTGATACAGTGACACAGACAGGAGGGAACTATGGGACATGAGTCTGTCCCTCCCACTGCAGGGTGATACAGTGACACAGACAGGAGGGAACTATGGGACATGAGTCTGTCCCTCCACTGCAGGGTGATACAGTGACACAGACAGGAGGGAACTATGGGACATGAGTCTGTCCCTCCCACTGCAGGGTGATACAGTGACACAGACAGGAGGGAACTATGGGACATGAGTCTGTCCCTCCCACTGCAGGGTGATACAGTGACACAGACAGGAGGGAACTATGGGACATGAGTCTGTCCCTCCCACTGCAGGGTGATACAGTGACACAGACAGGAGGGAACTATGGGACATGAGTCTGTCCCTCCCACTGCAGGGTGATACAGTGACACAGACAGGAGGGAACTATGGGACATGAGTCTGTCCCTCCCACTGCAGGGTGATACAGTGACACAGACAGGAGGGAACTATGGGACATGAGTCTGTCCCTCCCACTGCAGGGTGATACAGTGACACAGACAGGAGGGAACTATGGGACATGAGTCTGTCCCTCCCACTGCAGGGTGATACAGTGACACAGACAGGAGGGAACTATGGGACATGAGTCTGCCCCTCCCACTGCAGGGTGATACAGTGACACAGACAGGAGGGAACTATGGGACATGAGTCTGTCCCTCCCACTGCAGGGTGATACAGTGACACAGACAGGAGGGAACTATGGGGCATGAGTCTGTCCCTCCCACTGCAGGGTGATACAGTGACACAGACAGGAGGGAACTATGGGGCATGAGTCTGTCCCTCCCACTGCAGGGTGATACAGTGACACAGACAGGAGGGAACTATGGGGCATGAGTCTGTCCCTCCCACTGCAGGGTGATACAGTGACACAGACAGGAGGGAACTATGGGGCATGAGTCTGTCCCTCCCACTGCAGGGTGATACAGTGACACAGACAGGAGGGAACTATGGGGCATGAGTCTGTCCCTCCCACTGCAGGGTGATACAGTGACACAGACAGGAGGGAACTATGGGACACGAGTCTGTCCCTCCCACTGCAGGGTGATACAGTGACACAGACAGGAGGGAACTATGGGACACGAGTCTGTCCCTCCCACTGCAGGGTGATACAGTGAGACAGACAGGAGGGAACTATGGGACACGTGTCTGTCCCTCCCACTGCAGGGTGATACAGTGACACAGACAGGAGGGAACTATGGGGCATGAGTCTGTCCCTCCCACTGCAGGGTGATACAGTGACACAGACAGGAGGGAACTATGGGGCATGAGTCTGTCCCTCCCACTGCAGGGTGATACAGTGACACAGACAGGAGGGAACTATGGGACACGAGTCTGTCCCTCCCACTGCAGGGTGATACAGTGACACAGACAGGAGGGAACTATGGGACACGAGTCTGTCCCTCCCACTGCAGGGTGATACAGTGACAGACAGGAGGGAACTATGGGACACGTGTCTGTCCCTCCCACTGCAGGGTGATACAGTGACACAGACAGGAGGGAACTATGGGACATGAGTCTGTCCCTCCCACTGCAGGGTGATACAGTGACACAGACAGGAGGGAACTATGGGACATGAGTCTGTCCCTCCCACTGCAGGGTGATACAGTGACACAGACAGGAGGGAACTATGGGACATGAGTCTGTCCCTCCCACTGCAGGGTGATACAGTGACACAGACAGGAGGGAACTATGGGACATGAGTCTGTCCCTCCCACTGCAGGGTGATACAGTGACACAGACAGGAGGGAACTATGGGGCATGAGTCTGTCCCTCCCACTGCAGGGTGATACAGTGACACAGACAGGAGGGAACTATGGGGCATGAGTCTGTCCCTCCCACTGCAGGGTGATACAGTGACACAGACAGGAGGGAACTATGGGGCATGAGTCTGTCCCTCCCACTGCAGGGTGATACAGTGACACAGACAGGAGGGAACTATGGGGCATGAGTCTGTCCCTCCCACTGCAGGGTGATACAGTGACACAGACAGGAGGGAACTATGGGACATGGGTCTGTCCCTCCCACTGCAGGGTGATACAGTGACACAGACAGGAGGGAACTATGGGGCATGAGTCTGTCCCTCCCACTGCAGGGTGATACAGTGACACAGACAGGAGGGAACTATGGGACACGAGTCTGTCCCTCCCACTGCAGGGTGATACAGTGACAGACAGGAGGGAACTATGGGACACGAGTCTGTCCCTCCCACTGCAGGGTGATACAGTGACACAGACAGGAGGGAACTATGGGACACGAGTCTGTCCCTCCCACTGCAGGGTGATACAGTGACACAGACAGGAGGGAACTATGGGACACGAGTCTGTCCCTCCCACTGCAGGGTGATACAGTGACAGACAGGAGGGAACTATGGGACACGAGTCTGTCCCTCCCACTGCAGGGTGATACAGTGACAGACAGGAGGGAACTATGGGACACGTGTCTGTCCCTCCCACTGCAGGGTGATACAGTGACACAGACAGGAGGGAACTATGGGACATGAGTCTGTCCCTCCCACTGCAGGGTGATACAGTGACACAGACAGGAGGGAACTATGGGACATGAGTCTGTCCCTCCCACTGCAGGGTGATACAGTGACACAGACAGGAGGGAACTATGGGACATGAGTCTGTCCCTCCCACTGCAGGGTGATACAGTGACACAGACAGGAGGGAACTATGGGACATGAGTCTGTCCCTCCCACTGCAGGGTGATACAGTGACACAGACAGGAGGGAACTATGGGACAATGTGAATAGTGTTATTCATTAATCTTTATGTTATTAGGTGAAGTTATCATGTGGGAAGGATACAGTTGTGACCTCCACATCAGAACCAAGCCGCTGCGAGTACCTGATGGAGTTCTTTACCCCTGCGGCCTGCCACCCACCCCCTGAGGTCCTGCCGGGAGATCATGATGAGCTTTGATAGAGTAAATCTAAGGTTTGAGTATTGATGTTTACATTCATTCATAGTAAGCCTGTGGAATGATGAATGTGAAAGGCATCATCTGTAAATTTCTCTATAATGTGTAGTTATCCTAAGAAGTTTCCTTTTTCTGCAAATGCTTCATGGCAAAGTTAATGTTAAAGAGGAAGAAAAACAAATAAGGGGAATGGTGACAAATAAATGCCATCCAGACAGGGTCCTATTATGTACAGAGCCAATAAAATAGATATAGTCATACAGTATATATATTTGTGTAAACAGGGTGTTTGACACATCTCGTTATATTGTCCTGCTTGTATTTGAGCTTAAAGTCTACACCTTATTGTTGGATGTGGAGGGGCCCAGCTTTATTGGTCTCGGGGTGTTGTAAGTAGGGATGCACTGAATCCAGGATTTGGTTCAGATTCTGCCTTTTTCAGCAGGATTCAGATTCGGCCGAATCATTCTGCCTGACCGAATCGGAATCCTAATTTGCATATGCAAATTTGGGGCAGGGAGAGAAATCACATGACTTTTTGTAACAAAACCAGGAAGTAAGAAATGTTTTCCCTTCCCACCCCTAATTTGCATATGCAAATTACTATTCATTCGGTATTCACAGAATCTTTCGCGAAGGATTCTGTGGTTTGGCCAAATCCAAAATAGTGGATTCGGTGCATCCCTAGTTGTAAGCTCAGTTGGGTTTGGGCCCTTACTGTTGCGACTGTTGTTGTCCTAACAGAGATGTATCACACACTACATCTGGCCGTTTGTGTTCAGTGTAAGTGAGATCACTAAATATCTACTGGTCTGATTTGTAACCTGCCTGAGTGACTCCATGACAAATGTTCTATTCCAGCTTAGGATATAGAAATGATGGCACCCCTTATTGCCAACAGAAGGAGCCGCTCTCTTCTGGGACTTGAAGACATGTGACCAGTAACATGGAAACCCTCCCCTGCTTAAGATAACTTCTCCAGAAGAGCATCATCTCTCTCTGAGCCAATCACATGCCGACACCTCACTCTCCTCCCACAGAAGGGGCAACCAGAAGACACATTCCATCCCTTAGCACTTTGCCTTTCCTTACGCTGTACATATTGCTGGCAATGGCCTGTAATGTTGTGTTTCGTTAAATAAAAGAGTCTGACCTTTTAGTCCATTGGTTACCTGCGTTGGCAAGTAAGAAATAGAGGGAGGTTGTACTTTGTGTAGTGCCAGATTGATTGGTCATTAGCCCCCAGCATACCTCTCTGGGACTTGGTGGATTAAGGGGTAGATGAATGTTAAAGGAAGAGTTACAGTGTTGGAAAGAGACATACTATGTATCTCTGCAGCTTCTTTTATGAAATGGGGGGGTGACTGACAAGGTCCCTGTTTTTACATCATTCATGAACCTGGCGGTTGAAGGAAGACCACTTACAAGCATGTGATAAAGCTAGCAATGTCTCCTGCCTTTGGGTTTCTACTAGGCTGTGAACAAGGCATGGTCATTAACATTAGACAAATCACATCCTTTTAACGTGAACCTTTACTATAGGAATGTCTCCTACCTTCCCTGAGACTGTATGACCCGGCCACTAGGGAGCACAATTAATGGAAAACTATACTCCCAAAATGAACACTTGAGCAACAGATAGTTTTGTATCAAATTAAGTGGCACATTAAAGAATCTTACCAAACTGTTATATATATTTAAGTAAATATTGCCCTTTTACATCTCTTGCCTTGAACCACCATTTCGTGATGGTCTGTGTGTTGCCTCAGAGATCAGCTGACCAGAAATACTACAGCTCTAACTGTAACAGGAAGAGATCACCTGACCAGAAATACTGCAGCTCTAATTGTAACAGGAAGAAGTGTGGAAGCAAAAGACACAACTCTGTCTGTTAATTGGCTCATGTGGCCTAACAAGTATGGTTTGTTGGTATGTTTGTGTGCACCGTGAATCATATGATCCCAGGGGGCGGCCCTTATTTTCTAAAATGGCAGTTTTCTATTTATAATTACCCAATGGCACTTACTACTAAAAAAAGTATATTATTATGAAAATGGGTTTGTTTACATGAAGCAGGGTTTTACATATAAACTGTTTTATGCAATATCTTTTTATAAAGACCTAAATTGTTTGAGGGGTATAGTTTTCCTTTAAGTCGTGTTGCTGCCACCATATGTTTATGGGAGCATGCTGCAGCCTGAATTTCCAAAGTTGGGATAGGCTATTGGGCATGCTGACCAGTATGCACTGGGATATTGACTAATGGCAGGGGACATGACAGTAGTTTTAAGAACAAAGCTTGTCAGAATAATAAAATTCTTGAACTCCATGGATGAAAATGTTACGGTTAAAAACTGCAGCCCCCCAACTTCGAAGTCCAAATGTCCTGGTATTTCTGTACTTGGGTCCCTAGTCCCTTTTTTTTTTTTTTTTTCTCCTTCCCAAGTCAGATCAGAATGAGACCAGATTCTTAGGTGGCATATGTTTCAAAGCAATTTTTAATGGACAGCACCCAATCCAAAAGCAAGATAATTACTGCCCATTTACAGTAAGAACCACTCCATCCAATGACATTAAAGTACTTAATGATCTACTCAGTGGGGCCATATACTGCATAGTCAAATGTAGAAAGGAGGTATAGCAAAGTCTCTAATACTGAGTAACCTTTGTAGTAACTTTTGTCCTTGACATGATTGGCTGGCAGACAATGCACAGATTAACCATTATATGTGCATTGTCTGCAAGGAGAGCTTAAACAATGAATGTGGCAAGAAATACTGTATTTTATATATTCAGCATCTCTATAAGAGCTAGGTCTTGAAAGTTATGCACAGGGGGTCACCATCTTGGATACTGTTAGGAGTGTCAGTGGCACTGCACATGCTCAGTGTGCTCTGGGTTAAGTAAAAGAAGCATATGTGCTGGGAATCATCAGAGAAGAAAATGGGGAGCTACTGGGGACATCTTTGGAGGCACAGATCTTCCCTGATTAAGAACTGTAGTAGCCTTTGACTAGTACAGAACCCCAAAACATAATGTGCAGCATTTCCAGCCTATTTTATTGTTAATCTAAAGTATCCCTTTAAACCCCCCAATCATCTGTTTTGCTCCCCAAATGATTCCCCTCTTGAACACAATTCACAATTGTTGTGCATTTGTTCCCACCCTTGCACCCCACATTCCCCCCTCACAAATAAATACACAGAACCATTATTAATAATTATCTTTTTATTTTTTTTATACTTTTTTTTGTTTTAATTACTCAGTGCTCTTAGCTCCTTGAATGTCAAACCAGCTTATAAAAAAATGCACATTATTCATTTTTTTTTTTTAAATGTGTTTTTTTTTCTTTTTTAAACAATGTTTCAGTCCCTTTCTTGCTCTTTAAATAAATTAACCTTTTCCCTTTAAAACCAATGAAAGCCTTTTCCTCTGTCGGGGGAAGGGCTTCAAAAAACCTTGTTTGCTTCGGCTCGGAACAAACATAAATAAGCACATATTTATACCCACACAAATAAAGAATAAATACTTCGAAATAAGTTAAAAACAACAATTCAAAAAGATCTCGCCAGGATTTCATAGTCATTTTTTTTTTGCATTTTTTTTAAAATCATTTTCTATATCCTCTGTTGATTTCTTCTTAAATCTGAATTCATAAGAGATCCTACACTTTCTACTAAACACAGTCATAATAACCACACAGAACCTAAAATACAAAGATCTAAATAAAATTTGTGGGTTCGGGCAGGAATTTTCCTCCCTCTTTCCCAACTACATGATATATATATTTTTTAAAAGAAACACAAACAATTTCTGATTAAATCATATCAAAAAACAGTGAAAAAGAGATTTCTGGGGGAACTGAAAATAAACGAGAAAACGATTTATAGAACAGACGCTAACTTAATAAACAAAACTAATTGTTCTAGCAATGTCCTCTCCTACACTAGAACTGAAGGCCAAGCCAATTTTTTTGTGTGTGTTTTTTTAGAAATAATTTTGTTTCGATTTAAGGCTGCAGTCCCACTTTCCTATTGTACAGAAATGTCATTATTTGTCCAAAATGCAAATGATATGTATGAAGGACTGCCTCAAGGCTTTCTGCAAGTGAAATGTAATTACGAGTCCCGTTCGATCAGATCTAGGAATGCACTGGATTCTCTGGAATCGCAGCACTTTCTACTGAATTCCGATTTGGATTTGAACTTTAAGATGCTGATTTATTAAAATTCATAATTGTATTTTTTCCCCACAATTACACTTTTGTTAATAGGAAAATAAACCATGATCACACATATTTTCAAATGACAGATTTCTGATTTTTGAATGTTCAAGATTTAAAAAAAAAAATGTAAGAATTCATCAGATAAAACCTGGCAAGTTTCTGTAAATTCAACTTTAAATACATTTGAAAATGTATTTTGAAAATTCAAGCTATTTTCAAATTCAGGTTTTCAAAATAATTTAATGAATTTAATAAGTTAAATGAATAATAGAATGTGATTTTAGTTCAATCTTTTTTTTTCACAGAATTTAAAGAGATTACGTTTTCTGAATCCGTTTTTTTGTAAATGTGCTGGCAATCAAGGGGAAATAAATGCGTTCGCATTCATTTAAAAAAATTTTAAATTTGAAAAACTCTTTAATTTTAGTAAACCTACACATATGGACTGAACTGAACATGGCAATTTTTTTATTACTGATGATCCAATTTATTTTTAATTGTTTTCAAATGTCAAATTAACGTTTGGATTTGGTTGGGTATTTGGCTAAAACTTTTGTGGGGGATTCACTAGGCAAAATCCAACAATTATGAATTCAGATCACATAATATTTTAACATTACATTTTTTTTAAATTATTGTTCTTAAATGCAAATTTTCAAATTAGGGTTTGGATTCAGTTCAACATTTGGCAGAAACCGTTCAACCTGAATCCAAAAATTATGAATTCAGTGAATCAGATCAAACAATATTTTATAATTAGCATTGCAGAAAAATATTTTTTCAATGATTTTCATTACAAAAAATCAGGACTGCACTTCTGGAATCATTTCGGTCTCATTTTTAGAGTCCTTTTTGTCCAAAGCAGACCTTATATTAGTTTTTTTTCCAATATATTTTTATATATAACACTTTTACATTGCTTTTAGTGGTCAGGGGTTTCTGTCATGCTTTTTTGTTCTGTTTTAAGCAAAGAGATCCCTAAAAAATATATCATCTATGTTTACGAACTGGAAGATTTAATTGCTGTAAATTTACTTGAATGTTTTTTTCATTTTTAAATGTATTTTCCATATTTCCTGGATAAGTGGGGCTGGAGCGATAATCGTTAAAACATCAATCCAATTCAGATTTTTTTTCTATTCTCCTCTCAAAAAACCTAGCACGATATTTAGTAAGAAAACAGAATATTAATAAAAATACATGCTATTTTTTGTTTACCCTCATTTGTAAAACATATCATCGTTTCCTGGCTTTTAATTCCCTAAAATGGAGGCCTCTTGAACACTAGCAATGGAGACTAACTGAATTAAACCTACTGAGAGAGATGGAATTGAACAGCACAATCCCACTGGGGCGGAGTAAGTGTTCGTTGGTTATTCGTATCTGTAAAAAAATAGGATTTCTTTTATTTATTTATTTTTTTATTTCAGAACCCACATTAGGGAATTAAAAGCACAATTTTTGTCCAGTGGGCTTGTCTTATATTGGACAGGTTATGAAGGTTCTGACTGCTCGCGGGATTTATTTACGCTTTTCTATAAAAATATATATTTTTTTTGTTTAAATGTCTGCGCCCGTCTCATTTCTTCGTTTATAATCTCCTTTATGTAGAAGCATGAAGTTAAGGTGGTGGAGGGCACAGATGCAGGGAGCTCAGAAAATAGTCATGGCAGCAGATGGGTTCATGTTTTTTAGGTGTTTGGAAGGGCAGAAAATTAACCCATTCACTGCCAGAGAGAGAGAAATACAACATTATTAGACAACCATGTCAAGATATATCACCACTACTTATCTCTACTTTAGGGTTACCCACATCCAGCTGAAGAAATTGGGAGTTTCAGAACTGCAAAGAGACTGGTTTCCTAAACCAAGACCCCATGCATGATTCCTACAAGATAAGCTTGGTGTCCTGTGCTAGACTCTTTGCTTTGGGTCACAGCCTTAGAGGTGACTCTTCATAGTTGTTCCTCTATCTTCCACTACCTCCCAACACTTTATTTTTCTCTCTCTCTCTCCCCCCACTCCTGCCTCTCACTCCCTTTCCTTATGACATTTCCCTTCAGGCTTTGTGCGGTTTACTGGTTTTGAATGACACTTGCAGGACCCGGTCTCCCAGGCGGTATCCGTTGAGACTAGCGATAGCCATGGCAGCTTCATCGTAGTTTGTCATGGTGACGAATCCAAAACCTTTGCACTTGTTGGTAGTGAAGTCCCGGATCACTTTGACATTTGTCACTGCTCCAAATGGTCCAAACAGCTGCCACAGGACACTCTCATCTGCCTCAGGGGACAAGTTGTAGACGAAGATGCACCAACCAGCAGTGGTAGGAGCAGTAAGGCTGACACCAGCAAGGTTGGTAACACTGTCTATGGTGATTGGTGAGAACCTAGGGAGGAAAGAAAGCGGACTACATTGGGTGTAAGGAATAGATCTGAACGAGAGGAATAGAGGAGAGGAGGTTGGAAGAACTAGAGGAAGAAAGGAAGAAAAACTATTCAAAGTATAGGAAAATAACTATTTCAAGCAAAGACACAACGGGACGAGAGATGGCCCTGTGTTTGCCAAGTAGTTCTGCATGACAGTGAGGAAGAAGTTTGAGGATTGGCCAGAGAGGTCAAAATAGAGTTCATAATATATATTTACAATGGCAATACCTGGCAGTGTTTGTGTAGAAGGATTAAGAGGTAAGAGGGTGCAACGTGTGAGACACATAGAGGATGATTTTTGGTAAGTTCTGGACATAAAATGGTGAAATAAATAAAAAGGAAACAGGTAGAGGGTACTTGTACAGCCTTCTGTGCCTGCCAAGGCTATATGAATTTAGTATCTGCCCATTTCACCAAGCATATGTCCCATATGACAGCATATTCTAGACATTCCGTTTGGTTGCCTAACTTGAAGGTTCTATGACAAACCTACAGGCCCGGACTGGCAATCTGTGGGTCTGACAAATGCCAGAGGAGCTGCTGTAAGTTGCCATAGAAAGTGACTAATAAGTGGGCTGATGGGAGCTATTTGGGCCTCTGTGTTCTAGGAATGCCAGGGCCTATTTTGAATCCCAGTCCAGTCCTGAATACGTACATTATAGCTGCCCAACAAACAATTAAATTTTATTACAGCTCTAGTCTTTTTTATTGTAATTATGATGTCACTGTCACGGAGTGTAAACTTTTTAGATCACTCTGCTTCCTAGTGGGACTGGCTCTTTAACCCATAAAATACATCCCTGCAGTGGCTTACTTTTCTCCCCAGTGGGACTGATCCTTTACTGACAAGAATTGTGTGCAAGATGTAATATGAGGGGTTCTGAGGACACCTTTACCTTCTCCTACTCCTACTCAGGTGCTAGACGTTGGATGAAGACCCAACACCAGAGCAAAGCTTAACATCTGGTTGTATCCATTGTGGCAACAACATTAATGGACTTGGGTTCAGAGGACATTACTTTACTTTGGATCAGGGAGGATGATAATGAAAATCATGAAATTATGAGGTTCCCATCTCCAAACAAGGCTTGGAAGAAGGTAGTGGTGATATTTAAAGGACCGGGTATTTTAAAATATTCTGTCTTTAAGGGAACGGGTGGTCAAAGGCTTTATCCCATTGGTCACTTTAATATCTAACCCGTTATGTTTGAGGGGCCCTTGATTTCCCAGAATACTCCCCAGTCTTATAGACATATTTCTAATACAATGTACAAGACCATGTGACCCATCCCTTTTTACCTCCCAACATAGCCCGATTCTACTTCTTTCTAGGACGTATGGGCATATGACCTCCTCCCTTTCACTATTTATTATAAGATCTTGGCAGGTCTAAATAAGCCAATCAACCTTTACTGGTAACTTATAGTATTCTGATAAGAGGCACTCCCCTACTCATAACTAGTCACTAGTTGACCTTATCGGCATGGTATGGAAACAAGATGCAGGAGCATTACCATTAATAAGTTGCCTAGCAAATTGTACTGTGCCCCATATTTGTACAACACAAGTGGATCATTGATAAGACACACAGTCTAATATACTTGGCACACAGGCACGCAACATAACTTTACACAATCTACAGTAACACTAAAAGCAAAATTAAATGCCAACAAGAAAGAGAAAAAACTGACACTCTACAAAAAAAACCAAAAAAAAACAAAATCACATAAAAACCACTAAAAAAAGGAATAATTCTCAGAGCAGCCAAAAAAACTAAAAAAAAAAGAAAACTTTCAAGTGGGGGTTGCACTGCAGTTTAATGCGCAGAGGGAGGATTAAAAGATGATAAGTATAGTAGGAGTATTTATGGATATATTTCTCCCAGTCTTCCATATATAGATGGGATCAGCCATATTGCCGAGAATTCTTTGTATATATGTTGATTGACTAAATTTTAGCAGTTCGCTGTTCTACTGAGTGTCTAATCCAATCCAAGCAATATGGCCAGCCTTAGTCCTCCTTTTAAAAAAGTATTCTCTGTCGGTCCACATTTTAATAACTTCTAGAATCATTTTTAGGAATTTATTGTTCTATGGACACTTGCTGAGAATGTCTCTAAGGCAAGCAATATGGCCATAGTCCTATTTTTTTTTTTAAAAAAACCCCTCAAATCTCCTTTTAAAATAGGAACGTACTGAACCTTAAACATTCACCTGTCCTTCTGCTATGTCATCTTGCCAGAGAGAAGCAAGTAAGTACAAATTAATGCCAAATGGGCTATGGAAGACCATTTACCATCGGTGGTAAATACTAGTCAAGAAGAAGAGCATTCCCACCATGCCCTACAGTGGAATTAGTTCTATACCTGAGTACCCTTAGCCTAGTGCTGAATAAGTGCTGCACTGTATAGCAATGTAGAGTATCCTGGTCCGTTCATTAAACTGCAGTAATGGTTAGGGGGGCAGCGGGTTTGGCTCATGTTTACCTTTTGACGCCATACGCCATGTTTATTAAAGAGTCCAGCCTGTGAGAGAAGGGACAGGAGAGGGAGTGGTGTGTTAGTAAGACTGCAGGAAGAGCAGGTGAGGGGTAGGTGGGGAGACTGCTGCTCTGTAGATGCCACCAAAGACTAGGAGCTGAGGGAAGAAATGAAATATACATTTCACTCGTTGACATCCATGTCTTCCTGTGTCCCCATCTCTCTTCAAATAATCATCTGCATTTCCAACAGCCAACGACTATCTGACCAACACCCAAAGGGGTTACAAAATGAAAAAACAAAAACAAAAATGGAGGAAATGACACAGAGCTATCACTTTCCTCGACACAGAACAACACAGAGAATGATCTGGAAGATATTCCACACACAGATAATGATGGGAGCTTGGAACATCTAGAGGAGCTTGGCTCATCAAAACTCAAAATCTACAACAAATGTACAAAGAAAAATCATATAGGGAAAATATAGGTACATGTGTGTGTGTGTGTGTACGTGTAGTTGTGCCTAATGTGTCTTTAAAGCCTAATATTACACTTGTGCAAAACCCATAGGGTGAATGTTGAGCTTTGATTGAAGCCTTAATATAATGTGTACCATCAGTCTTGCATTGTTGAGTGACATGACTTTAGCACAGCGGTATCCAAAATGCGAGGCCGTTCCCCAGAGTTTTGGCTGGGGAAACCCAATCTGAAACCTTTATAGGGGAAAAAAAAGGGGGGAATACACTTGTATATATTCTTGGGAGCCTAGCTTGAAGTTCATTTAGAATGAGATAAAAAGTGGGACTTAAACTAAAAAAAGTTTGTTAATCTAGGGTTTAAATAAAAGTCCAATAAAAGGTTCTTATCTGTCACTTTCACACACCACCACTTTCTGATGATGATGTTCTATAGCCATGGCTCTCAGCCTTTTGTCACCATGAACACTTGTTTGGTTGTTGTCCACTTTGGAGTAACTGTAGACATGATTAAGGTAACCCATGTTGCTTTAGTATGTCTATCAACTGCTGCAGAGTATAAAATGATGAGAGGTGTAGATGGTGTACATAGAGGTTCTTTTTTTTTCCTATACAAAGATATGGGTCAGCCCCATAATCTGCAGAGTTTTTTTTTATCATGTTAAACACGGTGGTTATCATTTACACATGGGCTGCACATTTAATTCTGGGCCACACCAGGAAGTATTTATAGACCCATATGCTACAAAGAAGGACCAACAAAGCTGCACAGACTTTCTACTGCCGTAGTTTGACAAGATAACATCCAGTTGATGCCACCAGTATGTGTTCCTGCTCAACAGCAGGATTATGATGGCCCTCAATGACAGTTGGCATCTACCTTAGGCCTGATAACATCCAAAGAGTTTGGTAACATTGTAATCAGCCAATGCTAATAGCTTTCCTTGTCTCTGTGAAAGCATTAGCTTCTCTGAGCCTCCAAGGGTCAGTAGCAAGCTTTAAGCTTAGAAAGACCAAGGCCATATCTGCCATACAGGCCAAAAAGCACTTTTAGCCAAAACAAATTAAAAAAAGTGTGATGGACATTTTGTGGGATTTTTTTAGAATGACTCTTTTCACCATCATATAGAATACAGACTTACAATCACCTCATTGGTTGACCATTGTGTTCTTACCTTGAAATGTCAGCAAGAGGTTTGAAAGGACTTGCAAGAAATGGAGCACAGATAAGCCGATGAGGGATTTTTTGTTGAGAGTACTACGAGTCAAGTCTTGCTAAGACCTCAGCCAATCATAACTTGTCATACTTGGTTGTATGAATTGGTGTAGAGGCTTGGGCTATGAACCAATCAAGCTCAAGCCATGGCTGACCATAGGCTGTGTCTCCCAGAGGTTCCCTGTGTCCCTTAGCTGCTCCAAGAGCTTTATTGACTCTGCTGTATATCATCAGTCAGTATAAATCATCCATGTGAAATGGGGCATATCAGGTTATAAGGAACAATCAGTAATAATCTACCCACAATTACAGTATGTGCTTTGGCTAGGTAGCTAATGGACTCTGCATCTTATATCAATCATAGCATTTTTACACTCAATGACAGATGACAGTTGGTATCAGAAAGAGAAAGTACTACATATGGCATTAGCCTGGCATGAAATGGGCAGCAGATACAGCTATGCGTAGGCAAGCACAGTCTAGGCAGAAAATGGGCAGCAGAAAGGAATTATATACTGAGAATGAACAATGCCTTTGTTATGGTCATCATGGGAAATCTTGCAGCTAGTGAGTATATTGTTGTAGTATTAGCAGCCAGGACACACAATGAGAGGCTATATAAGGCAGTGAATATGACAGGGGTACAATGAGGGGAGGTATAGCAGCAGTAACATAAAATAGATGGCGAAGGGGCACATGATGGACTGTAACTCTTGATGGGCTCTAGAGGGCATTGGTGGAGTACAGCAGAAGCATTGGAGTCTAAGAATGATATGGATGTGACATGGGCCGTACAGAGCCATAAATACAGTAAATATCAGTGCAGGATTGGTGGTAAGAAGATAGAATTAGATAAGGGCAAGCAAGTGAGCTTTGCAAGGGGTGGGATGGGGGTGATAGATATGGTGGATTAAAGCCAATAGGGGCATCCCCTCACCTGAATCTCTGAGTTTGATGGTGTAGGGGTCCTGTGTACCTCCGGGCTGTAGTTTGGTACAAGTGTGTGAGTAATGCCTGTCCTGTTTTCTGACTGGGATTGTTGGCAAATTTCACTGTGATTGGTTCACTGGAACCAAGTGGTTTCTGTCCATTAAGGCCTTTAATAGCCTCCTCTGCCTCTATTCTCTTATCAAACCGGATAAAGCCCACACCTCGAGAAACACCTGAATGAGAAAGGAACACAAGGTAAATACACGGGAAGAGTATCTAATAAATAAGCAATATGGCACTCTCTTGCTTGCGTAATAAAGGAGTTACAGGGACAATAAGGGGCTCTTGGGCTGGGTTAGTGGAATAAGGAGTTACAGGGACAATAAGGGGCTCAGGGGAGGGAGTTAGTGGAATAAGGAGTTACAGGCACAATAAGGGGCTCAGGAGTGGGGTTAGTGGAATAAGGAGTTACAGGAACAATAAGGGGCTCAGGGGTGGGGTTAGTGGAATAAGGAGTTACAGGGACAATAAGGGGCTCAGGGGTGGGGTTAGTGGAATAAGGAGTTACAGGGACAATAAGGGGCTCTTGGGCTGGGTTAGTGGAATAAGGAGTTACAGAGACAATAAGGGGCTCAGGGGAGGGGTTAGTGGAATAAGGAGTTACAGGGACAATAAGGGGCTCAGGGGTGGGGTTAGTGGAATAAGGAGTTACAGGGACAATAAGGAGCTCAGGGGTGGGGTTAGTGGAATAAGGCGTTACAGGGACAATAAGGAGCTCAGGGGTGGGGTTAGTGGAATAAGGAGTTACAGGGACAATAAGGGGCTCAGGGGTCGGGTTTGTGGAATAAGGAGTTACAGGGACGATATGGGGCTCAGGTGTTGGGTTAGTGAAATAAGGAGTTACAGGGACAATAAGGGGCTCAGGGGCGGGGTTACTGGAATAAGGCATTACAGGGACAATAAGGGGATCAGGGTGGGATTAGTGGAATAAGGAGTTACATGGACAATAAGGGGCTCAGGGGTCGGGTTATTGGAATAAGGAGTTACAGGGACGATATGGGGCTCAGGTGTTGGGTTAGTGAAATAAGGAGTTACAGGGACAATAAGAGGCTATGGGGTGGGGTTAGTGGAATAAGGAGTTACATGGACAATAAGGGGCTCAGGTGCAGGGTTAGTGGAATAAGGAGTTACAGGGGCAATAAGGGGCTCAGGGTGGAATTAGTGGAATAAGGAGTTAAAGGGACAATAAGGGGCTCAGGGGCGGGGTTAGTGGAATAAGGAGTTACAGGGACAATAAGGGGCTCAGGGGCGGGGGTTACTGGAATAAGGAGTTACAGGGACAATAAGGGGCTCAGAGGTTGGTTTAGTGGAATAAGGAGTTACAGAGACAATAAGGGGCTCAGGGGTGGGGTAAGTGGAATAAGGAGTTACAGGGACAATAAGGGGCTCAGGGGTGGGGTAAGTGGAATAAGGAGTTACAGGGACAATAAGCGGCTCAGGGGTCGGGTTAGTGGAATAAGGAGTTACAGGGACAAAAAGGGGCTCAGGGCGGTGTTACTGGAATAAGGAGTTACGGGGACAATAAGGAGCTAAGGGGCGGGGTTAGTGGATAAGGAGTTATAGGGACAATAAGGATCTCAGGGGCGGGGTTATTGGAATAAGGAGTCACAAGGACAATAAGGGGCTCAGGGGTCGGGTTATTGGAATAAGGAGTTACAGGGATAATAAGGAGCTCAGGGATGGGGTTACTGGAACAAGGAGTTACAGGGACAACAAGGGGCTCAGGGGTGGGGTTAGTGGAATAAGGAGTTACAGGGACAATATGGAGCTATGGGGCGGAGTTACTGGAATAAGGAATTACAGGGACAATAAGGGGCTCAGGGGTCTGGTTAGTGGAATAAGGAGTTACAGGGACAATAAGGGACTCAGGGGTGGGGGTTACTGGAATAAGGAGTTACAGGGACAATAAGGGGCTCAGAGGTTGGTTTAGTGGAATAAGGAGTTACAGAGACAATAAGGGGCTCAGGGGTGGGGTAAATGGAATAAGGAGTTACAGGGACAATAAGCGGCTCAGGGGTCGGGTTAGTGGAATAAGGAGTTACAGGGACAAAAAGGGGCTCAGGGCGGTGTTACTGGAATAAGGAGTTACGGGGACAATAAGGAGCTAAGGGGCGGGGTTAGTGGATAAGGAGTTATAGGGACAATAAGGATCTCAGGGGCGGGGTTATTGGAATAAGGAGTCACAAGCACAATAAGGGGCTCAGGGGTCGGGTTAGTAGAATAAGGAGTTACAGGGACAATAAGGGGTTCAGGGGTTGGGTTATTGGAATAAGGAGTTACCAGGACAATAAGGGTCTCAGGGGCGGGGTTACTGGAATAAGGAGTTACAGGGACAATAAGGGGCTCAGGGGTTGGGTTAGTGGAATAAAGAGTTACAGGGACAATAAGGGGCTCAGGGGCCGGGTTATTGGAATAAGGAGTTACAGGGACAACAAGGAGCTCAGGGGTCGGGTTATTGGAATAAGGAGTTACAGGGACAATAAGGAGCTAAGGCGTGTGGTTAGTTGATAAGGAGTTACAGGGACAATAAGGGGCTCAGGGGTCGGGTATTGGAATAAGGAGTTACAGGGACAATAAGGGGCTCAAGTATCGTGTTAGTGGAATAAGGAGTTACAGGGACAATAAAGGGCTCAAGGGTCGGTGGTTATTGGAATAAGGAGTTACCAGGACAATAAGGGGCTATGGGGTGTGGTTATTGGAATAAGGAGTTACAGGAACAATAAGGGGCTCAGTGGTCAGGTTATTGGAATAATGAGTAACAGAGACAATATGGGGCTGAGGGGTTGGGTTAGTGGAATAAGGAGTTACAAGGACAATAAGGGGCTCAGGGGTCGGGTCAGTGGACTAAGGAGTTACAGGGACAATAAGGGGCTCAGGGGCTGGGTTAGTGGAATAAGGAGGTACAGGCACAATAAGGTGTTCAGGGGCCAGACATATAAAACAATATAAAAATGTGCAAACTGCAGCTTGTCCCGTACAGGTAGTGCTGTCACCTGTTACTTGATCCACCAGGATTCGGGAGGTGATGATTCTGCCATACTGAGAGAAGAGCTGCTCCATCTCCTTCTGGTTCATATTTTTTGGAAGGCTACTGACGTATAAATTTGCATCTCGGATGGAGGCAGAGCTGGGACGAGCATAGGAGACCTAAGGAAGCAGAAAGCGGATATTTACAGATGACTGTATTGGGAGAAAGACCTTACTTTGCAGAGCTGACTATGTATAATGTTTAATAGCCCAAAGCAAATCATGAAATCCATTATATATATACAGGTAGATCAATGTTAAAAAGCAGAGTAAGGAAAACTATACATTGCTTAGTCATCTAACAGCATGCATGGAGCAACAGCAAGAGCTGCTGAGGAGAATTATTGTGAATATGGGTTGGGACAAGTGGGAATAGTGACTAATTACTACTCCTATAAAGTGTGACCCCCAAATTAGTTAGATACGTTAATGGGAAAACACACATTTAATTTATCTTTTGCTATATTATACATGGCCCCATTCTAAGCGAACACTACCTAGATCTAAATAATAATAGCCTTATAGCTACAGTTGCTAGGGTTGCCACTTTTTCTGGAAAAAATATACCGGCCTTCCTATATATTTATCTTTTTTCCCTATTAATGCCAGGTGGCAACCCTAACAGTTGCCCTAACTGTAGAGATGTTTCTTTATGCAATTTTTGGCAATGGGTGGACTGTTTAGGTGCTGTCTTCTGGGCTTTAAAAAAGAAGAAGGAATATCACTCAAATACATAATCCCATGAGCCATTGCACTAGAAGTCGCTGTGAATACAGAACCATGTAATAATATGCTGAGCCATTCCTCATACAACTATAATACGCCACAGCCATGAATAACCTTTAAAATGTCTCATTACTGAGATTCACTGAACACTGTGTATTATTTCAAGAAATAGAATGTTCCCTCCTGTACAGTATATGAATATCACCATGAGTCTTGACATTGCAAAGCTCATGTTAAATCACTTGTCCTCGTGCCTTTAGGGTGAAGAACATTGTCTATGATGTTCCCTCTGTCAGGAAAGGCCCCACTAGGTGGTGATCAAAGGCCAGAATGCATTCTAGGGCAGTTTGCACTTACAAAAGTGAAAGCCTGTAGCTTTAAATGCATGTGACTGTCCTCAGCAGTCCGGCTTACGTCAATTACCTTGGCTTCTTATAAATTCCTATAAAGCTTAGATAGACCAGTGTGGGACAATTAGATGCCACACAGATGTGTTCTGCAACCACAGTGAGGCCTATGTTACTTAAAGGGAAAGTAAAAGCTCGTACAGATATTGGTGCTGATTGTGCAAGATCAGTTCTACAGTGGTAACAGGACAGATATAGCTTTGTCTCTAGTTGTTCCTTGTGGCATGAGGGATGTCCTATACTCCCCCTATAATGTTGCAGGAAGCTGAAGGTGTAACCTGCTACCTTACCTTTCCCCAGGGCATGTGGACTGTTGATTATAAGGCTGCAGGGGTTCCTATGGAAACATAGCAGTCCCATAAGAGATTTTCCCACTGCTAACATGTGTTGCTAAGGGCAGAGCAGATGGAGTCTGATGCAATTGACTTTAAATATATCTTTGTTTCCCATGTTATTATACTTTGTTATCCATCCCTACTTTTCCAACCATCAAAGCTGGTTTGAGGGGCCCACTATAAATAGTGCCCTATGCAGTACTCACTATTTGGTTCACCTTTAAAATAACTTTTAGCATGTAATAGAATGGCTAATCCAAAGCAATCATTTTCCAGTCTCTTTTCAAATCAGTGCATGGTTGCTAGCGTAATTTGGACCCCCAGCAACCATAGTGTTAAAATGGCAAACGTGAGAGCTGCTGAATAAAAAGCTAAATAACCCAAAGAATAATAACAAATGAAACCCAATTGAATATCACTCTCTAGTCTACATCATACTAAGGGCAAAGACATACGGGAAGATTCGCGGAGATTCAGTCGCTTAATCTCCCTGAAAAGCCTTCCCGCCAGCTAGACTCTAAATCGCTGGCGGGATGGCACTCAGATTGCCTCGTTTTCTGAAGTTGCTCGAAGTTTCATCTTGAGGCAACTTCGGGCAACTTCGTAAAACTAAATGCAGAATCGCTTTTCAGGGAGATTAGTTGCCCGAAGAGGCTAAATCTCCCCAAATCTTCCCATGTGTCTATGCCCTTAGTATGATGTAGAGTGTGATATTCTGAGACAATTTGGAATTGGGTTTCATTTTTTATTATTTACAGTTTTTGAATTATTTAGCTTTTTATTCAGCAGCTCTCCAGTTTGCCATTTTAACAGTACAGTTGCATGGACGACTAAATCTCCCCGAATCTTAGCGAGTGCCCTTACCCTTACAGTTAATTTAAAGGTGAACAACACCTCTGTAATATTTACTGTGCTGCTATTCCAGCGTGACTCAAGGGGACTATAAAAGGACTGGTGCCTTTGAGTTCCAGCTGAGCTGGAACTAACAACACTGAAGTCAATATTTATATTTTATTTATTAATGTGTCTGAAATTGCTTTGGGTTTTTGGGTTGCTATGGGGATTTCATGCAGTCAGGCCTGGATTTGTGGGAAGGCCACAAAGGCCCGGGACCAGCTGCATCCACATTGGTTCTGAAACATCGGGGAAATGCAGGAGATCTGACCAGTCTACGGAAGCTCGTTGCAACCATTCTGGGTTGCCAGACAAGCCTGGCCCCATAACTAACAATGTTGCTAGATTAGCCCCTCCCCTGTGTGCATGAAATGAGATCAGGAAGTAATTGGTGGGCTATTGTTAGCAGCAAGCAGGGGATACAACTCGATTGTGCCTCATGCTCTGTTGTAGTTCATATTTGTGTTATGGATTCGTCATGTCTGGCCCAACAAAATGGCTGCCAGTTTACCACATACACAGAGCTGTGGTGTTTTCACTCTGCAGGAGTTCAGCACTGCTCTCCATCCCATTGCCCTGTTCCTCTCCCTCTCTTGTCATTCATAATTTGCATGCTGCGATAGTCCCTATTGTTCCCTGTGACTGTAATTCCTGTTTATTGTCCCCTTACAGTAGCTGAGAGCTGTGATTGGACCTAATGTCCCCCTGCTCCTAGAATAGTTTGGCTTTGAAATGGAATAAGAATGCCCAGGACCGGATTGGCTTAGGTCATTCTCCACGGGGAGACTCATTTATTTGCATATTTCCATTTATTATAGGCAACAGCGAAAGTAACTCTATTAAAACGTACTCTTGTGCAAAGACTCCACTGAAACAGTGCCCTCTTGTGACTGCACCCTGCAATAACTCTCAGGCACAGGAGAACCCATGAAAATTATTGTTTTGTCACTCAGAATGATGTTTTTTTTGGCCTTTCTAAGCTTCCTTATCTCACTCACTCTGCTAATGAATCCGACAAAGGACTATAAATCATGTAATGATTAGAGATGTCGCGAACTGTTCGCCGGCGAACTTGTTCGCGCGAACATCGGGTGTTCGCGCTCGCCGGAAGTTCGCGAACGTCGCGCGACGTTCGCCATTTTGGGTTCGCCATTGTTGGCGCTTTTTTTTGCCCTCTCACCCCAGACCAGCAGGTACATGGCAGCCAATCAGGAAGCTCTCCCCTGGACCACTCCCCTTCCCTATAAAAACCGAAGCCCTGCAGCGTTTTTTCACTCTGCCTGTGTGTGCTGAAGAGATAGTGTAGGGAGAGAGCTGCTGCCTGTTAGTGATTTCAGGGACAGTTGAAAGTTTGCTGGCTAGTAATCGTTTTGATACTGCTCTGTTATTGGAGGGACAGAAGTCTGCAGGGGTTTGAGGGACATTTAAGCTTAGGTAGCTTTGCTGGCTAGTAATCTACCTTCTACTGCAGTGCTCTGTATGTAGCTGCAGTGGGCAGCTGTCCTGCTTCTGATCTCATCTGCTGACTGCTGCAATAACAGTAGTCCTTGTAAGGACTGCTTTTATTTATTTTTTGTGTTGTTTTACTACTACTACTACTACTACTACTACTATAAGAGCCCAGTGCTATTAGTCTAGCAGTGTTGGGGAGTGGGACTGGTGTGCTAATCTGCTGCTCCTAGTAGTTCAGCAGCACCAACTTTAATTTTTTTTTTTAATATTCATTTTTTTTTATTTTACTTTTTTTTATTTTACTACCGCTGTAGTAGTGTATAAGTTGACCTTTTAGGCATTATTTGCCCTGTAGGCATTATTTGCACACTGTTTTCTTCAACCCGCCATCGAGCTGTGTGACCTTGTTCACATTCTGTCTAAATATCCATAATATTACCGTCTCCAGAAAAAACACCGGAGTCACTTTTTTCAAGCAGCCATAATATATTTTACGTAATCCGTATCCACCGCTGTAGTAGTGTATACGTTGGCCTTGTAGGCATTATTTGCACACTGTTTTCTTCAACCCGCCATCGAGCTGTGTGACCTTGTTCCCATTCTGTCTAAATATCCATAATATTACCGTCTCCAGAAAAAACACCGGAGTCACTTTTTTCAAGCAGCATTCATATATTTTACGTAATCCGTATCCACCGCTGTAGTAGTGTATACGTTGGCCTTGTAGGCATTATTTGCACACTGTTTTCTTCAACCCGCCATCGAGCTGTGTGACCTTGTTCCCATTCTGTCTAAATATCCATAATATTACCGTCTCCAGAAAAAACACCGGAGTCACTTTTTTCAAGCAGCATTCATATATTTTACGTAATCCGTATCCACCGCTGTAGTAGTGTATACGTTGGCCTTGTAGGCATTATTTGCACACTGTTTTCTTCAACCCGCCATCGAGCTGTGTGAGCTTGTTCACATTTTGTCTAAATATTGATAATATTATCGTCTCTAGAAAAACCACTTGAGTTACTTTTTTTCAAGCAGCATTCATATATTTTACGTAATCCGTATCCACCGCTGTAGTAGTGTATACGTTGACCTTGTAGGCATTATTTGCACACTGTTTTCTTCAACCCGCCATCGAGCTGTGTGAGCTTGTTCACATTTTGTCTAAATATTGATAATATTATCGTCTCTAGAAAAACCACTTGAGTTACTTTTTTTCAAGCAGCATTCATATATTTTACGTAATCCGTATCCACCGCTGTAGTAGTGTATACGTTGACCTTGTAGGCATTATTTGCACACTGTTTTCTTCAACCCGCCATCGAGCTGTGTGAGCTTGTTCACATTTTGTCTAAATATTGATAATATTATCGTCTCTAGAAAAACCACTTGAGTTACTTTTTTTCAAGCAGCATTCATATATTTTACGTAATCCGTATCCACCGCTGTAGTAGTGTATACGTTGACCTTGTAGGCATTATTTGCACAGTGTTTTCTTCAACCCGCCATCGAGCTGTGTGAGCTTGTTCACATTTTGTCTAAATATTGATAATATTATCGTCTCTAGAAAAACCACTTGAGTTACTTTTTTTCAAGCAGCATTCATATATTTTACGTAATCCGTATCCACCGCTGTAGTAGTGTATACGTTGACCTTGTAGGCATTATTTGCACACTGTTTTCTTCAACCCGCCATCGAGCTGTGTGAGCTTGTTCACATTTTGTCTAAATATTGATAATATTATCGTCTCTAGAAAAACCACTTGAGTTACTTTTTTTCAAGCAGCATTCATATATTTTACGTAATCCGTATCCACCGCTGTAGTAGTGTATACGTTGACCTTGTAGGCATTATTTGCACACTGTTTTCTTCAACCCGCCATCGAGCTGTGTGAGCTTGTTCACATTTTGTCTAAATATTGATAATATTATCGTCTCTAGAAAAACCACTTGAGTTACTTTTTTTCAAGCAGCATTCATATATTTTACGTAATCCGTATCCACCGCTGTAGTAGTGTATACGTTGACCTTGTAGGCATTATTTGCACAGTGTTTTCTTCAACCCGCCATCGAGCTGTGTGAGCTTGTTCACATTTTGTCTAAATATTGATAATATTATCGTCTCTAGAAAAACCACTTGAGTTACTTTTTTTCAAGCAGCATTCATATATTTTACGTAATCCGTATCCACCGCTGTAGTAGTGTATACGTTGACCTTGTAGGCATTATTTGCACACTGTTTTCTTCAACCCGCCATCGAGCTGTGTGAGCTTGTTCACATTTTGTCTAAATATTGATAATATTATCGTCTCTAGAAAAACCACTTGAGTTACTTTTTTTCAAGCAGCATTCATATATTTTACGTAATCCGTATCCACCGCTGTAGTAGTGTATACGTTGACCTTGTAGGCATTATTTGCACACTGTTTTCTTCAACCCGCCATCGAGCTGTGTGACCTTGTTCACATTTTGTCTAAATATTGATAATATTATCGTCTCTAGAAAAACCACTTGAGTTACTTTTTTTCAAGCAGCATTCATATATTTTACGTAATCCGTATCCACCGCTGTAGTAGTGTATACGTTGACTTTGTAGGCATTATTTGCACAGTGTTTTCTTCAACCCGCCATCTAGCTGTGTGTATTATCGTTTCCAGAAAAACCAACTGAGTTTTTGTTGTTGTTGTTGTTTTTTTAAAAATAATGCCAGGCAAAGGCAGGCCGCCACGCAGAGGCCGTGCTAGGGGCCGTGCTGCTATGCAATCCTGTGGCCCTAGCAAATTTCCCAGTTTTAAAAAGCCAATGACCCTGAACTCCCAAAATGCTGAAGAGGTAGTTGACTGGCTTACACAGCACACCCCATCCTCTACCGTTTCTAACTTTACCACAACATCCTCCTCATCCTCCACTGCTATGGCCACCCCACGTAACACTTCCTCCACCACCGGTGCCCCTTCTTCACTGGGGTCAGAGGAGTTATTTTCCAATGAGTTTCTTGAACTGAGTAATGCGCAACCATTATTGCCAGAAGAAGATGAAGGAGATGAGGACCTTACACCAGATTTAATTCTGGCAGAGAACACGATAGAGATGGACATAATGAGTGATGAGGAGGAGGTCCCCGCTGCTGCTTCCTTCTGTGATGTGTCAGAAGAAATTGATGCATCTGAGGAGAATGATGATGAGGAGATTGATGTTTTGTGGGTGCCTAGTAGAAGAGAGCAAGAGGAGGGTAGTTCAGATGGAGAGACGGAGAGTCAGAGAGGCAGTAGGAGAATAAGACTTAGAAGAAGCAGGGAGGACAGCCCGCAGGGATCAGCAGGGCAACAACATGTATCGGCACCTGTGTTCAGCCGGCCAACGCACCCGCCATTGCCGCCAATACCGCCAACTCCGCCAACTTCTACTGTTACCGCCAGATCGCACACTTCCAAAAAGTCAGCAGTGTGGGATTTTTTTAATGTGTGTGCCTCTGACAAAAGCATTGTAATTTGCAATGAGTGCAGTCAGAAACTGAGCCTTGGTAAGCCCAACAGCCACATAGGTACAACTTCTATGCGAAGGCACATGAGCGGCAAGCACAAAGCACTTTGGGAGCAACACCTCAAAGGCAACAGGCAAACTAAAAGCCACACTCCTTCTGGTCCAGCATCTTACTGCTCTACCTCTGCTCTCCTTGACCCGTCTGAACCACCCTCCACTCCGCCTTCCACCTTGACCACCTGTTCCCATTCCCAGTCATCTGCCACCAGCCAAGTTTCTGTGAAGGCCATGTTTGAGCGTAAGAAGCCAATGTCTGACTGTCACCCCCTTGCCCGGCGTCTGACAGCTGGCTTGTCTGCACTCTTAGCCCGCCAGCTTTTACCATACCAGCTGGTGGACTCTGAGGCCTTCCGCAAATTTGTAGCAATTGGGACACCGCAGTGGAAGGTACCCAGCCGCAATTTTTTTTCTAAAAAGGGAATACCACACCTGTACCAACATGTGCAGAGCCAAGTTACCGCATCTCTGTCACTTAGTGTTGGGCCAAAGGTCCATATGACTACTGACGCATGGTCCTCCAAGCATGGTCAGGGCAGGTATGTCACCTACACTGCCCACTGGGTGAACTTGGTAATGGCTGGGAAGCAGGGAATGGGTAGCTCAACAACAACAGTGGAGTTGGTGTCACCGCCACGGATTGCACGCGGTTCTGCCACCACCTCTACTCCTCCATCGCTCTCTACCTCGTCTTCTTCTTCTTCTTACTCTGCTGCTGGGTCCTCCTTCTCCTCCTCCACACCTGTGCACCCCCAGCTCCCCCTAGGCTATTCGACGTGCCAGGTACGCCGTTGTCACGCTGTCTTGGGGATGACGTGCCTGGAAAGCAAAAACCATACCGGATCTGTACTCCTGTCATCTCTGCAGTCACAGGCCGATCGGTGGCTGACCCCACACCAACTGCAGATCGGAAAAGTGGTGTGTGACAATGGAAGCAATCTGTTGGCAGCGTTGAGACTAGGCAATTTAACACATGTGCCCTGCATGGCACATGTGTTAAATTTAATAGTCCAACGTTTTGTCTCCAAGTACCCAGGATTCCAGGACGTTCTCACCCAGTCCAGAAAGGTGTCGGCCCATTTCAGACGTTCCTACACAGCCATGGCACGCCTTGCTGACATTCAGCAGCGCTACAACATGCCAGTCAGGCGTTTGATTTCTGACAGCCAGACTCGCTGGAATTCAACGCTCCTTATGTTGGAACGTCTGCTGCAACAACAAAGGGCCGTCAACGAGTACCTTTTTGAACTGGGTGGTAGGACTGGATCTGCACAGCTGGGGATTTTTTTCCCCCGTTACTGGGTGCTTATGCGCGATGCCTGCAGGCTCATGCGACCTTTTGAAGAGGTGACAAATATGGTCAGTCGCACCGAAGGCACCATCAGCGACCTAATACCCTTCGCTTTCTTCCTGGAGCGTGCCGTGCGACGAGTGACAGATGAGGCTGTAGACCAGCGTGACGAGGAGCTGGAAGCGCACGATTTCTGGTCGGAATCACCAGAACGAACCCAGGCACCTGCTGCAACGCAGGGAGAGGTGCCAGAAGTGGAGTCAGAGGAGGAAGGTGGCTTTGTGGAGGAGGGAGGAGGAGGACCAACAGGAGCAGGCTTCCCAGGGGGCTAGTGGTGACCTTTTGGGGACCCCTGGTCTTGTACGTGGCTGGGGGGAGGAGACCGTGGATGATGCAGTCCTTGATAATGAGGAAGCGGAGATGGATAGCTCTGCATCCAACCTTGTGAGAATGGGGTCTTTCATGCTGTCATGCCTGTTGAAGGACCCCCGTATCAAGAGGCTTAAGGAGAAGGACCTGTACTGGGTCGCAACGCTACTAGACCCTCGGTACAAGCATAAAGTGTCAGAAATGTTACCAACATACCACAAGTCCGAAAAGATGCGGCATTTACAAACCAGCCTGCAAAACATGTTGTACAATGCTTTTAAGGGTGATGTCACTTCAGGAACTCATCAACATTCCAGGGGCAGAGGTGCCAGTAATCCTGCCACGAGCACACCTGCAAGGACAAAGCCCTTTGGCCAGTCTGTAACGTCAGACATGCAAATGTTTTTCTGTCCAAGGCAGCGCCACAACCCTTCTGGATCCACCCTCAAAGAACGCCTCGACCGGCAGGTAGCGGACTACCTGGCATTAACTGCAGATATCGACACTCTGAGGAGCGATGAACCCCTGGACTACTGGGTGCGCAGGCTTGATCTGTGGCCAGAGCTGTCACAATTTGCCATGAACCTCTTGTCTTGCCCAGCCTCAAGTGTGCTCTCAGAAAGGACCTTCAGTGCAGCAGGAGGGATTGTAACTGAGAAGAGAACTCGCCTAGGTCACAAAAGTGTCGATTACCTGACCTTTATTAAAATGAATGAGGGGTGGATCTCGGAGGGTTACTGCACGCCGGAAGACTTGTTCTGACTTCTATGCAGCTGTCCTTCTCTTCAAGCCTCATGACTCCACACACAGCTGTCCTTTAGCGTCCTCCTCCTCCCTCCGCCACCGTTACAAACTAGGGTGCAAACCCTACTGGTTTAATTTTTTCTGGCCTCTGTGCTTCAGTGGCTGCAACCAAAAAAACTGGGCAAACAATGTCTACAAGGTCAACGTATGGCAAAAAATGACTATTTTCAGCATTTATATGGCATATTTTTTCTGGCAACTGTGCTTCAGTGGCTGCGTCCAAAAAAATGCATATTTTCTGCATTTATATGGCATAATTTTTCTGGCAACTGTGCTTCAGTGGCTGCGACCAAAAAAATGCATATTTTCTGCATTTATATGGCATAATTTTTCTGGCCTCTGTGCTTCAGTGGCTGCAACCAAAAAAATTTATATTTTCAGCATTTATATGGCATAATTTTTCTGGCCTCTGTGCTTCAGTGGCTGCAACCAAAAAAATTTATATTTTCAGCATTTATATGGCATAATTTTTCTGGCAACTGTGCTTCAGTGGCTGCGACCAAAAAAATTACTATTTTCAGCATTTATATGGCATATTTTTTCTGGCCTCTGTGCTTCAGTGGCTGCGGCCAAAAAAACTGGGCAAACAATGCCTACAAGGTCAACGACGTTGACCTTGTAGGCATTGTTTGCCCAGTTTTTTTGGCCGCAGCCACTGAAGCACAGAGGCCAGAAAAAATATGCCATATAAATGCTGAAAATAGTAATTTTTTGCCATACGTTGACTCAACGTATATGGCAAAAAATGACTATTTTCAGCATTTATATGGCATATTTTTTCTGGCAACTGTGCTTCAGTGGCTGCGACCAAAAAAATGCATATTTTCTGCATTTATATGGCATAATTTTTCTGGCCTCTGTGCTTCAGTGGCTGCAACCAAAAAAATTTATATTTTCAGCATTTATATGGCATAATTTTTCTGGCAACTGTGCTTCAGTGGCTGCGACCAAAAAAATGCATATTTTCTGCATTTATATGGCATAATTTTTCTGGCCTCTGTGCTTCAGTGGCTGCAACCAAAAAAATTTATATTTTCAGCATTTATATGGCATAATTTTTCTGGCAACTGTGCTTCAGTGGCTGCGTCCAAAAAAACTGGGCAAACAATGTCTACAAGGTCAACGTATGGCGAAAAATTACTATTTTCAGCATTTATATGGCATATTTTTCTGGCAACTGTGCTTCAGTGGCTGCGTCCAAAAAAACTGGGCAAACAATGCCTACAAGGTCAACGTATGGCAGTTGTTTAAAGAGAACAGTAGATTACTAGCCAGCAAAGCTACCTAAGCTAAAATGTCCCTCAAATCCCTGCAGACTTCTGTCCCTCCAATACAGAGCAGTATCAAGCAGATTACTAGCCAGCAAGCTTACTATCATCTGTCCCTGAAATCACTAACAGCTCTCCCCCTACACTATCTCTTCCAAGCACACACAGGCAGATTTTTCAGATACATTTTTGCCCTTGATCCCCCTCTGGCATGCCACTGTCCAGGTCGTTGCACCCTTTAAACAACTTTAAAATCATTTTTCTGGCCAGAAATGTCTTTTCTAGATGTTAAAGTTCGCCTTCCCATTGAAGTCTATGGGGTTCGCGAACCGTTCGCGAACCGCTCGCATTTTTGCGCAAGTTCGCGAATATGTTCGCGAACTTTTTTTCCGACGTTCGCTACATCCCTAGTAATGATGTTAACATTGGGTTTCCAATAAGATTATGAGTGCCAGCATTTAACTCAGTGATTATTTATGCTAGGCTTTATGATTTTATATATATATATTATCCCACAGCACCAGCACTCAGATCAGTGTATAACAGGTGGTGCACGATCAAAGTTGTAATATGTAAATCTATTGAATAAATACTATTTTCTTCATCTACAACGATGTGAGTGCTGATCCTCTTTATACTATATATATATATATATATATATATATATATATATATATATATATATATATATATATATACAGTATATATATAAAGCATCACATTAATAAAAAAAAACCCTCCCCCATACTGACTCTTCCAGCCTGACTGACCCCTTTTCTCCTATTCAGTGAGTCACAGCCATTGGGTCACTCTACCTTAACTTTCCCTTTCCCTAACCCTAATTTCTTATTTAATAAGAGCAGCTGCTTGAGCATGCTACACTCTTCCTCCCACTAACACTCCAGGGAAAATGCCCCCATAATTAGCCAGAGAGAGAAGACAGATGGCTGAGTGCTTTTTTGTCTCTTGAGCCCCCGCCTCCCTATTCATGGCAGCCCCCCCTCCCACCAAAGGCCATGTTGTATTTGAATGACAATAGAATATAAAAGAACTCATTCCCTTCCATCAATCCTGACCTGCTGCTTCTGAGTATATTGTGTGACCTTAAGAGGGGTTTGCGGGCGAGTTCGAGGGCATCTGTCAAATGTGCCTTCTGGCAGGGTGCTGGGAGTCATATCTGATTTCTGCCAGGGAAGGGATTCAATCTGTTGGAGCCACTAGCACGCAAGCATTTATAATTCCTGTCAAATCAGTATAAGGATATAAATCTCAGTAAGTCTGACCCGATTGTGACATCATATGCTTCCAAACTGGAATGTTACATAATAACATGGGTCGGTACCTTACGGTAGGGCAGGTATATATAATGGAGGCTCAAGGGCATTTATCTATATCAGCCATATGCATTTCCATATTATCCTTATCAGCAGAAATCATGTGCTCTCATAGGCTTCTTATATAGATGCACAATAACAATACAAGTCATGTTCACTCCTTATCAGTACAAACCATGTGCATAGTAACACACTACTTATTAATACCACCAGTGGCATCACTTCTGGGGCCCACAGCAAATTGAAGGGCCCCAAACCGCTGGTAAATTGACATGTTCTACCAAGAGATTTTGAAATTGTTCATTAATTTGGGCCTTACTGGGCTGTCTATAGGAACTGCAGGGTCTGCTTCCTCTGTAGTTACACCTTGAAGTAACCACCCAAGAGCATAGAAACATGATCCTTATCAGTAGCAGCCATGTGCATAGTAACTTGATTGTATTAGTGCAAACCAAGCACATAGCAACATGATCATTATCACAGCCATGTGCATAGTAACATGATCTTTATCAGTACTCATACTCTGCTATACCTACACAGTGTTAGGACATAACACAGGCAGATTGGCACAGGTCTGCATCACATGTAGTATCCCATCAGGGTGTTGATATGCATTATTATTATTATTATGCACAGTGGGGCTGATTCCTATGGGATTAAAGCCAAGCTGAATATATTTATATATATTGCATGAAATATTTACCTTGATGGTCTTAGTCTGCAGTTTCAGCCCATTCAGGGTATTTATTGCTTTATCTGCATCATTTGGGTCGACATAATTTACAAATCCGTACCCCAAGCTTTGACCTGGAAGGAAGAGGAAAGAGGTTATTGTTTTGGCCTCATATATGAGCGAACAAACCAATGGATTAATCAGGAGTGACCAAATTTGGAGACAATATTGGCCTGTATCTGGCCAGATCAAAAGCATATTCACAACTGGAGGTTTATATAACAGACATGTTACATGGATAAGCACTGGGACTGGGACAAAACAGATCCCCCTTCTGTTGTCTAAGGAATGGCAATATAATGTAGTGTTCCCCTGCACTGGTACAACTGGTATGTTTGCTTTAGAAACTCTACTATAGTTTATATAAACAAGCTGCTGTGTAGCCATGGGTCAGCCATTCAATCACAGGATACACAGTAGATAACAGATAAGTACTACTATAGTTTATATAAACAAGCTGCTGTGTAGCCATGGGGGCAGCCATTCAAGCACAGGATACACAGTAGATAACAGATAAGTTCTGAAGAATCCCATTGTATTCTACAGAACTTATCTGCTGTGTCTCCTGTGTCTTTTCTCCTTTGCTGCTTTTAATGGCTGCCTCCATGGCTACACAACAGTTTGTTTATATAAATTATAGTAGTACTTATCTGTTATCTGCTGTGTATCCTGTGCTTGAATGGCTGCACCCATTGCTACACAGCAGCTTGTTTATATAAACTATAGTAGTACTTATCGGTTATCTACTGTGTATCCTGTGCTTGAATGGCTGCCCCCATGGCTACACAGCAGCTTGTTTATATAAACTACAGTAGTACTTATCTGTTATCTGCTGTGTATCCTGTGCTTGAATGGCTGCACCCATTGCTACACAGCAGCTTGTTTATATAAACTATAGTAGTACTTATCGGTTATCTACTGTGTATCCTGTGCTTGAATGGCTGCCCCCATTGCTACACAGCAGCTTGTTTATATAAACTATAGTAGTACTTATCGGTTATCTACTGTGTATCCTGTGCTTGAATGGCTGCCCCCATGGCTACACAGCAGCTTGTTTATATAAACTATAGTAGTACTTATCTGTTATCTACTGTGTATCCTGTGCTTGAATGGCTGCCCCCATGGCTACACAGCAGCTTGTTTATATAAACTATAGTAGTACTTATCTGTTATCTACTGTGTATCCTGTGCTTGAATGGCTGCCCCCATGGCTACACAGCAGCTTGTTTATATAAACTATAGTAGTACTTATCTGTTATCTACTGTGTATCCTGTGCTTGAATGGCTGCCCCCATGGCTACACAGCAGCTTGTTTATATAAACTATAGTAGAGTTTCTGAAGCAAATACACCTGTTTTACCAGTGCAGCACGACAGTGTTTGTGTTACTGCTAATTTAAAAATTCACAATGTTCATGGCAAGGCTGCAATGAACATAGGTAGAAGGGTATTTAGGAAGCTTGAAGAGACATACTGATGGATTCATTTTCAGGCAGTATAAAGTTATTGGGTTCTTCCACATCATTAGGTTACAGCATTACCTGGGAGCCATAGGTGCTGTTCAAGATATTAAAGCTAATTTCAGAATTATAGCCCCATAGAACAGACAGGCATTGGACATGTAGCACCCTGATATTCCATCTGAAAGGCAGACACCATAAGTATATTATTTTAACCGTATATCTGCCATTGGTTAGCATTGGTTTCCACTCATGAACTTAGCTAACCAATCAGTGCTCAGTACGTGAGGTCAAGAACAATCTTTCTGATGTGATTCCTCAGAATGGGAGAGCCTAGTTTCTTTCACAGCAAGGACTGACTGTATGGGAAGGTGGGTTACAACAAAACCAAATGTTCTTTCCTCTTCCCCAACATGAGGAGGTTCTGCAGTTCCTCAGACATGAAAAGAAGAGCCAATACCTGTGATTTTGTCCCTGACCAGCTTGCAGGACTCAATCTCTCCTATGCTGCCAAAAAGGCTCTTAAATTCCTCCTGGGTCATGTTCTGAGGGAGGTAGTTGACAATCAGGTTGGTTTTGCTGTCATCGGGTTCCCCGTTGGTGCCATTGAGGATACCTGCACTTCCTGGCCCATTATTGGCCTGGGTCTCCATGGTGCTGATTATCTGCTGGAGAGAAGAGGAGAAGGGGGGAGAGGAGCAAGTCAGGGCTCATTCATATCTCATAAGTGGATTTCCACATCAACTGTAATGAACAAACTGGGGCCAATTGCTATAACTTCCCAATACGATTACATTGTCGATGTCATCAATCCCTGTTCTGTGATGTCATTATATATATATATATATATATATATATATATATATATATATATATATTTACATATACATATATTACAATATTGCATTGTGTATGATATCATAGAATTCTATAACCTGATGTTATATATGTATCTCAGTCATCCCTTTACACATCCCACCACAACAATGTTAAAGCAGGGTACTGGCGACAGGGAGTCTCACATCCATATAAATGCAATTGCAGTTAATAAACACACATTTTGTATCAACACTTATTAAACTTATTAAACATGCATGAAACAATCAGACTGTCATTTTGTGAAAAATATACATTAGTATGTAAGATGTACCCTGTACTTAAGCTGCTTATGCCATAAATATATAGGAAATAATGAGGATATTAGAAGTCACTGAGGGGTTCTTGGACCATATAAAGGCACAAGGCTGCAGACTGAGTTATACAGGGAACTCTGAGTATCACTCATGTATTATAAGGGATAATGTACCCCCTACTGTAAATGATAAGGATATTAGAAGTCACTGAGGGGTTGTTCTGTGACCATATAAAGGCACAAAGCTGCAGGCTGAGTTATACAGGGAACTCTGAGTATCACTCATGTATTATAAGGGATAATGTACCCCCTACTGTAAATGATAAGGATATTAGAAGTCACTGAGGGGTTGTTCTGTGACCATATAAAGACACAAGGCTGCAGGCTGAGTTATACAGGGAACTCTGAGTATCACTCATGTATTATAAGGGATAATGTACCCCTACTGTAAATGATAAGGATATTAGAAGTCACTGAGGGGTTCTTGGACCATATAAAGGCACAAAGCTGCAGGCTGAGTTAGAAAGGTCAAGGAATTCCATGAAGGTGACTTTTTTTCTTATATTTTACAGCAGGGTTTATTATTGTTTTATAATACCCAATTCTAACTGATGACATCATTACGAACCTTTATAAAGATATATTTTACAGTATATGTATTGTTCTTGATTATTATATATTTGTATTTATGTCTGGGTGCTTTACTATAAACCCCCTATCTTGTTTAAGCTAATTTGTAAGGGTTATATGGAGCAGGCACAGCTAACGTGACCCAGATCTGTCCAGATTTAGTCACTTTTTTTCAGACTCCATGAGAATGCCATTCATGAGCAATCCCTGCATAAAGGACCAGTGCAGAAAGAGAGTCGGATCGAGGAGGAAGGAGGGGGTGATGGGGCAGCATCTGTCTAGCAAGAAATGTGTCCTGTAATTAGCAAGGCAGCCTGGGATAAGCAGGGCGACTTTAACAAGATTTTAGCAGCATTTTGTATTAACGACCCTTCTCATGTACCCGGATGGGATTAAAGTAGGGCAATGGAGGCTAAAGCTTTAAACCCATTACAAAATTTCTCTGTGGCTGGGATTTCTGGCAGAGTAAGAGTTAAGGACTTTCATTGTTTATTATCCCAATAAATAAGACCCCCCCCCCCCCGAGTGGATTCAGGCTGCTTTTAATTGGCCTACGAAGATCCCTCTGCAAAGAATTGCAGGAAACTAATGAACTTTGCAAATCAGACTTCAATGGCCAATGGCATATATATGTGTGTGACCGAACCAGGGCTAGACCCTGATAGAGAGTCCTAGGGGCCCCCCAGGAAGCCAGCTGACACTTATGCAACTACATGACAGGAAGCTGGCAGTTGCGTAGGGAGATGAGCAATGGGGCATTGCATAAGCAACACAACATCCTACAGTAGATTGGAGTTATATAGAGAAGGTTAGCGCAGCAGAGAAAGATTGTGATACTTTAAATGAGTGTTACCCAATACAAGGATCTTCAGCTTTCGTTGAAGTACAATAAGCAGTGTTTCTGACAACCTTCAAGAGTCATATCTTTTACATTATATTCAGCCATATACACCGCACAAGCAGTATTTCCCCCCACTGCTACTATAGGCATCATCTCTCCCTACTATACCTGCAATCCTACAGTCACACTGCCTTCCCAGAGACTATTATCCACTGTTACTATAGGCACCATCTCTCCCTACTATACCTGCTATCCCACAGTCACACTCCCTTCCCAGAGACTATTATCCACTGTTACTATAGGCACCATCTCTCCCTACTATACCTGCTATCCCACAGTCACACTCCCTTCCCAGAGACTATTATCCACTGTTACTATAGACACCATCTCTCCCTACTATACCTGCTATCCCACAGTCACACTCCCTTCCCAGAGACTATTATCCACTGTTACTATAGGCACCATCTCTCCCTACTATACCTGCTATCCCACAGTCACACTCCCTTCCCAGAGACTATTATCCCACTGTTACTATAGACACCATCTCTCCCTACTATACCTGCTATCCTACAGTCACACTGCCTTCCCAGAGACTATTATCCACTGTTACTATAGGCACCATCTCTCCCTACTATACCTGCTATCCCACAGTCACATTCCCTTCCCAGAGACTATTATCCACTATTACTATAGGCACAATCTCTCCCTACTATACCTGCTATCCCACAGTCACACTCCCTTCCCAGAGACTATTATTCACTGTTACTATAGACACCATCTCTCCCTACTATACCTGCTATCCCACAGTCACACTCCCTTCCCAGAGACTATTATCCCACTGTTACTATAGGCACCATCTCTCCCTACTATACCTGCTATCCCACAGTCACACTCCCTTCCCAGAGACTATTATCCACTGTTACTATAGGCACCATCTCTCCCTACTATACCTGCTATCCCACAGTCACACTCCCTTCCCAGGCACTATTATCCCACTGCTATAAAATAAACTGTCTTTGTTATGATTTGGATTGTGTTTGTGATAAATGTAACACTTCTATGCAATACTTGCATTGCATAGAAGTGTTACAGAATTTGTATAGACTAATTTAATATAGCGGTGCTTTGTACAGGGCATATTCAGTAGCCAAGAATGTTCCTTCCCATCCCCCTATTCCACATTTCTATCTCCTCTGAAGACATCTGCCTTAAAGGTCCTATAGGCCTGAGGCCTTGTGAGCCTGTTGTCATGGATACCAAGCATCCTATGTATAGAAGCAGCAAGACCACCACCTCCTCCCAAACCCAGCTGAACCCCATTCACAGAAGACCACGAGGAGAGTTAGAAAGTAAAGAATAAGCAAGACAAAGAGAAAGCAAGGGCTGCAGCTGAGGGGAAAGAGACGAGATAGAATGTAGATAGAGATGTAAAGGGGTGGGTGGGGCAATGGCAGAGATTTCCCATCACAATGGTTCTTTCAGGTCCAGTGAGATCTCTGTGCCTGACACCGGCGCTCCATAGACTCTTTAATATCTGTATCAACAATACCCTTGCCTTTTGTTTGGTGGGAAGCCTGGCACTACCACTATCTACCGGGCGTGGAAAGAGAAAACTGACACTGGAAGTTCTGTAGCAAAATGGTCAAACGTTTTCCCCGGTACAGTAACCTATGCCACCCAATAAGATGCTGCTTTGGCCTCTACTTTAACTCCACTAGGCCAGTCCATGCCATCTGCTAATTGATTGCAATGGGCAAATGTTTGTTCTTGTCCTACAACATCTATTGTTTTACTTTTGCTTCACAGATTCTTCACCGGTGAGCAGACCTCGTGCTCCAATGGCAGCTACACTAACTGGAACATTAAAAATATATATATGTTGTTTTAATGTACTAGTGTGTGTGTATATCTTTGTCGTGTATATAGTACATTTCAGGGTGTATGTGTCTCTGCCCACACTGTCTGCCTTGTTTCAGTTAATATGGCATATCTGCTAGAGACTAAAAATATCCTAGGTGTGTGTAAACCTGGCTCACAAAAATAGCTGCTCCCTCCTTGTACACCAGCGGGGAGATCTTAGAAGCGAGGGGGGACAGGCAGAGAGGAGGAGGAGGAGCAGAGCGAAGGAGAGAAAGGATAATGAAACAGCAGCTTCATAAAACAACAGTGTGCAGATAGGCACCAGCAGAGATGCAAATATGCTGCATATCTAATATAATTCAATACAATTAGTGCTGATTTGGTTACTGGTTACTGGAACAGTCGCAAGTTATCTATCTGCGACCCAGGACCCAAAAATCTAATTGTAAGCCTTATGGTCCTGGGCTGATGGTGAAAACACACCCTGTATATAATACACAAAAAAACTGAAGCTTATTAATAACTCTTAATGATGTCATCGGCTCTTAGTGATGTCACTTGAGTCACAGCAGTTGTATTATATTTCCTACTTTAAGGGCAGAGACACACGCAAAGATTCGGATAATCGCCTCTTCTTCGGCAACTAATTTCCCCGAACTGCCTTGCCGCCGGCTATAATCAAAATTGTCGACGGGATGGCCCTCGGAACACTTTCTCACAAAGAAAGTTCGGGCAACTTTGGAAGATGTAGCGATCCAAGTGCCATCCCGCTGGCAATTTAGATTCTAAATGGCGAGAAGGCTTTTCGGGAGATTAGTTGCCTGAAGAAGAGGCGATTAGTCGCCGGGTGACTAAATCTCCCCAAATCTTCGTGTGTGTCTCTGGCCTAAAGGGGAACTATCTTGAAAATGAAAATTTAATATAAGTTCCATCATACAGAAATAAGAAACTTTCTAAATACAATAAATTAAAATTGCAATTTAAAAATCGGCATTGTGTCTGAAATAATCAAGTTTATCTTCACTTTCCCTCTTTCAGCATCTGTTTTTCTTCATTCTCTCTTCATGCAGCAGTTGGGTGTCAGATATTCATTGACAGTTAGATCCAATATATCTTATAGGGGGGGGCTCCTTTCCTAGCAGATGTATTAGAGCTCACTCAAATAACTGATTCCAGTACAAAAAAGATCTAACAAAATAACTGCCTTTTGCACAAATTCTGCATGTAGAGAGACATGATGTCTGGTGAGTTTAATAGAGTGAGCTCGAATACATCTTCTAGGCAAAAGCAGCCCCCCCCTATAAGATATAGATATTGAATCTAACTGACAATGAATATCTGACACTCAACTGCTGCTTGAAGACAGAATGATGAGAAACATATGCTGAGAGAGGAATAGTGACGATAAACTTGATTATTTCAGAAATGTTGCATTTTTAATTGATTGTATTTAGAAAGTTTATTATTTCAGTATGATGAAGCTTATATTAATTTTTCCTTATTGAGATAGTTCCCCTTCCCCTTTAAATATAATGTCATCTTGCAGTTCTGTGATTATTTTAATGAAGAACAGGGCACATAACTTCTTTAAACAGACAGGTGACTGTGCTAGTGAGGGTTTTCTGCAGGAACAGTCTGTGGAAATCATGTGGCTCTGGCTAAGTGTCATTAAGAGTCTCTTTGCATGCAAAGCTCATTGTGCTGTCTTCTTGTTAGAGAGAGAGGATAATGGTAATTAGTCCAAACAGAACTCTGCAGCTCAATTAGCTCATTTGGCCCTTTTCTAATTGGTAACCTCTGGGAAGCTCAGCAGGAGGGGGTCGCAATTTGAACTCTATAATGGGAAATCTGATTTTATGCTATACCCATCATCAAGTAAATTGATGTGATAAATCCATATTAATATATATTTAATTATTCATTAGTGCAAGGTTTGTCTGCCCTGTTTTTAACATTACTCTACTATAAAAAAAGTTATGATCTAGCTGTCTTTCAATCTGTCTATGGGATCTGTCTCTGCATTTTGCTATGTCACACATTCAGTGTGTTTCTACTGTATATGTGAGCAGACATTTTTTCTATCCACATCTAACCCATCTGCTCCTCCCAATAATCAGCCAAACAAATATCCATCTCACTCTATAACTGCTCCCTATCTTTGCTTTGCTCCTTACTGTACCCCAATCACATTCCATTCCTGTACCCATCCAGGCACCGTACTGCTCTCCATTCCTTTCTCTTACTGTACCCCACCCTCATCTCTTAATGTAAACCATGCCTGTCCTGTACCCAATCCCTATACTTTACTGTACCCAATCCATGTTTCTTCCTATTTCTTACCCCATTGCTGACTTTAAGACCCTTACTGTAACCCATTTCACTCCATTACTTTACACCTTTTATTACCTTCAAAAAATCCACCCCTGTACCTTACTGCTCTCCATATCTTTCCCTTAATCCACATGCTCCTCACTGCTCTCTTTCTATTTCTGTATCATCTCATTCCCTTTTTGTATCATAACTGTCAAATGCCATTCCCTTACTGTAACCCATCCCTGTCCTTTACTGTAGCCCCACCCCTGTCACTTACTACTCCATCTCTGTCCTTTATTGTATTCCATCCCTATTATATACTGTGCCCCATATGTGTCCCTAACTGTACCCAATAAATATCCTTTACTGTAAAGTGGACCCTACCTGTCCCTTACTGTACTCATTATCTGCCCCTTTATCACATCACTATCCCTTCCAATCCCAATTTCCCACTCTATTGCACCCTGTCCCTGCACCTTACTGTGCCCCATGCCAGTCTCTTATTATTCCCTAATGTTGTGCCTACCATTCCATATCCCTGTCCCTCTCTGCACCCCGCCACTGTCTACAACTACACTGCATCTCACCTTAATGTGCAACACAGGCCAGACTATAACAGGCAATGTGCAATACAGGCCAAGTTGCCTCAGGCCATGTGTGCCCCAAAATCTCAGGAGGTGTGTGACCCAAGATCTCAGGAGGCGTGTGACCCAGGATCTCAGGCCGTGTGTGACCCAGGATCTCAGGAGGTGTGCGTGACCCAGGATCTCAGATAGTGTGTGACCCAGGATCTCAAGAGGTGTGTAACCCAAGATCTCAGGAGGTGTGTGATCCAGGATCTCAGGCAGCGTGTAACCCAGGATCTCAGGCCGTGTGTGACCCAGGATCTCAGGAGGTGTGTGTGACCCAGGATCTCAGATAGTGTGTGACCCAGGATCTCAAGAGGTGTGTAACCCAAGATCTCAGGAGGTGTGTGATCCAGGATCTCAGGCAGCGTGTAACCCAGGATCTCAGGCCGTGTGTGACCCAGGATCTCAGGAGGTGTGTGTGACCCAGGATCTCAGATAGTGTGCGACCCAAGATCTCAGACTGTGTGTGACCCAGGATCTCAAATTGTGTGTGACCCAATATCTCAGATAGTGTGTGACCCAAGATCTCAGGCTGTGTGTGACTGGCAATCTGTGAGTTCTGGCAAATGCCAGAGGGGCTGCTATAAGGTCCCATAGAAAGTCAGTATTTGGTGGGCTGGTGGAGGCTGTTTGGGCCTCTATGTGTGCTGATTGGGCCTTTGTGTACCTGAAATGCCAGGGCCTATTTTAAGTCTCAGTCTGGACCTGGACCCAGGATATCAGGCCGTGTGTGACCGAGGATCTCAGATAGTGTGTGACCCAGTATCTCAGGCTGTGTGTGACCCAGGATCTCAGATAGTGTGTGACCCAGGATCTCAGATAGTGTGTGACCCAAGATCTCAGGAGGTGTGTGACCCAGGATCTCAGGCCGTGTGTGACCCAAGATCTCAGATAGTGTGTGACCAAGATCTAAGAAGAAGAAGGACACAGGAACTCAGATAGTATGTGACCCAGGGTCTCAGGAGGTGTGTGACCCAAGATATCAGGCTGTGTGTGACCCAGGATCTCAGATAGTGTGTGACCCAAGATCTAAGATGGTGTGTGACCCAGGATCTCAGGAGGTGTGAAACACCAGACTATTTTAGCTAGTAAGTAATGCTGTTCTAAAGACACATCTTCCCATGATTCATTCATGCATCACATCTTCCTAGCTGACCTTTTGTGTTTTTAAAAGTATTTTGCTACTAAGAGAGGTCACAATGACAGTGTCGTTGGCAATACTGTCTGCAGTGTTCAAAGGGTTCACTACCAAGGTTATATGTAGGGCAAAATGGGTGGGGACTATATTATATCAGTTTATCCAGCTTTCCACATGTTTTTTTGAAATAAAAACAAAAATATAAGGTACCGATGCCCTGCACCATCATTCTGATGCACACACGCATGTTCACCCGTACACGCCCAAAGCCTGACATGTCTACTCTATTGTTCTCAAGAACCTTCTCTCCTCCTTCTCTGCTCCCCCCCCCCGCATGTAGGTCTGTAGGTACCAGCTGGATGTGGGCTGGGTATTTGTGGTATCAGCCCGTGTTTCAGCTCAATATCCAATCATCCACCCATTGTGTGTGACTATATGTGCAGTGAGACACTGAGACCTGTATCTGTCTCTTTTCTCCCAGTTCCATCCGCACACATGTGTCCACTATGCACAGTCTATCATCGGATTATCTACATAGATATCTATCCCTATATCCATCCAAACAATTACTAACAAGCCATCTATTATCTATCTATTATTCTACCATACTTGCCAATTAATCCATAAACCTACCATTCTATCCACTCAATGTATCCCCATCTATCGATCTGTCATCTATATATATATATATATATATATATATATATATATATATATATATATAATATATATATACTTATCCCTCTGCACAAATCTCCAACCCTCTATGTGGCTTACCAGCTATAAATCTTTCAGTCCATCTTTTCCTCTATGTAACTGTCCCGATATCTGGCTGCCTCTGTATGGAACATTCCATCCACCAAACATCCACCCACCCACCATCCATCCATCTTTCTGTCCAATATCTTATGGTCCATCTGATCATCTCTTTGTCTCTCTATCCCTTTGCCCATCCACTATCCACGCCTGTATTATGGCAGTACCACAGTGCACCAAGGACACAGTTTCTCCTTCACCCACCCCCACCCCTGCCCTTCCCTGTGCTGCATTGTAAGACGCATTCAAATCCAAAAAGGGGTTCCCCTGGGATTTTGTCCCTACTCTTCATCCCTTCCCACCTCCAATAAGACCAAACAGAAAATAACCTGCTTCACCTCCTCTTAACCCCTTTATCAAATGCAGCATTAGAATCAGTGGGTAAAAAGAAAGATGGCGGCACTTACAGTCACCATGCTTAGAGAACGTAGGTTGGATCCTGTAGATTTTCGGTTGCGCCTCTCTAGCCTTCTTGTCCCTTTCCTCAGAGTCCTGGCGTCCGAGGTGCGCCTGCCCACCCCGCCGCTCCCCTGCTCCCTCCCGGCGGCCGTCACGGGATCGAATCAGAAAACAGGATTGTGAAAAATAATGGTATCAAAAAACTCCCTCAGCTGGTAAGAAGGGGCAATAATTCCAAAAAATGGTACAAAATTTAGAGAGGTGGGAAGAAATCCCCAAAATAGGAATTAAATATATATAGAAAAGATCAGCGCTGAAGCGGAATTGAGGGACAGTTTCGGTTGTAAATGTGTGTGGGGGGGTCTTTGTCTGGAAAGAGGTGGAGGGGGTAGCAAGATTTTGGAGAAAGGGAAAAGGGAGGGGTAGAAATGGTTCTCCTGGTGCCTTTATCCCAATGTGGTGACACCTCGTTCTCTTGATCAATCTGAACAATCCAGTCCCCCCTCTCTTGTCTTATATACAGTCCTCTGCATGGTGCAGTTCTCTTTTCTATTGGCTGGGAGGCAAGGGGGATGAGAAGAGAAGAGAGGACGGAGGGGGGGGGAGATGTAAATCGCTCCCTCCTCTTTCCTTGTGAATTTTTTTTTCTTACTCCTTTATGTGCTTCAGACCCCCTGAGAAGAGGAACACAGAGGAGGAGACTGTCACACCTGCCAAGCAGCCTTTCTGCTTCTCTTTCCATCCTCCATTGACTCCATCTCTCTCCCCCATAGGCACGTCCTCTCTGCCCCCCCTTCACTCACACACACAGACTCGCATCTTCTTGTATTTATTTTCATCCTCTGCTCTCTCTCTCTCTCTACTCTAGCAATTGCCTTTATTCTCTGCCTGGTGTATTCTTTGTCCTGATTCTTCCCTGTATCTTGCTATACATCAATATTAGAGATTTCTGCTTCCTCACTGTACCTTCCTCTCTCTTCCCAGAGGCTTCATCCATCACTGTCTCTCTCCTTCCTCCTCCCTTGGTCCCTCTGGTACATACGGGCATAGGAGCCACTAACACTAAATATTCATGTACAGTTATTGAAAATCATATATACTGGGATGGCTTTAGGCCAGGGAACACATTCTTATTTGTCTTGGCCTCCCCCAAGTGTAACAAATGGACACCAAGCCACAGGCTATAATTGGTAAAACTCCAAATGTTATGTGGTTTTTGTTCTCTCTTGTACTGCAGGAGACCCCCTAATCTCTAACTCATACCCCATTTATGAATAGAGCACCAAAGTCTTTAACCCTCTTTGTGCCTCGGCAGGTGCAGTGAAAGGGGTAATTCACCTTTAAATTAACACGTGCCACCTGGGATAGACAGCAAGTGAAAATAAAAGATGAATAAGAAATGCCTGAAAGGGAATACAAGCACAAGCAAAAAAAAAAAAGATCTGTTTATATGGTTGCGAGGGTCAGACAAGTATAAGTATGTATGTATATATCTATTTATATAGTGCTAATTGAGAATGAAGCACTGTACATCAGGACAATAAGTTAGTAGAACGGGGATCACTTGCAGGCTGGAAAAAGGGAGAAAAGGGGGAGTAGGACATTAAAAGAAAAATACAAACTAAATAGTTAGGTAAACTTCCCCTTTTCACTAATCAACTGGGTCCCTGCAGTTACCTGTTGCTACAAGGAGTCTCTAATTACTGGGCTTTCTGCTGTGCTCTGTGCACTTATTGTCACTAATAAGCTGGGTCTTTGCAGGTACTGAATAAAATGTTCCGTTCCAACAAACCCCTTATATAGTGACTGTCACTGGCTTTCCTTGGAATCATGAATGAGAGAATAAAAGGTGGGATATAGTGAGTGTGGGAGAATGCGAGTGTGAGTATTGAAAGTAAAGCTGGCCATAGACGCAAAGATCTGAATCCTCGATTCGTACGATTTTCGAACCGTGTGTGGAGAGTCCCGAATTTTTCGTCCGGCGGAGATCAGTCGTTTGGTCGATCGGACAGGTTAGAAAATTTCTGTTGGCTGCCGATAATATCTCTGCGTGTATTGCCGATCGTACGATTTTCAGTGGGAGACTGTCACCAGCTTTGGTTGGACATAGATATCGTACGATTGCTGTCAAGGGGCAGAACATTGCTGATCTGTTCTTTAACTAATCTGACTGGTAAGACTTTGATCTGAATGGTTAGTGGCGGGTCGGGAGATGGGAAAGTCCGATCGTACGATGATTCGTACGATCGGATCTTTGCATCTATGGCCAGCTTAAGAGGAAATACTGTGGAGCACATTTACTAAGCTCGAGTGAAGGATTCGAAGGTTTTTTTTGGCTACTTCGACCATCGAATTGGCTACTTCGACCTTCAACTACGACTTCGACTTCGAATCGAACGATTCGAACTAAAAATAGTTCGACTATTCGACTATTCGATAGTAGAAGTACTGTCTCTTTAATAAAAACTTTGGCTTCCTACTTCGCCAACTAAAACCTACCGAGCACCAATGTTAGTCTATGGGGACCTTCCCCATAAGCTTTCTAACCTATTTCTGATCGAAGGAAAATCGTTCGATCAATGGATTAAAATCCTTTGAATCGTTCGTTTCTAAGGATTTAATCGTTCAATCCAAGCATTTGCGGTAAATCCTTCGACTTCGATATTCGAAGTCGAAGGATTTTACTTTGATAGTCGAATATCGAGGGTTAATTAACCCTCGATATTCGACCAATAGTAAATGTGCCCCCGAGTGTGAGTATAGAGAGTAAGAGGGAATACTGAGTGTGAGTATAGAGAGTAAGGGGGAATACTGAGTGTGAGTATCGAGAGTAATAGGAAATACTGCGTGTGAGTAAGGAGAGTAAGAGGAAATACTGAGTGTGAGTACAGAGAGTAAGGGGGAATACTGAGTGTGAGTATAGAGAGTAAGAAAGAATACTGAGTGTGAGTATAGAGAGTAAGAGGGAATACTGAGTGTGAGTATAGAAAGTAAGAGGGAATACTGAGTGTGAGTATAGAGAGTAAGAAGGAATACTGAGTGTGAGTATAGAGAGCACAAATGAATAGTGAGTGTGAGTATAGAGAGTACAAGGGAATGAGAGAGAACACTGAGTGTGAGTGTAGAGAGTACAAATGAATAGTGAGTGTGAGTATAGAGAATACAAGGGAATGCTGAGTGTGAGTAGAGGGTATGAGGAAATACTGAGTGTGAGTAGAGGATATGAGGGAATACTGAGTGTGAGTATAGAGAGTACAAGGGAATGCTGAGTGTGAGTATAGAGAGTACAAATGAATAGTGAGTGTGAGTATAGAGAGTACAAGGGAATGCTGAGTGTGAGTAGAGGGTATGAGGGAATGCTGAGTGTGAGTAGAGGGTACGAGGGAATGCTGAGTGTGAGTATAGAGAGTAAGAGGGAATACAGAGTATGAGTATAGAGAGCACAAATTAATAGTGAGTGTGAGTATAGAGAGTACAAGGGAATGCAGTGTTGCTCTGTGAGTAGCCTGGCTGTTGAATTTTGTTGTTTTTCTGGGAGACCGAAATGTAATTTTACAATGGCTTGGACCAAGTGATGTCTTTTACAAAGTCTCTGGGTTCTAACCCAATCCAGTAGGTAAATGTTGGCTAAACCAATAATGTATAGAGGGTTTGTACTTGGCCCGTTTTTCCAGTGCCGGAACCAGTATTGCAAGTTTACTTGCAATGAACTGGTAAATTTGTAAATTCCCATCATTTACTCCCATAGCCTTCTTTCAATTCACCCCAATCTCCCTTTCCTGCTCCCCCTCTATCCTTCTTCTGTAACCCTGCTAGCTCACCAACCCCTACCTGCTTCACAACATGGTGCCACCCCAATAGAGTAACTTGGAGGCATCAGGCCCCCCTGCTCAAATAATCCTCCTCTCCTCCCCCCCCAACTCACTCATGCTTCACTTATTGGGTCTGCACCGTGCAGCTATTTTAAAGTGATATGAAGTTTAAAAAGACGGGTCGGGAGAGGGACTATGATACAGCCGACCCCACTTTCTGGGCCCACCTGTTGAATCACTTACCTGCCATCTTTATTTCACAGCTCTACCTCCACTTAGCTTACACCTTAAGTCATTGACCCTTCCAAGAGGAGGCAACCCTAAGAAATTCTCACAAAATTCAGAAGCATTTTTAGTTTTCTCCTTAATATTAGAGGCAGCCTGCCTCTAAGATTCTGTGGGTTCTTGCCAGAACCCACAGAATCTGTGGGTTCTGGCAAGTGCCAGTCACTAATTATTATGGGGAGCTGCCTGAAACTCTGTGTACTTGAAATACCTATTTTGAATCAAACACCTGACTATAGGGATCATTTATGATCATGGATTGTGTTGAGATTTTTGATGCTATTCATTAAAGGGTCTTGGTCCTCTCACCACCAAGGACAGTCCTACTGAAAGCCTCAGAATGATGGACTGAATCCAACATTTGGACTGGATCTGAGCCATTAAAGTCATGTGTCTTGGAATTACTGTAGAGCTGAGACCAACAGCATTTCTTTCTAAATAATTTTGTTTTCAGGGTACAGATTCAGTTTGCTCATTCGGCTGAATTTCTATTCAGTTTCTATGAAGGATTTGGGCGATAAAAGGTCTGATTTGGTGCATATGTACAAGTTTGTATCTGGAGCAAAGAATCTCTATCCTGCTCCGTGATCATTTGCTCTTGTTCCTTCTCAGTGAAATTCCGGTTTGTGCTGTTGAAGCTTATTCACGCACTGCCCTACATTTGGCTGGGGGATTTATGCCGCCCACATTCCGTGCGCAAAGTTTTGTCTTGCAGCTGAGCCAGGTGATCAGCAAGTTGTGATTTCTGCTAACGTCAGCAAATGCCAGAGGGGCTGCTGTATTTAGTGGGCCTGTGGGGGGCTGTTTGGGTATCTGTGTACTTGAAATGAGTATTTTGAATCCCAGTCTGGTCTTGAATCTAGGGGATTGCTTTGGCTACTATATGCTAGTGATTATTTTTAGGGCTCTTACAGACGAGCATTTTTACCTGCGCTGCCCTGCGTTCCGTTTTTCTGCGTTCAGCCGCAGGGGAGCGCAGGAATAGACGCATTACATTTTTTCCAATGGGGCTGTACTCACACACACAGGTTGAGACGCAACATGCTGCATTTTTCCTGCGTTCGGCGCCTACACGTGCCTGTGTGAGTACAGCCCCATTGGAAAAAATGTAATGCGTCTATTCCTGCGCTCCCCTGCGGCTGAACGCAGAAAAACGGAATGCAGGGGAGCGCAGGTAAAAACGCTCATCTTTAAGAGCCCTTAAAGGGATGGCCATCTAGTAGCAGAACTACTGGGGATGCGACTGAACCAGGGCCAACCAGCGGTTTGCATACAAGCCAAACCGCCGTGAAACTCACCTCAGTAGGGGGGTAGAGAGTACCTTGCAGCATATCGTTATGTTACTTAGGCCACCTGATAACACGAAATGTCAAGAATCCTGTTGTTGTGCCCTTGAAAATTGCAAGCAACCAGTAGGGGGACTTTGGGCATTCTGACATCACAAGGGTATATTATTTCCCCCAACCCCCCCAGGATTGAAGTGCAAGAGCATTATGTGGGGCAAGATCCCTGTCCTTACCAGCAGGGCACCATTGCAGCCTGTGTCCCCTGCCATTCGAGAGTGAGGACGCCTCTGTGACTGCCCACCATTCTGAAGAAAGTGCACAGAAAGTGCTCTATTTAGGGAGGTAGATGCAGGTCTCTGAATAGAAAAGGGAGTACAGAAACCCGTGACTCTATAACAGGGAAATATATGACTTCCCCTGTGTTTGAGATTAACATGTACCCCCTTAAAACATGTCATTTTGTGAAAAACAAGACACCAACAATTTTAGATTGTTGTTGAAGATACTATCCCTTTATTTAGCACTTGGTAAGTTTTGGCAGCCCCTTCAAACCCCCTGAGCAAGCTGGAGACCGCAGCACTTCCAGTGGTGGTGACAGATTGCCCTGCCTAGTTCTCCTTGCTTGCCGATTCCCAGGAGGACTGGAGAACTCATTAACTGGCTGCTAAGGGAAATACCTGCCCAGCAATGCTTCTCTCATCAGCCTCCTCACTCAGCCTGGCAAAGTGCTCTGCACACTTCTCTCTTGCCACTGAACTCTATTAGGGCTCTTACACATGAGCGTTTTGACCTGCGCTCCCCTGCGTTCCATTTTTTGGCGTTCAGCCGCAGGGGAGCGCAGGAATAGATGCAAGTCATTATTTGAAATGGGGCTGTACTCACTCAGGAGCGTGAAGGCGCCGAACGCAGGAAAAATGCAGCATGTTGCGTCTGAACCTGCGTTCGGAGCCTACACGCGACTGAGTGAATACAGCCCCATTTAAAATAATGACTTGCGTCTATTCCTGCGCTCCCCTGCGCTCCCCTGCGGCTGAACGCCAAAAAACGGAACGCAGGGGAGCGCAGGTCAAAACGCTCATGTGTAAGAGCCCTTAAGGTTTCGGTACATGGGAATCTAAGTGCTCTGACAAATGGGCACCACGTGCATTTTGCTTAAATGGGGTTAACTTTAAGTATGATGTAGTTAAATTTTTTGTGTTTTTTTAGTTATTTAGCCTTTTATTCAGCGGCTCTGCAATTTGAAAATTTCAGCAATCTGGTTACTAGGGCCCAAATTACCATAGCAACCATGCACTGATTTGAATAAGAGACAGGAATATGGAGAGGTCCGAATAGAAAGATGAGTAATAAAAAGTAGCAATTACAATAAATGTGTAGCTTTACAGAGCATTTGTATATAATGTCTCAGTGCTGACACCTCAATATATGCAAGGCTAGTTATTGGGCAGGAATGCATAAACATTTTTTTCTTAGATTGTCAGCCTCTCTGCAATATCAGGGCCCCTAGAAACCCAAGCTCCATCCCTGCAGCCCACAGCTGAGCCTTATAAGCAGCTGAGGAAGAGCTGGTGGGAGACTGGTGCATAGATTCTTATCTGTATTCAGAACATTACCACTCTGCAATGAGGGAGGCTGCCTGATCGCTGATAGCTGCAGTGCCTCTCCGGCCAATCTGCTCTGGATCTGACAGTCAGTAGTGGCACTCGCTTCTACCTTCCATGGATCTGTGTCCTGCAGCCAAAGCCGGGCCAAGCCAACCAGGTGCCCTAGACAATCCGGTTGGCCACCTCACCCTCTCACGTGTGCTTGTTCGCACAATGGCATCACATGAGGGCACCAGAGAGTTCAAATACAATCTGCCGCATGGGGAAGAGGGCCCAGACTAGGGGTAAGCAGATGAAAGAGGCACCTGGTGCCCCCTTAACTTTGCGCCCTAGGCACGTGCCTCTTCTGCCTACCCTAGTTCTGGCCCTGCCTGCAGCAAGTCTCTATGTTAGACAATGTGGTACCCATTTGTCCGCAAAACTCAATGTTTAAAATATTTTATTCGATTTTCACATTAAACATTAGAAACCAATCTGAAAACCATGTCACATGATCTTCTCAAACGAATAAGCAAGCAGAAAGTGCAAGCGGAAAGCTCATCGTGCTGCCCAATTAACGAGGGGTGCGTGTGTCTAGTCATAGGCAGAGAACAATGTCAATCAAGTGCTGCCATGGTACATTAAAATGGGCAGGTGCAGCCGGTTCCCTGGTAACTACAATATGCATTCTGTTCCAATACCGACAGCACATAGAGGTCGAAGTTGGATGAAAACTTTCTCACAAAAATGAGTGAAATGTCAATTAGGACCACGTTTTCAAAAAGAAAGTGCAATCAAATTTTATATAGGAAAGCTACAAAGCACTGTGGTCCCGCCTTAGACTAATGGCGCCATATTTGGCGGGAATCAGCGTCCGTTGAAACATTCCTTCCTTATACTGGTAATGTGCAGAGCCCAATGCACACCTCACAGTGACATACTGCGCTGGGGTACCTCAAAACCCAACCCCTGTTCCCACCACATTAGCCTTCCAAGCCAGGCAGCCATTTTCAAGCAAGATCTATTCATGTATGTGGTGTTTTGCCCATTCACATTCCAACTTAATTCTGACAATAGGGCAAGTCCAACAGCTGCTCAGCCCAGTTCATCAGTCTAAAACACATCCCAATTTGTGAGACACAATAACAATGAAAATCAGGAGCTATTCCCTTTCAATTTGCAAATGGCCTCACCGAGCTACCGTATAATGGCTGCCAGCATGAAGAGGTGCATGCTGGGAGTGCATCATGTTGGATACAGCAATAAAGGCAACTGTTATGTATATGGTCGCAGGCTTTTGTCTTCCTGCAATCTCTGTTATGTTGAGGTTTGTAAAAAGAATCAGTTCTCCTGTCTCTCCTCATGAATAATGAATCCCTCAACCTCTCCGCCATCCTCTTCTCCCCTCTCAATTACCAGCCATTAGCTCTGATCAATAATTAATGCTCCTGCTGGTCCGGGGGTTGGTTGGATGATCCGCTGCACTCAGACAAGATCAATGTATTGATTGGATAAGAAGCCGGGGTGTTTGAACCCATAACAAACTTTATTATGGCCTCCCCATCTGTTAAGCAACAACACTAAGTGCTGTCCTTCAAGGAAAACCCATTACTTTCTCTTGCTTAATGAACGCCGCCATCGCTTCCAGAAGTTAGAACAAGATGAAGTCACATGCCCCAAGCTGGAGGCGCCAATGGATTTCCCTTGCACCTCTCACTTCTTGTTTTTCTGTTTACTGTATAGCCTTCTGTGCTTGGGGCATGCTAGGAGTTGTGTTTAAAGGAGAACTAAATTTTAACTAAAGAAGTAGCTAGAAATGTTGTACATTATGTTTTGTGCTTCTGTACCAGCCCAAGGCAACCACAGCCCTTTAGCAGTAAAGATCTGTGTCTCCAAAGATGCCCCAGTAGCTCCCCATCTTCTTTTCTGCTGATTCACTGATTCACATGCTCTGTGCTGCTGTCACTTACTGAGCTTAGGGAGCCACTCACAATATACAGTACACATAGAATAGAAATGTCACAATATAAGGCTGATTAGTAATTAATACACATAATTACTACATGGCAGCACAGAAACAAGTGCAATTAGCATCAGAATTTAATAATCAGCAAACCTGTAGCACCCAGGCCTTCAGCAGGAGTGGGTCTGGGTTGGTGGACACAAAGGGCTTTTTACTGGTGTCCCACTGGAGCATTCTGACCCTTGGGGGTGCAGTTTGGAAGAGGCCAGTAAACCACCAGCAGGGGATGTGAGTGATCAACCAATGTAGGATCAGTGGTGTTCGGGTGGCTTGTGGGCAGTGGAAAGGGATTTACGTGTCTGGCAGCAGGGGGAATGGGGGCCTTGGGCACCAGTAGAATTTAGCTTGGCACTGTGCTAAATGGTATGGCTTCTAGATACTGTATGATCTCAGGATTAGATTATTGGTCTTGGAGGTGACTCACCAATGACTCATTGTAGGCTGCCACAAATTGACTAACGAGTAATGGGAAAGCACAAGGAAATGACAGCCCTCCACCTGAGATCATTACTTAAATATGTGGGAACACATGTTTTTGCCCAATAAATTCATTGCAAAACCCTGGTACTGTCAAGGCCATACTTTGAGTTTGAAACCCATCACATAAGGAATGCATCGGCCTGATGACACACTTGTTGGACCAGTCCTCATAGCCCCTAGGCCAACAAATGGATCAGCCCAATTTGGCCCCACACATGGGTGGTTAAATCGGGCAAAGGTGCGCTCATTTGGCATTCCAAAGATAAAATGTTGCCCAATGAAAGAAAATATCACTCTAAACAAGTTTCCGCTATTCATTCATTCTACATTTTCATTGGTTTTAATGTAATTCAGAATGAAAGCAGCAGCAGAAGCTAGCTGATAAACAGACCTGCAGGAGAGCAGCTGACTTCTGCTACATTGTTTCAGGAGAAAGAACCAGCAGTGCAGAAAGGGACAGATACTTCTTTCACTAGCAACTACATGTATAAGCTGCTCAGAATGTCATTTTCTTTCATTAGGCACATCTTTATGTTTGGGCTTAAATCCCCTTTACGTTTACTGCTCCTTATTGTCCCGGCCATCCTTATCTTCACTAGAGGAAACCACATTTTCTCCCTACAGGGAATCTGTTTTGGTCTTTGCCTAAAAAATCTCGACCCTCTTTTTGCTGACATTTTCAATTGGAAAAACCTTCTATCTTGGGAAGAGAGCAAATTCATCAAGTTTAGAAGCCCATTCATTATTCCACCCCCACTGTAAATCTCCCCACTCTCTCCCTTTTTTACTAAATTCCCCCCCCCCACACACTATAAAACCCCCTGTGCATTTCAATGCACTAATGTATACAGGCAAACTCCCAAACAAACACACAGATGTGTGAGGCATATACAGATAGCCTCTGGCCTCTGACCCTTAGACATCTGCCACTGAAAGAGCTGGAGCCCCTGGTCTCGGGAGGAGTAGCAGGGGGTAATGATGGACCCCTGGAAATACATCACATTGCTGATATGCCATTCTGCCATATATTCCAGTCTACTGAACTATAGAAGGGCACTACATGGAGGTTACAGTAGAAAGCATATGATCCTAGTTTGTATGAATGTAAGGACCTTAGATTGTAAACTCCACTAGTTCAGGGACTGAGGGGAATGATGTATAATCTCTGAACAGCGCTGCAGAATATGTCGGTGCCATATAAGTAAAATAATATTCTTCCATATGACATCCTAATAATATTACAGCACTCCTCTGCTTTTCCGCCAGCCCTTCAGCCATTCCACCTGTGGCAAACCATAACCAAGCCAAGGCTCGTTAAGGGTGCTGGGAGTTGTAGCCAACAGTGACAACTGGAGAGCAAATATGTGTTTTCGGGTTTATATCCTCTTTATTTATTTGTGATAAAAATCAGGGGCTTGACATTAATTATTTTAAATGTTGCCTTCAAATTGTGTGACAAAGCTATCAATACTCTCAAGGAAAAAGCAGTTGTATTAAAAGACCCTGAGCTTCCCTCACCCTCCAGTTCTAGTTTTATGTACTTTTACCTTTGAGATGTATCCATGCTTGGGGGCGAGTGTAATTCTATGTGATATTATTGAAGTAGTGAGATGACAGTGCAGCATAGCAGGGTGGATAATTGTCCCCGGCAGAGAGAAGAGAGCAGGAGGCACAATGATAATGGCAAACCACACCCTCTGCTCCTTGAATGATGCTCTGGGTGGGCAGATTGCAGGACCAGCAAAGACTGGGGGCTGGGAGGACAGATGCAGAGTCCTAGAGGTAATTAATGGCATATGGTTGAACCTGAGGCGAGTGGGGGATTGAACCCGGCCACCTGATCCCAACAGAAAGGCACTTGGGGTGGGAGGATATGGAGAAGACACAAGAGCAAAAAAGTGTCACTTCTTTTCAAGTCAGTGTCCTCAAGAGGGAAGTCACACTGATGTACAGCCTTAGACTAATCATAACACTTATGTACAACCATAGACTTATCATAACACTTATGTACAACCATAGACTTATCAGAACACTGATGTACAACCATAGACTTATCAGAACACTGATGTACAACCATAGACTTATCAGAACACTATTGTACAGTCATTGACTTATCAGAACACTATTGTACAGCCATAGACTTATCATAACACTTATGTACAGCCATAGCCTTATCAGAACACTATTGTACAGCCATATCCTTATCATAACACTTATATACAGCCACTGACTTATCAGAACACTAATGTACAGCCACTGACTTATCAGAACACTATTGTACAGCCATTGACTTATCAGAACACTGATGTACAGCCACTGACTTATCAGAACACTATTGTACAGCCATTGACTTATCAGAACACTATTATACAGCCATTGACTTATCAGAACACTATTGTACAGCCATTGACTTATCAGAACACTTATGTACAAGTGTTTTTCCTGTTATCCAGAATGTTCGGGACCTGGGGCTCTCCGGATAACAGATTTTTCCATAATTTGGATCTTCATTCCTTAAGTCTACTAGAAAATTATAAAACATTAAATAAACCAAATAGGCTGATTTTTGCTTCCAATAAGGATTTATATCTCATTCTGGGTCAAGTACAAGCTACTGTTTTATTATCACAGCGAAAAGGGAAATAATTTTTTTTAAAAATTATTATTTGGATAGATTGGAGTACAAGATGGCCTTTCCATAATTATGAGATTGCTGGATAACGGGTTTCCACATAGCCGTAGACTTATGAGAATACTTATGTACAGTATAATCGTAGACTTAATTCACCAAGGTACAGCCATAGACATAAGGATAATGTAAACCTAATGCACATTCAGAGGCTAATTCAAATTCTCATGTACAGCCATAGAGCCCTTGTGTATAACTGCAGACTTCTCAGTGCGTACACTTACATAAACACATAGCTGCAGATACATCAGAGCAGACTTATTAAAATGCTAATGCACAAGTACAGTCTTGTAGTGACAAACAACCACAGACTTATGAAAACATTTACATACCTCCCAACATTTTGGAAATAGAAAGAGGGACAAAAAGCTTTGCAGCGCAGAGCGTGACAAATGTATTTCACCATGCCCATTTTTTTGGCCACACCCTCTAATTACCATGTTCATTTTACTAAATTTGCCAGGCTATGAAAGTTTGAACACATTTCTGTGGTTTTTATGTGTTATTACAGTCTTGCTAATGAAGGTGAGTTGCCCTTTAATCTTCAAGTCACAGTTTCCCCAAGAGATCTGCTTATCTTAAATTGTTACATTTGTTTCTTTGCTTATCTTAAGTTGTTACAATTGTTTCTTTGCTTATCTTAAATTGTTACAATTGTTTCTTTGCTTATCTTAAATTGTTACAAAAGTAACTAAGTGCATCTGCCACATATTCTGGGTTCTCTGCCAAAAGCCAATTAAGTTTTAGAAACATTGTATCTTTTTCTGGCTGTTAGGTGCTGGAGATCAAAGAGAAAGTCGGGATGTTTCAGAAACAGTACGGGACCGTTGGGAGATATGCATGAACATCCAGCAATAGAACTTAAAGGGATCCTGTCATCGGAAAACATGTTTTTTTCAAAATGAATCAGTTAATAGTGCTACTCCAGCAGAATTCTGCACTGAAATCCATTTCTCAAAAGAGCAAACAGATTTTTTTATATTCAATTTTGAAATCTGACATGGGGCTAGACATTTTGTCAATTTCCCAGCTGCCCCTGGTCATGTGACTTGTGCCTGCACTTTAGGAGAGAAATGCTTTCTGGCAGGCTGCTGTTTTTCCTTCTCAATGTAACTGTATGTGTCTCAGTGGGACATGGATTTTACTATTGAGTATTATTCTTAGATTTACCAGGCAGCTGTTATCTTGTGTTAGGGAGCTGCTATCTGGTTACATTCCCATTGTTCTGTTGTTAGGCTGCTGGGGGGGGGGGGAAAGGGAGGGGGTGATATCACTCCAACTTGCAGTACAGCAGTAAAGAGTGATTGAAGTTTATCAGAGCACAAGTCACATGACTGGGGGCAGCTGGGAAATTGACAATATTTCTAGCCCCATGTCAGATTTCAAAATTGAATATAAAAATATCTGTTTGCTCTTTTGAGAAATGAATTTCAGTGCAGAATTCTGCAGGAACAGCACTATTAATTGATTCATTTTGGAATTTTTTTTTTTTCCCATGACAGTATCCCTTTAAATACCTGGATTACGTTTAACTAATTGACACTGAACACAGGTAGGATAATATATTTGTTCCTTTTTAATATCAGTAATAGTGCAGGATTAGTTTGGGGGGGGTAGGTTTTTACTGCGGAGTACAATTCTTCTTACCTCCCAGCCCTCCCAGGCAGCTGCCCGCATCAGCATATGAAACCACAAGGGAAAATTATTGGGGTGTTGCCCCCTCAGTGCCAATGCCTTTGCCTTATATATACTGTATAAACTCTGCAAGTATACACATATATGTCTCTTGTATTGTATGGCACAATGGCACTAACCATTATTAACCATTATTCTGCAGCCTCTTGGTTTCTTACATATGGGTGTACATGGACAGGTAAAGGAACACTATCACATTCAAAGGCTCTGCACAACCCCATGTTACCCTCTGCAGGTCACGAGCAGCCAAACTCCGACCCCTGCTGGCAGCCCCCTGGCACAGTCTCGTGAGGCCTAATTTGCTCAATTTACCCCATTCCTAGTCTGTCTATAGACCCTTCATCTCAGCAGTGGTAAAGGCAGGGACACCTCCTGCTGCCAAATACTGAACCGAATCCTAATTTGCATATGCAAATTAGGGGTGGGAAGGGGAAAACATTTTTTCCTTTCTTGTTTTGTGACAAAAAGGTCACATGATTTCACTCCCCAATCCGAATTTGCATATCCAAATTAGTATTCGGCTTGGCTGGGCACAAGGATTCAGCCGAATCCAAATCCTGTTCAAAAAGAAAGAATCCTGGCTGAATCCTGAACCGAATCATGGATTTGTTGCATCCCTAGCATTCAGGGAAAGACGTGTATGTGTGACATACAGCAAAGAAAGAGTTACAGGAGGGTGAGAAGCTGGGCAGCATGATAGAGAGAGAGAGAGAGAGAGAGAATGGAAAAATCAGAGATTAGAGAGATAAAAGGGGAAGATGAGCTGAGATTGAAAAGAAAGGATCAAAGAGAGAAAGAAGAAGGGGGGGAATGGAGCGAGGTCTTCAAGATTGTCCTTGACTGCAAAGCATTCTGGGAGCTGCTCTACACCCCCCCCCCCCCCGCATTCCCTGCATTATTAATAGTGCTTAATAATTTATGCTGATTATCCAGTCCCTGCTATTTAAAGGGACTGTGGAGACAGAGGGTGGTATCAGCCGAGTGGAAGTAACGCGCAGCAGCCGCAGGGTTGGATCCAGCTAGAAAATACCTTCCTCCTCTGTGGGTAGAACCAGGGAAGGGCGTGGATCCCTCTGGTCCCCTCACAGGGAATCTGTCACCTCCAATACACTCATTAGGGACAAAGTGATGCTTTCATTTGGGGAGAGTGGGGTTGTTGAACCCTTTCTCTGGTCCAAAATTTGGTAAGGGCTCCCCTTAGCTTGTAGGCAGGTTACAGATATATAGAGATGTCAGCTCTACAGCCTAGAATGTCTAAGGCAAGGATTTTGTATTCACGGGTCCAGACCCCAAATCTGACCAATGATGCTGTTTAAAATGGGTCTCTGCGTATGATCCTTTATGTATACAGAAGCCATATTCCATAGAGATTATACATCCCAGTGGAGTTTACAATCTAATGTCACACAATGGGAATCACTCAACTAAGAAAGAGCTATCAGTGAATATGGCGAAAGAGCCCCCTCTGCTGGTAAATATTTCATATGGCTCAACACTGTAAAGGGGTGGCTCCATTTTGCAGCAAGTGTAGGGGACTCAAGATTGTATTACATGGGTTGGACTGGGCCGGCGGGATACCAGGAAAAACCCCAGTGGGTGTAGGGGGTCCCCAGTCCAACGTTGTGCGTTACCCTTTATTGCAGGATGGCCTCTGAAGCTTTGGGACAGCTAAGTATGGGGAGTTGTTTGCCTATAGTGGGTTAAAGGAGAACTAATGCCTAACTAAAGAAGTATGTTGTACATTGTGTTGTGTGATTCTGTACCAGCCCAAGGCAACCACAGCCCTTTAGCAGTAAAGATCTGTGTCTCCAAAGATGCCCCAGTAGCTCCCCATCTTCTTTTCTGCTGATTCACTGCACATGCTCTGTGCTGCTGTCACTTACTGAGCTTAGGGACCCACTCACAATATACAGTACACATAGAATAGAAATGTCACAATATAAGGCTGATTAGTAATTAATACACATAATTACTACATGGCAGCACAGAAACCAGTGCAATTAGCATCAGAATTGAATAATCAGCAAACCTGTAGCATCAGCTTATATTACAGCCAGGGAAGCTCATTTTCTGCTGGATAATTAGTGACGAGCCCTAAGCTTAGCTTCTCAACAGCCAATCAGAGCCCACTGAGCATGTGAGTGTCACAGACACTTTCCAAGATGGTGACCCCCTGTGACAAGTTTGAAGTCCTGGATCATTGCTGCTATTGACAAGCTGAATCTTTAGCCACGTGCAATAAGTTCAGTATATAAAGTATGGTATTTTTATCCATATTCATTTGTAGGGTTTAGTTTTCCTTTAAAGTATTTTCCTGGCAGTTTACTAACTGGCCAGAAGGTGTCATAGTCTTAGGCTTTGTTCACCTTTCAGTTTATCTTTAATATGATGTAAAAAGTGGTATTCTGTAAAAATTTATAATTGGTATCAATTATTTATTTTTTGTGTTTTTAGTTTTTTATTCAGCAGCTCTCGAATTTGCAAATTCCCCTAGCAACCATGCACTGCTTTGAATAAGAGACGGGAATATGAATAAGAGAGACCTGATAGAAAGATGAGTAATACAAAGTAGCAATTACAATAAATATGTAGCCTTACACAGCATTTGTTTTGTTTTAGATGCGGTCAGTGACCCCTATTTGAAAGTTGGAAAGAGTCAGAAAAAGGCAAATAATTACTTTTTGTTTAAAAAAAAAAAAAGTGAAGACCAATTGAAAAGTTGCTTAGAATTGGCCATGCTATAGCATAAAATTAAATTATAGGTGAACCACCCCTTCAAAAGTGGAAGCCATGTGTTTGGCCTCTTTGGACCTGTTGGAAGAGGTGGATGGAGCTGGGTGGAGGTAGGCTCAGTAGGTGAAGATAGTGTGATGATAGTACTAGAATAGCTTGCTCTAGACTTGTGAGTTGGCCATAGACATGCTGATTTTAGCCTTCTATCTGACAATCTTCTGACCTGCCACTAACCATTCACATTAAATAAAGTAGTAAAAGAACAAATCAGATGATGTTCTGTGCGTGACAGCAATCGAATGTCTGACAAATAGAAGTGACAGTTACACATTGATATAATCAAATAAGCAATACATGCAGAGAAATTGGCCGACAGGAATCTTTTAACCTGTCCCATCAACTAAGTGACTAATCGACATGGTACGAAAAATGATGGGACGATACAAACACAGTCTGAAAATCCGTACAAACTTTCCATTGGTACGACTGTATATTTCCATTGGTATGACTGTATATTTCCATTGGTACGACTGTATATTTCCATTGGTACGACTGTATATTTCCATTGGTACAACTGTATGTTTCCATTGGTATGACTGTATATTTCCATTGGTACGACTGTATATTTCCATTGGTACGACTGTATATTTCCATTGGTACGACTGTATATTTCCATTGGTACGACTGTATATTTCCATTGGTACGACTGTATATTTCCATTGGTACGACTGTATATTTCCATTGGTATGACTATATATTTCCATTGGTACAACTGTATATTTCCATTGGTACAACTGTATATTTCCATTGGTATGACTATATATTTCCATTGGTACAACTGTATGTTTCCATTGGTACGACTGTATATTTCCATTGGTATGACTGTATATTTCCATTGGTACGACTGTATATTTCCATTGGTACGACTGTATATTTCCATTGGTACAACTGTATGTTTCCATTGGTATGACTGTATATTTCCATTGGTACGACTGTATATTTCCATTGGTACGACTGTATATTTCCATTGGTACGACTGTATATTTCCATTGGTACGACTGTATATTTCCATTGGTACGACTGTATATTTCCATTGGTACGACTGTATATTTCCATTGGTACGACTGTATATTTCCATTGGTACGACTGTATATTTCCATTGGTATGACTGTATATTTCCATTGGTACGACTGTATATTTCCATTGGTACGACTGTATATTTCCATTGGTATGACTGTATATTTCCATTGGTACGACTGTATATTTCCATTGGTACGACTGTATATTTCCATTGGTACGACTGTATATTTCCATTGGTACGACTGTATATTTCCATTGGTACAACTGTATGTTTCCATTGGTATGACTGTATATTTCCATTGGTATGACTGTATATTTCCATTGGTACGACTGTATATTTCCATTGGTACGACTGTATATTTCCATTGGTACGACTGTATATTTGCGGCCAGCTTTAGGATCAGGGTAACGAATGAGCAGCATAATGCTCCGACAAGGAAAGCAGAAAGATAAGAAATCCTGGGTATCACATGGCAGAGTAGTGACTGAACTGTACAGACCTAGGAATAGACATAATTACATCCTCACAAATAAAGTTATCATTTCTTTTACGAACCATTGCCACCCAACTGATTTAATTACCCTGAGAGTTTAAGTTCAGCAACACCCTTCCTCCACTAAGTATGGGCAAGGGCCCATTCTGACATCAAGACGAGTCACCTGTAAGTTTGTTCTGTTGAGGGCAGGTAAAAACACATTATCATCTGTATGGGACACACAGAACTCCATTTACCTATAGGTCGACACAAACATAAATAATAGGAACTTGCCCCTCCCTTTGCTGATATAGCGACTTCTACTTTCCCAGGGATCCAAGCAATATCCTTTCTATTAGTTATACACAGTGCAGCTCTTCTAGGGAGGGATCCAGTAATATCTGTGTATTTATACAGCTCCTTTCTATTACAGTTATACACAGTGCAGCTCCTCTGGGGAGGGATCCCAGTAATATCTGTGTATTTATACATCTCCTTTCTATTACAGTTATACACAGTGCAGCTCCTCTGGGGAGGGATCCAGTAATATCTGTGTATTTATACGGCTCCTTTCTATTACAGTTATACACAGTGCAGCTCCTCTGGGGAGGGATCCCAGTAATATCTGTGTATTTATACGGCTCCTTTCTATTACAGTTATACACAGTGCAGCTCCTCTGGGGAGGGATCCCAGTAATATCTGTGTATTTATACAGCTCCTTTCTATTACAGTTATACACAGTGCAGCTCCTCTGGGGAGGGATCCAGTAATATCTGTGTATTTATACATCTCCTTTCTATTACAGTTATACACAGTGCAGCTCCTCTGGGGAGGGATCCCAGTAATATCTGTGTATTTATACGGCTCCTTTCTATTACAGTTATACACAGTGCAGTTCCTCTGGGGAGGGATCCAGTAATATCTGTGTATTTATACGACTCCTTTCTATTACAGTTATACACAGTGCAGCTCCTCTGGGGAGGGATCCCAGTAATATCTGTGTATTTATACAACTCCTTTCTATTACAGTTATACACAGTGCAGCTCCTCTGGGGAGGGATCCAGTAATATCTGTGTATTTATACAGCTCCTTTCTATTACAGTTATACACAGTGCAGCTCCTCTGGGGAGGGATCCCAGTAATATCTGTGTATTTATACATCTCCTTTCTATTACAGTTATACACAGTGCAGCTCCTCTGGGGAGGGATCCCAGTAATATCTGTGTATTTATACGGCTCCTTTCTATTACAGTTATACACAGTGCAGTTCCTCTGGGGAGGGATCCAGTAATATCTGTGTATTTATACGACTCCTTTCTATTACAGTTATACACAGTACAGCTCCTCTGGGGAGGGATCCAGTAATATCTGTGTATTTATACAGCTCCTTTCTATTACAGTTATACACAGTGCAGCTCCTCTGGGGAGGGATCCCAGTAATATCTGTGTATTTATACATCTCCTTTCTATTACAGTTATACACAGTGCAGCTCCTCTGGGGAGGGATCCCAGTAATATCTGTGTATTTATACGGCTCCTTTCTATTACAGTTATACACAGTGCAGCTCCTCTGGGGAGGGATCCAGTAATATCTGTGTGTTTATACATCTCCTTTCTATTACAGTTATACACAGTGCAGCTCCTCTGGGGAGGGATCCAGTAATATCTGTGTATTTATACGGCTCCTTTCTATTACAGTTATACACAGTGCAGCTCCTCTGGGGAGGGATCCAGTAATATCTGTGTATTTATACATCTCCTTTCTATTACAGTTATACACAGTGCAGCTCCTCTGGGGAGGGATCCCAGTAATATCTGTGTATTTATACCGCTCCTTTCTATTACACTTATACACAGTGCAGCCCCTCTAGGAAGTGATTCCAGTCTTTCTCCACTTCTATATGAAGAGCTCCAACATAAAATTGTTTGTAGACGTTTCTCTTTTCAAATTCTCAATTGGAATCCATGCATGCCTGCAGCGTAGATAATGCAATGCCTCTATTTGTAATGAATAGGGGGAATACTGTATTTCTTTATTACACAGGTTAAAGAAATTAAGCAGGGACCAAGACTTAGGTGAAATAAGTGTTCTGCCCACCCATGGCATACTGAATTGACTTGGGAGCAAAAGTGAAGTTTAGCGTATGCTCTGTTTATCTACTTCCATCACCGTTCCATCCTATGTGGTTTTTAATAGTTTGTCATTTTTATGGACATGGTCCAACACTACTGGGGTGATATATCAGTAATGAGTTTTGTGTTGTGAGCAGCGTGTCTTTTTATTTAATTGCCAATAAAAGCTATGTTTTTTCACACTAACAATTTTTAGCACCTGAACTGGTTGTGGATACATTGATTCAAGAGTAACATCTCATTTAATTCATTTGTTGAAACATAGTATTTAACCTGCAGGCATTTGAAAGATGTAACTTCACTATACTCGAATTTAGATCAATGCAGATATGTTACAACTTTTGTTCCGTTCCAGCCAGAGGCAACCACAGCCCTTTAGCAGGGAAGATCTGTGTCTCCTAAAGGCACCCACACTAGCGCCCCATCTTTTTTTCTGCTGTTTCCCAGCACATGGTCTGGGCTGCTGTCACTTACCTGAGCTAGAGACCCAAACACAATATACTGTATACATACAATTCATGATACAAGGCTGAGTTGTAATTATTTTAGATTCACGTTTCATGGCATCTCAGAAACCTGATCTCTTCCAGTTTAGACTCCAATTCTTACAATGTAAGACCAGACCAGTGCAGCAGAGGCAAGGAGATTAGTGTATTAGGCATTGTATTTAGGTGTCATAGTCTTAGGCTTTGTTCACCTTTCAGTTTATCTTTAATATGATGTAAAAAGTGGTATTCTGTAAAAATTTATAATTGGTATCAATTATTTATTTTTTGTGTTTTTAGTTTTTTATTCAGCAGCTCTCGAATTTGCAAATTCCCCTAGCAACCATGCACTGCTTTGAATAAGAGACGGGAATATGAATAAGAGAGACCTGATAGAAAGATGAGTAATACAAAGTAGCAATTACAATAAATATGTAGCCTTACACAGCATTTGTTTTGTTTTAGATGCGGTCAGTGACCCCTATTTGAAAGTTGGAAAGAGTCAGAAAAAGGCAAATAATTACTTTTTGTTTAAAAAAAAAAAAAGTGAAGACCAATTGAAAAGTTGCTTAGAATTGGCCATGCTATAGCATAAAATTAAATTATAGGTGAACCACCCCTTCAAAAGTGGAAGCCATGTGTTTGGCCTCTTTGGACCTGTTGGAAGAGGTGGATGGAGCTGGGTGGAGGTAGGCTCAGTAGGTGAAGATAGTGTGATGATAGTACTAGAATAGCTTGCTCTAGACTTGTGAGTTGGCCATAGACATGCTGATTTTAGCCTTCTATCTGACAATCTTCTGACCTGCCACTAACCATTCACATTAAATAAAGTAGTAAAAGAACAAATCAGATGATGTTCTGTGCGTGACAGCAATCGAATGTCTGACAAATAGAAGTGACAGTTACACATTGATATAATCAAATAAGCAATACATGCAGAGAAATTGGCCGACAGGAATCTTTTAACCTGTCCCATCAACTAAGTGACTAATCGACATGGTACGAAAAATGATGGGACGATACAAACACAGTCTGAAAATCCGTACAAACTTTCCATTGGTACGACTGTATATTTCCATTGGTATGACTGTATATTTCCATTGGTACGACTGTATATTTCCATTGGTACGACTGTATATTTCCATTGGTACAACTGTATGTTTCCATTGATACGACTGTATATTTCCATTGGTACGACTGTATATTTCCTTTGGTACGACTGTATATTTCCATTGGTACGACTGTATATTTCCATTGGTAAGACTGTATATTTCCATTGGTACGACTGTATATTTCCATTGGTACAACTGTATGTTTCCATTGGTACGACTGTATATTTCCATTGGTACGACTGTATATTTCCATTGGTACGACTGTATATTTCCATTGGTACGACTGTATATTTCCATTGGTACAACTGTATATTTCCATTGGTACAACTGTATATTTCCATTGGTATGACTATATATTTCCATTGGTACAACTGTATGTTTCCATTGGTACGACTGTATATTTCCATTGGTATGACTGTATATTTCCATTGGTACGACTGTATATTTCCATTGGTACGACTGTATATTTCCATTGGTACAACTGTATGTTTCCATTGGTATGACTGTATATTTCCATTGGTACGACTGTATATTTCCATTGGTACGACTGTATATTTCCATTGGTACGACTGTATATTTCCATTGGTACGACTGTATATTTCCATTGGTACGACTGTATATTTCCATTGGTACGACTGTATATTTCCATTGGTACGACTGTATATTTCCATTGGTACGACTGTATATTTCCATTGGTATGACTGTATATTTCCATTGGTACGACTGTATATTTCCATTGGTACGACTGTATATTTCCATTGGTATGACTGTATATTTCCATTGGTACGACTGTATATTTCCATTGGTACGACTGTATATTTCCATTGGTACGACTGTATATTTCCATTGGTACGACTGTATATTTCCATTGGTACAACTGTATGTTTCCATTGGTATGACTGTATATTTCCATTGGTATGACTGTATATTTCCATTGGTACGACTGTATATTTCCATTGGTACGACTGTATATTTGCGGCCAGCTTTAGGATCAGGGTAACGAATGAGCAGCATAATGCTCCGACAAGGAAAGCAGAAAGATAAGAAATCCTGGGTATCACATGGCAGAGTAGTGACTGAACTGTACAGACCTAGGAATAGACATAATTACATCCTCACAAATAAAGTTATCATTTCTTTTACGAACCATTGCCACCCAACTGATTTAATTACCCTGAGAGTTTAAGTTCAGCAACACCCTTCCTCCACTAAGTATGGGCAAGGGCCCATTCTGACATCAAGACGAGTCACCTGTAAGTTTGTTCTGTTGAGGGCAGGTAAAAACACATTATCATCTGTATGGGACACACAGAACTCCATTTACCTATAGGTCGACACAAACATAAATAATAGGAACTTGCCCCTCCCTTTGCTGATATAGCGACTTCTACTTTCCCAGGGATCCAAGCAATATCCTTTCTATTAGTTATACACAGTGCAGCTCTTCTAGGGAGGGATCCAGTAATATCTGTGTATTTATACAGCTCCTTTCTATTACAGTTATACACAGTGCAGCTCCTCTGGGGAGGGATCCCAATAATATCTGTGTATTTATACATCTCCTTTCTATTACAGTTATACACAGTGCAGCTCCTCTGGGGAGGGATCCCAGTAATATCTGTGTATTTATACGGCTCCTTTCTATTACAGTTATACACAGTGCAGTTCCTCTGGGGAGGGATCCAGTAATATCTGTGTATTTATACGACTCCTTTCTATTACAGTTATACACAGTACAGCTCCTCTGGGGAGGGATCCAGTAATATCTGTGTATTTATACAGCTCCTTTCTATTACAGTTATACACAGTGCAGCTCCTCTGGGGAGGGATCCCAGTAATATCTGTGTATTTATACATCTCCTTTCTATTACAGTTATACACAGTGCAGCTCCTCTGGGGAGGGATCCCAGTAATATCTGTGTATTTATACGGCTCCTTTCTATTACAGTTATACACAGTGCAGCTCCTCTGGGGAGGGATCCAGTAATATCTGTGTATTTATACATCTCCTTTCTATTACAGTTATACACAGTGCAGCTCCTCTGGGGAGGGATCCAGTAATATCTGTGTATTTATACGGCTCCTTTCTATTACAGTTATACACAGTGCAGCTCCTCTGGGGAGGGATCCCAGTAATATCTGTGTATTTATACCGCTCCTTTCTATTACAGTTATACACAGTGCAGCTCCTCTGGGGAGGGATCCAGTAATATCTGTGTATTTATACAGCTCCTTTCTATTACAGTTATACACAGTGCAGCTCCTCTGGGGAGGGATCCAGTAATATCTGTGTATTTATACGGCTCCTTTCTATTACAGTTATACACAGTGCAGCTCCTCTGGGGAGGGATCCCAGTAATATCTGTGTATTTATACAGCTCCTTTCTATTACAGTTATACACAGTGCAGCTCCTCTGGGGAGGGATCCCAGTAATATCTGTGTATTTATACCGCTCCTTTCTATTACAGTTATACACAGTGCAGCTCCTCTGGGGAGGGATCCAGTAATATCTGTGTATTTATACAGCTCCTTTCTATTACAGTTATACACAGTGCAGCTCCTCTGGGGAGTAGGGATGTAGCGAACTGTTCACCCGCGAACTAGTTCGCGCGAACTTCGACCGTTCACGTCCGCCGAATGTTCGCGAACGTTTGGGAACGTTCGGATTTTGAGTTCGCGTTCGATTCGAATACAAGCCGTTCGACCATTCGACCATTCGAATTCCTTCGACCGCTAAAAATCAAACGATTTCCATTCGTTCGAACGATTGTAAGCATTCGATCGAATGAAAAGCTTCGATCGTTCGATTCGAATGAAAATCCTTCGATCGAACGCTTAAAATCCTTCGATCGTTCGAATCGAATGATTTTAGCGGGTGTTCGAAGTTCGCAAACTGTCCGCGAACGTTCGCATTTTTTGCCGGTGTTCGCGAACATCGTTCGCGAACACCAAATCGGCAGTTCCCTACATCCCTACTGGGGAGGGATCCAGTAATATCTGTGTATTTATACGGCTCCTTTCTATTACAGTTATACACAGTGCAGCTCCTCTGGGGAGGGATCCAGTAATATCTGTGTATTTATACGGCTCCTTTCTATTACAGTTATACACAGTGCAGCTCCTCTGGGGAGGGATCCCAGTAATATCTGTGTATTTATACAGCTCCTTTCTATTACAGTTATACACAGTGCAGCTCCTCTGGGGAGCGATCCCAGTAATATCTGTGTATTTATACAGTTCCTTTCTATTACAGTTATACACAGTGCAGCTCCTCTGGGGAGGGATCCAGTAATATCTGTGTATTTATACAGTTCCTTTCTATTACAGTTATACACAGTGCAGCTCCTCTGGGGAGGGATCCAGTAATATCTGTGTATTTATACAGCTCCTTTCTATTACACTTATACACAGTGCAGCTCCTCTGGGGAGGGATCCAGTAATATCTGTGTATTTATACGGCTCCTTTCTATTACAGTTATACACAGTGCAGCTCCTCTGGGGAGGGATCCAGTAATATCTGTGTATTTATACAGCTCCTTTCTATTACAGTTATACACAGTGCAGCTCCTCTGGGGAGGGATCCAGTAATATCTGTGTATTTATATGGCTCCTTTCTATTACAGTTATACACAGTGCAGCTCCTCTGGGGAGGGATCCAGTAATATCTGTGTATTTATACAGTTCCTTTCTATTACAGTTATACACAGTGCAGCTCCTCTGGGGAGGGATCCCAGTAATATCTGTGTATTTATACCGCTCCTTTCTATTACACTTATACACAGTGCAGCCCCTCTAGGAAGTGATTCCAGTCTTTCTCCACTTCTATATGAAGAGCTCCAACATAAAATTGTTTGTAGACGTTTCTCTTTTCAAATTCTCAATATGGAATCCATGCATGCCTGCAGCGTAGATAATGCAATGCCTCTATTTGTAATGAATAGGGGGAATACTGTATTTCTTTATTACACAGGTTAAAGAAATTAAGCAGGGACCAAGACTTAGGTGAAATAAGTGTTCTGCCCACCCATGGCATACTGAATTGACTTGGGAGCAAAAGTGGTTTAGCGTATGCTCTGTTTATCTACTTCCATCACCGTTCCATCCTATGTGGTTTTTAATAGTTTGTCATTTTTATGGACATGGTCCAACACTACTGGGGTGATATATCAGTAATGAGTTTTGTGTTGTGAGCAGCGTGTCTTTTTATTTAATTGCCAATAAAAGCTATGTTTTTTCACACTAACAATTTTTAGCACCTGAACTGGTTGTGGATACATTGATTCAAGAGTAACATCTCATTTAATTCATTTGTTGATACATAGTATTTAACCTGCAGGCATTTGAAAGATGTAACTTCACTATACTCGAATTTAGATTAATCCAGATATGTTACAACTTTTGTTCCGTTCCAGCCAGAGGCAACCACAGCCCTTTAGCAGGGAAGATCTGTGTCTCCTAAAGGCACCCACACTAGCGCCCCATCTTTTTTTCTGCTGTTTCCGAGCACATGGTCTGGGCTGCTGTCACTTACCTGAGCTAGAGACCCAAACACAATATACTGTATACATACAATTCATGATACAAGGCTGAGTTGTAATTATTTTAGATTCACGTTTCATGGCATCTCAGAAACCTGATCTCTTCCAGTTTAGACTCCAATTCTTACAATGTAAGACCAGACCAGTGCAGCAGAGGCAAGGAGATTAGTGTATTAGGCATTGTATTTTGGGGGCTAAAGTTCTTTATTAGGCAGAATGTAAATTCACTTAAGGCCCTTGTGAAGCCTCAAGTAAGTCATGAAGGATTTAAATCCAGTTCAGCTGTTTTTGGAGGAGTTAATCTCTAGCAGAAAATCTATTGGGTACTGACCCCCATGGTTGTAGTTAGGAGGGGAACCAAACTGTTCTACACTTTGAAATCTGGGTATTCTGCACTCAACATTGACCCATTATTGGCAACCTTTAATAAGCCAATAGAAAGCAGAGGAATTGATGGAAACTTACTAAATCATAGTCAGTTTCAATGCACAGAGTAAAGCGTGCCATACAAGTGGGTCCAGGGCTACATTTTATATACAGACATTCAAGGGCCCATTCTTAGGTCATGTGGCCCCATAGGTGCCTATATAGTGGAAGAAAAGATGCGTCTGTTGGACACTTGCTGTATGATCTAGTGGCAGAGATGATGGGGGGCTGTGGAAGTACCCCTCTACTAACTGATGCACATATGCCTAGGGAAGGAGAGGGGGCAAGAACCAGCACTAATCTGGTGCTGAGCTGCTGCATCAGTCACGGCCTTTCTGGCTCCTTAGAAAAACTCCAGCGGCTGGGAAAATTGTTTTTAATGAACTAATACTGAACATCAGTAGAAATAATAAATACAGGGCAGTTTAACAAAAGCAGAGGATTGGGGATGGGGTGTGGGAACAGGCACTTCATGTAGTCCAGGGTAGAATTCATACGCATCCTCTAGTGCAGAGCAGCGGAGTTCTGTTTAGATGCCTCACACCCCTCAACTAACACTAAGTGGGTAAGCAATCGAGGGGAGTGATGTGTGGGGAGCCTGTAACGCCCCCTTCTGGTAGTGCTACAACTACTCCATGGTCAGTCAGTTATCCTTCATTCACACATCAAGGGTAGCCATCTGGCTGGGCACCCAGTCTATACTGATGGGTGTACACTGTCTAAAGCCACATGCTCAGTATAGCAAGTGTCAGCTCCCAAGCTGGCGCCTCAGGTGGGCTTCTCATCGGGGTGACTCTTCAGCTTATGGAACTTCACGCTCTCTTTCTTCTCAAATCGTTTGCCGCAGTGCTCGCAGGAGAAGCTGTAACTGATCTCTTCCCGATGCTTTCTCCTGTGCCAGTTAAGGGAGGCCCGTTGTTTGCACTGGTAGCCGCACACTTCACACCTCCGGGGCACAAAAGGAAGAACACATAACGGAACTGGATAAGCCAACCATAGGCACACAATGCAGATCATCTCTTAACTGAGCAGGATCTTGGGGTTTTGTGGATAACAAGTTGCCTAATTCTGGGCAGTGTCATTCTGTGGCTACTAAAGCAAATAAAGTTCTGTCTTGTATAAAAAGGGCATTAACTCAAGGGATGAAAACATAATTGTGTCTCTTTATAGGTCCCTGGTGAGGCCTCATCTGGAGTATGGGGGCAGTTTTGGACTCCAGTCCTTAAGAGGGATATAAATGAGCTGGAGAGAGTGCAGAGACTGAGTGCAACTAAACTGGTTAGAGGGACGGAAGAGTTAAATTATGAGGGTAGACTGTCAAGGTTGGGTTTGTTTTCTCTTGAAAAAAAGGCGCTTGCGAGGGGACATGATTAGACTTTACAAGTACATTAGAGGACATTATAGACAAATAGCAGGGAACCTTTTTACCCATTAAGAGAATCACCGTACCAGAGGCCTCCCCTTCAGACTAGAAGAAAAGAAGTTTCATTTAAAGGAACAGAGTGGGGGGTTCATCACAGTCAGGACAGTGAGGTTGGGGAATGCACTGCCGGGTGATGTTGTGATGCTGATTCAGTTAATGACTATAAGAGGGACTTGGATGATTTCTTGGACAGACATAATACAAAGGCTATTGTGATACTAAACTCTATAGTTAGTATAGATATGGGGATATATCATTTATGTGACAGTAGAGAGGGGTGTGTGTATGGATGCTGGGTTTTCATTTGGAGGGGTTGAACTTGATGGACTTTGTCTTTTTTCAGCCTGATACTATGTAACTATGTTTATAAAGGGTTAAATCAAATCTCTGCTCACATACACATTACTATACAAGATGTATACACAGCAGAGGCCGCAGCATTGCAACCTCACTCTAATGCACAGCACATTCGGCTTCACTTACTGCAATGGGGTCTCCCCAGTGTGGGTTCTTTTGTGGACCTGCAGGTGACTTTTCCTTTTGAACGATTTCCCGCACGTTTCACAGATAAAATCCCGTTCCCCTATGAAAGAAAAAAGGGATAAATGATGTTGAAAGGCAGTCGTCTCAATGGTGTACCAAGGGAACACCTGAATGGAGCCCACGTACCTGTGTGGATGAGCATGTGCCGGCGCAGATGATTGGTCAGGTAGAAGCTCTTCCCACAGCCCGGTTCAGGACACACCTTCGTTCTACCCTTTTTGTGAACCAGATTTACATGGTTCTGGGGGGAAAATGATACAGTTCAAAGTTTGTACCAAACACTGGACACTCAGATGGGACAAACAGCTCTGTGGCCGAGTATTTACACAAAACATTACAATATACCACATACATATAATGCTCTGCTTTCACTAACCCACCCACCTATCCACAAGAGAGTGAATAACCCACAACATAGATCCTTATAAACCGCACACAGTGAGGTCACCAATTATAACCTACAACCCCAACATACCTGGAAACTGCTGAGAGCCTTGTAAACCTGCAAACAACCCTCATATTGGCAGTGGTACATCTCAAGAACACCATCATCACTTTGCACCCGGTTAGGGCGACTTTTCTTTCTGCATGAAACATAAAGAATGACCACGTTACTGACTGGTAACCAATCAGTGGAAAACAAGAAAGCAAAGCAAGAAGTAGTATTCTGGCTATTATGTTATACATTCAGCCTTTATACATTACATTTGGGCTAACTATATTAGAAACATTCTTTATTTAGCATAGTGTTTCTAATCACCTTGTTTTTATTTTTATACTGAACAATTCCTTTAAAGACATTTATCTCTTAAAGGAGAACTAAAGCCTAACCAAAGAAGTAGCAAGAAACGTTGTACATGATGTTTTGTGCTTCTGTACCAGCCCAAGGCAACCACAGCCCTTTAGCAGTAAAGATCTGTGTCTCCAAAGATGCCCCAGTAGCTCCCCATCTTCTTTTCTGCTGATTCACTGCACATGCTCTGTGCTGCTGTCACTTACTGAGCTTAGGGAGCCACTCACAATATACAGTACACATAGAATAGAAATGTCACAATATAAGGCTGATTAGTAATTAATACAGATAATTACTACATGGCAGCACAGAAACCAGTGCAATTAGCATCAGAATTGAATAATCAGCAAACCTGTAGCATCAGCTTATATTACAGCCAGGGAAGCTCATTTTCTGCTGGATAATTAGTGACGAGCCCTAAGCTTAGCTTCTCAACAGCCAATCAGAGCCCACTGAGCATGTGAGTGTCACAGACACTTTCCAAGATGGTGACCCCCTGTGACAAGTTTGAAGTCCTGGATCATTGCTGCTATTGACAAGCTGAAACTTAAGCCTCGTGCAATAAGTTCACTATGTAAAATATGCCATTTTTGCCAAATTCATTTTTAGGCTTTATTTTTTGTAAAAAATAAGAATGTACCAGTGCAATATACTTATTTAGATATAGAAGAATTGTGCTTAAAAAAAAGTTTCAGGCCGATTTATTGAATATTTCTGCAAAACCCCCTAATAATTCCTCCCTTCTCTTCCACTTCCTGCTCCCTTAATTCTCAGGCTGTGCAGGGGAGCCGGCGGCTCTCAGCTCACTGCACTGGACAGGAACCAATCAGCAGCTAGAAGGACCCGATAGGGAACTGAAGCCTGTCTGTGCTTGTGTGACTGCAGGGCTGTCCCCCTCCTACTGTGCTTCTGGCAGGGACCGTTAGCAACACCATATATTACTTATAATTGCCTACAAAATCAGGGTTTTTTGATTTATCCTATATATCTCCTTTAAACAAAATAAAACAAGTCTACACAGAGAGGCAGAAGAACACCCTACTCTACATACTTTGCAGGTTCCTTTTGAGGGTGTGGTGTATAATCTGATGTGTAGTCGGGGTCTTCCACAAGCTCTGGATCATAATCCTCATCATCATCATCATCATCATCATCATCAAGTACAGACTCATCATAGGATATATGGTGGTAGATATCTGCTACATGGCCTGTTATCACTTTGTGCTGTGGGTGGAACTCTGTTTCCTCTTCCTCATCTTCCTCCTTCACTGAATGGAAACAAAGAAACAGACTTATTGGGTTCCTTATACATGATCCAAATTCACATCAAAAGAACGGGTGCCATCCTGCAATGGAAAATAATTAACTCCATCATTTCCAACTTTATCATCCCTCTATGCCTTGCAGTTACCTTCTGTCTCCATCACCCTGCAGTGGGAGGGACAGACTTATGTCCCATAATACCCTCCTGTCTGCGTCACTGTATCACCCTTCAGTGGGAGGGACAGACTCATGTCCCATAGTTCCCTCCTGTCTGTGTCACTGTATCACCCTGCAGTGGGAGGGACAGACTCATGTCCCATAGTTCCCTCATGTCTGTGTCACTGTATCACCCTGCAGTGGGAGGGACAGACACATGTCCCATAGTTCCCTCCTGTCTGTGTCACTGTATCACCCTGCAGTGGGAGGGACAGACTCATGTCCCATAGTTCCCTCCTGTCTGTGTCACTGTATCACCCTGCAGTGGGAGGAACAGGCTCCATGTCAGCCTCCAAATCCCATAAGCCTCTCATGTGTTTTTAGCCTATTACCTGTAACTAAGCGCCTAGTGTTCTCTGGGTGAGTTTGTGAGTATGCAGTCACGGCCTCCATTGCTGTGCACGTCTCATGCTCTTCACCATCTCCCACATTAACCTGGATCCCTTCAGCTGTCAGTGCCTCGTAGCCAGGACCGGCAATAATAATCACCTGAGAGGGGCAACTAGTAGCCACCACGTGCCCCAGGTTCTCCTGAGACACCCCCCTATACAGCACCCCTTCATCTGATCCTATGGGGACGCACACTACAGTTTCTGAGCTCTCAGAAGTCTGTGCCCCAGATTCAGCAACACTCTCAGAGAGGTGGGGGAAGCCGGCATGCACTGGATGTGCCACATGATAGACTTCAGGTGATTGCTCCACAGGGAGTGAGCTTGAGGAGGAGTCATCAGAACTGGCACCATCATCGCAACCTGTTGGGGGTATAGACAACAAAAGCAAATCAGGATAGAACAAGCAGGGTAAATCATTTTGTATATTGCACATGGAATAAAAAAAAAAAAAAAGTATCTCTGCAATGGATCAAACATGGATCAAACAACAGAAAGAGATTTCAGATGTTAAAACTACAACTCCCAGCATTCTTAGCATTTCTACCCTTAAAGGATGAGTAAACCTTTAAAATAAGTGAATGTAAAATTGATGAAGGGGCTATTCTAAGCACTTTCATAATTTACATTCATTATTTTTTTACTATTCCAAGATATTAAGGGATACATGTACTGTTAATATGAATGAATTTTGTTACAACAGCGCCACCTGCTGGTCAGTTTCCCACCAGTCTGACCACCAAGTAGTCAAGGAAGTTGTCAGGAGAAAGAAAGAGGCTGATGTTCTTCTGCTTAGGAAAGATGTGAGAAGGGTTTCTAATTGTTTTCCTAAGCAGAAAAACATCTGAGCAGCCTTTTTCATATTCATATTAACAGTACATGTATCCCTTAAAGGAGACATATAGGATAAATGAAAAAATCCTAATTTGGTAGGCAAGTATGTGTAAAGTATGGTGTTGCTTTTACATGGTGCTAAAAATTATTACGATCATCCATAAAAATAGCCCCTTTATTGGAGCTCCCTATAGATGTTCTCTGGTCCCTGTTTTAAATGAGGGGTGGGCGTGTCCTAACGGTCCCTGCCAGACACACAGTAGGAGAGGGACAGCCAATCACAGCCCTGCAGTCACACAAGCACAGACAGGCTTCAGTTCCCTATCAGGTCCTGCTAGCTGCTGATTGGTTCCTGTCCTACAGTGCAGTGAGCTGAAAACTGCCAGCTCCCCTGCACAGCCTGGGAATTCAGGGAGCAGAAAGTGTGAGAGAAGGGAGGGATTATTAGGATTTTTGCAGAAATATTCAATAAATCAGTCTAAACTACTACACTACTTTTTAAGCACAATTCTTCTATATCTAAATTAGTATTAAGCACTGGTACATTCTTATTTTTTTACACAAAATGTCTCCTTTAATATCTTGGAATAAAAACAAAATAAATAATTAGAATAGCACCCTCATCAGTTTTATAGTCACTTATTTAAAGGTTTACTTATCCTATAACAATGTTTTTTTTATTTCTCAGCAGGTCCTATTCACCCCCAACACTTCTGACTTATTAACAGAGGAATGTTGTAGAGATACAGATAAAAACTCAACATGCTGATTCAGCCTAAAACTGCTTCTTTCATCAGACTATGCACTAAATGATCCCGCTGATATTGGTACTAGCCTCTCTGGTTAATGGCCTTGAGGGGGCAGCGCAGGTCCTGGAAGTATCGGTGGCCTTCTTGGCACTGCCACACTGCTGTAGTGTACAGAATGTGACTAGTGTCGAGCTCAGACAGGGCAGGTTCATGGGGGCAGTGGGTCCTGTGGGCATGGTACCAGGTCGCGAGGCTCAGCAGACTGTTTGTGCAGCGTCTCCGCCCTACAAGAGAGAATCAAAACACAGAGTGGATTATAAAACAGACAGTGCAGCCTAACAAGTGAACAAGAGACCTGGCATCTCCCACTGCATTAAAGAGCCAGAGTGTGATATTTCAGCAGCACTGTAAGGGCTAAAGCTTGGGGGATAAATCTCTATATACGCACAGGCTCTTAAAGGGGTGGTTCAACTTCAGGTTAACTTTTAGCATGTTATAGAATGGCCAATTTTAAAAAAATTCATTATTTATTTTTAAAGGACAAGTAAACCTTTAAAATAAGTGAATGCAAAATTGACGAGGGGGCTATTCTAAGCACTTTTGTCATTTACATTCATTATTTATTTTCTTTCTATTCCAAGATATTAAGGGGTACATGTGCTGTTAAAGGTAACACTAAAAATTTCGTAAGTGAAAAATCCACTCTACCCTATTCCAGCAACACTTCTATTCTGGAAAAAGTTAAATATGTGTAGTGTTTAATAAATAAACAATGTGATAAAATCCCACTTCCGGTTGTGTACTGTGCTTTAGAAAAGGCGACATTCACTAACGTGCGCGCTCTAGACTCCAGTTTGCCGACTTTCTATTTAAAACTAGGGATGCACCGAATCCAGGATTCGGCCTTTTTCAGCAGGATCGGCCGAATCCTTTTGCTCGGCCGAACCCGAATTTGCAAATGCAAATTAGGGGCGGGGAGGGAAATCTCATGACTTTTTGTAACAAAACCAGGAAGTAAAAAGAAATCCAGACATCAGAGCAGCCTCTGTCTAGTCTCCTGGCAACTTCCTTGACTACTTGGTGGTCAGACTGGTGGGAAACTGACCAGCAGGTGGCGCTGTTGTAACAAAATTCATTCATATTAACAGCACATGTATCTCTTAATATCTTGGAATAAAAACAAAATAAATAATGAATGTAAATGACAAAATTTCTTAGAACAGCCCCCTCATCATTTTTACACTTATTTTAAAGGTTTACTTATCCTTTAAAGGACGTGCCAAGCCTAGAAGGAAGCCCATCCCAGGCAGCCAATCATTTCACCCTGGAGGTGGGCCGCCCCAGCCAATCAATACCCTCTACAGCGGGGCCTATCCAATCCACCCTGGGAGAGGGGAGGGGCTTGTCCCCACCATCCAATCCGCATTAGAAGACACCTGTCCCAGCCAGTCCATTCACCCTAGAGGCGGGCTGTCCCAGCCTTCTAATCCACCCCAGAGAGGCCCGTCCCTAGCAGCCAATCCCGCCCCAGAGGATGTCTGATACTCACTGTTATTGGGCAGTTTTCCAGTCTGGAGCGAATCGCAGGGTTTCCTGTAAGACACACAGTAGTGGGTCAGTAACAATCCGGGCCCAGGGCCTCTCGTCCTGCAGCAGCAGCCAGTCCCATCCCCGCCTCACCCGTGCCTCTCCAGGGCAAGTAGATAAGCCGCCAGCTTGGCATCACTCCACGGCTCTTCTGTTTCCTCGCCGCCTCGCTCCCTCCGCAACACCCAAGCGCCGTGCACGTCCCCCAGATTCACCCGCCTGCAGTCATACTTCTTCCGCGACTCCAACCTCCGCCGCACTCGGTCTGTATCCACCAGTCTCAGCCTCCCCCGAGCCTTCGCCCGCAGATCCTCCTGCTCCTCCTCATCAGAGCCCAATATCTCCACTAACTGAGCAGCCATTGTGCGCCGGCTGCCTCCCTCCTCCTCATGCACCGGAAGCGATTCTCCTCCCACACCGGAATAACGCTCTCTTCCAATCACAAGCCGGCACAGATTTACTAGGCTCCGCCCACAGCACTGAGACGTCACTGACTTTACCAATCAGTAAAGGGAGCGCCAAGTGGCCTTGTTTGACAACAAACTGCATTTCTGTAAGGGGCAAATAAAGAAGCTAGAGCTTCCCTCGTGTCTGACAGACATTGTTGGACTGGGACACCAGGGGCCCACCCACTATTTTCTTCCTCTTACAAAACCTCCTCTATTCTCTAGTCTCTTTTCTTTACATAGAATCTATTATTCCATCTATTTAGCCTCTTTGTTCTCATAGAAATAGGGAATGACCATGAAATAGGCCAAATGTGTAGCAGCATGAGGGGCCACTGACACCTGGGCCCCCCGGGAGTTTTCCTAGTGCCCCGGTGGGCCAGTCCAACACTGGTGACAGAAATACAGGCATATGAATAAGTTTGGGAACCCCTATCAGCCTGCATAATAATTGACTCCACTTTCAACAAAAAAGATAACAGAGGTATGTCTTTCATTTCCCAGAAATATCTGAGTACTGGGGTGTTTTCTGAACAAAGATTTTTAGTGAAGCAGTATTCAGTTGTACGAAATTAAATCAAATGTGAAAAACTGGCTGGGCAAATATTTTGCTAATTTGAATGCAAGTAACTGCTCAATACTGATTACTGGCAACACCAAATTGGTTGGATTAGCCTGTTAAGCCTTGAGGTGACCAATTGCAAGTTGTGCTTCTGTTTGACTCTCCTCTGAAGAGTGACAGCATGGGACCCTCAAAGCAACTCTCAAAAGATCTGAAAACAAAGATTGTTCAGTATCATGGTTTAGGGGAAGGCTACAAAAAGTTATCTCAGAGGTTTAAACTGTCAGTTTCAACTGTAAGGAATGTAATGAGGAAATGGAAGGCCACAGGCACAGTTGCTGTAAAACCCATGTCTGGCAGGCCAAGAAAAATACAGGAGCGGCACACTGTCAACTGGGACACCAGGGGCCCACCCAAAAACTTTAGATCAGGGGTCCACTCTCAGAACTATTATTCTTCCTCTCCTCACTCAACCTCTACTCTCCTAGTCACTTTTATTTACATACTATAATCTATTATTCAATCTATTTGACCCCTTTGTTTTTATAGAAATAGGGAATGGCCATGAAATAGGCTAAATGTTTAGCAGTATGAGGGCCCACTGTCACCTGGGCTCACTGGGAGATTTCACTGGAGCAGCATATGCGGAGGATTGTGAGAATGGTTACAGACAACCCAAAGATCACCTCCAAAGACCTGCAAGAACATCTTGCTGCAGATGGTGTTTCTGTACATCGTTCTACAATTCAGCACAATTTGCACAAAGAACATCTGTATGGCAGGGGGGGGATGAGAAAGAAGCTCTTTCTGCACTCACACAAACAGTAGGGATGTAGCGAACTGCCGATTTGGTGTTCGCGAACGGCGTTCGCGAACACCGGCAAAAAATGCGAACGTTCGCGAACAGTTTGCGAACTTCGAACACCGCTAAAATCGGTCGATTCGAACGATCGAAGGATTTTAATCGTTCGATCGAAGGATTTTCATTCGAATCGAACGATCGAAGCCATTCGATCGAATGCTTTTCATTGAATCGAATGCTTACAATCGTTCGAACGAATGGAAATCGTTCGATTTTTAGCGGTCGAAGGAATTCGAATGGTCGAACGATCGAACGTGAACTCAAAATGCGAACGTTCCCAAACGTTCGCGAACATTCGGGGGACGCGAACGGTCGAAGTTCGCGCGAACTAGTTAGCGGGCGAACAGTTCGCTACATCCCTAACAAACAGAGTCACTTGTTGTATGCAAAAGCTCATTTAGACAAGACACCGTCAAAAATTGAGTTATTTGGTCATAACAAAAAGCGCTTTGCATGGTAGAAGAAGAACACCGCATTCCAAGAAAAACACCCGCTAACTACTGTCCCATTTGGTGGAGGTTCCATCATGCTGTGTGGCTAGTTCAGGGACTGGGGCTCTTGTTAAAGTCAAGGGTTGGATGAATCCAATATCAACAAATTCTTCAGGATCTGTAGAAAGAGAGGGAATCCGTGCTCAGCCAATTAACTCTTTATAGATGAATGCGTCAATCCTCTTACATAGATGTACCAAACATCCACAACTGTTAGACTTTCAGTAAGGAAGAGGAGAGCACTCAGACGCAGATTAACTGCTTGTGATTAATATTTATTTAAACTGCTGTACACGACATGTTTCGGGCTGTAATTGCCCTTTGTCAAGTGTAACAAACACAGATTCACAGAGAGACCGAAGTATCTGTTTGTGTATTTTCTTTAAAATTTCTGATATTATATTTATGTTCTTGAATCCTTTGTTTCACTTCTCTGGAAGTCTGCCCTACATAGCCCAAGACACAAGGGCATTTAAGAAGATATACAACATGAGTTGATTTACAAGTAGCATATACATTTAAGTTAATCTCATGTCCTTTTTTGGGATGGTTTACCGCCTTTTTTTAATATATAATGTTCAAGCATCAGTCACAAAGTTGAAGTTCCGCTGCAGGGGTTGGATATTCCAACAAGACAATGACCCTAAACTCACTTGGAAATCTACAAAGACATTTATGCAGAGGGACAAGTACAATATTCTGGAATGGCCGTCACAGTCCCCCGACTTGAATATCATTGAAAATCTATGGGACGATTTGAAGCAGACTGTCCATGCTCGGCAGCCATCAAATTTAACTGAACTGGAGAGATTTTGTATGGACAAATGGTCAAAAATAGCCACATCCAGAATCCAGACACTCATCAAAGGCTATAGGAGGCATCTAGAGGCTGTTACATTTGTAACTAAGTATTGATGTAATATCTCTGTTGGGTGCCCACATTTATGCACCTGTCTAATTTTGTTATGATGTATATTTCATATTTTCTGTTAATCCAATAAACTTTATGCCACTGCTGAAATACTACTGTTTCCATAAGGCATGTTATATATTAAAAGGAAGTTGCTGCTTTGAAAGCTCAGCCAATGATAAACAAAACTCCAAAGAATTAAGAGGGGTTCCCAAACATTTTCATATGACTGTATGTCACTGCTCTGTGAAGCACAACAAACATTTCATTATCTGTGTGGAAAATGTGACCAGACAGTGTGACTAGGAGGCCTTGGGTTGGCCTGTGAGACACATATAACATAAACAAAATGGCCATGTCTCCTTCTTCTTCTCTTGCTCAGTGAGACCTAAGGGCAGTTGATCAGTTCTGTTAATCCCCCTTGGGCTTAAGATGTGTCCCCTTTGTCCAGCACAGCTGGTAGGAGCTTCAATGAGGAGCCACAGGCAGGATTCTTGCAGAGAGTCCCACATACTCCCTCTCAGCCCACCTGCTCCCGGGCAATATCTGGGCCCTAGTGGCGCTGATAAATTGTCCACTTTAGATGGGCCAAACCATTTGATTGCAGGGGGCCTCGCCATTTCTCATGATGAGAGAGGGCTGACACAATTTAGAGAGGATCAGAAGGTAGTCAGCACATGTGGAACATTGGCGTGTGCCCAGGGCCCTGTGGCAACGACCTTCCAACAGGTCTGGGCTGGGATTAAAAATAGGCCCTGGCAATTGAACTACACAGAAGCCCAATAAAGAGTGACTGTTCATAGTAACTTACAGCAGCCCCTCAGAATCCAGTCCAGGCCGGTCTTCCAATGAAACATCTGATTGATACAGCAGGCACCTCACTTTGCTTGGAAGATAGAGAAGCCCTGAAGGTTTGCACAGGAATAGAGAGCAACTGCCAGACAGCCACTCGCAGGAATCCTTGTGAATGGGTTAGCAACCTCAGCCCTTTAAGACATACATAATACATACATTAATACATTTTTGATAGATGGGAGTCAGCGCTAAACAGCTCAGGGAAATAAGCACATTCCAAGCACGCTATTGCGCAGTTCTCTGGAAAATCCAAAATATGTGACTTATGGACGCACCTTTAAATTTTCTGTAACCACACAGCTTAATTGCACCGCATGTAGTTTCTATGGTGGGTACTTAGGAAGGGTTAAACGTTGTCTTGCACACATCAAATAACCCAAATCGATTTACCAGATGTAACTTCCTGGAGAGCAGAAAAGCGTAAAAATCTATCACACATTTATCATCTGTTGCACTCGAAGGACAATATGTTTTCTGAGTCAAAAACAAAGGGGAAATTCCAGCGACTTTATACAATTCATCTCAGCCCTTTAAGAGTTGTGCCAACACATAGATTCTATGTTCCTGTGTTGTCACTGGATCTGTGCAGCGACCTTGTGTTTCATGGTAACACCTGCTGAAACAGGACACAAACTCCCCAAAATAAAAGCCCAATTGGCAATGAATCTAAGTGCAGGGCTATTCAGAAACCATGTACTATACTCAAAATGCACCAGCGCCACCTTGATTCAGGGTTGTACAGTATTAATATATAGGCAATCAATGGCCCATGCTAAGGGTGCCTATATATAAATAAATGAAAGAAATCCTGCCACTGAACAATCAAGATATCAAGTTATGATAAGCCCTGTAGAATCCCACTGTTTAATATAAAGATTATCTGTTATGTGCTATGAAACCTGTGCCTTTTCTCCCTTTTCAGCTTTGAATGGCTGCCCCCATGGCTACACAGCAGCTTGTTTATATAAACAATAGTAGTACTTATCTGTTATCTACTGTGTATCCTGTGCTTGAATGGCTGCCCCCATGGCTACACAGCAGCTTATTTATATAAACTATAGTAGTACTTATCTGTTATCTACTGTGTATCCTGTGCTTGAATGGCTGCCTCCATGGCTACACAGCAGCTTGTTTATATCAACTATAGTAGTACTTATCTGTTATCTACTGTGTATCCTGTGCTTGAATGGCTGCCCCCATGGCTACACAGCAGCTTATTTATATAAACTATAGTAGTACTTATCTGTTATCTACTGTGTATCCTGTGCTTGAATGGCTGCCCCCATGGCTACACAGCAGCTTGTTTATATAAACTATAGTAGTACTTATCTGTTATCTACTGTGTATCCTGTGCTTGAATGACTGCCTCCATGGCTACACAGCAGCTTGTTTATATAAACTATAGTAGTACTTATCTGTTATCTACTGTGTATCCTGTGCTTGAATGGCTGCCTCCATGGCTACACAGCAGCTTGTTTATATCAACTATAGTAGTACTTATCTGTTATCTATTGTGTATCCTGTGCTTGAATGGCTGCCCCCATGGCTACACAGCAGCTTGTTTATATAAACTATAGTAGTACTTATCTGTTATCTACTGTGTATTCTGTACTTGAATGGCTGCCCCCATGGCTACACAGCAGCTTGTTTATATAAACTATAGTAGTACTTATCTGTTATCTACTGTGTATCCTGTGCTTGAATGACTGCCTCCATGGCTACACAGCAGCTTGTTTATATAAACTATAGTAGTACTTATCTGTTATCTACTGTGTATCCTGTGCTTGAATGGCTGCCTCCATGGCTACACAGCAGCTTGTTTATATCAACTATAGTAGTACTTATCTGTTATCTACTGTGTATCCTGTGCTTGAATGGCTGCCCCCATGGCTACACAGCAGCTTGTTTATATAAACTATAGTAGTACTTATCTGTTATCTACTGTGTATCCTGTGCTTGAATGGCTGCCTCCATGGCTACACAGCAGCTTGTTTATATAAACTATAGTAGTACTTATCTGTTATCTACTGTGTATCCTGCGCTTGAATGGCTGCCCCCCCCCCTCCCATTACACAGCAGCTTGTTTATATAAACCATAGAAAAGTTTCTGTAGCAAACACACAGTTTTACCAGTGCGGGGCAATACTACATAATATTTTTATTACATAAAACATTTTCATTTTGTGGTGTTACAGTTCCTTTAAAGGATAAGTAAACCTTTAAAATAATTGAATGTAAAATTGATGACTGGGCTATTCTAAGCACTTTTGTCTTTTACATTCTTTATTTTTTTTTTAATTCCAAGATATTAAGGGATACATGTGCTGTTAATATGAATGAATTTTGTTACAACAGCGCCACCTGCTGGTCAGTTTCCCACCAGTCTGACCACCAAGTAGTCAAGGAAGTTGTCAGGAGAAAGAAAGAGGCTGCTCTGATGTTCTTCTGCTTAGGAAAGATGTGAGAAAGGTTTCTAAAGGTGGCCATAGATGCACAGATAATATCGTACGAAACGAATTTTCGTCCGATATTCGTTGTGTGTATGGTGGAAAAAGAGCCAACTGATATCGGCAGAAGACTTGGATATCGGTCGGCTTGTCGATCGGGCTGGACGGAAAATTTTGATCGGGTGCCTTTGAAGGGACCCAAACATCGGCCATTGCTAGTGCCGAATCGTCAGATACAGGTAGAATTCTATTGTTTATTCCCGTATATCTACCTGTATATCTGACGATTCAACTCTACACGTGTGTATTGAAACGAACGATCTTTCTTGGAAAGATCTTTTCCAAGAAAGATCGTAATTGTTACGTCTATGGCCACCTTAATTCTTTTCCTAATCAGAAGAACATCAGAGCAGCCTCTTTCTTTCTCCTGACAACTTCCTTGACTACTTGGTGGTCAGACTGGTGGGAAACTGGCCAGCAGGTGGTGCTGTTGTAACAAAATTCATTCATATTAACAGTACATTTATCCCTTAATATTTTGGAATAAAAACAAAATAAATAATGAATGTAAAAGACAAAAGTGCTTAGAATAGCCCCGTCATCAATTTTACACTCACTTATTTTAAAGGTTTACTTATCCTTTAAGAGATGCCAGATAGGAGAAGCTGTGCTGATTCATTACTGGGATGCGAAGGCAGAAACCCTGCTGATCCCTTGCACGGCTGCTAGATGATAACAAGCTGTTCTGATCAATTACACAGGTTCTAATGGAATATTCCGGGGGGGGGGGGGGGTTGATAAAACAGGGCACATTGAGCATTTTTTTACATGCTCTGAATAACAACGAACACATTTAAAGCTCAGGTAGATTTACCTTTATTGAAATGTTACCCCTGGAGATTCCATAATGCTTTTGGCCGTGACTGTTCTGATTTATTCATCAATAAATATTTAGACTTGGAAATACCACTATTGCAAAGTGGATGCAAGGCTTCCTCAAATGCATTTGAATCCCCTACTGACAATAATATTTGGGACGGACCATATGAAGGTCTCTCTTATTTATATTTCATCTGATATAAGTACACACAACTGGATGGGCAAAACCAAAACATGTTGACAGTCAAAAGATTTCCACATGGTTTTTACCTTCCAGGGATATATAAACCGCAGGACGCGTCAGCTCAATCGTCTGTACCCCCCGGATACACGTTTTGGAAGGATGAACCCAGTTTTAGTTTCTCAAGTCTACACTGACTATAGAGGAGCATGTGCTATTGCCCAGAAAGATGCTTAAAATCCACAGTAAAACATTCTGTGCCCTGGTAGTGCCAATCGAATTCTTGGTGGCCAGACTAGAGTAACAATAAATAGAATCATATAGTCACACAAGCCCAGCACTGACCGGGGAGTACAAGCTACAGCTAGCATACCAGGGGCCAAAATGCCCTGTACTAGTCATGTGTCTCTCAGTCCCTTTGTGCTGAATTTCCTATTCTTCTGCCTTCTTCTGTCGTCAGTTATTGCTCCATTCTGTGGCGTTCTGGCTCTCTCTCCTCCTCCTCCACCTCTTGTTTTGGCTGGGCCTCCTTTTCCTGTGGCACACTAAGCTCTTGGGGGCCTGAATTTAACCGAAAGACGACAGGGGTCTGGCCTAAGATGGGGTTGGTCTCCTGCAGCCCCCGAATCCATTTTCCCAGCAGTCTCTCATCTCCAGAACCAGCCATGCACATCGCAAATACAGGTCCCTCCACCACTGTACAAGGAAAAATAAAAAACAACGCATCATCAGTAGGTAATAAAGACCAATTAGGGTTCATAGTTTTAGAACTGTTTTTTTGGAAGAACAAGAAACCTCTGGTAGCATAGAAGTGTTCTATATCATTAACTTTTATCTAACCAGGGTCTGCCCTTTGTTACCCCATTCACTCACAACCCTACCCATGCATTCAATGTTACAAAACAATACCATCCAAGGTAGATTTTTTTTCTGTCAAAGGGAACCATATGTAATAAGGCATATAAAGCAATGCAGTACTCTTCCTCCTTACCATCATCAACATCAAAGCTGTCGTCATCGCCCAGGTCTCTGTCCAGCTGTATGTCCAAGCTCAGAGGATAGTAGAAGCTCCTTTCATTGTCTATCTCCTCCTAGGGAAGAGACAGGAGTAAGTGCTCTGCCCTGAGTAAGCTGACTTCAAAAAAGTGTTCCATTAGGGGGACACAGGCACCAATTATATAACTTGTAGGGGGCTGTGGCTACCAATTTTTTTTTTTTTGTGGGAGAGGGCTGGCCACCAATATTTTTTTTTTTACTTGTATGGGAGGCCCTGGCTAAAAGTGGGGTGGGCAGGGCCCAGAAAATGTTGTTGTACAGGGACCTGCGATTTTCAATGGCAGCCCTGAGGGTAGTGTATACACTACACTTTAAATGTATCTTCTCCCTTCATAGGAGAACTAAGCCCTAGCTGCATTGCCCCCCACCCCCAGCATTTATTCTTCTGAAAAGTCAACCTGTATCCTGAATAAATATGCAGAGCTGTGCACAGAGTATAAAGGTCTGTCTGTCTCTGAACCTCTTCCGGTAACATGGATCCTGGAGGAGCATGCGCAGTTAAATCCATATCCTGAATCAGCTTCTACTGTTCATGGTCCTGCAAGATCCAAACCGGCAAATGACAGAAGAGAATCGGAGACAGACAGAAGAGGATCGGAGACAGACAGAAGAGGATCGGAGACAGACAGAAGGGGATCGGAGACAGACGGAAGGGGATCGGAGACAGACGGAAGGGGATCGGAGACAGACAGAAGGGGATCGGAGACAGACAGAAGGGGATCGGAGACAGACAGAAGGGGATCGGAGACAGACAGAAGAGGATCGGAGACAGACGGAAGGGGATCGGAGACAGACGGAAGGGGATCGGAGACAGACAGAAGGGGATCGGAGACAGACAGAAGGGGATCGGAGACAGACAGAAGAGGATCGGAGACAGACAGAAGAGGATCGGAGACAGACAGAAGAGGATCGGAGACAGATAGAAGAGGATCAGAGTCAGACAGAAGAGGATCAGAGTCAGACAGAAGATGACGCCTTTGAACGCCTCTGCGCAACTCTGAAGATTTATAGCAGGTCAGGATGCAGGTCGACTTCTCAGAAAAATAGATGTTGCAGGGAAGGAGCTAGGGGTTATTTCTCCTTTATGTACAGGTTGTGATTAACCCTTTAAAGAAGAACTAAACCCTAAAAATGAATGTGGCCAAAAATGGCATATTTTATATACTGCACTTATTGCACGAGGCTAAAGTTTGAGCTTGTCAATAGCAGCAATGATCCAGGACTTCAAACTTGTCACAGGGGGTCACCATCTTGGAAAGTGTCTGTGACACTCACATGCTCAGTGGGCTCTGATTGGCTGTTGAGAAGCTAAGCTTAGGGCTCGTCACTAATTATCCAGCAGAAAATCAGCTTCCCTGGCTGTAATATAAGCTGATGCTACAGGTTTGCTGATTATTTAATTCTGATGCTAATTGCACTGGTTTCTGTGCTGCCATGTAATAATTATCTGTATTAATTACTAATCAGCCTTATATTGTGACATTTCTATTCTATGTGTACTGTATATTGTGAGTGGGTCCCTAAGCTCAGTAAGTGACAGCAGCACAGAGCATGTGCAGTGAATCAGCAGAAAAGAAGATGGGGAGCTACTGGGGCATCTTTGGAGACACAGATCTTTACTGCTAAAGGCTGTGGTTGCCTTGGGCTGGTACAGAAGCACAAAACATAATGTAAAACATACATATATTGTACAACATTTCTAGTTTATACTCTAGTTAGGCTTTACTTCTCCTTTAATGCGACACATGAGAAGAGTTAAAGATTTTAAGAGAAATTGTGAGATGCCAAAAGCTACAACTGTGCTAAAACCATAAAGGTAAGAGAGAAGGCCCAGATACAATCATTTCATAGAGCTCTCACCTCATTCTCCATAGGATCAGGGTCAGCACGCAGGATATAGTAGTACACACACGTCTTCTTCAGCCAGAGCGGAAAGGGCCCTTCAACATAAACAGGGGTGCTTGGGTCATGTGCAGCAAGGAGAGAGACCTGACTGGGAGACTGAATACCTGCAAAAGCAAAAACAAAGTGACAGGAATATGATTTCGGTTATACAGAGAGGGGCCACTTGATTCCGCAAGGTCATGTGTTCATCTGAAAGTGAGGGGCATCAGAAGATGGGTAGACTAACCCTACTGGGAACTATTGCCTAATTACGGAATCTGCTAGTAAAGCCAAGTACAGGCATGTCCAGTAAAGCAGTGATCCACATTTAAATATGGTTTCTTATCTACCTTCTATTTGCAAGACCTACCAACAATGTGCAAGTGCTCCTGTTCTTTGCCATCATCACATTTCTCTGTGTAGGGCATCTGGAATAAAATCACAAGACACAGTGAGCCCCTTTCACACAGTTTGGGCAGACGGCAATAGGTGGGTGTAAGATACTCACCTGGTACACGGCGACCCTAGAATCCAAGTCGGCAGCAATACGGTGCAGGCACATCCTGGACAGCTCCACTGGATCAGCTGGTAGTTCAGCAGGAACTGGGAAGGGGTTGGTGTATTTAAAGCGCGGGAACCAGTACATCATACGCTGGTATTTTTTTATGGGGTGGCTGCGGTCTCCAAATATCTGTAGCAGGAGAAAGCATGTCTGCTTGTTGGGTGTGATACCTAAAATATTGTGAAAGAGAAGTCACTGTCTGCTTGATACCCATTATTTGTATACATTATATAGAACAGTTTTATCTTTCCAAAAATCTAACTCATGTGTTCCCTCCTAACTGTATCACCCTGCAGTGGGAGGGACAGACTCCGTGCCCCATAACCCCCTCCTGTTTATGTCACTGTATCACCCTGCAGTGGGAGGGACAGACTCATGTCTCATAGTTCCCTCCTGTCTGTGTCACTGTATCACCCTGCAGTGGGAGGGACAGACTCCATGTCCCATAGTTCCCTCCTGTCTGTGTCACTGTATCACCCTGCAGTGGGAGGGACAGACTCCATGTCCCATAGTTCCCTCCTGTCTGTGTCACTGTATCACCCTGCAGTGGGAGGGACAGACTCATGTCCCATAGTTCCCTCCTGTCTGTGTCACTGTATCACCCTGCAGTGGGAGGGACAGACTCCATGTCCCATAGTTCCCTCCTGTCTGTGTCACTGTATCACCCTGCAGTGGGAGGGACAGACTCATGTCCCATAGTTCCCTCCTGTCTGTGTCACTGTATCACCCTGCAGTGGGAGGGACAGACTCATGTCCCATAGTTCCCTCCTGTTTGTGTCACTGTATCACCCTGCAGTGGGAGGGACAGACTCATGTCCCATAGTTCCCTCCTGTCTGTGTCACTGTATCACCCTGCAGTGGGAGGGACAGACTCATGTCCCATAATTCCCTCTTGTCTGTGTCACTGTATCACCCTGCAGTGGGAGGGACAGACTCATGTCCCATAGTTCCCTCCTGTCTGTGTCACTGTATCACCCTGCAGTGGGAGGGACAGACTCATGTCCCATAGTTCCCTCCTGTCTGTGTCACTGTATCACCCTGCAGTGGGAGGGACAGACTCATGTCCCATAGTTCCCTCTTGTCTGTGTCACTGTATCACCCTGCAGTGGGAGGGCCAAACTCTGTACCATAGGAGTTGACACTTGTTACATAGTGTAACCTTTGGCCTATAATGCTGTCATTTTGGAGTGTTGTCACAGAATCCGCCTTTCTTCTCATAATTAAACAGTGATGATGATGATGACGGGTTCATATACTGTTTTTAATGAAATTCTCCTAGTAGTAGGCTGACAATTTGATTTTTTGCTGGAATGTGGTCAATGTTTCTTAATCTCCCTTAGCAGGGGACTGATAAAAGAATTCTCATGCAATGCCCCCACGTAGTAAGAGCTGTCTCTTTACCGTAATGCTCCATCTGCTCCAGCACCCTTATGGCGCACTCCTGCTGCCGTGGGTAGTGGTTGAACATCCTCTGGATGAAATTCTGGGGGATAAAAATCTCCTTGGGGAACACATCAAGCAATTTATTGTAAACCTCCAAATCCTTTTCCACCCCAAACTCTGGCATCCACCTAAGAGCTGTCTCTATAATCTCCACATGTCCCCTCCTCCTCGTATCTCGTTTGCAGTAAAGATCCAGCACCTCAACAAAGTTGGATTTGTTCCTCTGCTCCTTCTTAAACACATCCTCGTATGGAGCGACTGATCCGGCCGAGGAAGTGGTTTGGGGAGGCCCAGGTGGCTGAGATGTGTGGAGAGAGCAGGTCATCGGTCTCTGGAAGACAAAATGCACAGTATGACATTTCTAATAAAAGTACAGAGCACAACTTATAGTGGCACTCACAAAGCATGAACTCGTGAACTCTCATACACCTGCTTGTAATAATATATACATACAACGCTGCATCTATTAAAGGGATGGTTCACCTTTAAAGGGGAACTATTACAAAAATGAAAATGTAATATAACCATCATACTGAAATAAGAAACTTTCTAAATAGATTCAATTAAATATTCTGCATTGTTTCTGAAATAATCAAGTTTATATTCACTATTCTTCTCTCAGCATCTGTTTCTCTTCATTCTCTCTTCATGCAGCAGTTGGGTGTCAGATATTCATTGACAGTTACATCCAATATATCTTATAGGGGGCTCCTTTCCTAGCAGATGTATTAGAGCTCACTCAAATAACTGATTCCAGTACAAACAAAATAACTGCCTTTTGCACAAATCCTGCATGTAGAGAGACATGATGTCTGGTGAGTTTAATAGAGTGAGCTCTAATACATCTTCTAGGCAAAAGCAGCCCCCCTATAAGATATATTGGATCTAACTGTCAATGAATATCTGACACCCAACTGCTGCATGAAGAGAGAATGAAGAGAAACAGATGCTGAGAGAGGAATAGTGAAGATAAACTTGATTATTTCAGAACTGATGAAGAATATTTAATTGATTGTATTTAGAAAGTTTCTTATTTCAGTATGACAATGCTTATATTAAATGTTCATGTTTGCGATAGTTTCCCTTTAAGTTAACTTTTAGTATGTAATAGAATGTCTAAGTCTAAGTAACTTTAATTGGTCTTTTTTTTTTTTTAAAGTTTTCGAATTATTTGCCTTCTTCTTCTGACTCTTTCCAGCTTTCAAATGGGGGTCACTGACCCCATCTAAAAAACAAATACTCTGTAAGGCTACAAATGAATTGTTATTACTACTTTTTATTTCTAATCTTTCTATTCAGGTCTCTCCTATTCAAATCAATGCATGGTTGCTAGGGGAATTTTGAGCATAGGAACCAGACGGCTGAAATGACAAACTGGAGAGCTGCTGAATAAAACTCAAAAACCACAAATAATAAAAAAAGAAAACCAATTGCAAATTTTCTCAGAATATCCCGCTCTACATCATCCTAAAAGCTAATTTAAAGGTGAACAACCCCTTTAATATAAATGGGGGCTGAGTACAAAGTGAAGGTTTGAGTAATAGAGGAGACAGGAGGAATAATCACGTGGAACTGAGTCACTGGACTCACCTGAGCTTTATGGCCGAGAGTCTGTAACACGGGAATCCCTTTGGCCCGAGGGCTCAGATGTCGGGCAGAAAGCAGGAAGCGCAACGTTCTCATCCTCACAACTTGAAGCTGCGCAACAAACATATATCTGTCTGAATTATATATTATATACTCATTTAAGTGAATGGAAGGTCTGGCTGTAGGTGTGCGCTGAGCCCATGACTATATAGCACGGCGCACGCAATGTCTCTAGATGGAAAGGATCTGCTAACAACTCAGTAAAGAGTCAACTGTATCCCGGCATTAACCTACTCGTCTCAGTGTCACTTCTGCTGTCTGAGCGCCGCCATCTTGGAGGAACCAAGTGACGTAAAAGGAAACGTTTGGTTTGTGATCCGGGTGGGAACCTACGACTGAGTCAAACTGTTCCGGGCACTTTACTGCTCTCTATTCACGCTTTTCCCTGTTACACTTTTTCTGCAATTGTCTCCCCCGTTTACCCTCTTTGTCACTCCCTCTCCTCACTCTCCCTTATCCTGTCAATCTCTCTCCCCCTCCTGTCACTCACTCTCCCTTATAGAATCACTCACTCTCCTCATTATCCTATCCTGTCACTCACTCCCTCTCCTGTCACTCACTCTTCCCCCACCTGTCACTCACTCTCCTCATTCTCCCTTATCATATCCTGTCAATCTCTCTCCCCCTCCTGTCACTCACTCTCTCTTATAGTGTCACTCCTCATTCTCCTTTATCCTATCCTGTCACTCACTCTCCTCTCCCTCCTATCACTCACTTTACCCCTCCTGTCACTCACCCCCCCTCTACTCACTCACTCACTCTTCCCCCTCCTGTCACTCACTCTCCTCATTCTCCTTTATCCTATCCTGTCACTCACTCTCCTCCCCCTCCTGTCACTCACTTTACCCCTCCTGTCACTTACCCCCCTCTACTCACTCACTCACTCTTCCCCCTCCTGTCACTCACTCTCCTCATTCTCCCTTATCCTATCCTGTCATTCACTTTCCCACTCCTGTCACTCACTCTCCCTTATCCTGTCACTCACTCTCCCCCTCCTGTAACTCACCCCCTCTACTCACTCACTCTCCCCCTCCTGTCACTCACTCTCCCTTATACTGTCACTCATTCTCCCTTATCCTGTCACTCACTCTCCCCCTCCTTTAACTCACCCCCTCTACTCACTCACTTTCCCCCTCTTGTCACTTACTCTCCCTTATACTGTCACTCATTCTCCCTTATCCTGTCACTCACTCTCCGCATTCCTTTTAGTATACCTCACTGTCGCTCACTCTTCACTCATTCTCCCTATCCTGTCAGTATTACTCATTGTCACTTACTTTCCCTCCCCTCATTCTTTTGTGCAGAACATACATGGGCATAGGTACAACATTGTGCATTTGCACTGAGCAGTTATTCAAAGAATAAGTTTATCATTTTCGTATTATGACAATGTTTTCCTGCTGGCACCACACCAAACAGAATACCCACCTTTTTCTGCTGCAGCTTTTGGTTCAGTCAGGGCCAAATGTAAGTGATACTGTTCTCACATATTTACCCCCTTTTACTTTCAAACCCTAACCCCTCAGTCACTAATAATCTTTCCATGCCAATGAAAGGGGAAATATTGGATGAAGATGGTGCCTGTACCTTCCTGCCCTGCCCAAACATCACGGTATAAACTCAAAATAAGTTTGCAAGGTTTCCACAAGCCTGATGTATTGCAAGTGCCATCTTTACCAAGGTTGATCTGGACCTCACTGCTGGGTTTCCACAAGTGCCCATGTGCCAGCCCTTGCTGGGGATACTGCATTGCTACATGCCAATGGCTGTGGTGAGTGAGGGCTGCAAGCAGGTCATTTATTTACAGGTGCAGTCCAGAGGGAACAGCCTGAGAGGAATGTAAGTGCAACTGTATTGGTGTTTGTGCTGGACTTGTCTTTTACCTTTCCTTATCCTTTAATTACACCTCCTTTCCATTTCAACCCTTCTCCCTTTCCATATTATGTCCCTCCCATTGGTCTGTTCTTTCCTTATATCCCCACCCAGGCTGAGCACCTCCCAGACATGTTCCTTTCTGCCTGACCGGACTGGTTGGGCCACTGCATGTGGTGACATGATCCAGAGATCAGCGCCACCTGCTGAACTTGCAACTTATTCCTGGCCTAATCCTAAGGAGGAAAATACATACAGAATCTATCAGCACAGATCATTCAGCCTTCAGCATCCTCTCTTCCATACTCTACAGGTACGGCATTATCTCTCTCTGCAGGGACATATACTGCCACCACGGATTGTATTATAGTCCATAAAGGGTAAAATAACATTTAAATAAAATTTTTATATATACTTTTTCGTGTGGACTTTAAACTGTTACCTGTCAGCAAGGATCCCAAGTCCTTCCTACTCTGGAGAGTATGATACCCATCTGTGTGTATTTACACTGACTCAGTATGACTTCCTGAGCACTCCCATAACTAAGAGACAAATTACTGGTAAAGGCAAGCAAACTATCAAGCAAACATGTCCCGCAGTGCACCATTCCATTCGAGCCTGTGCATGCAGTTAGCTCATCAGAGCAATCATGGCCGCTGCCATTGAGTAAACCCTTATCGCGATATATTATACTAAAGCAAAGCAATAGAGAAATAATAAAGATTGCTAAACAAATCATATTGGTTCAAACAAATGGTCAGACCATAATGGGGGCTTATGAAGACTATAGGCCAATATGGTCCTCACCTGGCAGGGTTTCTAAACTTTGGCCAAATATCAGCTTTGCACATTGCCCATTCACCCACATACATAGACATGAGTCACAGGCTTAATCAGGGGTCCACCTCTTGTCCAGTATTTGCAGTTAAGGGGTAGTTCACCTTTACGTTAACTTGTACTATATTATAGAATGGTAGCTTTTCAATAGGCCTTAAATTTTTTTTTATGGTTTTTGAATTATTTGCCTTCTTCTGATTCTTTCCAGCTTTCAGATGGAGGTCACTGACCCCTTAAAAAAACAAATGCTGTGTAAGGGCAGTGACACACACATAGATTCTGGGAGATTTAAGGTCCCCATAGACGCAAAGATTTTTCTTTGGTGAATGAGCGATTTTAGTGCAATCGAACCAATACGTCAAATTATCGTGAAGTTAGTGGGAATCGAAAGATCGTACATATGACTTTTGATTTTTCGTCCGGCATTTGTCAGTAAATTGATCGGCCAGGTTAAAAAATTTTCACCGGTCACTGGTCTACAGTGGTGTGAAAAACTATTTGCCCCCTTCCTGATTTCTTATTCTTTTGCATGTTTGTCACACAAAATGTTTCTGATCATCAAACACATTTAACTATTAGTCAAAGATAACACAAGTAAACACAAAATGCGTTTTTTAAATGAGGGTTTTTATTATTTAGGGAGAAAAGAAATCCAAACCTGTGTGAAAAAGTAATTGCCCCCTGAACCTAATAACTGGTTGGGCCGCCCTTAGCAGCAATAACTGCAATCAAGCGTTTGTGATAACTTGCAACGAGTCTTTTACAGCGCTCTGGAGGAATTTTGGCCCAGAATTGTTTTAATTCAGCTTTATTTGAGGGTTTTCTAGCATGAACCGCCTTTTTAAGGTCATGCCACAACATCTCAATAGGATTCAGGTCAGGACTTTGACTAGGCCACTCCAAAGTCTTCATTTTGTTTTTCTTCAGCCATTCAGAGGTGGATTTGCTGGTGTGTTTTGGGTCATTGTCCTGCTGCAGCACCCAAGATCGCTTCAGCTTGAGTTGACGAACAGATGGCCGGACATTCTCCTTCAGGATTTTTTGGTAGACAGTAGAATTCATGCTTCCATCTATCACAGCAAGTCTTCCAGGTCCTGAAGCAGCAAAACAAGCCCAGACCATCACACTACCACCACCATATTTTACTGTTGGTATGATGTTCTTTTTCTGAAATGCTGTGTTACTTTTACGCCAGATGTAACGGGACGCGCACCTTCCAAAAAGTTCAACTTTTGTCTCGTCGGTCCACAAGGTATTTTCCCAAAAGTCTTGGCAATCATTGAGATGTTTTTTAGCAAAATTGAGACGAGCCTTAATGTTCTTTTTGCTTAAAAGTGGTTTGCGCCTTGGAAATGTGCCATGCAGGCCGTTTTTGCCCAGTCTCTTTCTTATGGTGGAGTCGTGAACACTGACCTTAATTGAGGCAAGTGAGGCCTGCAGTTCTTTAGATGTTGTCCTGGGGTCTTTTGTGGCCTCTCGGATGAGTTGTCTCTGCGCTCTTGGGGTCATTTTGGTCGGCCGGCCACTCCTGGGAAGGTTCACCACTGTTCCATGTTTTTGCCATTTGTGGATAATGGCTCTCACTGTGGTTCGCTGGAGTCCCAAAGCTTTAGAAATGGCTTTATAACCTTTGAAATTGAACTCAGGTGTGATAAACCAGAGTTAAGTTATTTTTTAACAAGGGGGGCAATCACTTTTTCACACAGGCCCATGTAGATTTGGAGTTTTTTTTCTCCCTTAATAACATAAACCTTCATTTAAAAACTGCATTTTGTGTTCAATTATGTTATCTTTGACTAATAGTTAACGGTTTTTGATGAGCAGAAACATTTAAGTGTGACAAACATGCAAAAGAATAAGAAATCAGGAAGGGGGCAAATAGTTTTTCACACCACTGTATGTTTGCAGGGCCAAGCAGGCAGCTACCTTCAGTTTTCCTGGCTTCAACTAGACAACATTGCTTGAAATGGTCTTTTTAGTTGATGGACAAATCGTACATTTAAACGATCGTTCCAAGATAATCTTGGTCTCACGATTACGAAAAGATCTTTTAAAAATCACCCTCTTCTTCAGGGTGACTAATCTCCCTTGATCTGCCACCCCCCAGCTAGAATCTAAATCAGTGGCGGGATGGCACTCGGAGCACTTCATTTTCCAATGTCGCCCGAAGCGTCCTCATAAGGCAACTTCAGAAAATGAAGCACACCGATTGCCATCCCACCAGAGATTTACATTCTAGCCAGTGGGAGGCAGTTCAGGGAGATTAGTTGCCCGAAGAAGAGGAGATTTGTCCCCGGGCGACTAATCTCCCCGAATCTGAGCATGTCTCTCTGCCCTAAAGCTACAAAAGTATTGTTATTGCAACTTTTTATTACTCTTCTTTCTATTCAGACCCTCTCCTCTTCATATTCCAGTCTCTTATTCAAATCAATGCATGGTTGCTGATGGGACATGGGTATATACAGGCCTCAGTGCAGACTTTCTGTGGCACAAGATCTGTTGCACACAGCACTACAATGGGGCATTGAGGATCTTCAGTCTTGCAGAGATGCTTAGTCCAGATTAGTATGTGGGAAAGTAGAGCCGTTCCCACACACCAACGACTACTAAACCCACAAGCAGGGTACTATTAAATTATTTAATAAGGGAAAAAGACCTGCATATAAAAACAGGGCTCATTTACGCACACTAGCCCTTCCAATTTACACAAAATACTATTTGTTTACCCATAGATCATTGTCTTTCCCACAGAATTCTGGTGGTGGGCAACTGCAAAATATTGTGGTGGATTTTGTCAGCGACGTGCATTCTGATCTAAAGCACCCACATAAGCACATAGCACCCAACTGGCAGGACCGAGCAGCGTGAAACACATGGTAAGCAGAGGGATGCAGAATAACACACCCAGATGTTCTGCACAAGAGTTTCCTAAGCAAATATTGTGATTTAGTGTAACAATGGGGCAGAACAATACAGCAGCAATAGTAAACATCATAAAAGAATTTCACAATACTGGGGCCCTCCTGCCACTCTTCAAGGAGATTAACTGACCCGTTGGGGGAGGGGGTAAATGCTGCATTGTGGGTAAAAAGCTTGGTGATTTGGATCTGAAAATTGCACTATGCAACACCCTAAACTTCATAAATGGCCCTTTAAATCTGGTAGCACGGGGGCAGGGCAAGGGACAAATGAGTAAATGTTGGTTCTATTTGCCCTTTATGTCTGTGAGTCCTGGAAAGGTCTGCCTTACAAAGGTTTGTTTGCTCAGGAAGAAGACAAACAGCAGATAATGTGATGTGGATATGGAATGGCTGATCCACTGAAGATATTGTTACACACTGCCCGGCTGGGTAACGTGGGACTTTGGGACCGAGAGAGACTTTCCTGTCAAGTCCTTTTAAAGGAATTCGGGCCAGCTCAGTTCCTCCTGAACTCTGTCCCTTTGCCTAAATATAATATACAGTATATATAAGTATTATATTAAAAGGGGATTAAAGCAGTTAACTAGAAATTATAAAACCGTTTACAGATTGCAAGCACTTTGGGGCAGGGACCTCATTTCAGCTACAGATTGTAAACTCTTCAGAGTAGGGACTTCATCCCAACTACAAATTGTAAGCTCTTCAGGGCAGGGATCTCATTACAACCACAGAATATAAGGCAGGGAATGATTCTAACTGCAGATTATAAACTCGTCAGGGCAGGCAACTCATTCCTACTACAGATTTTAATTCATTCCAACTACAAACACTAAGCTCTTTGGGGCAGGGAACTCATTCTTACTACATATTTTAAGCTCTTAGGGGCCAGGAACTTATTCCAACTGCAGCTTCTAAGCTCTTTGGTGCAAGGAACAAATTCCAACTCCAGATTGTAAACTCTTTGGAGCAGGGACCTCATTCCAACTGGGCACCCTGAGCAGAATAATCCATGACTGAATATTTGCTGAGAGATAACATATACAAAGGGTATATTTACCCTTTAATCCTCACTTGCTATATGTTGGCATTATATGCAAACACAATCATTTCTTCGGATCACTGTTTATCAGATTGTGGGAAAAGAGTGTGATCAGCTTGGCCGCACTTTGCCACAAGAGAAAGCTGCAGTTCCTCCCAGACTTCTCTGGAGCAGCTCCTTCTTTGCTGCCAGTAGAATGGCCGTTTGTTCCCCCCGGCTCACAGAATGCATTCATTATTTGCAGCCTTCATTTTACTATTGTGAAACTTGGCTTTTGGGTGGTAACTGTGTGAGAAAGGGGCGGGGGAATTAGTCAGTGGGAGGGGTGTGAGTGCAAAGTTGGTGTGGGGTTTCCAAGTGTTTGTGCAGAGGCTTGGCTATGGTTTAGCTGGTGACGTGTTGCTGAAGAGCAGGGAAAGGGGTAGTAGGATTTACCCCCCTGTACTGAGACAGAGGGAGCCCGGAGGGGATGGCGCAGAACCTTGTCTGTCTCTGCTGTTGCTTGGGGTAAGATCACTGCTTCTACTCTGCTACACAACTCTCTCTTTCCCAGGCACTCCTCTTGCCTTTAAAACTTGTTCCAGCTGGTCCTGCCTGAGCTATTGCATGTGACTGCATATCATTATGTGTCTATCAGCTCTGCATTCCCCAAACTCTCCCCTATTCATTGTGTGCATCATTAATGCATTCCGCAATCTGTTCCACGTCTCCATTGCATTCTGCTATTGTGTGTCTGTGTGTGTGTGTCACACTTTCAAACTTGTATTTCACTAGGAACTTCTAGCACCTTGTTTTCCATAGATCCTTATAACGCTGTTCTGTTGCACATACACACGTATTAACTAACTAACCCTTATCAAATGTTGAACTTTGACTTTCACTCAATAATCTATGAATAGAAAATAGGTGACTTTTTCTGTTATGAGCTCTAATTTCACCCTTTGATAAATGTATAACACTTGCACATTACTCAAACCTGCACAATCATTCTACTACCACTCATAAACTGTCATAAAATTTAAAAATAAGGGGCTGGGGTTAAGAATGCGAATAAGGAAGCTTACAGGTGACAATTAAGGGGCTCAGGAAGGGTTAGGTGGAATAAGGAGTTACAGGGAACAATAAGTGAGCTCAGGGGTGTTGGTTAAGTGGAATAAGGAGTTACAGGGACAATAAGGGCTCAGGGGAGGGGTTATGGAATAAGGAGTTAACAGGACAATAAGGGTCTCAGGGTGGGGTTAGTGGAATAAGAGTTACAGGGACAGATAAGGGGCTCATGGGAAGGGGGTTAGTGGAAATAAGGAGTAACAGGGTACACGATAAGGAGCCTCAGAGGGTGGGTTAGTGGAATAAGGAGTTACAGGGACAATAAGGGGCTCAGGGAGGGGTTAGTGGAATAAGGAGTTACAGGACAATAAGGGGCTCAGGGGAGGGGTTAGTGGAATAAGGAGTTACAGGGACAATAAGGGCTCAGGGGAGGGGGAGAGTAACAGGGACAATAAGGAGCTCAGGGGTGGGTTTGGAATAAAGTTACAGGGACAATAAGGGCTCAGGGGAGGGGTTAGTGGAATAAGGAGTTACAGGGACAATAAGGGGCTCAGGGGAGGGGTTAGTGGAATAAGGAGTTACAGGGACAATAAGGAGCTCAGGGTGTGTGTTAGTGGAATAAGGAGTTACAGGGACAATAAGGGGCTCAGGGAGGGGGGTTAGTGGAATAGGAGTTACAGGGACAATAAGGGGCTCAGGGTGGGGTTAGTGGATAGGAGTTACAGGGACAATAAGGGCTCAGGGGTGGGGTTAGTGGAATAAGGAGTTACAGGGACAATAAGGGGCTCAGGGGGATAAGGAGTTTACAGGGACAATAAGGGGTGTGAATAAGGAGTTACAGGGACAATAAGGGGCTCAGGGGTGGGGTTAGTGGAATAAGGAGTTACAGGGGACAATAAGGGGCTCAGGGGTGGGGTTAGTGGAATAAGGAGTTACAGGGACAATAAGGGGCTCAGGGGTGGGTTTAGTGGATAAGGAGCTACAGGGACAATAAGGGGCTCAGGGGGGGGTTAGTGGAATAAGGAGTTACAGGGGACAATAAGGGGCCTCAGGTTTAGTGAATAACGGAGTTACAGGGACATAAGGAGCTCAGGGGTGGGGTTAGTGGAATAAGGAGTTACAGGGACAATAAAGAGCTCAGGGGTGGGGTTAGGGAATTAAGGGTTACAGGGACAATAATGGAGCTCAGGGGAGGGGGTTAGTGGAATAAGGAGTTACAGGGACAATAAGGGGCTCAGGGGTGGGGTTTAGTGGAATAAGGGAGTTACAGGGACAATAAGGGGGCTCAGGGGAGGGGTTAGTGGAATATGGAGTTACAGGGACAATAAGGGACTCAGGGGGTGGGGTTAGTGATATAAGAGTTACAGGGACAATATGGAGCTCAGGGGAGGGGTTAGCGGAATAAGCAGTTACAGGTACAATAAGGGGCTCAGGGAGGGGTTAGTGGAATAAGGAGTTACAGGGACAATATGGAGCTCAGGGGAGGGGTAAGTTGAATAAGGAGTTTACAGGGAAAATAAGGGGCTCAGGGGTGGGGTTAGTGGAATTAGGAGTTACAGGGACAATAAGGGGCTCAGGGGTCGGTTAGTGGAATAAGGAGTTAAAGGGACAATAAGGGGCTCAGGGGTGGGGTTAGTGGAATGAGAAGTTACAGGGACAATAAGGGGCTCAGGGGTGGGGTTAGTGGAATAAGGAGTTACAGGGACAATAAGGAGCTCAGGGGAGGGGTTAGTGGAATAAGGAGTTACAGGGAAAATAAGGGGCTCAGGGGTGGGGTTAGTGGAATGAGAAGTTACAGGGACAATAAGGGGCTCAGGGGTGGGGTTAGTGGAATAAGGAGTTACAGGGACAATAAGGAGCTCAGGGGAGGGGTTAGTGGAATAAGGAGTTACAGGGAAAATAAGGGGCTCAGGGGTGGGGTTAGTGGAATAAGGAGTTACAGGGACAATAAGGGACTCAGGGGTGGGGTTAGTGGAATAAGGAGTTACAGGGACAATATGGAGCTCAGGGGAGGGGTTAGTGGAATAAGGAGTTACAGGGACAATAAGGGGCTCAGGGGAGGGGTTAGTGGAATAAGGAGTTACAGGGACAATAAGGGGCTCAGGGGTGGGGTTAGTGGAATAAGGAGTTACAGGGACAATATGGAGCTCAGGGGAGGGGTAAGTTGAATAAGGAGTTACAGGGAAAATAAGGGGCTCAGGGGTGGGGTTAGTGGAATTAGGAGTTACAGGGACAATAAGGGGCTCAGGGGTCGGTTAGTGGAATAAGGAGTTAAAGGGACAATAAGGGGCTCAGGGGTGGGGTTAGTGGAATGAGAAGTTACAGGGACAATAAGGGGCTCAGGGGTGGGGTTAGTGGAATAAGGAGTTACAGGGACAATAAGGAGCTCAGGGGAGGGGTTAGTGGAATAAGGAGTTACAGGGAAAATAAGGGGCTCAGGGGTGGGGTTAGTGGAATGAGAAGTTACAGGGACAATAAGGGGCTCAGGGGTGGGGTTAGTGGAATAAGGAGTTACAGGGACAATAAGGAGCTCAGGGGAGGGGTTAGTGGAATAAGGAGTTACAGGGGAAAATAAGGGGCTCAGGGGTGGGGTTAGTGGAATAAGGAGTTACAGGGACAATAAGGGACTCAGGGGTGGGGTTAGTGGAATAAGGAGTTACAGGGACAATATGGAGCTCAGGGGAGGGGTTAGTGGAATAAGGAGTTACAGGGACAATAAGGGGCTCAGGGGAGGGGTTAGTGGAATAAGGAGTTACAGGGACAATAAGGGGCTCAGGGGTGGGGTTAGTGGAATAAGGAGTTACAGGGACAATATGGAGCTCAGGGGAGGGGTAAGTTGAATAAGGAGTTACAGGGAAAATAAGGGGCTCAGGGGAGGGGTTAGTGGAATTAGGAGTTACAGGGACAATAAGGGGCTCAGGGGTCGGTTAGTGGAATAAGGAGTTAAAGGGACAATAAGGGGCTCAGGGGTGGGGTTAGTGGAATAAGGAGTTACAGGGACAATAAGGAGCTCAGGGGTGGGGTTAGTGGAATAAGGAGTTACAGGGACAATAAGGGGCTCAGGGGAGGGGTTAGTGGAATAAGGAGTTAAAGGGACAATAAGGGGCTCAGGGGAGGGGTTAGTGGAATATGGAGTTACAGGGACAATAAGGGGCTCAGGGGTGGGGTTAGTGGAATACCTCTCTTTTCACTAACATTGGGTGGCACATATAAGACACAGCACATGCGCTAATCCTAATGTTGGTGTAGAGGTAGTTTCTGGAGATTTGGGGGTAGATTCACTAAAGGACAAAGTGGCTTATAATTTGCCAGCGTTGCCACCCGGAGGGACATAGCCAATTCACTAACAGGCACCAATTCGCTAGCGAAAGAAACCGTCGCTAGCGTTCGCTCACACTCTATCGCCAGGCGACTTTTCACTCTGGCGAAAGGTCGTTACTCCACAAATTCAGTAAAGTGCGGATTTTACTGAACGTTACCTCTTTCTGGCAGATTTGACTTCACCACCTCAGACCTAAGTGCTAAAAAGCACCGAGATCTTCCTCAATCTTCTTTCACTTACATCATATCCTGTGAGCAGAAAAAGGAATTAAAGTTACAAAAACGCTGACGACTTTTCCTTTTTTAAAGCGGGATTGTCTGCAAAAATCATAACAAACTTTTTTTTGGGTAAGCGGTTTTCTGCAGACATTTCCTAACATATGGAACATTGAATTTACAGTGGGCTCATGTGTAGGGCATTATATTAACTCTCTTGTCTTTATTAAGGTTCCCTTGACATTTGTAATAAAAAGTGGTAACTTCAAGCATTTGCACCAACATTTATAACAAAGACGTCCATAAAACTTTAAATTACCCGCCCTATGCAAATTGACCTAAGCGCAAGCTCACCAGCGAATTTTCACTAGCCACAAATGAACGATATCGCATCTTCGCAATGAAATGCTCGCACTGCCAAAGTAACGCTAGAGAAAAGTCGCACAACCTCGCATGTTAGTGAATTAGCGTAGTGGTAGCGAATTTGCACCTGGCAAAGTGGTGCGATGTGTGCGAAGCGGTCGCTGGCGACATTTTGCCCTTTAGTGAATCTGGCCCTTTGTGTCTGTGGCGACTTTTCTCTCATGTGCCGTTGCTCCTTATGGTTTAATTTGTGTAGAAAACAGTCAATTAAGTTGGTAGATTCAACATGTACAAAAATGATTGAAGTCTGAATAAGAGCATTTGTTATTTAAGTTAACGTAAACTCAAAAATAGCATTTTGCCGAATGAAAAGAGATAACTCTAAGCGATTTCCCAATATCTGTACATCTCACCTTCTCACTATTGAAAGCCATATCTGTCTATCCCTTGTTACTCTCTGCACCATTGGTTGTGACTTTCCAAACAACACAGAAGCCATACAATTAACATATGAGTGAAGATGCTGCTCCTGATGCTGCTTTCAGTAGCTATTAGATTACATTTAACTCTATGTACATTTGCAACTTGCTTACATGTCTATTTTGGGGGGGGGGGCTCAGAGAAGCCTTAATAAAACCATGGTACCCCCAAACTGCCCAACCTTGCCGTCGATCCACCCCATGTTCTATTCATGACTGGTGTATCGCCCCTTGATGGCCTCTATGTATTATGCACCACCTACATGTTGCATGAATACGGATAGTTTTCCTTGAGTGCATATGGACATCCCAGTCCTTTTGAACCCCATAGGCAAAACTGCACTGTCAGGTAACTATAACAGTCATTCCTCCCTGGTACAGTTGGGTATATCCCGCTGTGCCAATAAATCCACTGCTGATGTGGCCCTTAAACTACACAACAGATTAATGGCTCATCCTAATAGTGAAATGGCAGCAACCACATCTCACAAAACCAAAGTTCCTTTCTGTTTATCTAGTGGCTGGATGCCAAAGCTACTGTTTCTCTTCTACCCTTTGTCTCTTTATTTTACTTCAGACCAAGTAACTAGAAGCAGGCCGAGGGCTTCTATATATTTGCAACTTAGGGCTGCGCCCCCCAACTAGCTCTTGTAGCAGGGGGACTGTTACCCCAATGTTTCTATATATCTGTAACCTTGTTATGAGCTAAGGGGGCCCAGTCTGAAGGTCAGTTAGGGGGAGATTTGGGGTGAGTGTTTATTTTTACCCTGGGTACCCCTGGAACTATAGCAGGGTGACCGTTACCCCAATGTTTCTATATATCTGTAACCTTGTTATGAGCTAAGGGGGCCCAGTCTGAAGGTCAGTTAGGGGGAGATTTGGGGTGAGTGTTTATTTGTACCCTGGGTACCCCTGGAACTATAGCAGGGTGACCGTTACCCCAATGTTTCTATATATCTGTAACCTTGTTACGAGCTAAGGGGGCCCAGTCTGAAGGCCAGTCAGGGGGAGATTTGGGGTGAGTGTTTATTTGTACCCTGGGTACCCCTGGAACTATAGCAGGTGACACCCCAATGTTTCTATATATCTGTAACCTTGTTATGAGCTAAGGGGGCCCAGTCTGAAGGCCAGTTAGGGGGAGATTTGGGGTGAGTGCTTATTTGTACCCTGGGTACCCCTGGAACTATAGCAGGGTGACTGTTACCCCAATGTTTCTATATATCTGTAACCTTGTTATGAGCTAAGGGGGCCCAGTCTGAAGGCCAGTTAGGGGGAGATTTGGGGTGAGTGCTTATTTTTACCCTGGGTACCCCTGTAGTAGGGTGACTGTTACCCCAATGTTTTTATATATCTGTAATGATCTGTTATGAACTTAGAGGGCCCTAAGCAAAGACTGGACTTCCAATGGGGATTTCATTCAAAAAGATCCAACAACCACTGCCTTAGTATAAGTGGAATGAAGTGTATGTGAATGGTTGCCCAAACTATGTGATGTCAAGCCCTGTGAGTATGTCGAAGACCTATTACTACAGGAGTGCCAGGCGGTACCCCTTTTGGGTGTTTTAAAGGGAAACTACCCGAGGGTCATTTTGGCCAACTGGCTGCAGATTTTTCTCTGTTTAGAAATGAGCAGAAAAATGGCAGATGACTCTCACTACAACTGTAATTTATTTTCAGCCTACAGTTGCCTGAAATAACCAGAAGGTGGCGCTGTGGTTTCACATTGCATAGACACAATCTGAACTGCCAGTAATGAGTATAAATGTATTTTTTTACACAGATTAAAAGGAAGCCATGTTACTCATGAGAACCATTTCCCACCCCCTTAGGCTCACAATTTCATTACAACCACTTCCTCACCCTTTTCCATTGTAAAGTGAAGAATTCTGGGATTTGAAGTTTCTTTGCTTTCCGGTGTACAGACTCTCTGGAAGGTGGAGGGACTTCAAGTCCCAGAATCAGCTTTACACTGAGAGTCTAATTCTAATTGGGAGTCTGTTTCCAATGAGCATACAGGCAGGCTATCATGGTTTCTTCCAGTCTTTGTAGCAAAATACATTTATATTTATTTCTGGAAAAAATCATTCTCCTTCCTGCTGGCTGCTTTCCCAGGTCGCCCAGGCATTTGGCACTTTGCACTGTAGGATGCCAGCCAATCTCCATTAAGACACGCCCACTACTTATATGAACAATAGAGATGCAAGTTTTAGGTAACAGTGCTTTTTAGCCATTCAAGCACAGGATACACTGTAGATAACAGATAACTACTACAATAGTTTATATAAACAAGCTGCTGTGTAGCCATGGGGGCAGCCATTCAAGCACAGGATACACAGTAGATAACAGATAAGTACTACTATAGTTTATATAAACAAGCTGCTGTGTAGCCATGGGGGCAGCCATTCAAGCACAGGATACACAGTAGATAACAGATAAGTACTACTATAGTTTATATAAACAATCTGCTGTGTAGCCATGGGGGCAGCCATTCAAGCACAGGGTACACAGTAGATAACAGATAAGTACTACTATAGTTTATATAAACAAGCTGCTGTGTAGCCATGGGGGCAGACATTCAAGCACAGGATACACAGTAGATAACAGATAAGTACTACTATAGTTTATATAAACAAGCTGCTGTGTAGCCATGGGGGCAGCCATTCAAGCACAGGATACACAGCAGATGACAGAATCCCATTGTATACTACAGAGCTTATCTGTTATCTGCTTTGTATCCTGTGCTTGAGACCTATCTCTTATATCTTTAATTTTTAGTTATAACATGAATAATACCACCATAAAATTTATTCTGTGAGCATAAAAATAACTTTGCAGTCACAATATATACTTCTTACATGGAAACATTTTAAAAACTTGGCAAGACAGTAAGCTCAGTTTTGGGCCCCAAATATGCCTTCATATATGTCTTAAAGGAGAACTAACCCCCCAGGAACAAATAGGGGCAACTTTCTGCCTAATACACTGTGTGGGAGGAAGAGGTCGATGGAAGGCAGCTAAATAGGAATGGTGTTCCTAGTGGGGTTTAGTTTTCCTTTAACTGTTTTTGTGCTTACATTATTAATACACTCAATAGTCATATTTTCATTTTGTCAGCACAGAAATAATTTTGTAGACAAAACATGCATTTTGCCAACACAAAATTAATTCTATGAGCAAAAACTACTTCAGTTACAATATAAATGTTGTCACTACAAAAATAATTATGTTAGCACAAAATATTTGGTGCAGTTACAATATACATTTCTTATATGCGAACAATATAAAACATAACAATAAAATCTGTTTCTGGCCCCTAACATTAAGTTGAATGGTTTAGCAAATGTACTGAAGCCAGGAAGCCAAACTAATTTCTGCAATCTGAATATTTTTGTGCTATACGCATTATTATTATGGTTGATTTGTTTCCATAAAAATAATGCCAGCCAGAAAATTAATTTTGTCAGCACAAAATAAATTCTGTGACCGATAAAAATAAAAAGTTTACAGATGCAAGTGCACCAGGATACTACATTTCACAGCAACAGCTCTTGGAAATGTCACATGCCATTAACGTATGTTGATTATAAATGTGTGTTTGCATGTTTGTATGTTTAGTTGTATGTACTGTATGATTCACTGTGCTGCAGTGGCGTGTGCTTTCCAAAATCATATTATATTGTATTATTTACTTTACTTGTCTGCTTTCTCCCCATTGTTGGCCTGTACCTTCTTAACCCTCTTTCCTGTTTTACCTTTGTATATTAGAGATTAAACTCTGCAGGGCAGGATTCCCATCTCCCTGTATTTGATCTGTGTCCCTCTGTATATTAGAGTGCAAGCTCTGCAGGGCAGGATTCCCATCTCCCAATGGTTCCTTCTCTCTGTATTTTATCTGTGTCCCTCTGTATATTAGAGTGTAAGCTCTGCACAACAGGATTCCCTTCTCCCAATGTTTCCCTCTCCCTGTATTTTATCTGTGTCCCTCTGTATATTAGAGTGTAAGCTTTGCACAACAGAATTCCTTTCTCCCAATGGTTCTCTCTTCCTGTATTGTATCTGTGTCTAGAGTGTAAGCTCTGCATAATAGGATTCCCTTCTCCCAATGGTTCTCTCTCCCTGTATTTTATCTGTGTCCCTCTGTATATTAGAGTGTAAGCTTTGCACAACAGGATTCCCTTCTCCCAGTGGTTCCTAATTCCTATATTGTATCTGGGTCCCTCTGTATATTAAAGTGTAAGCTCTGCAGGCAATGATTCCCTTTTTTCAATGGTTCCCCCTCCCTGTATTTTATCTGTGTTCCTCTGTATATTAGAGTGTAAGCTCTGCAGGCCATGATTCTCTTTTTTCAATGGTCCCCCCTCTCTGTATTTTATCTGTGTTTCTCTGTATATTAGAGTGCAAGCTCTGCAGGGTAGGATTCCCTCCTTCTAATGTTTCCCTCTCCTCCTATTGTATCTGTGTCCCTCATTATATTAGAGTGTGAGCTCTGCAGGGCAAGATGTCCTTCTCCCAATGGTTCTGTCTCCCTCTCTTGTATCTGTGTCCCTCTTTATATTAGAGTGTAAGCTCTGCAGGCCATGATTCCCTTCTTTCAATGGTTCCCCCTCCCTGTATTGTATCTGTGTCCCACTGTATATTAGAGTGAAAGCTCTGCAGGGTGGAATTCCCTTCTCCTAATTGTTCCCTCCCTGTATTGTATCTGTGTCCCTGTTTATAATAAATCATCCTTTTCCCTGCATTTATCAATTAGGTTGCTATTGTCTGATGCTATAATAGGCGCATTTGTGTTGCAACTTGATCTGCTTGTTGGCATATAATTCTGGATATAAGCTGTGGGCAAAGTCATCTTGGGTGTCAATACTGCTTGGCTCACCTCTAGAATTACCTGACCTGAATAATTAGCAATTACAAACTGGACAGCTAATTAGTATTTAGGATGCATTGTGCATGACTGCGAAACAACCAGTGCAGTAATCAGCATGGATCTATCTTACTTGCCCATACAGGATATTCATTTATATGTGCAACCAAGTGATGAGATGGCAATTATATTTTTTTATATATGCCCAGGTTTAAAGGGGTAAAGTGGCAACCCAAATATTGCCCACATTTTGGCACCTGAAATGTCAGGAGAATTGCACAAATTAGATTCCCATTCTATCCTGGTTCAGTCATTCATCATCAACTTCATAAATAGCTTGGAATGCTGGGAGTTGTAGTACAGTAACAACTACAGATCTGTATGTTCCTCTGGGTTGATACATTTAGTAACTGTTTTTATTCCATCGTTGCAGAACATCCCCCAATAATCTACAGCCTCAAAGCCTGTGAATCTTGAAAAACATCACAATGGACGACGTATTCATCAGTTACTGTGTCGTTACCGGCAGCTTCTTGGGCTTCCAACTCCTTTTCTTAGCAATCAGCCCCCAAATATTTACAAAATACTCCAGAACCTACAGACAACTCAGCTTTGGCAAGCAGTGTGAGTGGGACTCAAGGTAACCCGGCCCCTGAGCCCCTTATTGTCCCTGTAACTCCATATTCCACTAACCCCTCCCCTGAGCCCCTTATTGTCCCTGTAACTCCTTATTCCACTAACCCCTCCCCTGAGCCCCTTATTGTCCCTGTAACTCCTTATTCCACTAACCCCTCCCCTGAGTCCCTTATTGTCCCTGTAACTCCTTATTCCACTAACCCCTCCCCTGAGCCCCTTATTGTCCCTGTAACTCCTTATTCCACTAACCCCACCCCTGAGCCCCTTATTGTCCCTGTAACTCCTTATTCCACTAACCCGACCCCTGAGCTCCTTATTGTCCCTGTAACTCCTTATTCCACTAACCCCACCCCTGAGCCCCTTATTGTCCCTGTAACTCCTTATTCCACTAACCCCACCCCTGAGCCCCTTATTGTCCCTGTAACTCCTTATTCCACTAACCCCACCCCTGAGCCCCTTATTGACCCTGTAACTCCTTATTCCACTAACCCCACCCCTGAGCCCCTTATTGTCCCTGTAACTCCTTATTCCACTAACCCCTCCCCTGAGCCTCTTATTGTCCCTGTAACTCCTTATTCCACTAACCCCTCCTCTGAGTCTTTTATTGTCCCTGTAACTCCTTATTCCACTAACCCCTACCCTGAGCCCCTTATTGTCCCTGTAACTCCTTATTCCACTAACCCCGCCCCTGAGCCCCTTATTGTCCCTGTAACTATTTATTCCACTAACCCCACCCCTGAGCCCCTTATTGTCCCTGTAACTCCTTATTCCACTAACCCCTCCCCTGAGCCCCTTATTGTCCCTGTAACTCCTTATTCCACTAACCCCTCCCCTGAGCCCCTTATTGTCCCTGTAACTCCTTATTCCACTAACCCCACCCCTGAGCCCCTTATTGTCCCTGTAACTCCTTATTCCACTAACCCGACCCCTGAGCTCCTTATTGTCCCTGTAACTCCTTATTCCACTAACCCCACCCCTGAGCCCCTTATTGTCCCTGTAACTCCTTATTCCACTAACCCCACCCCTGAGCCCCTTATTGTCCCTGTAACTCCTTATTCCACTAACCCCACCCCTGAGCCCCTTATTGTCCCTGTAACTCCTTATTCCACTAACCCCTCCCCTGAGCCCCTTATTGTCCCTGTAACTCCTTATTCCACTAACCCCTCCCCTGAGCCCATTATTGTCCCTGTAACTCCTTATTCCACTAACCCCACCCCTGAGCTCCTTATTGTCCCTGTAACTCCTTATTCCACTAACCCCTCCCCTGAGCCCCTTATTGTCCCTGTAACTCCTTATTCCACTAACCCCTCCCCTGAGCCCCTTATTGTCCCTGTAACTCCTTATTCCACTAACCCCTCCCCTGAGCCCCTTATTGTCCCTGTAACTCCTTATTCCACGAACCCCACCCCTGAGCCCCTTATTGTCCCTGTAACTCCTTATTCCACTAACCCCACCCCTGAGCCCCTTATTGTCCCTGTAACTCCTTATTCCACTAACCCCACCCCTGAGCCCCTTATTGTCCCTCTAACTCCTTATTCCACTAACCCCACCCCTGAGCCCCTTATTGTCCCTGTAACTCCTTATTCCACTAACCCCACCCCTGAGCCCCTTATTGTCCCTGTAACTCCTTATTCCACTAACCCCTCCCCTGATCCCATTATTGTCCCTGTAACTCCTTATTCCACTAACCCCACCCCTGAGCTCCTTATTGTCCCTGTAACTCCTTATTCCACTAACCCCTCCCCTGAGCCCCTTATTGTCCCTGTAAATCCTTATTCCACTAACCCCTCCCCTGAGCCCCTTATTGTCCCTGTAAATCCTTATACCACTAACCCCACCCCTGAGCTCCTTATTGCCCCTGTAACTCCTTATTCCACTAACCCCTCCCCTGAGCTCCTTATTGCCCCTGTAACTCCTTATTCCACTAACCCCTCCCCTAAGCTCCTTATTATCCCTGTAACTCCTTATTCCAGTAGCCCAGTTCCTGAGTGGCAACTATTGGGAGCTTTATTTTCATATCTGAATATGTGCTAATAAATGTCCTGTGTATTGTTTGAAACAGGTGTGTTTCCACAACCCATGCGCTAATCGTTGGGTCTGCATGTCTATATATTCTGGCTTATGATGATGCTGTGAATGCTGACCCCATATGGTGAGTCTCTTCAATGGTTACTCCTTTCCCAGTGTGATCTCCTTACTTTCCCTTGTTCTTCAGTGTTTTTAGATTCTCATGTCAATAATAAGGTCCTGCTCAGTGGAATGTACTGCTTTGCTCCCAACTCATAACATCCATTTATGTTTTCATTGCACCTTTCTGTTTTTGTATACTATATACTATTTATAATATTAGCATATGTGAGTATATGGAAAAGAATTGTGTGTTTTCCGATAATTAAACTACAGTTCAGTTTGTCAGTATGTTTTTATTAACTTGTATTTTCCCAGTGCTTGTGAGGTCCAGAGCAGAGATTACTACCCTGCTATAGTTCCAGGGGTACCCAGGGTACAAATAAACACTCACCCCAAATCTCCCCCTAACTGACCTTCAGACTGGGCCCCCTTAGCTCATAACAAGGTTACAGATATATAGAAACATTGGGGTAACAGTCACCCTGCTATAGTTCCAGGGGTACCCAGGGTACAAATAAACACTCACCCCAAATCTCCCCCTAACTGGCCATCAGACTGGGTCCCCTTAGCTCATAACAAGGTTACAGATATATAGAAACATTGGGGTAACCGTCACCCTGCTATAGTTCCAGGGGTACCCAGGGTACAAATAAACACTCACTCCAAATCTCCCCCTAACTGACCTTCAGACTGGACCCCCTTAGCTCATAACAAGGTTACAGATATATAGAAACATTGGGGTAACAGTCACCCAGCAGACATTACACACAGGATTATACATAGTAAGCTGCTCCTCTTTGCTCCATGTTCTAGTACTGCCGCCACATAGAGGGCCCCATGCTGAGCGAATATAAAGGCCTCCCTTCATCACAATATAATTACACTCATTGTTGCTTTTTTTAAGTGGGTTAATCTTCCTCCCCCTTCCCTGGCTCATAGCCTCTTGAACGCCCTCATTGTGATGAAAAAACCCTAATTAACTTACTATAAAACCTTGCTTTAACAGCAGCACCGATGCAGTGTGTGTCCCACTCTATAGAATGTATATGTTATATCTACACATAGTGCTGTGACTGGGGTGATGGGTTCTATCGCTCAGGTACACCCTGGGGTGCCAGGTGGAGTAGTACTAGCACTCAATCTAATACTGCTTGGCCTTGCACCTTCCTAAAGTGCACCCACTGGGGGTCATATAGCAACACTGGGCAAATTTGCCCATGGGCAGTAACCCATGGCGACCAATCGGATTGTTGCATTAATTTTTCTAATTGCAGCTGGTTTTAAAAAAGCTAATCACTTATTGGTTGCTATGGGTAACTGCCCGTGGGAAAATTTCCCCAGTTTTGTTAAATGAGCCCCACTGTCTCTTGAATGTGTCTCAGTTTCACTTTTCTTTACACTTAACTCTTTTCTTACCTTATTCTGCCCCTCCCACATCCCTCCTACTGAACTCATTGTACCTAGAGTCAACCCTCCTACTGAACTCATTGTACCTAGAGTCAACCCTCCTACTGAACTCATTGTACCTAGAGTCAACCCTCCTACTAAACTCATTGTACCTAGAGTCATCCCTCCTACTAAACTCATTGTACCTAGAGTCAACCCTCCTACTAAACTCATTGTACCTAGAGTCAACCCTCCTACTGAACTCATTGTACCTAGAGTCAACCCCCTACTTAACTCATTATACATATATTGAACCCTCATACTGAACTCATTGTACCTAGAGTCAATCCTCCTACTGAACTCATTGTACCTAGAGTCAACCCTCCTATTGAACTCATTGTACCTAGAGTCAACCCTCTTACTGAACTCATTGTACCTAGAGTCAACCCTCCTACTGAACTTATTGTACCTAGAGTCAACCCTCCTACTTAACTCATTGTACATATAGTCAACCCTCATATTAAACTCATAGTACCTAGAGTCAATCCTCCTACTTAACTCATTGTACCTAGAGTCAACCCTCCTACTGAACTCATTGTACCTAGAGTCAAGCCTCCTACTTAACTCATTGTACCTAGAGTCAATCCTCATACTGAACTCATTGTACCTAGAGTCAACCCTCCTATTGAACTCATTGTATCTAGAGTCAACCCTCCTACTGAACTCATTGTACCTAGAGTCAACCCTCCTACTTAACTCATTGTACCTAGAGTCAATCCTCCTACTGAACTCATTGTACCTAGAGTCATTCCTCCTACTGAACTCATTGTACCTAGAGTCAACCCTCCTACTGAACTCATTGTACCTAGAGTCAACCCTCCTACTGAACTCATTGTACCTAGAGTCAACCCTCCTACTGAACTCATTGTACCTAGAGTCAACCATCCTACTGAACTCATTGTACCTAGAGTCAACCCTCCTACTGAACTCATTGTACCTAGAGTCAACCCTCCTATTCACCTCATTGTAACTAGTCAGCCCTCCTACTGAAGTCATTGTACCTAGAGTCAACCCTCCTACTGAACTCACTGTAATTAGAGTCAGACCTCCTGCTGAAGTCATTGTACCTAAAGTCAACCCTCCTACTGAACTCATTGTACCTAAAGTCAACCCTCCTACTGAACTCATTGTACCTAGAGTCAATCCTCCTACTAACCTCATTGTACCTAGTCAGCCCTCCTACTGAACTCATTGTACCTAGAGTCAACCCTCTTACTGAACTTGTTGTACCTAGAGTCAACCCTCCTACTGAACTCGTTGTACCTAGAGTCAACCCTCCTACTGAACTCGTTGTACCTAGTCAACCCTCCTACTGAGCTCGTTGTACCTAGAGTCAACCCTCCTACTGAACTCATTGTACCTAGAGTCAACCCTCCTACTGAACTCATTGTACCTAGAGTCATCCCTCCTACTGAACTCATTGTACCTAGAGTCATCCATCCTACTGAACTCATTGTACCTAGAGTCATCCCTCCTACTGAACTCATTGTACCTAGAGTCAACCCTCCTTCTAAACTCGTTGTACCTAGAGTGGAACTGCGTCTCCTAGGTCCCACCAGAGGACCTGTCACCGCCTAGACCAACTCTCACAGCAGTTACAGACAGTGTCAGATGCACTATATTGTATAGTGGAAATAAGCACTGGTTGGTGGGTCCTAAGCAGGGGGGGTCACCAGTTGATCCTATAACATACTGGTAGGATGACCCTGTTTGTGCCTCGCTACAAGTCAAACCCATTGCACTCCCTTGTTTTGTATAACATTCCACTTTCTCTGCTCCCTCCTTTATATTTCTTTCTGTCCTCCCCACCATCGTATTCTGTCTGTGCTTTTTGTTACTGATCCTTACCCAGCATGATTTTGTCTCTCTCTCATAACCCCATCTTCTTTCTCCCTACATGCACCCCAGTTTAATGGAGCTCTTCTTATTTTAGGGGTGATCCATTTTGGGTGAAAATGAACGTTGCCATCACTTGCGGCTACCTCGTGCATGGTAATATTAATCAGGCTCTATTTAACCAACCAGCTCTGTGTATAAATGCAGCTTTCATTCCTTTTCCTTATATAAACCCATTATATAGCCCATAAGCCAGTTTGCTGTCTGTCTAATGGTTTATATGGGGTGAATGATCCATAGGACACTGCAGTCTATTAAAGGGGTTGTTCACCTTTTAAATAACTGTTAATAGGTAGACAGTGATATTCTGAAACAATGTGCAATTGGTTTTCATTTTTTATTATTTGTGGTTTTTGAGTTATTTAGCTTTTTATTCAGCAGCTCTCCAGTTTGCAATGTCATCTGGTTGCTTAGGTTCAAATTCTCTCAGCAACTATGCTTTGAATTGAATAAGTGACTGAAATATGAATAGGAGAGGACCTGGATAGAAAGATGAGTAATAAAAAGTAGCAATAACATTTGTAGCCTTACAGAGCATTTGTTTTTTTAGATGGGGTCAGTGACCAGCATTTGAAAGCTGAAAAAAGGCAAATTACTATAAAAAATAATTATTGAAGACCAACTGAAAAGTTACTTATAATTAGACATTCTATTACACACTAAGAGGGTTATTTACTAAACTCTGAATGCCAAAAACCCGAAAAATTTGTGTTTTTTTTAGTATAAAATATGAACCTTTAGTGAAAAAAAAATCACAAAGGATGGAAAATTCTGAACATGAAAATCTGGCATCTCAGACCTGTTGAAGTTGCATATAAGTCAATGAATGGGAGAAGTCCCAATGATTTTTTGATGTACGCTGGGTTTTGTACAATAATCCAAAGTTCTCTGGGGTTTCCAGCAAAAAGCATAAGAAAACTGCGTTTCCGGGTGAAAAATCCAAAAAAAATTTGAAATCGGATGAAAAATCTGAAAAAATCATGAAATTAGTTAAATTAAGTTAAATTAAAGGAGAACAACCCCTTCAATCGCCACTAGGGGGGATCATGCCTGTCAATATACTCCACCTGCCTTTGCAAGGCATGCACTATGGCATCTCCCTCCCAGGCTCTCTATAATTTCCCTTTTCTGCATTAAACTGAGTAGGACCAGGGATAGACTAGAATGTGCTGATGGGATTTACAACAGGTCAGGGTTTAGTTGTCCTTTAGTGCTGCAGATAATTCAGTTTGGTGCAGGGGAGAGACGGTATCACAGATCTGTACCTGAGCTGGTTGCCCTTGGACTGACCTTGGCTTTCTCCCAACACATCAGATAATTGGTGCAATGATTAGAGCTGCAGCCTTGGGGCTATATATTCCAGCACATACCCTGTCTTAAAGGGTTTGATAAGAGCTAATACAGGTATGGGACTTGTTATCCAGAATGCTTAGGACCTGGGGTTTTCCAGATAATGGACCTTTATTAAAGGGATACTGTCATGGGAAAAAATGTTTTTTTTCAAAACACATCAGTTAATAGAGCTGCTCCATCAGAATTCTGCACTGAAATCCGTTTCTCAAAATGTCAAACAGATTTTTTTATATTTAATTTAGAAATCTGACATGGGGCTAGACATATTGTCAGTTTCCCAGCTGCACCCAGTCATGTGATTTGTGCTCTGATTAACTTCAGTACTGCTGTACTGCAAGTTGGAGTGATATCACCCCTCTCCCTCCCCCCCCACCAGCAGCCTAACAACAGAACAATGGGAAGGTAACCAGATAGCAGCTCCCTAACACAAGATAACAGCTGCCTGGTAGAACTAAGAACAGCACTCAATAGTAAAATCCAGGTCCCACTGAGACACATTCAGTTACATTGAGTAGGAGAAACAACAGCCTGCCAGAAAGCAGTTCCATCCTAAAGTGCTGGCTCTTTCTGAAAGCACATGACCAGGCAAAATGACCTGAGATGCACCTACACACCAATATTACAACTAAATACACTTGCTGGTCCAGGAATGACATTTCATACTGTAGAGTGAATTATTTGCAGTGTAAACTGTGTCATTTATAAATAAAAAATACATCATAAAAATGTGGACAGAATCCCTTTAATTTGGATCTTCATACCTTAAGTCTACTAGAAAATCATGTAAACATGAAATAAACCCAATAGGCTGGTTTTGCTTCCAATAAGGATTAATTATATCTTAGTTGGGATCAAGTACACACAGAGAAAAGGAAACCATTTGTAAAAATGTGGGTTATTTGGATAAAATGGAGCCTAAGGGAATATGACAACACACAGCCATGTGTAGAAATACTACAAAGGGAAAGAATGATGAGACCAAACTAATAAACAATAATTTTCCCTTTCGTTATTCTTTTACATACTATGACTAATGGCTTGACTTTTTTTTGGGGGGGAGTGGGGTTCTGTCAGGGCCTGGGTTTGGCCATTTATCAAGGAGTGGTAACTTGATGGTAGAGTGAAGGGTCTCCACATAAGGTAAAACCGGACACATATCTATTGGGCAGGTGAGAAAATCCTACAAACATTGGGACACTATTAAATGATTCTGGTTCCAGCAGCCAAACTATTTAATAAGCTGAATTTTGACAGCAAAACCAAAGAGCTGCAAGTTTGACATGGGCACCAAACAAGCATACCTTTGCCCAATTGGCCACCAACGTGCTGGGTCACATTGGGCTTGCCCGACTGGTCTTGTTATAGTCTGTCTCTGTTCCCACACCTCCTTAGGCTCACAGTGTAATACAATGGCCGCCCTTCCCTGCCGCCTAGTTCCATTGGGAAGTGATGCATTCTAAGACTTGAAGTCCCTCTGCTTCCCAGAGAATCCGTGCTTCACCCACTATGATACGCAGAGGGAGTTCAAGTCCCAGAATCCATCACTTCGCAATGAAACAAGGTGTGGGAAGGGTTGCATGACACTGTGAGCCTAAAGGTGGGTGGGGAAATCGTCTACGTGAGCACCCAGACAGACTATCATATAGATCTGAAAGTAAAGACGGTGTTTATGCACTTTTTCTACATAAGGCAACGAAATTGTCAGAGGAGGGGGTATATTTCCCCTTTAGGGCAGAGACACATGGTCAGATTCGGGGAGATTAGTCGCCCGGCAACAAATCTCCTCTCCTTCGGGGCGACTAATGTCCCCGAAATGCCTCCCGCCGGCTTTTTAAATCCCCGGTGGGATGGCACTCGGAGCGCTTCGTTTTCCAAAGTTGCTACACAAGGAAACTTCAGGCGACTTCCGAAAACAAATCGCTCCGAGAGCCATCCCGCCGGTGAGTTCGGGGAGATTAGTCGCCCCGTAGAAGAGGCCATTTTCGCCGGGCGACTATTCTCCCCGAATCTGACCTTGTGTCTCTGCCCTTAATAGCAAAATCTTGGCTCAAAGTGTGAGGATTAGTAAAGACAATTCTTGACTAATAGGCCCTATTTCCCAGTCTGGGAAGAATCTAACTGAGGAGATGAAGTGCTGGACTGTAATGTGTCAAAGAGTCTAAAAGTCTCCTGGAAATTCAGATTTTTTTTCCCTGCTGGAATATCTCCCCAAATAATTGCAACCCTTGTGCCTGGGGTAGGGGGTTGCACTTCAGAGCTGCTACATGTAACCTAGAAGTGTGGGAAGCCTTGGCTGATTTGTGTGTCAACTCTCTGAGCAGTGGTAGCTAGGGTCTGTGACCCTAACAACCAGAAAGTGGTATCCAGGGGCAACTTATGTTTCTCTTCCACTCAGCATCACACGGCCCTCAATAACGAGTCCTAGTGACGCGTCACCATCAATTATAAGAACCTGTCAATGGCCCTTGCAATTTTCCAATGTTGTGGAACTTGCCATGTCTGAAGGCTGACACTAGAGGGCACTGTTGCATATTTCTTTCTGGGATAATCACTAATAAGTGAGGCCAAGCAATTTTCAGCAGGAAAACTGTGGCCTTGAGCAGAGCTGGGTAATGAGTTCCAGTCACAGGGACATTGCTGAATCGGGGAAAAAAATCTGATTGTAGGTTGGGTGTCAGGAAGGAATTTTGTTTCCATTTAAGGCAAAATAAATCATAATCTGAGTTTTATGACCCTCCTGAGTCATTAGCACCTTGGGGGGATTAGGGTTTTGCCCCATGGTGAGAAAGATGGAGGCACTGTAGCCAATAATACTTGAGCCAATAACCAACATGTTTGTGATTGCAGATTTACTGCTGCTGGCGCGGTTCTGGAAAGTGATGGGAGACCCGTATATGGTGTCCCACCACCTGGCCGTGTTTTACTCCTATGGATACGTGCTGGTAGGTACAGCGCCTGGGGATAACTTTGGGTCTGGGGTATCTATCCTGTGGCCCCCGGGATATTGCTGAAATGCAGAATTGGGGTGAATGTGTATTTGCTGCCCTAAATATAACTGTGGCTGAATGACTGCAAGTCAACGCACCCTAATATGCACCCCCTCTCAACCTGTCACAATTTTTACCCTAAATTTTACTTATCTGCCCCCACTGAAAAGCACCCTAAATCCTCCAAAACAGACACAGCAAGAGAGAGTGTTCTCATGGGTATGGCCTGGACTGTATTAGAGTGTGTGTGTGGGGGTGGAGAGGAGTGACCCTCGACTTTTAGACCATATTTGTATTCACCCCCTGTGTCCCTGTTCTCTTACCTGTCTCTGCTCATGGTGATCATCTTATCTCTCCTCCTCTTACAGAATCGCGGGGTGCTGCCATATTTTGCCAACTTCAGGCTGATCTCAGAACTTTCTACGCCCTTTGTTAATCAGAGGTGAGAGAAAACTGTCAATCATTTCTGGGTCATCATTGGCCAGTTCTCCCACTGTTGTCATTTAACCAGTTAACTCACTAGATCACTTTTCTCCCTAGTTGGACCAACCCTACAACCAATTAAACACATCCCTGACATTAGGTCACTTTGCTTCCCAGTGTGACTGATCCTTGAACGCATTAATGGTACATTGGGTACAATTAAAGATGAAATAGTGCGAAAATGAAAAATTTAAATAAGCTTCATCATACTGAAATAAGTATTAAATATGGTTAATTAAAAATTCTGTAGCGTTTCTGAAATAATCAAGTTCTTCTTCAAGTTAAATCAAGTTCTCTTCATTCTGTCTTCATGCAGCAGTTGGGTGTCAGATATTTATTGACAGATCCAATATATCTTATAGGGGCTCCTTTTGCCTAGAAGATGTATTCGAGGTCACTCTATTAAAACATCATGTCTCTCTACATGCAGGATTTGTGCAAAAGGCAGTTATTTTGTTAGATTTTGTTTGTACTGGAATCAGTTATTTGAGTGAACTCTAATACATCTGCTAGGAAAGGAGCCCCCCTATAAGATATATTGGATGTAACTGTCAATGAATATCTGACACCCAACTGCTGCATGAAGACAGAATGAAGAGAAACAGATGCTGAGAGAGGAATAGTGAATATAAACTTGAAACAATGCAGAATATTTAAAGGAGACATATAGGATAAATGAAAAAACCCTAATTTTGCAGGCAATTATAAGTAATATATGGTGTTGCTTTTACATAGTGCTACAAATGAATATTATCTTTAAAAATAGCCCCTTTATTGGAGCTCCCTATAGATGTTCTCTGGTCCCTGTCTGTGTTTCATATGAGGGGTGGGCGTGACCTTACAGTAGGAGGGGGACAGCCAATCACAACCTTGCAGTGACACAAGCACAGACAGGCTTCAGTTCCCTATCAGGTCCTGCTAGCTGCTGATTGGTTCCTGTCCTACAGTGCAGTGAGCCGAGAGCACAGCCTGGGAATTCATGGAGCAGGAAGTGGAAGAGAAGGGAGGGATTATTAGGGTTTTTGCAGAAATATTCAATAAATCAACCTGAAACACTACTTTTTTAAGCACAATTCTTCTATATCTAAATGAGTATAATGCACTGGTACATTCTTATTTTTTACACAAAATGTCTCCTTTAATTAATTATATTCATAAAGTTTCTTATTTTATTATGATGAAGCTTATAATAAATTTTCATTTTCGCGAAAGTTCCCCCTTATGCACCATTATGACATTAACCCTTCTGTTCCCTTGCAGGTGGTTTTTTGATGTGATTGGGAAGCCCCGCTCCTCCTGGCCGGTCCTGCTGAATGGATTTGCCATGGCTCTGGTCTTTTTCATAGTTCGTATTGCAGTGATCCCCAGTTACTACTCTCAGGTGGTTGCCACTTTTGGCACGGAAGGCTACATCAGACTGGGCACTGGGCCGCAGGTAGCGTGGATTGTGTCCTGTGTGGTGCTAGACATTCTCAATGTATTCTGGATGTACAAGATAGCGTGCGGGTTTTACAAGGTTGTGAAAGCCAAGCCTGGTGGGAAACCAAGGAGGAACCATGCAGACTGAGACCAAAACCTTCCTATGGGATGTCTCTAGCACAAGACCAATCACAATCATAGAGATTGGATATGGTCTGACCACTCCCCTCACGTGAGACCGTCTGTATATTGGTCATATCCATCTCCTGTGGCACAAACCACATATAGGTGCAAATTCAGTGTTATGTGGACCAACATTGGCCTTTGTCAACCAAGATGCTTGGCACAATAGAGTCTTGCCATATTATGGGGGAGGAGCAATGGACAGACTGTATAATGAGGGGTGGGACATTGTACTCACGGATAGCATGCAATTAAAGACTGCTTTCTTGGGAAACGTCATCTCTAGTCTATAGTGAACATTAAATTCAAAAGATCTGGTCTTTCTGTTGAAAACAAGTGTCCATGGCAAATAAGCCAAATGCCTTATGTCTTAAACTGTGAGGATGCCCCCCATTATTTGGTTTAAAGCAAAGTAGCGGGGGGCAGCCTAAAGTCTGTTTGATGTGAGATTTTGGATACTGCAACAGGGTATGGATCACGTCTATATGTCGGCAACTGTGTAATAAGGTAAGAAAGCTCTCTGAGCAAAGTTGGTCCAACCATAGGCACTTGTCACGGTCGGCACCCTAAATTCAGAACCAATGCTAAGCACCCTGTTCTCGGCTCTTGCTTCCTCCTTTAACAGCTGCCTTTCACCTCAGGAGGTCTTATTAAGAGAGGTGCCAAGCGGGGGGTTCTGAATAAGCAAAGGGGCACGACGGTTAAAAGAATTCTTTTGGGCAGACGGTCACGGTACAAGGCGTAGACAGAAAGTGTAGTCAGATCAGGCCGGGTCGGGGCAGGCAGAGTACAAACGGAGTCAGGCAGGCAAGGGTCAAACCAGGAGATTAATCAGAAGGGAGACGGAATAAGCAGAGTCGGTTACCAGGCAAGGGTCAAGTCTACAGAAGTCAGAATCGTCCAAAAACAGGTATCAGATCACAGAAGCTATAAAGCACAGAGGCACCAGGAAACTCACGAGGAACAAATCCTTTAATTGGCAGTGTAAAAATACTTTTTGCGCCTTTAAATTTGTTTAAATTTCGTGCCTTTGCGCGATGGCTTGGTTACGTCAGCGCAACTGCGCCTACAAACTGGGAGGAGGCACGCTGCGCGCGCCCTTAGGAACTGGCGCATCAGAAGGGAAAGACTGGCGTGGCGGGCGTCCCCGCCAGCCCACTAGGCCACCAGGGTGAGTAATCCTCACAGCACTTGAACCCAACAAGTCTGCCTTATTCAATATAATATTCCATATATAATATTGCAGGAAAGTTCTCACCTAACCGAAGCCAGAAATGTACAAGCTTTTCTCTTAGACCAGACATCAATAGAGACATCTCTGCAGGACAGATGAGGTTCCAGCCCAAGAAATGTAACTTCTACTTATTCCTAATCACTTCATGTATTCACTGAAAACCTTTCACTGGGTTCCTCTCAGTGATTCTCAACTCTGGGCCAATGAGTGGGCTCATTATAGAAGCCTATGCTGGTCCATCAGGAGAAGTCTTTGTCCAACAAGGTTTTCTAACCTGCTCGATAGATATCTGGATGATTTTCAGCCATAAGTCAGTCGGGCAGGTCATCAGAGGAGCTCAATTCAAGATGGACTGAAGTCTTTAGAGAGAGAAGTAAGAAGGTATAAAACACATTTACTAGAAGGCCTACTTCATCTAGTAGTGTCCAAAGGAAGTAGTAGTTTTTTATCATTCTAAAAACATATTCCTAATGCATGCCAGAAAAACAGAAGCCTAGAGAGAATTAACAACATTGCCAGTAGCAACATGTCTACTCTATTGTTGGGAGGAAGCAAGCATTGATATTGTAGTTTGGTGGCAAGATCTCACTATCCAGCTGCAAGAGGAATGTAATCCATCAGTTGGCCATGGCTGCCATATTGGCCAGTGTGTGGTGCATCTGCAGATAAAGAAGTAAAGTAGGAGTAAACAAAATAATACAATGGAGGCCATACCATGAATGGTCCACGGCACAGTATATGCCTGTTCAGTTGGATACTGTATGGGATCTGCCACCTTAACTAAACCCTAAAAATAAATATGGCTAAAAATGCCATATTTTATATAATGAACTTATATAGTGAACTTATTGCACGAGGCTAAAGTTTGAGCTTGTCAATAGCAGCAATGATCCAGGACTTCAAACTTGTCACAGGGGGTCACCATCTTGGAAAGTGTCTGTGACACTCACATGCTCAGTGGGCTCTGATTGGCTGTTGAGAAGCTAAGCTTAGGGCTCGTCACTAATTATCCAGCAGAAAATGAGCTTCCCTGGCTGTAATATAAGCTGATGCTACAGGTTTGCTGATTATTAAATTCTGATGCTAATTGCACTGGTTTCTGTGCTGCCATGTAGTAATTATGTGTATTAATTACTAATCAGCCTTATATTGTGACATTTCTATTCTATGTGTACTGTATATTGTGAGTGGCTCCCTAAGCTCAGTAAGTGACAGCAGCACAGAGCATGTGCAGTGAATCAGCAGAAAAGAACATGGGGAGCTACTGGGGCATCTTTGGAGACACAGAACTTTACTGCTAAAGGGCTGAGGTTGCCTTGGGCTGGTACAGAAGCACAAAACATCATGTACAACGTTTCTTACTACTTCTTTAGTTAAGCTTTAGTTCTCCTTTAAGTGACAGATTGGGAAGCACAGCTAGTGAAATTGGGAGAGAGGATTGACTGTCCCATTCATAGGTTGCTGCTGATATTACAGTAGGATCAATGTGATTGGCCCCTGAACAAAGAGAATGGATAGCGTGTGAATGTGATCCATATGCGATTTGGGCATCACAGCGATGTCTCCTGGAACAGTTCAGCAGTTATTAACGAGGGGCAGGTATTTAGGCCAAGGTTGGCCTGTGCTCACCAACACTGAATAATCACTAAATAATGCCTCTTGGAGTCTGGGGTTCAGTTCCAACCATGAGAATATCAACTGTTCAAACTGCCTCTTCTACAGTCCAAAATCATACTGGTGGGGTAAATGGCTTCTCTTAAAAGAGACCCCCATACAGGGAAATAGGTGTCCTTTATTTATTTTTAAAGTTTTTTTAATGAATCTCCTCTTCTACATCTCTTCAGATTTAAATGGGGGTCACTGACCCTGGCAGCCAAAAACTATTGCTTGTGAGCTTTCGATTGTATTATTATCATTGTTACTTTTAATTCCTTTCTTCTCTGTCCTTTTGCTGTTCATATTCCAGTCTCTAATTCAAACCACTGACTGGTTGCTAAGGCGAAGACCCTAGCAACCAGATAGCTGCTGAACCAAAAGCTAAATAACTGAAAAGAAAGATCTACGTCATACTTACGGTTAACTTGAAGGTGAACAACCCCTTTAATGCTTACCTTAGACAGCTAAAGAATATTGAGATATTAAAGGATAAGTAAACGTTTGTGAATGTAAAATTTATGAGGGTGCTATTCTAAGAACTGTGTAATTTACATTCATTATGTATTTTCTTTGTATTCCAAGATATTAAGGGATACATGTGCTGTTAATATGAATGAATTTTGTTACAACAGCGCCACCTGCTGGTCAGTTTCCCACCAGTCTGACCACCAAGTAGTCAAGGAAGTTGTCAGGAGAAAGAAAGAGGCTGCTCTGATGTTCTTCTGCTTAGGAAAGATGTGAGAAAGGTTTCTAATTGTTTTCCTAAGCAGAAGAACATCAGAGCAGCCTCTTTCTTTCTCCTGACAACTTCCTTGACTACTTGGTGGTCAGACTGGTGGGAAACTGACCAGCAGGTGGCGCTGTTGTAACAAAATTCATTCATATTAACAGTACATATATCCCTTAAAGGAGACATATAGGATAAATGAAAAAACCCTAATTTTTCAGGCAATTATGAGTAATATATATTGTGTTGCTTTTACATGGTGCTAAAAATTATAAATAATAATAGCCCCTTTATTGGAGCTCCCTATAGATGTTCTCTGGTCCCTGTTTCAAATGAGGGGTGGGTGTATCCTAAAGTCCCTGCCAGAAGCACAGGTGGAGGGGGACAGCCAATCACAGCCCTGCAGTCACACAAGCACAGACAGGCTTCAGTTCCCTATCAGGTCCTGCTAGATGCTGATTGGTTCCTGTCCTACAGTGCAGTGAACTGAGAGCCGCCGGTACAGCCTGGGAATGCCAGGAGCAGGAAGAGAGAAGCGAGGGACTATTTGGGTTTTTGCAGAAATATTCAATAAATCAGCCTGAAACACTACTTTTTTAAGCGCAATTCTTCTATATCGAAATGAGTATAACGCACTGGTACAATCTTTTTTTTACAGTAAATGTCTCCTTTAATATCTTGGAATAAAAACAAAATAAATAATGAATGTAAATTACAGAAGTACTTAGAATAGCATCTTCATCAATTTTACATTCACTTATTTTAAAGGTTTACTTATCCTTTAAGGGAAATAAATGGAAGATGTATCCAGTAATGTAGGAATTTGTGTGTGTCACATAGCGAGTGTTTAAAGCCTGATGAACTGTGTGTTGTATCATGTGCTATTTCCAACTCCCTGATCCCACCGGCACAACAATGCAGGGAATAATCCCCCTAATCCCAGTCATATCTATAGTGAGCCAGTCTATTCTTGTGCCTCTGTTGGGGGTCACATCAAGGAAAAGACCTATTAATATTAGTACAGTTTGTTCTGTTCCTTGCTGTTGTTGCATTGGTGTAAGATGCCATACTGGATACACTTCTTTTTCAATTATTCCCTTTGTATTTTCCAAATAGAAATGGGGGGGGGGGGGTTGTAGAATGATCTTCCTCCTCCTCTGCACTCCAATGTTTACTGCTTGAACAGACTCAACCACTTGCAATGCTATTTTGCCCCTATTTTGGCTTATTCTGTAAAATGGGGTGTACTTCATACCTCAAAAATGGGTCAAGAGGTCCAACAGAAATCACTTCTATCATCAGTCTAAACAAGGGGTCCCCGAATTTTTTTTTAAACTCGTGAGTCACATTCAAATGTAATTAAAGAGTTGGGGAGAAACACAAGCATAAAAAAAGTTTCTGGGGTGCCAAATAAGGGCTGTGATTGGCTGTTTGGTAGCCCCTCTATAGACTGACAACATACAGGAGGTTCTGTTAGGCAATAAATCTGGTTTTTATACAACCAAACTTGCCTCTAAAATAGGTTTTCAAAAATAAGAACCTGCTCCGAGGTCACTGAGAGCAACATCCATGCAGTTGGTGAGCAACATGAGGCACTGGTTGGGGATCACTGGCCTAAACCATTGGATTCCTTAGATATCCTTAGGTATTTCTGGAGCACTTACCCTACTTAGTGAGTACAGGTATGGGATCCGTTATCTGGAAATGTGTTATCCAGAAAGTTATGAATTATGGAAAGGCCGACTCCCATAGACTCCATTTTATCCAAATGATGCAATTTTTTTTAATGCTTTCCTTTTTCTGTGTAATAATAAAACAGTAGCTTGTACTTGATCCCAACTAAGATATAATTAATCCTTATTGGAAGCAAAACCAGCCTATTTAAGGTTTAAATTACAGAGAAACCCCCGGTCCCGAGCATTCTGGATAACAGGTACCATACCTGTATCATTATTTAGACATGTTTAAAGACCTGAAAATGGTCTGGACAGTAACATTTATTAGGGGCATTAATGAGGGGAATCAGTGTAACATAGTAACATAGTAAGTAAGGTTGAAAAAAGACACACGTCCATCAAGTTCGACCTTTTAGTTTTTTTTAATCTTCCTAACTGCCAGTTGATCCAGAGGAAGGCAAAAAACCCTTCTAAAGCCTCTCTAATTTGCCTCAGAGGGGGAAACAATTCCTTCCTGACTTCAAAATGGCAATGGGACCAGTCCCTGGATCAACTTGTACTATGAGCTATCTCCCATATCCCTGTTAGGGATGTAGCGAACGTCGGAAAAAAAGTTCGCGAACATATTCGCGAACTTGCGCAAAAATGTGAGCGGTTCGCGAACGGTTCGCGAACCCCATAGACTTCAATGGGAAGGCGAACTTTAACATCTAAAAAAGACATTTCTGGCCAGAAAAATGATTTTAAAGTTGTTTAAAGGGTGCAACGACCTGGACAGTGGCATGCCAGAGGGGGATCAAGGGCAAAAATGTATCTGAAAAATCTGCCTGTGTGTGCTTGGAAGAGATAGTGTAGGGGGAGAGCTGTTAGTGATTTCAGGGACAGATGATAGTAAGTTTGCTGGCTAGTAATCTGCTTGATACTGCTCTGTATTGGAGGGACAGAAGTCTGCAGGGATTTGAGGGACATTTTAGCTTAGGTAGCTTTGCTGGCTAGTAATCTACTGTTCTCTTTAAACAACTGCCATACGTTGACCTTGTAGGCATTGTTTGCCCAGTTTTTTTGGACGCAGCCACTGAAGCACAGTTGCCAGAAAAAATATGCCATATAAATGCTGAAAATAGTAATTTTTCGCCATACGTTGACCTTGTAGACATTGTTTGCCCAGTTTTTTTGGTTGCAGCCACTGAAGCACAGTTGCCAGAAAAAATATGCCATATAAATGCTGAAAATAGTCATTTTTTGCCATACGTTGACTCAACGTATATGGCAAAAAATGACTATTTTCAGCATTTATATGGCATATTTTTTCTGGCCTCTGTGCTTCAGTGGCTGCGGCCAAAAAAACTGGGCAAACAATGCCTACAGGGCAAATAATGCCTAAAAGGTCAATTTATACACTAATACAGCGATGGATACGGATTACGTAAAATATATTATGGCTGCTTGAAAAAAGTCACTCCGGTGTTTTTTCTGGAGACGGTAATATTATGGATATTTAGACAGAATGTGAACAAGGTCACACAGCTAGATGGCAGTTGGTTGAATAACACACTGGGCAAAAAATGCCTACAGGGCAAATAATGCCTAAAAGGTCAATTTATACACTAATACATCGATGGATACGGATTACGTAAAATATATTATGGCTGCTTGAAAAAAGTCACTCCGGTGTTTTTTCTGGAGACGGTAATATTATGGATATTTAGACAGAATGTGAACAAGGTCACACAGCTAGATGGCAGTTGGTTGAATAACACACTGGGCAAAAAATGCCTACAGGGCAAATAATGCCTAAAAGGTCAATTTATACACTAATACAGCGATGGATACGGATTACGTAAAATATATTATGGCTGCTTGAAAAAAGTCACTCCGGTGTTTTTTCTGGAGACGGTAATATTATGGATATTTAGACAGAATGTGAACAAGGTCACACAGCTAGATGGCAGTTGGTTGAATAACACACTGGGCAAAAAATGCCTACAGGGCAAATAATGCCTAAAAGGTCAACTTATACACTACTACAGCGGTAGTAAAATAAAAAAAGTAAAATAAAAAAAAATGAATATTAAAAAAAAAAATTAAAGTTGGTGCTGCTGAACTACTAGGAGCAGCAGATTAGCACACCAGTCCCACTCCCCAACACTGCTAGACTAATAGCACTGGGCTCTTATAGTAGTAGTAGTAGTAGTAGTAGTAGTAGTAAAACAACAAAAAAATAAATAAAAGCAGTCCTTACAAGGACTACTGTTATTGCAGCAGTCAGCAGATGAGATCAGAAGCAGGACAGCTGCCCACTGCAGCTACATACAGAGCACTGCAGTAGAAGGTAGATTACTAGCCAGCAAAGCTACCTAAGCTTAAATGTCCCTCAAACCCCTGCAGACTTCTGTCCCTCCAATAACAGAGCAGTATCAAAACGATTACTAGCCAGCAAACTTTCAACTGTCCCTGAAATCACTAACAGGCAGCAGCTCTCTCCCTACACTATCTCTTCAGCACACACAGGCAGAGTGAAAAAACGCTGCAGGGCTTCGGTTTTTATAGGGAAGGGGAGTGGTCCAGGGGAGAGCTTCCTGATTGGCTGCCATGTACCTGCTGGTCTGGGGTGAGAGGGCAAAAAAAAGCGCCAACAATGGCGAACCCAAAATGGCGAACGTCGCGCGACGTTCGCGAACTTCCGGCGAGCGCGAACACCCGATGTTCGCGCGAACAAGTTCGCCGGCGAACAGTTCGCGCCATCTCTAATCCCTGTATTCCCTCACTTGCTAAACACCATCCAACCCCTTCTTGTACCTATCTAATGTATCAGCCTGTACCACTGATTCAGGGAGACAATTCCACATCTTCACAGCTCTCACTGTAACAAACCCCTTCCCAATATTTAGGCGGAACCTCTTTTCTACTAATCGGAATGGGTGACCTTGTGTCAGCGGGAAAGAGCTACTGGTAAATAAATCATTAGAGAGATTATTATATGATCCCCTTATATATTTATACATAGTTATCATATCTCCCCTTAAGCGCCTCTTCTCCAGCGTGAACATCTCCAATTTGGCCAGTCTTTCCTCATAGCTAAAATTTTCCCTTTACCAGCTTAGTTGCCCTTCTCTGTACCCTCTCTAATACAATAATGTCCTGTTTGAGTGATGGAGACCAAAACTGTACGGCATATTCTAGATGGGGCCTTACCAGTGCTCTATACAGTGGAACAATGACCCCCTCCTCCCGTGACTCTCTGCCCCTTTTCATACGGCTCAAGACCTTATTTGCCCTTGATGCTACTGACTGATCATCTACAAGGACTCCAAGGTCCATCTCCATAATGGATTTGCCTAGTGCAGTCCCATTAAGGGTATAAGTGGATATTGTTACATCCCAGGTGCAGGACTTTACATTTATCAACATTGAATCTCATTTGCCACTTAGCTGCCCAGATTGGCAGTTTGTCAAGATCCTGTTGCAAGTGCCACATCCTGGATGGAATTAATTTATTTTGTTTTTATTACAAGATATTAAGGGATACACGTGCTGTTAAAAGAATGAATTTTGTTACAACAGCACCACCTGCTGGTCATTTTCCCACCAGTCTGACCACCAAGTAGTCAAGGAAGTTGTCAGGAGAAAGAAAGAGGCTGCTCTGATGTTCTTCTGCTTAGGAAAATAATTAGAAACCTTTCTCGCATCTTTCCTAAGCAGAAGAACATCAGAGCAGCCTCTTTCTTTCTCCTGACAACTTCCTTGACTACTTGGTGGTCAGACTGGTGGGAAACTGACCAGCAGGTGGCGCTGTTGTAACAAAATTCATTCATATTAACAGCACATGTATCCCTTAATATCTTGGAATAAAAAGAAAATAAATAATGAATGTAAATTACAAAAGTGCTTAGAATAGCCCCCTCGTCAATTTTACATTCACTTATTTTAATGGTTTATTCCTTTAAGGGAATACATTGAGAACAGTAATGATTTAATATCATTTTAATGACAACCATTTCTGTTCTGTGTTTTTAGCTGAAAACTTAATGCTCCAATCAATTCTCTGTAGGGCAGCCCCCAAGGCACTAAAAGCTTTCCCAAAATTCATGGTTTTTGTTGCCCCAGTATATATTTGTTTTTTGCACCAGACATTAAATGATATAACATTATGGTCACTATTACCCAGGGGTTCAATGACTTGCACATTTGCTATAAGTTCTGGGTCATTTGAGATCATTAGATGCAGAATAGCATTGTTTCTGGTTGGCTCCTCAACAACCTGTGCCATAAAATTGTCATGCAACATGTTAATAAACTTGTTCCCATTAACTGATCTGGCAGTACCGTTGCTCCAGTCAATATCTGGGTAATTAAAATCCCCCATTATCATTACTTTACCCAAACTCGCAGCCTTTTCTATTTGCATCAGGAGTAGGGACGAGCCGAATCCCCAAATCCTCCATAAAAGATTCTGTCGAATTCCAAATCCTAATTTGCATATGCAAATTAGGGACAGGAAGGGAAAAAGGGGAAAAAACATTTTTTACTTCCTTGTTTTGTGACAAAAAAGTCACATGATTTCCCTTTCCGCCTCTAATTTTCATATGCAAATTAGGATTCAGATTCAGTTCGGCCAGGCACAAGGATTCGGCCGAATCTTAATCCTGCTGAAAAAAGCCGAATCCTGAACGGAATCTTGAATTTGTTGCATCCCTAAATCAGAGGCACAGCCTGTCTTATCAGAGGGGTTGGGCAGTATGAACTCCCAGTATCGCTTGTGAAGGGTACATTGCTCATAATATACTGTATATATCAGTAATATCAGTACAACTGCAGACGTTCTGTGGCTGAGACTAAATGCCCTCTCTGCCCTAAACCTTCCCCTCTTTGTTTCCCCTGCCAGGGTCACACATATATTTTACATCCAGACTTATTACTGCCATTCTCACACATCTTGTCTGGCTCCTTCCACGTTAACCCTTTACACTCCCCTCTCCTTGTCTCTCCAGACCCAATTCCTCTTCCCTCGACTCTCTCCCCCCAGCCCATTCTTTATACAGGCGCCTGTTCCAGTGTTTAAATTGCACTTTGATGATGTGCAGAGACCTCTGAGCGCCTCGGTATACTCTCTGCTATGCTGGCCTCTAGTTTGACTATTTTAGGAAAAGCCTAACGCAGGACCCCCCCCCCCCAGCACATTAACTGTGTCATTCTTGAGGGGGGAATTTCTGTACTATGACATAAGAGGAATGTGTCACAGGGAGACCCAATGACATCACCGCCATGAGCTCAAGGAAGTGATATTGGCATCTGACACTACAAGTGGGCAGAACTGACTGGCAGCAGAGAACTGACACTTGCCTGGAAGCCATAACACAGTTACCGAAACATGTATATTCTGATAAATCACTTGGGTTAGTAGTTTCTTTATAAAGTACTGAAATATGTCACTTGGTATTTAGCCCCCCCCCCCTCAGGAAAAACATTCGGCTACACTGGGTCCTTGACTCTCAGGCTGGAAATAATTCATCAGTCAGTACTATGTACATATAGCATGTAGGTACAGGTATGTAGAGAGCTGCATAAGACTGGGGGTCCGGGGCTACCGCCTCAGGGGCCCGCACTAATCCGGGAATGTGGGTTCAGCTACCGAAATATGGACTGTCACGAAAAATGGGACAGTTGGGAGGTATGCCTCTCTCTCTCTATGTATATACGCTGTATATATATATAATCAAACAACAATGTCCGCACTCTCAGGTCTTAAAAAGTGAAAAAGTTATTTATTGAAAAGAACTAAAGTTTTGGCTACTTTATCAAATGAAATATACTGTATATCAGGAAAGCACTGAACCCTGCTTTTCAGGGTTCGGCTGAATCCCCAAATCCAGGGGTACTGGGCTTCGAAGCAATAGGCAAGGCCATATATTATATATATATATATATATATATATATATATATATATATATATATATATATATATATATATATATATATATATATATATATATATATATATTGTTGCCCCAATATAAAAAAAGGCACAAGAAGAATAATCCTCCTCTGAATTGAAACAGAGATCCCAGATTATTATTTATATGTTCTGTGTAAAGGCTTCCCAGAATGCCTTGCACACAGTGAGTATTTTGAATTGTATTTATACCCGTCACCTACTTTGTTCCAGGAAGTCCCTGTATGATGTGGTTATTCAGTGTATAAATATAATTATCTGGAAAAGGTGGCTGTGCCAAGCCTGGGTATGAACTCACTGCTATCACCTACTCACAGACACTCCTGGAGTTACGTTATCCCTGTCTATTGGCTTATTCATTCCAAAATCCCTCCCTGTGTGTCTACTCATTCTATTCATAAGGAGCCTAATTATTAGTCATTGCGTCCGTATCACAGAAGGGAGCTCATTACATACAAATCCTCACTGATACAGCAGGTAAAGAAATCTCTGACTAATAGAGTTTACAATCTAAAATCCCCATTGGACAGATCATGACATTATTGCAGAGGGATTACATGATTATTATAATGACTCCCCCCCCCACTGTGCCCATTTAAGGGGCGGAGGCCAACTAGAAAGTGGGTGGGGTTTTGGTGGATCAGGGGTGTGTCTGGTTACAGATGAGTAGGTCAAGACAGACTAGGCGTGGCCTAAAATATTCAAACTTTTAATTTTGTGACAATCGTCCCCCATTTCCAGCTCTTCGCTGGAGAGTCCCGACAAATGACTTGTAATTAATCTAGAGGGTATTCATTTTCTGTAACAACATAAATTTGAGTAACGAACCACATTTCATTCTTTTACCCTCCCCCTTGTGCTACAGACCTGCATGTGTCTAATTGGGCAGACCTACAACCTGCATTTGAACCCTTTCAGCCCCATATTCAATCAGAACCATAGTTGCAGCTCTGCATCTGGACATGGAACCCAGTGGCCACCATAACATTAGAAGTCACATCATCATAAACCAGAAGTGATGTCATTGTGGTTGTATCATACTACACTAGCAGTGACATCATACCCACATCAACATATCACAACCTGCAGCCTACCAACATTTCTGTGGTAAACTGCAGGTGACCAATGTTCTGCAGGACTCCTATAGATTAGGTCCAATTACAAGTACAGACAATATCAGACTGCGATACCAGGGACCCACCAGAAACAGACCGTGGGCCCACTTTCCAAACTATTATTCTGCCTCTCCTCACTCAGCCTTTTTATTCTCCTAGTCTTTTATATCTACTTACTATATTCTTTTATTATTAAGCATTTTTCTCCATAAAGAAATAGGGAATGACCATGAAATAGGCCTAATGGTTTGAAGCAAAAGGGCCCACTGACACCTGGGTCCATTGGGAATTTTCCTGGTATCCAGATGGGCCAGTCTTACACTGAGTACAGGACCTGTTGAAACTACTCAGTGCATAGTTTCCTCTGTGTAATACAATCTGTATTTCCAAGTAGCATCTATAATAATTCCAGAGTTCATCCACCAGGGGGGAAACCTGAGCTGAGGACCCATTGCCCTGCCCCCTCAGATAAGAGCCCACCACCACTCCGCCCCCCCCCATGCTTACAGCCGTGCTCCATCACCTGCCCATGTGCCCAGGTCTGTGGGTCCCAACAACACTAGGGCCATTTCTAGTTGCATTGCTCTTTTAGAGCAGAAAGCCTGGTTTTGGTGGAGAACACTATTTAAAGGACCAGTAATGTCAATTTTTTTTTTTAAAAAAAAAATGTGTTTGTACATAACGAAAAAAAGATACCAAGACATATGTAACTTTAAAATCACCAAGTCTTTATTACAAAATAACTTACTGAAACTCCGCTTGTGCTCCTCTTCAGAAAAGGCGACAGGGCGATGATCCATCGTACGGCGCTCGATTTCTCCTCCCTGCCTTCTATAGGAGATAGCCAGGGAGGTTAAATTGAACACCGCACAATGGATTGTCTCCCTGTCTGCTTTTCTGAAGAGCGACGCAAGCGGAGTTTCGGTAAGTTATTTTTGAATACAGACTTGGAGATTTTAAAGTTACATATGCCTTGGTGTCTTTTTTTCATTCTATACAAACAAATTTTTTTAAAAAAAAAATTGGCGTAACTGGTCCTTTAAGTTTGGTGGAGGAGAAATAATAGTCTGAGGCCTTTTCCATGGTTTTCACAAACCATAAGATTACAGGGTACAATGAGATTCCTGACAATTCTGTGCTCCCTACTTTGTGGCACTGGTTTAGGGAAGGTCTTTTCTTGTCTAAACACAATAATGCCCCCACCCACAATGCAAGTTTTTTGTCTGAGAGGGGACCCAAAATGAGTCCGACTGAAGTGGAACCCAGAATGAAAGAAAAGCCTAATTCTTGAGGCTGAATGCAAGCAAGAGCCACCAACAAGGTTCCTACATGTAGTGGAAACCCTTCCCTCAAGAGTAAGGCTGAGGATACAACTGACAGTGATAACTATAGGCTACACAGTGAAGCTTTGGAGCTTGGACTTGAGGGGGGAAAGTAAAACATGTGGTTAGAAGGTTCTGTTTATATTCTTATATGTCTTATTAAAATGAGCCTCAAGCAGTTTGGTTGTCTCACCAAATAAACCCTGGTGCCCAGAAATCCAAGTGATTTATTTGACCGTGTGGCAGCCGTAGCGACACAATCTCCTCATACTGGGATATAATGATGGAATACTGTAGATAGATAGATATTGGGATATAATGATGGAATACTGGGATATAATGATGGGATATTGGGATATAATGATGGAATACTGTAGATAGATAGATATTGGCATATAATGATGGAATACTAGGATATAATGATGGAATACTGAGATATAATAATGGGATACTGGGATATAATGATGGGAATTTGGGATATAATGATGGAATACTGGGATATACAGTAATGATGGAATATTCCTACATTGCAGACAATACGCTCAACTCACTGACCCCTAAACATTTCTCTTCTAATGGACCCCGGCCCCTCATACAGAAGTTGGAAAGGATCAGACTGAACATTAAGAACAGTGAAATAGAATGGTTTAATCCGGCCACAATTCTCCCCATATTTGCGTCCTGTCCTCCTTTTCCATTTGTTCTACCTCATTCAGCAGATCTGTGAACTCTTTCCAAATAAAGTCAATGGTACGCGACCAGACTCCCCCATTTATTTATCCTGTCCTTCCCTTCACTCTGCACATACAGCCCCTCTCTGACTCTCCCCCATGTTTAGACTCTCCTCCCATGTCTATAATGTCACCGTCACTTTCGGATTTCACTCTAGGACCCCCTGGCTTCATATATTTCTTCTTCCTAATCCAATAGAAACGTGCCTTGTGTGGAACTGGGACGATGAGACACTGGGAGGAAACTCGGAGGGCCCTGACTCGGGCCGGTAACCCCTACCTGCACAGCCCTGTGACACAATAAAAGGCTCCTTATTCTATATATAATGTTCAGTGATGCTGTGTAGCCCTTCCAGCAGGTTCCACGTGGACTAGACTGTACTCAGACTCAGCCCTTCATACAATCTCCTTTGTGGCTATTGTTCTATAGCAAAGCATTAATACGGAAAAACTCTTGTAGCGCATAATTTTGTCTCAAACGGGAAACGGATTCCTGGATTAACATAGTGCTTAATTTACCATGAATTGCTGCAACCCTTGGTACCCGACATATCCAACAGAACATGACAGAGGGCAGTGTAGGGACACCCAGTGCAGTGGTATAACCCTGTGGGGAATAGACCATGAGGCTATGCTTGCTCAGTCTAACCCTGCAGATAGAGTAGATTGATAGTCTAGGACCTATCATAACAGTTTATGGCATTATGTGCCCTAAGGATTTTAACAAAATAGACAATATGCAATTGTTCAGAATAATGCTCACTCCAATGGAAAGAGTCCAGGGAAACAGATGCCAAAGAATTCCTTTTCCTAATCTAGCCTGGCACATTAAGACAATTTTCCTGCTAGAACAGAATACCATTCATTTATATACATATGTTATCGTGAAAAGATTTTACAGTGTGACTGTGGAATAGCAGGTATAATAGGGAGAGATGGTGCCTATAGTAACAGTGGGATAGTAGTCTCTGGGAAGGGAGTGTGACTGTGGGATAGCAGGTATAGTAGGGAGAGATGGTGCCTATAGTAACAGTGGATAATAGTCTCTGGGAAGGGAGTGTGACTGTGGGATAGCAGGTATAGTAGGGAGAGATGGTGTCTATAGTAACAGTGGATAATAGTCTCTGGGAAGGGAGTGTGACTGTGGAATAGCAGGTATAGTAGGGAGAGATGGTGCCTATAGTAACAGTGTATTATAGTCTTTGGGAAGGGAGTGTGACTGTGAGATAGCAGGTATAGTAGGGAGAGATGGTGCCTATAGTAACAGTGGGATAATAGTCTCTGGGAAGGGAGTGTGACTGTGGGATAGCAGGTATAGTAGGGAGAGATGGTGCCTATAGTAACAGTGGATAATAGTCTCTGGGAAGGGAGTGTGACTGTGGGATAGCAGGTATAGTAGGGAGAGATGGTGCCTATAGTAACAGTGTATTATAGTCTTTGGGAAGGGAGTGTGACTGTGAGATAGCAGGTATAGTAGGGAGAGATGGTGCCTATAGTAACAGTGGGATAATAGTCTCTGGGAAGGGAGTGTGACTGTGGGATAGCAGGTATAGTAGGGAGAGATGGTGCCTATAGTAACAGTGGATAATAGTCTCTGGGAAGGGAGTGTGACTGTGGGATAGCAGGTATAGTAGGGAGAGATGGTGCCTATAGTAACAGTGTATTATAGTCTTTGGGAAGGGAGTGTGACTGTGAGATAGCAGGTATAGTAGGGAGAGATGGTGCCTATAGTAACAGTGGGATAATAGTCTCTGGGAAGGGAGTGTGACTGTGGGATAGCAGGTATAGTAGGGAGAGATGGTGTCTATAGTAACAGTGGATAATAGTCTCTGGGAAGGGAGTGTGACTGTGGGATAGCAGGTATAGTAGGGAGAGATGGTGCCTATAGTAACAGTGGGATAATAGTCTCTGGGAAGGGAGTGTGACTGTGGATAGCTGGTATAGTAGGGAGAGATGGTGCCTATAGTAACAGTGGGATAATAGTCTCTGGGAAGGGAGTGTGACTGTGGGATAGCAGGTATAGTAGGGAGAGATGGTGTCTATAGTAACAGTGGATAATAGTCTGTGGGAAGGGAGTGTGACTGTGGGATAGCAGGTATAGTAGGGAGAGATGGTGCCTATAGTAACAGTGGATAATAGTCTCTGGGAAGGGAGTGTGACTGTGGGATAGTAGGTATAGTAGGGAGAGATGGTGCCTATAGTAACAGTGGATAATAGTCTCTGGGAAGGGAGTGTGACTGTGGGATAGCAGGTATAGTAGGGAGAGATGGTGCCTATAGTAACAGTGGGATAATAGTCTCTGGCAAAGGACTGTGGCTGTGGGATAGCAGGTATAGTAGGGAGAGATGGTGCCTATAGTAACAGTGGGATAATAGTCTCTGGGAAGGGAGTGTGACTGTGGGATAACAGGTATAGTAGGGAGAGATGGTGCCTATAGTAACAGTGGATAATAGTCTATGGGAAGGGAGTGTGACTGTGGGATAGCAGTATAGTAGGGAGAGATGGTGTCTATAGTAACAGTGGATAATAGTCTCTGGGAAGGGAGTGTGACTGTGGGATAGCAGGTATAGTAGGGAGAGATGGTGCCTATAGTAACAGTGGATAATAGTCTCTGGGAAGGGAGTGTGACTGTGGGATAGCAGGTATAGTAGGGAGAGATGGTGCCTATAGTAACAGTGTATTATAGTCTTTGGGAAGGGAGTGTGACTGTGAGATAGCAGGTATAGTAGGGAGAGATGGTGCCTATAGTAACAGTGGGATAATAGTCTCTGGGAAGGGAGTGTGACTGTGGGATAGCAGGTATAGTAGGGAGAGATGGTGTCTATAGTAACAGTGGATAATAGTCTCTGGAAGGGAGTGTGACTGTGGGATAGCAGGTATAGTAGGGAGAGATGGTGCCTATAGTAACAGTGGGATAATAGTCTCTGGGAAGGGAGTGTGACTGTGGGATAGCTGGTATAGTAGGGAGAGATGGTGCCTATAGTAACAGTGGGATAATAGTCTCTGGGAAGGGAGTGTGACTGTGGGATAGCAGGTATAGTAGGGAGAGATGGTGTCTATAGTAACAGTGGATAATAGTCTGTGGGAAGGGAGTGTGACTGTGGGATAGCAGGTATAGTAGGGAGAGATGGTGCCTATAGTAACAGTGGATAATAGTCTCTGGGAAGGGAGTGTGACTGTGGATAGCAGTATAGTAGGGAGAGATGGTGCCTATAGTAACAGTGGATAATAGTCTCTGGAAGGGAGTGTGACTGTGGGATAGCAGGTATAGTAGGGAGAGATGGTGCTATAGTAACAGTGGATAATAGTCTCTGGGAAGGGAGTGGCTGTGGGATAGCAGGTATAGTAGGGAGAGATGGTGCCTATAGTAACAGTGGATAATAGTCTCTGGGAAGGGAGTGTGACTGTGGATAGCAGGTATAGTAGGAGAGATGGTGCCTATAGTAACAGTGGATAATAGTCTCTGGGAAGGAGTGTGACTGTGGGATAGCAGGTATAGTAGGAGAGATGGTGTCTAAGTAACAGTGGATAATAGTCTCTGGAAGGGAGTGTGACTGTGGGATAGCAGTATAGTAGGGAGAGATGGTGCTATAGTAACAGTGGGATATAGTCTCTGGGAAGGGAGTGTGACTGTGGATAGCAGGTATAGTAGGGAGAGATGGTGCCTATAGTAACAGTGGGATAATAGTCTCTGGGAAGGGAGTGTGCTGTGGATGCAGGTATAGTAGGGGAGTGTGTCTATAGTAACAGTGATAATAGTCTTGGGAAGGAGTGTGACTGGGATAGTATAGTAGGAGAGATGGTGCTATAGTAACAGTGGATAATAGTCTCTGGAAGGAGTGTGACTGTGGATAGAGTATAGTAGGGAGAGATGGTGCCTATAGAACAGTGGATAATAGCTCTGGAAGGAGTGGACTGTGGATAGCAGGTATATGGAGAGTGGTGCCTATAGTAACAGGGATAATAGTCTCTGGGAAGGGACTGTGGCTGTGGATACAGTATAGTAGGGAAGATGTTCTATAGTAACAGTGGATAATAGTCTCTGGGAAGGGATGTGACTGTGGATACAGTATAGTAGGGAGAGATGTCCATAGTACAGTGGGATAATAGTCTCTGGAAGGAGTGTGACTGTGGGATAGCAGTATAGTAGGGAGAGATGGTGCTTAGTACAGTGGATATAGTCTCTGGGAAGGAGTGTGACTGTGGATAGAGGTATAGTAGGAAATGTGCCTATAGTAACAGTGGATAATAGCTCTGGAAGGAGTGTGACTGTGGGTAGCAGGTATAGTAGGAGAGATGGTGCTATAGTAACAGTGGATATAGTCTCTGGAAGGGCTGTGGCGTGGATAGCAGGTATAGTAGGGAGAGATGGTGCCTATAGTAACAGTGGATAATAGTCTCTGGAAGGAGTGTGACTGTGGGATAGCAGGTATAGTAGGGAGAGATGGTGCCTATAGTAACAGTGTATAATAGTCTCTGGAAGGGAGTGTGACTGTGGGATAGCAGGTATAGTAGGGAGAGATGGTGCCTATAGTAACAGTGGATAATAGTTCTGGGAAGGGAGTGTGACTGTGGGATAGCAGGTATAGTAGGGAGAGATGGTGCCTATAGTAACAGTGGATAATAGTCTCTGGGAAGGGAGTGTGGCTGTGGGATAGCAGGTATAGTAGGGAGAGATGGTGCCTATAGTAACAGTGGATAATAGTCTCTGGGAAGGGAGTGTGACTGTGGGATAGCAGGTATAGTAGGGAGAGATGGTGCCTATAGTAACAGTGGATAATAGTCTCTGGGAAGGATGTGACTGTGGATAGCAGGATATGTAGGGAAGATGGTGCCTATAGTAACAGTGGATAATAGTCTCTGGGAAGGGAGTGTGACTGTGGGATAGCAGGTATAGTAGGGAGAGATGGTGCCTATAGTAACAGTGGATAATAGTCTCTGGGAAGGGAGTGTGACTGTGGGATAGCAGGTATAGTAGGGAGAGATGGTGCCTATAGTAACAGTGGATAATAGTCTCTGGGAAGGGAGTGTGACTGTGGGATAGCAGGTATAGTAGGGAGAGATGGTGCCTATAGTAACAGTGGATAATAGTCTCTGGGAAGGGAGTGTGACTGTGGATAGCAGGTATAGTAGGGAGAGATGGAGCCTATAGTAACAGTGGATAATAGTCTCTGGGAAGGGAGTGTGACTGTGGGATAGCAGGTATAGTAGGGAGAGATGGTGCCTATAGTAACAGTGGGATAATAGTCTCTGGGAAGGGAGTGTGACTGTGGGATAGCAGGTATAGTAGGGAGAGATGGTGCCTATAGTAACAGTGGGATAATAGTCTCTGGGAAGGGAGTGTGACTGTGGGATAGCAGGTATAGTAGGAAGAGATGGTGCCTATAGTAACAGTGGATAATAGTCTCTGGGAAGGGAGTGTGACTGTGGGATAGCAGGTATAGTAGGGAGAGATGGTGCCTATAGTAACAGTGGATAATAGTCTCTGGGAAGGGAGTGTGACTGTGGGATAGCAGGTATAGTAGGGAGAGATGGTGTCTATAGTAACAGTAGGTTATAGTCTCTGGGAAGGGAGTGTGCCTGTGGGATAGCAGGTATAGTAGGGAGAGATGGTGTCTATAGTAACAGTAGGTTATAGTCTCTGGGAAGGGAGTGTGCCTGTGGGATAGCAGGTATAGTAGGGAGAGATGGTGCCTATAGTAACAGTGGATAATAGTCTCTGGGAAGGGAGTGTGACTGTGGGACAGCAGGTATAGTAGGGAGAGATGGTGCCTATAGTAACAGTGGGATAATAGTCTCTAGGGGGGACAATTAGACACATGGACTGAGTGATGAATGATGGCCATTAGAATATAAGCTCTTTAAGGTGAAATTACAATTAGAATACAGCAGGGATAAACTATGGCTGAGAGGCCCTGAACTCCTTATAAAGACTGAAGCAGTGGCACATTCATCTGTTTACAAAAGCAGGTTTAAAGACAGGAATTTATCAGCATCTTTTATTCTTTCCCTGTTTCTGTCTCCCTCTCTCTCTCAGGCTTTTTGCCAGGCTCTCTCGTTCCAGCTTCTGCTCTTTGCATTGCTACTAGATTTATTCAAAATGTAAAAAGTCAGAGATTCACATAGACGGACTTATAAGGACTGCAGTGAGGAAGAAAAAGAAAAGAGCCAAGGGAACAGTATTACACACAACCAGACAACTACTGCTCTGTGCTATGTTGTGATGTCACAGGAGTAATATTCCAGCCAGTGGCTGTATAATATGTTACATGGCAATAAGGCACTCACAGCTGGGTGTATATAATAAGGTTTTGCATCGGAAATAAGACTTTCAAAGGCTGTGCTACTGTATAAAGGCATTAAATGTACAATAAGGCCCTCAGGGTGGGGTTAGTGGAATAAGGAGTTAAAGGGACAATAAGGGGCTCAGGGGAGGGGTTAGTGGAATAAGGAGTTACAGGGACAATAAGGGGCTCAGGGGTGGGGTTAGTGGAATAAGGAGTTACAGGGACAATAAGGGGCTCAGGGAGGGGTTAGTGGAATAAGGAGTTACAGGGACAATAAGGGGCTCAGGGTGGGGTTAGTGGAATAAGGAGTTACAGGGACAATAAGGGGCTCAGGGGAGGGGTTAGTGGAATAAGGAGTTACAGGGACAATAAGGGGCTCAGGGGAGGGGTTAGTGGAATAAGGAGTTACAGGGACAATAAGGGGCTCAGGGGAGGGGTTAGTGGAATAAGGAATTACAGGGACAATAAGGAGCTCAGGGGAGGGGTTAGTGGAATAAGAAATTACAGGGACAATAAGGGGCTCAGGGGAGGGGTTAGTGGAATAAGGAGTTACAGGGACAATAAGGGGCTCAGGGGAGGGGTTAGTGGAATAAGGAATTACAGGGACAATAAGGGGCTCAGGGGAGGGGTTAGTGGAATAAGGAGTTACAGGGACAATAAGGAGCTCAGGGAGGGGTTAGTGGAATAAGGAATTACAGGGACAATAAGGGGCTCAGGGGAGGGGTTAGTGGAATAAGGAGTTACAGGGACAATAAGGGGCTCAGGGGAGGGTTAGTGGAATAAGGAATTACAGGGACAATAAGGGGCTCAGGGGAGGGGTTAGTGGAATAAGGAGTTACAGGGACAATAAGGGGCTCAGGGGAGGGGTTAGTGGAATAAGGAATTACAGGGACAATAAGGGGCTCAGGGGAGGGGTTAGTGGAATAAGGAGTTACAGGGACAATAAGGAGCTCAAGGGAGGGGTTAGTGGAATAAGGAATTACAGGGACAATAAGGGGCTCAGGGTGGGTTAGTGGAATAAGGAGTTACAGGGACAATAAGGGACTCAGGGGAGGGGTTAGTGGAATAAGGGAGTTACAGGGACAATAAGGGGCTCAGGGGTGGGTAGTGGAATAAGGAGTTACAGGGACAATAAGGGGCTCAGGGGTGGGGTTAGTGGAATAAGGAGTTACAGGGACAATAAGGGGCTCAGGCATGGTTACAGTAATAACCTTTTGTACGCATTTGAGTTCTGTATAAATGTTCTTCCCCATTGCTCAAGTACAATAAATAACAATGTATATCATACCGACGTAGTGGGAATTCCAGACATACACTGTCCTTATAAGTACAGGCAGATATAAGCAGATATATACATTGCTTGCCGATGGCACCGGCTGCCGGAACCTGTCAGTGACAACCAGACATAATCTCCCTGATTCATGCAGAGCAACTCTATGTGAGGCAGAGCTTACAATCTAATAAAGTTTAATTCTCTGACTTCCTTCTCAGGTTTCATATCCTGCTATCCCACCCTCTGTCCTATCCCCAACACAGTTGGCTGTATTTATTCCCCTCTCCCCTCTCCCCCCACCCCACATTCTCCTTCCCTCTCACTCAACATCTGTTTAATTTTCCCTTTCATGTTCCTTTCATTTCGTATCTGTCACATCATTTTTCCTACCCCTTTATCCCTGACACCTTCCCCTGTCTTCAGCTCTTTTTCCTTCCGTCGCTCTCTCTCTTTTATCCTCCTTTCTTTTTGCCCTCCTTACCCCTCTCCTCTCTCATTCCCCTCATACTCTCTGCAACACCATCGTTTCAACGAGAGAAAAAAAAAAATTCCAAAGTTGGAAAATCTGACACAGTCCCGATATCTCTCACAATATAAATATATATTTCATTATTTTTTTTAATACCAACATGTTGACATCACAGGGACTGCTGACTTGGGATTGGCCAAGAGCTGGACCAATCTGAGAGACAAGCTGCAGATACACATTTCCCGGAGGATGAGACATTTAAAAAGTTGCAGGAAAATCTTAAGACCATCTTGTAACGGAGCGAGGGAACGAGGCAGAGGAACCAAGTGAAAAGAACCACAAACATGTACGGTCACTTCAACAAGGGCCCGGCTTATGGACTCAGCGCTGAGGTTAAGAACAAGGTGAGGGGCACAAGAGCTGATGAAAGTAGAATTTGCTTATATTGCTACTGTTTTTAATTTGGATGGGGGGGAGACACTTTCTAAAAAAATTTATTGTTTTGTGATCCCAAAAGCTGACACTCTGTTAAGCCTCACACACAGCACCGTGGGAGCTTTAAGGAAAACAAATCTTCCTGCATACACGTATCTCTGCCTTATATTGGTTCACCAGGGAGGCTTACAATCTATCAAATGCATTTGTATTTCAGCAGCTGAACCACAGGGGCTTACTATCTAATGAAGCCTTTGATAATCACATAACTGAGACCGGCTGTTGGATTGTGATCCATTTCAGTAAAAAGGATTAACGTTCACGACATTTTGTGTTTTTCTGCCCTTTGATCCTGTGAAGATACTGGCAGGGTTTGAATAAAGTTTTGACTTTTAATAAGGAGTTACAAGCCCACTCCGCTGCGTCTTTTTTGGGACCAGTGGTGGCCTTTAAAACATATGCAATAATGCAAATCATTTGGGATCTGCTGGACCCTTTCCACTCCTGATTCATAAAATCTTTTTCCAATGACTTTCTATTTACTATTTGTAAAATTGAAGTGTAAAGTTCAGATTCAGTTTAGCCAGGCAAAAGGATTTGGCCAAATCCTGCTGAAAAAGGTCAAATCCTGGCCAAATCCCAAACCGAATCCCAAATCCTGGATTCGGTTCATCCCTGGTTTACACTGCAAACCATTCACTCTACAATATAAAATGTAATTCCTGAACCAGCAAGTGTATTTAGTTGTAATATTGGTGTGTAGGTGCATCTCAGGTCATTTTGCCTGGTCATGTGATTTCAGAAAGAGCCAGCACTTTAGGATGGAACTGCTTTCTGACAGGCTGTTGTTTCTCCTACTCAATGTAACTGAATGTGTTGCGGTGGGACCTGGATTTTACTATTGAGTGCTGTTCTTATATCTACCAGGCAGCTGTTATCTTGTGTTAGGGAGCTGCTATCTGGTTACCTTCCCATTGTTCTGTTGTTAGGCTGTTGGGAGGGGGTGATATCACTCCAACTTGCTGTACAGCAGTTTATCAGAGCACAAGTCACATGACTGGGGGCAGCTGGGAAACTGACAATATGTCTAGCCCCATGTCAGATTTCAAAATTAAATATAAAAAAAATCAGTTTGCTCTTGAAAATGGATTTGAGTGCAGAATTCTGCTGGAGCAGTACTATTAACTGATGCATTTTGAAAAAGAACATGTTTTCCCATGACAGTATCCCTTTAAGTTCCCCTTAGAGAGAAATGGCAATAATGGAGGAATGTTTGTTAATATTGAAAATGTTGCCATTGCTGTTGTCCTGAAGCTTTCTGGATATTTATATATATATGTTCAAAATAGTCAACTGCAACTAACATTCATAAGGATACAATGGCATATTCAATCTGTTATGCATGAAAAAGGTCTGCCGATCTGTAAGATCTGATGTTCTTCTGCTTAGGAAAGATGTGAGAAAGGTTTCTAATTGTTTTCCTAATCAGAAGAACATCAGAGCAGTCTCTTTCTCTCTCCTGACAACTTCCTTGACTACTTGCTGGTCAGACTGGTGGGAAACTGACCAGCAGGTGGCGCTGTTGTAACAAAATTCATTCATATTAACAGCACATGTATCCCTTAATATCTTGGAATAGAAAAAAAATAAATATTAAATGTAAATTACAAAAGTGCTTAGAATAGCACCCTCATCAATTTAACATTCACTTATTTTAAAGGTTTACTTATCTTTTAGGTGCTTTGCAGATTTTAACTTAAGGCAGAGATTTCTTTGGAGGTGAAGGCCCCATTTAATGAGCCAGCATTGATTTGGACCTCCTTAGTTTATGACAAAGAAACTGATACATGAAACCACTGTCATAAAAGTCACCTTGCTATAATTCTAGATGACCATTCAACTATATATGTCACCCTAACTATCGTGCAGGCTCCCCATTCACTCCATTAGGCCTCTCTTAGGGGGTTCAAGGTGCAGGTATGATTTTCTATTTATAGAGGTTGGATTAGTACATGTGGAGCCAGATTTGGGGGTGTAGGAAGAACCTGGAGGAAAATAATACAGTTATGGGGAGAGTATACAGACACCTTTACTGACAGTACTGCGGATCCCTGAACCACTGTGCTGCCCTAGTGATCCGTCATTCTGTATGAGATTTAGAAAGGGGGAAAAAAACTATGTGTCACAAACACGTCAGTGACATTATATATACTATCCTATATAATAATGAGGCAGCTATGGGACATGAGTCTGTCCCTCCCACTGCAGGGTGATACAGTGACACAGACAGGAGGGAACTATGGGACATGAGTCTGTCCCTCCCACTGCAGGGTGATACAGTGACACAGACAGGAGGGAACTATGGGACATGAGTCTGTCCCTCCCACTGCAGGGTGATACAGTGACACAGACAGGAGGGAACTATGGGACATGAGTCTGTCCCTCCCACTGCAGGGTGATACAGTGACACAGACAGGAGGGAACTATGGGACATGAGTCTGTCCCTCCCCTGCAGGGTGATACAGTGACACAGACAGGAGGGAACTATGGGACATGAGTCTGTCCCTCCCACTGCAGGGTGATACAGTGACACAGACAGGAGGGAACTATGGGACATGAGTCTGTCCCTCCCACTGCAGGGTGATACAGTGACACAGACAGGAGGGAACTATGGGACATGAGTCTGTCCCTCCCCACTGCAGGGTGATACAGTGACACAGACAGGAGGGAACTATGGGACATGAGTCTGTCCCTCCCACTGCAGGGTGATACAGTGACACAGACAGGAGGGAACTATGGGACATGAGTCTGTCCCTCCCACTGCAGGGTGATACAGTGACACAGACAGGAGGGAACTATGGGACATGAGTCTGTCCCTCCCACTGCAGGGTGATACAGTGACACAGACAGGAGGGAACTATGGGACATGAGTCTGTCCCTCCCACTGCAGGGTGATACAGTGACACAGACAGGAGGGAACTATGGGACATGAGTCTGTCCCTCCCACTGCAGGGTGATACAGTGACAGACAGGAGGGAACTATGGGACATTTTATGTATATATTCGATACCCACTAGAAACACATTAAAGTCAATAATAATAATACCCCAGTGCTGCTCTCATACGTCTCTGTCACACACTGTCCCTGGAATTAATTCCATTCCTTTTATCCCAGGGGCAGGTAAGAGATAAACAAGGCTAATTTAACCCTGTGAGTGCCAGACAGACTCAGTAGAGGACACAGAGCTCGCTGTCTGCTGGAGCTGAGTCCAGACCATATAAGGCTGCCTGTGCTCCTTCATGGAATGTCTCTACTATATAAGGGTATTGACGAAATCCGGTCTATACGGGGAGTAAACCCAGGTGTGAAATTGATTCCCCCTCCCTCCTCATCAATTCAGACTCTGCTGTTATATTAATTAGCAGCTGATAATTAGGAGAGATCCTGGAGCAATATATTCCTGCATGAGAGACTCTCTCGATGACTTTCCACATTTTGCTATGGAGCTATTCTTAGCATGTGATGAATAATATCTGCCTGCGCTTATCTATGGGTATATATATATATAGGAATCTGTGAGTACCATAATGGGGGCAGCGCTGAGTATATGTACTGGTGTATAGATACTCAGTCCCATTATACAGAGAGGGGAGATCATTATCAGGTATAGATACTCAGTCCCATTATACAGAGAGGGGAGATCATTATCAGGGTATAGATACTCAGTCCTATTATACAGAGAGGGGAGATCATTATCAGGTATATATACTCAGTCCCATTATACAGAGAGGGGAGATCATTATCAGGGTATAGATACTCAGTCCCATTATACAGAGAGGGGAGATCATTATCAGGGTATAGATACTCAGTCCCATTATACAGAGAGGGGAGATCATTATCAGGGTATAAATACTCAGTCCCATTATACAGAGAGGGGAGATCATTATCAGGGTATAGATACTCAGTCCCATTATACAGAGAGGGAAGATCATTATCAGGGTATAGATACTCAGTCCCATTATACAGAGAGGGGAGATCATTATCAGGTATAGATACTCAGTCCCATTATACAGAGAGGGGAGATCATTATCAGGGTATAGATACTCAGTCCCATTATACAGAGAGGGGAGATCATTATCAGGGTATAGATACTCAGTCCCATTATACAGAGAGGGGAGATCATTATCAGGGTATAGATACTCAGTACCATTATACAGAGAGGGGAGATCATTATCAGGTATAGATACTCAGTCCCATTATACAGAGAGGGGAGATCATTATCAGGTATAGATACTCAGTCCCATTATACAGAGAGGGGGAGATCATTATCAGGGTATAGATACTCAGTCCCATTATACAGAGAGGGGAGATCATTATCAGGGTATAGATACTCAGTCCCATTATACAGAGAGGGGAGATCATTATCAGGGTATAGATACTCAGTCCCATTATACAGAGAGGGGAGATCATTATCAGGGTATAGATACTCAGTCCCATTATACAGAGAGGGGAGATCATTATCAGGGTATAAATACTCAGTCCCATTATACAGAGCAGGGAGATTATTATCAGGGAATAGATACTCAGAGAGCAGGGAAGAATATTCCAGTTCGTATATATATTCAGTGTGTGCAGAAAGCTTATTAATGTTAATACTGAGAGACTGAGTTTAGCAATAAAGACTAATGAGCTTGTTAGGGAAGTTTACATTGTGGGTATAATTACAAAGTGTGTGGGAAGCTCAGTAAATTGGCACAGGCCCCTGTATCCTCTCTGGGCTCTTCTGCCTAGTTTGGTAAATTCCTCGTCCAAGCACAAATGACAATATTTAGGTTGGCAGAAGAGGAGAGCCGGCCAGGGGGAGGGTGGGGAGACTGTGTGAGTGCAACTGCACCTCTATCCTTTCTTCTCCATTGCCCACTTAAAGCCCCCACTTCACTGCAATATGCACATTGAGGACTGCGCCCTGCGCCCTTTACATATTTCATTTGCTCACTGGTGAGGGTTAGAATTGCAGCTCATACCTTATATCTCCTGGGCCCTGGGTTCAATTCCAGCCAGGACATTATCTCTGTGTGTTTTGTCTGGACTCGGGTTTCTTTCCACACTACAAGGGCTCTTACTGACGAGTGGTTGAAGCTGCGTCCCCTGCGTTCCGTTTTTCTGCGTTCAGCCGCAGGGGAGCGCAGGAATAGAAGCATTAAGTTCTTTTCAATGGGGCTGTACTCACACAGGCGTGTTTAGGCGCCGAACGCAGGTTGAGACGCAACATGCTGCATTTTTCCTGCATTCTTCGCCTACAAGTGCCTGTGTGAGTACAGCCCCATTGAAAAGAACTTAATGCTTCTATTCCTGCGCTCCCCTGCGGCTGAACGCAGAAAAACGGAACGCAGGGGACGCAGCTTTAACCACTCGTCAGTAAGCGCCCTTAATGTAGAGGTTTATCGAGTACAGATGAAATCAACCTTAGCCTATACATGAATGTAAACAGAACCTTCAATTGTAAGCTCCACTGGGGCAGGGACTGATGTATAATCTATGTGCTGTGATATATATATATATATATATATATATATATATATATATATATATATATATATATATATATATATATATATATATATATATATAGTGAATAAAGTACCCCCTCTTGTAAAATATAAGGATATTATAAGTCACCGGCCGAAGGCCGAGTGTTTTTATACAGGTCATGGAACTCCGAGGTAACTTCTAATATCCTCATATTTTACAACTGGGGGTACTTTATTTATTATAATACACAAATTTTAGTGAGTCATGTGACAGAAATGACATCACTACTCACCGTTTATAACTGATGACATCAGAACTCACCGTTTATAAGGATATAATTTACAGGATATTCATGGCTTTTGTGTATTATACTGTATATAATACACAAAAGCCATGAATATCTTGTAAATTATATCCTTATAAATGGTGAGTTCTGATGTCATTAGTTATAAACGGTAAGCAGGGGTAATCCTGGCCCCTCCGCTGCCTGAAGCAGCTTGTTCTTGCTACCGCCCCGCACTCCCCTTTTTGCACCGGTGGGGGGGGGGGTCCGTGAGGGCCAGGACGCTAGCGCAATTATGCGCTAGAAGAGCTGAATTTCCTGTTTGAAAACCAGAAATTCGGCTCTTAAAGTACCAGGAGCGGCATTTTTGGCGCCCTTGGTACCTAAAGGGGCGATGCCGTCTGAGGCGAGATTCTCGACTCGCCTCATTGGCGGAGCACCCCTGACAGTAAGTAGTGATGTCATTTCTCACATGACTCACTGAATCTTGTGTATTATAATAAATAAAGTACCCCTATTGCAAAATATGAGGATATGAGGATATTCCATGACCTTCGGCCTCGTGTTTTTATATGGTCATGAAACCCCTCGGTAATATCCTTATAATTTATAAGAGGGGGTACTTTATTCACTATATAAAGTATAACTAGACAAATCATAAATTAACAGTAAATTCTAAATGCTGATTGGCTGCACCTGTTATTAAATTTAATATTCTATTTTTGGTCAATACCTGGTACTATGCAAGCAGTTTACTATCTGGTATGAAGGCTAATTGGATAACCAGAGGAGGAGGAGGGGCACAGAGACTGTAATAGACTTCATTCCTACAGGTTCTAATGCAATCAGCATGGACCTCCAGGACCAGTGGTGGTCTGATGTGTGGTCCTAGTGGCCTGGCATTCAGTAAATGTTGGCACAGAAAGAAGCAATTTAATACATAGCTGTGTGCTTGATTCGTGCTAGAATTTTCTGCCAGGAATTTACCCCAAGGGCAGAAAGCTTCCCATCTACCTTAGCGAATACCACCAACACATTCCCTTCTGTACCCCCACCTCCCCTGATTGCTTAGCCCCGTGCAAGATAATTAGCTGTATGTAGGGTGTGTTCTAAGTTTCAGGACTAGAAACTAATATGAACCAATCAAAACTTCTATCCTTCCTACCTACCTATTATATCTATCATAGTTACCCAGAAATACTTGATGCCTGGCAAATTGAACCAAGGCTCTTGAGTTCAGCATAGAGTTGCCACCTCTTCCCATCCCCCTTTCCGAATGGGGGGACGGGATCTGATGTCACAGGGGGGGGGGTATTGATGTCCATGGCCAGGTGATGATGTTGCAGGGGAGGGGTGATGATGTGGCGATTGTCAATTGGTTGATCGATGCAGTGTCGGACTGGCCCACCGGGATAGCAGGAAAACTCCTGTGCGCCCAGGTGTCAGTGGGCCCTCCTGCTTCTAAACATTTCAAATCAAACACTTTTCCCATTTCAGTTGGTTTCAGATAGATCACCACAAATAAAGACTTTTGCCAAATACTTTCTATTTTGTGACCGTTTTTTTCTGATATGTAAAGTGTAAAGTTTAATTGTTCACCTTCTAAAGCAGATCTGGGAGGGGGGGGGGGTTGCCGACTCTTTAGGACAGAGACACATGTGGAGATTCGGGGAGATTAGTCACCCGGCGACAAATTGACTCTTCTTCGGGCGACAAATCTCCCCGAACTGCCTTCCCACCGGCTAGAATCTAAATCGATGGCGGTAATTGTATCAACTAAATGTCGCAACTAAATGTATCAACTAAATGCAGCAAATTGTAACAGTTCAGAATCTGCACCTGAACTACTGAGCTGCCAGACAGACACCAGAGACACCAACATTCAACTTTAAAATTAAATTTTAGGAAAACGGTAAAAAAATACAAGATGGAAAGCAATTGAAAAAAAGTCTTTGTTTATGGTGAACAATCTGAAAACAACTGAACAGAAAAAGTGCTTGGAAGGGGAACAACCCCTTTAATGCAGAAGAGCAACATTCCCGGGATTTGCTGAATTAGTCTCACACAGCTTTATTATGCTCAAAGTTTTGGACTCCCAGAGGGACCTTCGTCAGGAGTCAATCAGTCATATCCCATCTATGTATCTATCCTGCTACATTTTCAGCTGATGGCTGGAAAGAGGCAGAATAGAAACACAATGAAAATTGGTTAACTTCCCCTTAAAGGCTCTCTTGTAGAGAGTAGAGAATGGCAACCACGTGTCAGTCGTGTCACTTAATATGGGCATAGTCATCTCTTTTGGAGTAGAGATTGGCAACAATGTATCAGTCTTGTCGCTTGGGGGTAGAGATAGGCAACCACGTGTCAGTCTTTTTGTCTAGGATAAAGCCCACAATTTAAGGGCCTTGCTGCCTAGTGTAGAAATAGGCCACTAGCCATAAACCAGCTTGTTTGGTGACCTTTGCAAAAATTTGCCACCCAATGCAAACTGGGCTGATCATACATGGCCTATGGAGTATGGTGAGTTTTAGTCTTGTTGCCTAGGCTACAGATAAGCAAATGTGCTGGCATTTTTACCTAGGGTAGAGTTAGTTAACCTTGTGGTAGGTGCCACTACTTGGTCTTTTTATTAGTGCTCATCCCCACAAAGGATTTAGAGGAGATACCTCATAAGCAATCATGCCCATACTGATGAAATATACTCTAAGTTTCTTATTGCTCTACAAACGGGATGCTCTAGCGCTCCCCTAGTCAGGAAAGTCAAGTGCTTTATAGAGCTTGTCAACCAGTAAGCTGGAAATGACTGTGACCAACTAGAGGACACAGGGAGCAGGCACCAGAGAACAACTTACATTTTTATGGGAAAACTGTACAAAGATTAGGGAAATTTATTAATTTACTAATGTTCTGAACTTCAAGTATTATAAATTCCATTCTTTATAGTTGTGATATGTGACTAATGGAAACGGTTTAAGACACACACCATGGAGTAAAGATGTTCTGATAATATGGCAATGGAAATATGTAGCCAATACAATGTCCAGTAAGTCCCTCACATTTCTTAGGACGATATTTGAAATAATGGTGAGCTGGAGTATCAGGCTCCAACCAGAACCAGCGATAGATAACAGTAAGACATGAGGCAAATTGTCTTTGAACAGCCTTGTTGCCAGAATGCTGCCCCACAACTGCCATATAGACACTGATGGTCGTGTTTCCTCTGATTTCAGTTGGCTCAGAAGTACGATCCTCAGAAGGAGGCGGAGCTGAGACAATGGATAGAGAGCCTGACAGGAAGAACCATTGGGAACAACTTCATGGATTCTCTAAAAGATGGAATCATCCTCTGCGAGTAAGTGTGGAAAGATCGCTTTACCAGGGGGGCTTTCCAACAGCAATTCTTGGCTTAATTCCCATGACAGCTGGTAGTAAAATCAGGCAGTTTGGTGGGTGGGACAGAGCAGAGAGGGGCAATGATCCGATGACATGGAGGGCCCATGCTTAGTGGCAGACAAATTTCGGAGTTATTTGAATTTTTTTTAAGTCAAATTCGATTTACTCACAAATCAAATGGGAGGTTATTTATGAAAAAACCTGGAATGTCTACTATTCCATCAAATACAATTCAAATTGAATTGAGTTTTCCTTCGAAAATAAACCTTGATCTTCAGGAAGACGATTAACATATTCAAATGGCTATATTCAAATCGGCAGGTTTTAGGTGGCAAATATTCCAATAAGAACTGTTTCCAGGGCCGAGGTGTCATAAATCTCACATTCTAATTTACATTCGAGTTGGTGCTTTTAAATTCAAATATGTAAGTTTTAAATGTTGAATTTGAATTTACAATTTAAACCTGAATAAATCTGCCCCTTAATGTAGTTCAAATATAGTCAAATCAATGGGAGATTTTTGGTCAAAAAGAACAACACCGGCACAAGAGGCTTGTATCTGCAGGGCAAGCCCTTGCAAAAGATTTTTACTGCGGTGGTGCAACGTTTCGGGGCTCCGCCCCTTTGTCAAGGCGGAGCCCCGAAACGTTGCACCACCGCAGTAAAAATCTTTTGCAAGGGCTTGCCCTGCAGATACAAGCCTCGTGTGCCGGTGTTGTTCTTTTTGTCCTAGTTACCGGAAGGTTACCGTGCCCTCCATTCATCGAGCACCGAGCCAATTTGTCTACTTTACTAAGGGTGTGCGAGGGTCGATCTTTATTTGAAGATTTTTGGTCAACACACAACAGGAATTTCCTCCCTTGCTTGACTGGTCTTTGAATAACCCAACACCAAATATTAGACGAGAAGGGTATTTGTTTTGGCTGCTGATTCTCACTATGAAGAGAAACTATGTCTGTCCATGTATGGGCACAGTAAGAGATGAAAGGGTGGATTTCCAACCAACTACTGAGGCTGATTAACTTGTGCCAAAACTAGATGAAATGTTTCTTTATGTGAGGACATGAGAAGGCCTTATTTCAACACGTATAAGGTAGAAGTCATTGGGATCCACTGCAAAAAGTAGGGAGTGACTGTTCCTAAACATAGCTTTGTGTCTTTGGCAAGAGGTAGAGCTCTGACTTTCATGCACCCTCCCTTGTCATTATTCATAATGCACATTACTGGTCTCTCTTTTCTTATCTCCCTTATTCTTTCTCCTAAATCGGCTAAGCCAGGAGGAACACTGACATTCCAAAGGTTGGCCATGGACTTTGTGCTTTAAGCTAGATGAATATGGATGTAAAAGCTCAGCAGAACATTGGTCAATTTGGTTACACACTCCAGCCATTAAGGCAAAAACACACCGTGGTCTGATCATTTGGATCTAACTAAAGGTGGCCATACACGGGCCGATAAAAGCTGCCGACAGACCGTGTCGGCAGCTTATTGGCCCGTGTATGGGGCCCCCCGACGGGCTTCACCGATCGAGATCTGGCCGAAAGTCGGCCAGATCTCGATCGGATGGGACAAAAAATCCCGTCGGATCGCGGCCGCATCTGTTCATTGATGCGGTCCTGCGATCCGACCGCCCGTTAGGCATCGTTAGGATCCGATCGTTGGGCCCTAGGGCCCACGATCGGATCAGCCCGATATTGCCCACCTCAAGGTGGGCATATCGGAGGGAGATCCGCTCATTTGGCGACATCGCCAAACGAGCGGATCTCTCCATGTATGGCCACCTTAAAGCTGGCCATAGACGTGCAGATTTTACCCTTGTATCCAATCAGACGTCCCAATATTCCGACCTGCCACTATACATTCAGATTAAAAAGTAGTAAAAGAACAAAACCGGCGATGTTCTGCCCATGACAGTAATCGTATGAAAGTTATGTCCGACAAATTCTAGTGACAGTCACCCAATGATATCGTTAGGCAATACATTCAGAGAAATTATCATTAGCCGACAGAAATCTTCTAACCTGTCCCATTGACTAAAAGACCAATCGCCATGGTATGGGACTCTCCACACGGTCCGAAAATAGTATGAAACTTTGATTCGTAGGACTAGACCTTTGCGTTTATGGCCAGCTTGAAGGAGAACTATCACGAAAATTAAAATTTTATATAAGCTTCTGCATACTGAAATAAGAAACTTTGTAAATCAATCAATTAAATATTCTGCATTGTTTCTGAAATAATCAAGTTTATCTTCACTATTCCTCTCTCAGCATCTGATTCTCTTCATTCTGTCTTCATCGAGGAGTTGGGTGCCAGACATTGATTGACAGTTATATCTAATATATCTTATAGGGGGATTCCTTTCCTAGCAGATGTATTAGAGCTCACTCAAATGACTGATTCCAGTAGAAACAAAATAACTGCCTTTTGCACAAATTCTGCATGTAGAGAGACATGATGTCTGTTGACATCTGTCTGTTATCTATAAGATATATTGGATGTAACTGTCAATGAATATCTGACACCCAACTCCTGCATGAAGACAGAATGAAGAGAAACAGATGCTGAGAGAGGAATAGTGAAGATGAACTTGATTATTTCAGAAACAGTACCAAATTTTTAATTGATTGTATTTAGAAAGTTTATTTTTTCAGTATGATAACGCTTCTATTTTTATAGTTCTCCTTTAAGATACCAGGTATCTTCTCCATTGCACTTGCAACATATAGGGGCAGATTTATCAAGGGTCGAATTTTGAAGTGCTAAAACTTAGAAATTCAGCCATCGAATTGAAAAATTCGATAGTCTAAGTTTTTTTTCAGTTTAAATTTAGCTGTTTTCGATCGAATTAAAATCATTCGATTGAATTAATCGATTGATTGAATGATTTTCAAAAAAAAAAACTGACTTTTGACTAAAACCGTAGCCAAATATTGGCTATTGGTAGGAGGTCCCCATAAGCTAACATAGCAATTCGGCAGGTTTAAGGTGGCTAAGTGTCGAATTCAACGTTTTTTAAAGAGACAGTACTTCGATTTTTGAATGGCTGAATATTCAAAGTATTTTCAATTTGAATCGAAGTCGAATTTGGCCTATTCGATGGTCGAAGTACCCAAAAATTACTTCAAAATTCAAAGTTTTTAAATTCGAAAATTTACTTCGACCCTTAGTAAATGTGCCCCATACAGTAGGTAATATAGGGTGCCAGTAACAGAAGACGGTCAGAGGCTTCTGGGAGTTGAAGTCAGATATGTAATTCTGGGGGGATGCAGTTGATATATTGTAATATAGCCTTCTATTCTTCATTTCAATAGGCTGATCAACAAACTCCAGCCGGGCACTGTACGGAAGATCAACGAAGCGACACAGAACTGGCACAAGGTGACCATCATGAGCTTCTTCTCATGGGACTGAGCAGCTTCAGGAAAATCCTTTGACGTAATTATTAATAACCATATCTCTATATTCTTCCAGCTGGAAAACATAGGAAATTTTACTAAAGGCATCACACACTACGGGGTGAGACCCCATGATATATTTGAGGCAAACGATCTCTTTGAGAACACTAACCTAACTCAAGTTCAATGTACTCTGCTGGCCCTAGCTAATGTGGTAAGTATGCAGGGAAACATTATATTATAATTTTATTTTACATATTCACAGAAACCAACTTTCAATTCCTGTGTTTGGTTCAGGCCAAGACAAAAGGTGCCAGAGTGGATATCGGAGTAAAATATGCTGATCGTCAGGAAAGGAGATTTGACGCTGATAAACTTAAGGAGGGAAGGAATATTATTGGTCTCCAGGTAAGTGGGCAAAACCACTAAATTTAACATAACTAGTTGTCAGTTTACATAAAAGTGACAATGCACTGAAAATTTTTCCGCTCTTCTTTGGCAGATGGGAACAAACAAATTTGCCAGCCAGAAAGGGATGACGTCTTATGGTACTCGTAGGCACCTCTATGACCCCAAACTGGCTAATGAACAACCAATGGATCAGGCAACAATCAGCCTGCAAATGGGCACCAATAAAGGAGCTTCCCAGGTGAGTGGATTGGATATAGGATAAGGGATTGTATTGGTTGCCAGTAAATTACTGACATCTAGAGACAGGTCTGGCAGTTTTATCCTAGGCAACCCGGTTGGCCATCCCCCACCCCACGGGGGAGAGAGGAGACTGAGGGTAATGAGAGAGAGGAGATTGACAGCAACAGAGAGGAGGGAGAGGACAGCAATGGAGAGGAGGGAGAGCAACGGAGGAATGAGTAACTGAGAGGAGGGAGAGCCATGGGGGAAGGGAGGAATGAGTAACGGGACAAAGGGGAGAGCGACGGAGGGGAGGGTAACAGGAGGGAGGGGAGAACGACAGAGGGGTGGGTGACAGAGGGAAGGAAGGGGAGTAACACGGACGGGTAGGCAGAAGACAATTTTAGAGGTAGCTGACCAGCAACCCCCCTAATCATTGTGCCCTAGGCAGCTGCCTCTTCCGCCTACGCCTAGTCCACAGGGACTGTTTATTGAAGAATATTCTTTGTTAGCCCACGATGCTGTTTTTATTCACCGTCATCTTCAGATCACTGAGACGCTCTAATAAAGAATGAGCTGGAGCGCAGCAGTGAAAGGGAAGAGATCATTGATTTGAGCTGATATGGAGTAGTACAAGAATTAACATCCTTGGGAAACAATGAATATTGAGGTTGTTAGGTGACCAGGAGATTGTAGAACCAGAGAGCAAAGTCAGAAGCAATTAGAAGAAGTTTGTTACTGGCTGATTACAACTAATGAGCACAAAGATAGGTGAGCTGGAAAGGAGCAAAGTCTTATAGGCCCACAGGCCATTATAAAGCCGTGCATGGAAAGGACATAGCAGCCCCTTCAGCTGGCATTCTGTAAAGGAATACTTAAGTATAAAAATAAAAACTGGGTAAATAAATAGGCTGTGCAAAATAAAAAATGTTTCTAATGTAGTTAGTCAAAAATGTAATGTATAAAGTAGGGTTGCTTCCTGCCCGATTTTCCAAATAAGGAAAACAAGGCAGGATTCCCTTGATTGACATGGCAATCGGCCAATCGCTGACCACTGCATCATAGCTCCGCCCCCTGATGTCACAATCACGTCACCATCTACGTCACGACCCCGTCAATTGACTACATGGTCCCGTCCCCCCGCCTGGTCTCCGTGTGGGAAGGTGGCAACCCTAGTATAAAGACTGGAGTGACTGGATGTGTAACATAATAGCCAGAACACTACTTCCTGATTTTCAGCTCTCTAACTCTGAGTTAGTCAGCGACTTTAAGGGGGCCCACATGGGACATAACTGTTCAGTGAGTTTGCAATTGATCCTCAGCATTCAGCTCAGATTCAAAAGCAACAGATATGTCCCATGTGCCCCTCCCTCAAGTCACTGATTGGTTACTGCCTGGTAACCAATAAGTGAAAACCAAGAGAGCTGAAAAGCAGGAAGTAGTGTTCTGGCTATTATGTTACACATCCAGTCACTCCAGCCTTTATACATTACCTTTTTGCCTAACTAACTATATTAGATACATTTTTTTATTTTGCACAGCCTATTTACCCAGTTTTTTATTTTACACTGAACAATTCCTTTAAAACAACACCCACAGACGGCTGCCCAGCTCAGGTTTGGTACCTCTCAGCTATAAATCATGAAATTCCACTGAGAAGGAGGTTCCAGAGAAGAGGAGAGCCAGTGGGCCATTAGAATTTGCACTTGCCCTTTGTCCCCCTTCCATAATTACCCAGTAGCTAAGGCTTAAAAAACAGATGCACATGAAGCTAAAAATTTTGCTCCAATACAGGAGCCCCTGTCTAACCTTATATTAAAGCTCAATGGGTACCCATTTCTATTGGCACATACAGAAGCAGTTTTCCTCTGACTGTCCTCTCTCCTCTCCCTTTAGGCTGGCATGACAGCGCCAGGTACCAAACGCCAGATCTTTGACCAAAAACTTGGCATGGAACATTGCGATACTCACAACATCTCCTTGCAAATGGGATCAAACAAGGGGGCTTCTCAGCAAGGCATGACTGTGTATGGATTGCCCCGGCAAGTTTATGATTCCAAGTACTGCAATACGCCCGATTTCCTAATGGGAGAAGATGAAGATGGGCAATATAATAACAGCCACCAGAATTACAACTCTGAGTAACCCTCCAGCCTCTGTGTAACCCTGCCCACACCCCTTCTATGCCAGTGTGTTTGCTACTGTGGCAAAAAAAAACAAAAAAAACAGGGCCATGCTACCCATCTGCCAACTTGTACTAACTGCCAACTGCTAGTCAGCATATGCCCACTACAGACAGGCACTGATACTGCCCATTGTGTGCCAGCTTAGCTTGACAGAGAATGGGCAATATTAAAGGATAAGCAAACCTTAACAATAAATGAATGTAAAATTGATGAGGGGGCTATTCTAAGCACTTCTGTAATTTACATTCATTATTTATTTTATTTCCAAGATATTAAGGGATACATGTACTGTTAATATGAATGAATTTTGTTACAACAGCGCCACCTGCTGGTCAGTTTCCCACCAGTCTGACCAGCAAGTAGTCAAGGAAGTTGTCAGGAGAAAGAAAGAGGCTGCTCTGATGTTCTTCTGCTTAGGAAATAATTAGAAACCTTTCTCGCATCTTTCCTAAGCAGAAGAACATCAGAGCAGCCTCTTTCTTTCTCCTGACAACTTCCTTGACTACTTGCTCGTCAGACTGGTGGGAAACTGACCAGCAGGTGGCGCTGTTGTAACAAAATTCATTCATATTTACAGTACATGTATCCCTTAATATATCTTAGAATAAAAAGAAAATAAATAATGAATGTAAATGACAAAAGTGCTTAGAATATCCCCTTTAAATTTTACATTCACTTATTTTAAAGGTTTACTAATCCTTTCAATGTGTGCCAGGGTTAGCTCTCCCCTGTAGCAAAGATAAGTGCTATTTTTCCGACATACCTGTTGTGTGTCAGCATACCTGCTGGTGTCCATGTCGTCTACTCCAATAGAAGGGGTATTTGTGCCCAATCTATGCCTGCTTTGGCAGTACATTTGAATTCTTTCCTTCCTCCATTATTCTTGACACTGCTTTCTGGAGACTGATTGGGCTCATAGGCTAAATCACAGTTTAAAGGGGAAGCATACAAACATTTCAGAGTGGGAATAGACCTGCTATAAGTAAAGCAGTAGCCCAAGTATTAATAAAGTTAAAAAGACTTTATTAGGACATACATAAGCCTAACACATTTCATGCCTGAATGGGCACTGGCTGTTGGTCTCTCTTTTGTACAATCCTTTTATAGGGGTGTCAACCAATAAAATTGACATAAATTACATCACACAGAGCCTTATCCAATCAATGATAAGCTCATCACAGAGTCATAGACCAATAGAAATATACAGTCATATGAAAAAGTTTGGGAACCCCTCTTAATTCTTTGAAGTTTTGTTTATCATTGGCTGAGCTTTCAAAGCAGCAACTTCCTTTTAATATACAACATGCCTTATGGAAACAGTAGTATTTCAGCAGTGAAAAAGTTTATTGGATTAACAAAAAATATGCATCATAACAAAATTAGACAGGTGCATAAATGTGGGCACCCAACAGAGATATTACATCAATACTTAGTTACAAATGTAACAGCCTCTAGATGCCTCCTATAGCCTTTGATGAGTGTCTGGATTCTGGATGTGGCTATTTTTGACCATTGGTCCATACAAAATCTCTCCAGTTCAGTTAAATTTGATGGCTGCTGAGCATGGACAGTCTGCTTCAAATCATCCCATAGATTTTCCATGATATACAAGTCGGGGGACTCCAGAATATTGTACTTGTCCCTCTGTATAAATGTCTTTGTAGATTTCCAAGTGAGTTTAGGGTCATTGTCTTGTTGGAATATCCAACTCCTGCAGCGGAACTTCAACTTTGTGACTGATGCTTGAACATTATTCCATGATGGAACCTCCACCAAATGTGACAGTAGGTAGCAGGTGTTTTCTTGGAATGCAGTGTTCTTCTTCCGCCATGCAAAGCGCTTTTTGTTATGACCAAATAACTACATTTTTGTCTCATCAGTCCAAACAACTTTGTTCCCAAATGACTGTGTCTTGTCTAAATGAGCTTTTCCATACAACAAGCGACTCTGTTTGTGGCGTAAGTGCAGAAAGGGCTTCTTTCTCATCACTCTGCCATACAGATGTTCTTTGTGCAAATTGTGCTGAATTGTAGAACGATGTACAGATACACCTGCATCTGCAGCAAGATGTTCTTGCAGCTCTTTGGAGATGATCTTTGGGTTGTCTGTAACATTCTCACAATCCTCCGCATATGCCGCTCCTGTATTTTTCTTGGCCTGCCAGACCTGGGTTTTACAGCAACTGTGCCTGTGGCCTTCCATTTCCTGATTACCATATATACTCAAGTATAAGCCGAGTTTTTCAGCCCCCACAATATGCTGAAAAACTCTACCTCGGCTTATACTTGGGTCAAGCGGAAAAACGGTCGCCGGCGTCCAAGAATAGTCTCCAAGAATATCCGCCGGCATCCAAGAATGGTCACCGGCATCCAAAAACGAGACGCCGGCACCTCCAATGGGAGCAGAAACCCTCAATTTTTTGATTGAAACTTACCAGAAGCTGCTGCATTTCTCACTCTAGGCTTATACTCGAGTCAATAAGCTTTCCCAGTTTTTGGAGATAAAATTAGGCACCTCGGCTTATACTCGGGAAGGCTTATACTCGAGTATATACGGTACATTCCTTACAGTTGAAACTGACAGTTTAAACCTCTGAGATAGCTTTTTGTAGCCTTCCCCTAAACCATGATACTGAACAATCTTTGTTTTCAGATCTTTTGAGAGTTGCTTTGAGGATCCCATGTGGTCACTCTTCAGAGGAGAGTCAAACAGAAGCACAACTTGCAATTGGCCACCTTAAATACCTTTTCTCATGGTTGGACACATCTGCCTATGAAGCTCAAGGCTTAAACGAATCCAACTAATTTGGTGTTGCCAGTTATCAGTACTGAGCAGTTACATGCATTCAAATTAGCAAAATTACAAGGGTACCCACATTTTTGCACAGCCAGTTTATCACATTTGATTTAATTTCATACAACTGAATACTGCTTCATTAAAAATCTTTGTTCAGAAAACACCCTAGTACTCAGATGTTCCTGGGAAATGAAAAACGTACCACTGTTATCTTTTTTGTTGAAAGGAGTCAATTATTATGCAGGCTGATAGGGGTTCCCAAACTTTTTCATATGACTGTATTACATAAATTACATCACATGGAACCATATCCAATTAGAAAGAGGCACATTACACAGGACTTAAATCAATGTAAAAGGCACAATACATAAGGTTTAGACCAAAAGAAAAATAGGAAAACAATGAATAGGTTGAACACTGCCGGTGTACATGTTTCAAGGGGAAGGAGGTTTATAAATTAACTTTTAGTTATAGTTTATTTTTGGGAAGAGGGCTGGGGGGAGGGGAAATTCTTGGCTTTTCTATTCAGCCTAGAAATTAAAATCCTACTTGGTTACTAGAGACTGTTGTCCCGTAGCAACCAGAATGCAGACTATAGCTTTTTAATCAGACTGTCATATGCATCATCCAGGCTGCTAAGGCAACTTACCATAGCAACCAGACTGGTTGAATACAAGGATTAGAAGATAAAATGTTAAACACACATATAATATAGGAGAGTAAGGTAAGAGACAAATGATCCAAGAATGCCACTGGCTGCACAATACTAAGAGTTCATTTAAGACAAGCAAGATTAAAGTAATATTTAATACGCTCACTGCTTGGACACCCAGTAAGTGCTTTGGTCAGAGGCCAACATCGTCCCCCCCTCACAGAAGACGGTGGCAGGACAGACAACTGCAAATCAGTCTTAAATTGTACAATGGTTTCATGAGTGACATTAAACAAGCCATTGATGCGCATAGAAATCCATTAAAACCTTGCATGGCTTCTCTACTCTGGGTAAAACCTGGGGATTTTCATGCCAAAGAGATTCTTTGTTCTTGCGTTATTACTGGGTAAATCAGAGCCACCAATAAATGGCCACTAGAGGGCAGGTGTCATCAGATTGTGTGGGTGGAGTTACCTTGCCAGAGCAATCATGGCAGCTACCACAGATATATACAAATATGCTGATAAATAAAGGTGAAGAAATAAACTGTGCCAGTATGCCTTCAAAGATAAGGAAACCTTTAAAATAAGTGAATATAAAGTTGATATGGGGCTATTCTAAGCACTTTTGTAATTTATATTCATTATTTATTCCAAGATATTAACGGAAATTCGTTCGCATACATAAAAAAACACCAAGACAAATGAAACTTTAAAACCGCAAAGTCTTTATTAAGAAATAACTTACCGAAACTCTGCTTCCGCTCCTCTTCAGAAAAGGCAACACAGCGACGATCCATTGTGCAGCGCTCGATTTCTCCTCCCTGGCTATCTCCTATAAGGAAGGCAGGGAGGAGAAATCGAGTGCCGCCTGATCGCTTTCTGAAGAGGAGCGGAGTTTCGGTAAGTTATTTCTTAATAAAGACTTTTCGATTTTAAAGTTTAATTTGTCTTGGTGTTATTTTTATTTTTGTTTACTAACAAATTTTTTTTTTTTTTAAACATTTGATGTTACTGGTCCTTTAAGGGATACATGTGCTGTTAATATGAATGAATTTTGTTACAACAGCGCCACCTGCTGGTCAGTTTCCCACCAGTCTGACCACCAAGTAGTCAAGGAAGTTGTCAGGAGAAAGAAAGAGGCTGCTCTTATGTTCTTCTGCTTAGGAAAAGAATTAGAAACCTTTCTCACATCTTTCCTAAGCAGAAGAACATCAGAGCAGTCTCTTTCTTTCGCCTGACAACTTCCTTGACTACTTGGTGGTCAGACTGGTGGGAAACTGACCAGCAGGTGGCGCTGTTTTAACAAAATTCATTCATTCCAATATCTTGGAATAAAAGCAAAATAATGAATGTAAATGACAAAAGTGCTTAGAATAACACCCTAATCAATTTTACATTCACTTATTTTAATGGTATACTTATCCTTTAATGTGCTGTCTGTACAGAATGTACACAAAGACTGTGGGACTACAAAGAATCACAATAGGTTCCAAGTAGACAAAAGTGATCTACTTTCCAACTTATGGCCCTTCAACTGTTAGAGGCACATTTATCAAGCGTTGAATTTCTAATTCTTGTGAGTTTTTTTTTTTTTTAAACCTCCTATAAACTCCCATGAATTTGAAATTTGACCGATCGAAATTTATCATTAAAATCACATTTTTTAAAGTCGGGTGAATAGAATTGAATTTGAATAACTTGCCAGTCTAGTTGACAGTTTTGACCATAAAAAAACTCGAAAATTCTAATTTTCAATTCAACCCTTGATAGATCTGCCCCTTAGAGTATAACTGCCAGCCTTGCCCAGCACTGATACAGCCACCATTGTGCTCTACTAGAACTTACTCTCCCTACTCTTCTGCAATAAAACTTCAGGGTTACCAGCTACGTTGAGGGCCTACAGTTGTATTGAACCAATTAAAAATGCCATATTTTATATAGTGAACTTATTGCACGAGGCTAAAGTTTGAGCTTGTCAATAGCAGCAATGATCCAGGACTTCAAACTTGTCACAGGGGGTCACCATCTTGGAAAGTGTCTGTGACACTCACATGCTCAGTGGGCTCTGATTGGCTGTTGAGAAGCTAAGCTTAGGGCTCGTCGCTAATTATCCAGCAGAAAATGAGCTTCCCTGGCTGTAATATAAGCTGATGCTACAGGTTTGCTGATTATTCAATTCTGATGCTAATTGCACTGGTTTCTGTGCTGCCATGTAGTAATTATGTGTATTAATTACTAATCAGCCTTATATTGTGACATTTCTATTCTATGTGTACTGTATATTGTGAGTGTCTCCCTAAGCTCAGTAAGTGACAGCAACACAGAGCATGTGCAGTGAATCAGCAGAAGAGAAAATGGGGAGCTACTGGGGCATCTTTAGCAGTAAAGATCCGTGTCTCCAAAGGGCTGTGCCTTGGGCTGGTACAGAAGCACAAAACAATGTACAACATATCTACCTACTTCTTTAGTTACACTTTACTTCTCCTTTAAGGAGTGATGGTATGCAGTAAGTAGGATAGAGATAAGAGCAAAGCTATGAAGACACAGTCACATGATACATACAGGGCAAGTGATGGCCTGCAGATGGCTGGCAGGGGAGATGTTAAAGGGACAAGGCAGATGGTGTGATGCTCTGCATATCTTTGCCTGATGGCACATTTCTTTGCCCCGTCCGGTCACTGTGATGCAGTTTAGAGAATAACTCAGACACATCACTTAAGCTCTGCCGGGAAATGACAGCAAATATATTTCTAAAATGTGTCTTTGTGGTATTCTTTATGGATTATGGAACAGTGGCTTGTGTTATGGTGCCGGGGGAGGTGGATACATACAAATGACACATCTATGAGTTCCCTCCTGTGATTATAGAGCAAATACACCCTATATTGCTCTGATAGATCAGCTGCTTAAAGGGATACTGTGATGGGGGAGAAAAAAAATTCGTCAGTTAATAGTGCTACTCCAGCAGAATTTTGCACTGAAATCCATTTCTCAAAAGAGCAAACAGATTTTTTAATATTTAATTTTGAAATCTGATGTGGGGCTAGACATATTGTCAGTTTCCCAGATGCCCAGAGTCATGTGACTTGTGCTCTGATAAACTTCAGTCACTCTTTACTGCTGTACTGCAAGTTGGAGTGATATCACCCCCCCAGCAGCCTAACAACAGAACAATTGGAAAGGTAACCAGATAGCAGCTCCCTAACACAAGTTAACAGCTGCCTGGTAGATCTAAGAACAACACTCAATAGTAAAATCCAGGTCCCACTGAGACACATTCAAATACATTGAGTAGGACAAACAACAGTCTGCCAGAAAGCAGTTCCATCCTAAAGTGCTGGCTCTTTCTCAAATCACATGACCAGGCAAAATAAACAGATGCACCTACACACCAAAATTATAAAATGATACACTTGCTGGTTCAGGAATGAAATTTTATATTGTAGAGTGAATTATTTGCAGTGTAAACAGTGTAATTTATAAATACAAAATAAATCATAAAAAGAATCCCTTTAAGAGGGACGGGGTACAGAGTCCAAGATCTAGTAACTCCCGACTTCTGCACAAGTCAGTCCCATTGCATGCTGGGCATTGTAGTCTTACATTAAACTTGGCAGTCGGCAAATTGTTAAATAAAAACGACATTACCCAACATACACTGGGAGACACAGGCTTGGCACATTAGGACTTTTCCAAAGTACAAACCAGCCAAAGGCCCAAAAAGTAACCTAAATCTGTATCTCGGCTAGTTTGTACCTTGAAACCTCAGCTGGGCTTTAAATTAGTAGCCCAATCGGCTGGAAAACAACCAACCTGGCAACCCTGCCTATACGGGACACACACACACAATGTTTTTATGGAATTGGAAGGAAACCACAAACCCTAGAAATGAAAACAGACGTAAAAACAAAAGTAACTCAATTTTGTGTTTAATAAAAATAACACTTTTCCCATCAATTAGTAACAGAATAAAGATTTGCTTCCAAGTTTCCAAAGTATCTAGAACAGTCCTGCTAGTAATTTACAAAAGAAAAAAAATGGCAGAGAAATTACCAAACTTGGGGCTTGTTTTAGGGAAAATATATTTATCATTGGTTAGATTTTTCTATACAGGTGTGGGATCAGTTATCCGGAAAGCTCTGTATTACGGAGAGGCCATCGCCCATAGACTCCATTATAATCAAATAATGCAGATTTTTAAAAATGATTTACTTTTTCTCTGTAATAATAAAACAGTAGCTTGTACTTGATCCCAACTAAGATATAATTAATCCTTATTGGAAGCAAAACCGGCCTATTGGGTTTATTAAATGTTTATATGATTTTCTAGTAGATTTAAGGTATGACAGATCCCTTATCCGGAAAAACCCAACATTCTGGATAACCAGTCCCATACCTGTACGATTGAATTTTTTCTTTACGCAGTAGAATATAAATACAAATAAACTGAAAAGGGGAGTCACAAAAAGTAATTTTTAGATCCGACAGAATCCCAAACTGACCTCTCGATTATTCAGTTAAAAAAAAACAAAAAAAAAAAACCAGAAAATAAATTTAGTGGCATAATATTCCCTAGCAAAAGTAATGCCACACTATTTCCTACAACACAACCACAGACTTGCCATCCACTCTCCCCACTAGTCCTACTGCTTCCACCAGAAAGCAAGGTACCTTTTAAATTTTGGACACCTTAAGTACAAAATTGTAATCTAAGCTTTATCTCATGTAAATGGTAAAGTTAATGCACATAGAGAGACCTTCCTAAGCAGCAGTGGGTCCGATCTACTAAAAACACTAAGCCCAAGCAGCCAATGACAATGAAAACTGTTTTCAGGCAGCTTTATCACTTAAAGGATAAATAAACCTTTAAAATAAGTGAATGTAAAATTGATGAGGGGGCTATTCTAAGCACTTTTGTCATTTACATTCATTTTGTTTTTATTGCAAGATATTAAGGGATACATGTACTGTTAATATGAATGAATTGTGACAACAGCGCCACCTGCTGATCAGTTTCCCACCAGTCTGACCACCAAGTAGTCAAGGAAGTTGTCAGGAGAAAGAAAGGCTGTTCTGATGTTCTTCTGCTTAGGAAAGATGTGAGAAAGGTTTATAATTATTTTCCTAAGCAGAAGAACATCAGAGGAGCCTCTTTCTTTCTCCTGACAACTTCCTTGACTACTTGGTGGTCAGACTGGTGAGAAACTGACCAGCAGGTGGCGCTGTTGTAACAAAATTCATTCATATTAACAGTACATGTATCCCTTAATATCTTGGAATAAAAACAAAATAATGAATGTAAATTATAAAAGTGCTTAGAATAGCCCCCTCATCAATTTTACATTCACTTATTTTAAAGGTTTACTTTCCTTATCCTTTAATATCCACCTGCCTTTTACAGGGATGTGTCGCAGACCACTGATCTTTCCCTGGTCACAAAGAATGCAATAATGTATTTACAAACACACTAACCTTTACCAATGGAAAACGCTCCCTCGGCATTCTGAAAAACAAAGCCCTGTGTCTAATGCTTTTAGGCTCTACCTTTCAGTTAAAATATATTGTATTTATAGACTGTTTCAGGGGCTGTGGTCCCACGGGGTCAAATACAGGCTAATTTCGTATTCCCCAATGTCCCGTATGAAACGCAATGGCTGAAGTCCACCTCTCACAAGGCATATGAATGAGAAAGGAGTCCTTCTATTGGTTAGCAGCTTCACAGGCATCAATCCAATCACTGTAAACATCTACGGCCTCAGAAAGATCTGATCAATAGGGGGTTAAGGAATAAATTAAAGAGACAGACATTAAAATAATTTGATCACACTACAAATATTCAGTCTATGTGAACACATTCCTGTTTATTTAAATTAGGGACGCAACGAATCCAGGATAGGCCTTTTTCAGCAGGATTCGGATTCTGCCGAATCCTTCTGCCCGGCCGAACTGAATCTGAATCCTAATTTGCATATGCAATTTAGGGATGGGGAGGGAAATCACGTAAATTTTTGTCACAAAACAAGGTAAACAAGTAAAAAAAATTTCCCCTTCCCATCCCTAATTTGTATATGCAAATTAGGGTGGGAAGGGGAAATTTGCATGTGCAAATTAGGATTCGGCCAAATCTTTCACGAAGGATTCGGGGGTTCGGCCGAATCCGAAATAGTGGATTCAGTGCATCCCTAATTTAAATATTAAGAGTATATACAGGCATCGGATTCGTTATCCGGAAACCAGTTATCCTGAAACCTCTGAATTACTGAAAAGCCGTCTCCCATAGATCCCATTATATCCAAAACATCCAAAAGTTTAAAAATTGTTTCCTTTTAGTATGGAATAGGAATCTAAAAAAAACAAATGCTCTGTAATGCTGCAAATGTTTTGTTATTGCTACTTTTCATTCATTATGTTTCTACTCGGGCCCTCTGCTATTCATCGTTTAGTCTCTTACTCAAATCAATGCATTGTTGCTAGGGTAATTTGGATCCTAGCAACCAAATGGTTGAAATTGCAAACTGGAGAGCTGCTGAATAAAAAGCTAAATAACTCAAAAACCACAAATGAAAACCAAATGCAAATGGTCTCTGAATTAACTTTAGTATGATGTAGAGAGTGCTATTCTAAGTGAACAACCCCTTTAAGATCCACATTATGGAAAGACCCACTATCCGGAAAACCCCAGGCCCTGAGCATTCTGGATAATAGATCCTATACTTATCAATTTAGGGTGTATGTGAGTGGGGAAAAGCAGCTCAATGTCATAGCTAAAAAAATATATATATTTTGTCAACTATCTTGCAGTACCACTAGTTATGCTGTACTTTCTACTACAGGTATCGGATCCGTTACCTGGAAACTGATTATGCAGAAAGCTCCGAATTATGGAATGGTTGTCTCCCATATACTACACTATAACCAAATTTCTAAAAATGATTTCTTTTTTGTCTGTAATAATTAGGGATGCACCAAAACCAGGATTCGGGGGTTCGGCCGAATCCAAAATAGTGGATTTGGTGCATTCCTAGTAATAATAAAAAAGTTGCTTGTACTTTATCCCAACTAAGATATAATGAATCCTTATTGGAAACAAAGCCAGATTTTCTATACAGGTATGGGATCCAGAAAGCTCCGAATTACAGAAAGGCTGTCTCCCATAGACTCCATTATAAGCAAATAATTAACATTTTTTAAAAATGATTTCCTTTTTCTCTGTAATAATAAAGCAGTAGCTTATCCCAACTAAGATATAATCCTTATTGGAAGCAAAACCAGCCAATTGGGTTTATTTAATATTTACATGATTTTCTAGAAAATTTAAGGTATCCGGAAAACCCCATGTCCCGAGCATTCTGGATAGCAGGACCCATACCTGCACTTCTTTATGGTTGAGTTGAGAGCAAACAAGTAAAATGAAAATAATGACAATAAACAAGTCCAGGGAAAGGATACAGGTTATTGGAGTCTGAAACTCTTCCAGGCAGACTGTACATGAAATCACCCCTGTGTTACGTGCTCGATCCCTGCATGAAAAGAAAGAAGAAAAAAAAAAAAAAAAGTCATGTGGATTTAACTGGCTAAAAAAAACAAAAGGTTTCCCATTTGCATAAGACTATCCAGTCTAAAAACAAACGCTCCAACTCCTGACTGTTACATCATCTATTTATGTGCAAAGGGTAACTAAACATGAAACAAAGAGTAAGCTTTGACCAAACCATAAATCACACCAAACTGCTTTACTTACATTTTAACATCACAGGACTTCTCGTGGTTACAAAACGGACACGTGAACTGGGTGTCAAGGTTCCCGGTCATCTTCTTCTTGGGTGGAGGCTTTCTCTTTGACTTCCTGCGTCCCATCTCCGACTATGGATTCTTGATATGAATCAAAGCTAAGCAAAAAAAAAAAAAAAAAAAAAAACAGACCTTTTATCAAGTACAGGTATAGGATCCATTATCTGGAAACCCATTATCCAGAAAGTTCCAAACAACCCTATTGGGTTCATTTAATGTTTACATGATTTTCTAGTAGTCTTACGGTGTGAAGATCCAAATTATATAAAGACCAGTTATCCGGAAAGCCCCAGGTCCGAACATTATGGAGAACGGGTCCCATACCTGTATGTACTTTTCTAAACATTCCAATGACATGGAGGAGGGTGCTTTCATACTTTGCCTACTAGCAGGTGGGGCCAAAATAAACCCTCTGCCCTCTATATATAACCTTATGAAAGTGCTTGGGAGGCGATTGACTGAAATCATGGTATTCCTGTTGCGAAAAAAATTTGGAGCCACCTGTTTGGGCCGATAAAGCACGACAGAAAAAGGTCATGAAACTGTTCCATGTGCCACCATCATAAAAACAACAGGACTAAAGAAAACTGCATTAAAGGGGAACTATCGTGAAAATGAATATTTAATATAAGCTTCAGCACACTGAAATAAGAAACTTTCTAAATAAAATTAAATATTCTGTATCATTTCTGAATTAATCAAATTTATCTTCCTATATTTACTATTCCTCTCTCAGCATCTGTTTCTCTTCTTTCTCTCTTCATGCAGCAGTTGGGTGTCAGATATTCATTGACAGTTAGATCCAATATATCTTATAGGGGGATTCCTTTCCTAGCAGATGTATTAGAGCTCACTCTATTAAAATCATCATGTCTCTCTACATGCAGGATTTGTGCAAAAGGCAGTTATTTTGTTAGATTGTGACAGATCTGATAATAGGATAATAGTGCCCTTCATCATTGCCGACCTCTTAGCGGAGGAATGCCGGAGAAGTGCTTTACAAAACATGCATACAAAAAACTGCGGTCCCATTATCCAATCTCACTATACAAGCAAGGGCCGGCATTCCTCAGCTAATCAGTTGATTTACAGTAAAGGGCAGAGGAGAGAAAGGTCGGCGATGATGAAGGGCGCAATTATCCTGCGCGGAGCTGCAGTCACTGTGCTCTCTCTGCTCTTTCCCTGCATCGAACCACCAACCAACAGCGGGAGGCAAAAAACCCTTTCTGAGATCCCATCGCGAGGCAGAGCTGTACAGGGAAATCCAAGAGAGTCGCACAGATCTGCTCCTCTTGCTCACTTCTCTTCTGGAGGGGGGGGGGGGTCAGGGGATGAAGGGATGCCCCCAGGGAGGGCAGATGAGCTGCTGCCCAGGTAATGGGTCGGACAGGGGCTATAGGCTGCCAGGATGGAGCATGTGGGCTCCAGATTCACTTGTCCACAAATCTGTGCACAACGAGGGCATCGATACCGCATGCTGTCGCAACGATCATCATACTAACAGTTAACTTAAAGGTGAACAACCCCTGGCAAAGAGGTGTTGAAATCAACCAAACCCTATCACTTTACAGTTAGTAAAGCACAAAACTGCATATGCCAATGCGATAGTGTTGTTCATCTTTGGGTTAACTGTTAGTATGATGTATTGTAGAGGGATATTTTGAGACAATTTGCAATTGGGTTTCATGTATTATTATTTGTGGTTTAGAGTTATTTAGGTTTTTATTCAGTAGCTCTCCAGTTTGCAATTTCAGCCATTAAGTTGCTAGGAGCCAAATTCCCCTAGCAACCATGCACGGATTTGAATAAGAGACTGGAATATGAATCGGAGAGGCCTGAATAGAAAGACGACTAATAAAAAGTAACAATACATTTGCAGTTTTACAGAGCATTTGTTCTTTAGATGGGGTCAGTGACCCCCATTTGAAATTGAAAATCCTGTAGATAACCCACACAATTTCTAACAATGCCGCTTCCTCCAGGCCTACAAGTCTAATAAAAAAAAAAAAACATTTAAGGGGTCGTACATCTGAATAAACTTTTAGTATGATGTAGAGACAGTTTGCAATTGGTTTTCATTTTTCATTATTTGTGTTTTTGTTTAGTTATTTAGCTTTTTATTCAGCAGCTCTCCAGTTTGCAGTTTCAGCCATCTGGTTTATAGGATCCAAATTCCCCTAGCAACCATGCATTGATGTGAATTAGAGACTGGAATATGAATAGGAGAGGCCTGAATAGAAAGATGAGTAATAAAAAGTAGCAATAACAATACATTTGTAGCCTTACAGAGTATTTGTTTTTTAGGTGAAAGCTGGAAAGTCAGTATAAAGCAAATAATTCAAAAAGTGTAAACCAATAAATAATTTTGAAAAAATAGAAAAAGTGGGCCAGTAATTGTTAAGACTACATTTCCCAGCATGCTCCAGGACACGCAGCTCGGTGTTGTATCTCACAGACAGACAGTTCTGTAAGTGAAAGCCCTGGTCTGGTGCAAATAAACACTGAGCCGCACACGTGACACGGTAACCAGACAATGGAGGGAGTCCGCTTCACACAAACGCTGTTATATAGAACTCTAACGAAACAATATATTTTATACCGGATCGCTGGTTTCTAGGTACCGATTTCCCGCCTGAAAATCCTCAATCGTCTCTCTTTAGCGTCTGAATGCTTATCCTCTCCTCCTAACTTTCCACTATTACCAACTTCCGGTGACTAGAGTGCCGTCCAATCAGCAGTTCACAATAAGCCATTAGGCCCGCCTCCTGAGCTCTCTGAATGGTTCTTTATGTGTCGCAGCTGCTGAGTTGGTTGTCGGCGCGGACATGACGCGCAAAGTGATTGGCCGAGGCTGGGAGATTATCCTAGCCCCGATTGGTTTGGATAGTTGCAGCGTCAGCTCTGCGGTGGGTTGCTATGGGTTTGCTGGTTGCTAAGCGAGGCCTAAGTGCAGCACGAGGGAAAGCCTCGCTCTGATTTATTGGTTGTTTGGTGAAATGTAATTCCCGAATTAGTCAGCACGACTGTGGGATTGATTGGGGTTATTTTGGAATAAAAACATGTATTTGAACCATATTTATGAGGTATTGGTATTGCTGTGCTTTTCTTAGGGCAGAGGCACACACTGCTATTTCTGGAGATTAGTCGCCCAGAAGGGTTTCAACATGGCTGCTATTTTACAGGCCTGACCGGTAAAAATGATGCTTGATGCCAATGTTATACAAGTATAGAAAAACCAGTATTTGTTTTTACAGAAAAGGTGGAAACCATAGCCAGCTCGGGGCCAAGATTGGGGGTACAGCTAGGGGCATAAATGGGACATGGGCAAGACACAACTGAAGACCCCATGGCAGGTTATTATCAAGTGCAGTTCATTTATTATGAAAACAGCAAATAATCAGGCCCGGATTTGTGGCAAAACCATAAAGGCCTAGGGCGGCAAAAAATTAATATCGACATGCCACCCAGATGCTTCATGGGGAGCTGTGTGTTGGGGAGCTGTGTGTCCTCAGTTTGCTGGTGCTAAACTTTGTGGGGGAGGGGGTAGTGCAGGCGCTAGGACCACGCTGCCTAGGAACGCCCGTCCGAGAAATCTGGCCCTGCAAATAATAGTTATATTGTTACAAAGTTGGGTTGAAAAAAGACCAATGTCCAATCAAAAATAAGATCTTTTTTCTAATTTAGCACTTCTGTATCTCAGAGCTTTCTTAATAACTGATTTCTGTATAATAGATCCCATACCTGTAATTAGAGGTTTGGGCTTACTCATCAGGCAGCACTGGGAGTAGGGTTTCAACATGGCCGGTATTTAGGGTTGCCACCTTGCCGGTATTTTACCGGCCTGGCCGGTAAAAATGATGCTTGATGGCAATGTTATTAATAGGAAAAAAAGGCAAGAATATAAGAAGGCCGGTATTTTTTTCCAGAAAAGGTGGCAACCCTACCGGTATTGTACAGGCCTAATCGGTAAAATGAAGCTTGATGCCAATGTTATAGAAAGATACATTTCAAGCCATTTGCTTCTAAGTGATGCAATAACACTGACTCAGCATCATAGCTCCACCAACATCATTGTGCCTTCCTCTGATGTCATCATGCCCACCCCAACATCACTGCCCCACCCCAATGCTATCTGCCCCACCCCCCTACTAAAATCCACTATTTTAACTTATTTACTTTTAAAAAAAAAAAACCTGATTTAAAACCAGAATCATATAATTTTTTGGATTTTTTCCCCCAAATCTCTCGATTTTTGGGGATTTTTGCCCAAAAAGCCTGAAATAGTCTGATTTTTGGGCTAATTCCAGAGACCACAGAAATGTCCAAATAGGGTAGGGATGTCTCCCATTGACATATACAACCTTCGCAGGTCTGAGATGGCGGATTGTCAGATTCTGACTTTTTGCATCCTCCGGATATAGTAAATCTCGGAAAAATCAAGATTTTTTTTCCACTAAAAATTCTGATTTTATAGTAAAAAAAAAACAACTCACATTTTTCGAATTTCTAGCCTTCGGACTTTAATAAATAACTCCCTTAAAGTAATAGAGCACTCATATGGGAATCCCTAAAATGGTGAAAACAGGACTCGTCCTAGTGTCCTAGAAATGTCGCTGCCAGCGTCTGCCATTGGCAAAGGGTCTCCTATTTTGTGTGAGAATCATTTTTTTTTTGCACACAGAAATTCTCCCCAAGAGCAATATTGTGGTCAATATGCCATGTGTTCCATACCCCTTTTGCCGAGATTCAGAACTTATACTGCTGACTTTAAAGAACAAATAGTGCACTGCATTCCCTCACACATTTTGGACTCTTGTTTTATCCTTTGTAAATATTAGCTCACTGTGACGAACAATTTACCTTGTTTTTCTAAACCTGAACAATTAATAGCTTTAGCTTACTTGGTGTAATACCTTATCTAAACAAAGTAATCCATTAGTTGTATATAACATAATCTTCCTTTTGTGAACGTGCGGGTGCTGTCATATGTCCTTTAAAGGAGAACTAAACCCTTAATTAAAACATAGACCCCACCCTGCTCTCCCCCAGCCTAGCTGTTAGCCCTGGTAAATGCCCCTAACGCTTTACTTTCCCCTCAGTGCAAATTCCTCTTCTCTTTAATGATCTTCGGGAAGTAAGTGCCGTATCGGCACATGTGCAGTTAGAGCAGTCTTCAAGTTTTTGACAAGTGCGCATGTGCCTAATTGATGAAAATGGCTGAAGCGTTGGAAGACCTGAAGATTAACGAAGAGAAGAAGATGGTGCCCGTGAACTCTGATGCCCTGAATCTGCACCAAGGGGTAAGTAAAGAGTTAGGGGCATTTACCAAAGGTACCACCTAGGCTGGGGGGGAGCAGGGAGGGTCTATGTAGGGTAGAGGGGTAGGGTTTTTTTAATTAAGGGTTTAGTTCTCCTTTAACGTATTTGACCGAAAGCTGTACACGAACACACATCGATCACTGCCAGTGTGTAATGTACCCCCTTACAAGCAGATGAACAATTTCATTACTTCGGCCACATTTTCATAGAGCTCAAAAGCAAACTGGGGATTTAAAGGAGAACTAAAGCGTAACTAAAGAAATAGCTAAACATGTTGTACATTATGTTTTGTGCTTCTGTACCAGCCCAAGGCAACCACAGCCCTTTAGCAGTAAAGATCTGTGTCTCCAAAGATGCCCCAGTAGCTCCCCATCTTCTTTTCTGCTGATTCACTGCACATGCTCTGTGCTGCTGTCACTTACTGAGCTTAGGGAGCCACTCACAATATACAGTACACATAGAATAGAAATGTCACAATATAAGGCTGATTAGTAATTAATACACATAATTACTACATGGCAGCACAGAAACCAGTGCAATTAGCATCAGAATTTAATAATCAGCAAACCTGTAGCATCAGCTTATATTACAGCCAGGGAAGGTCATTTTCTGCTGGATAATTAGTGACGAGCCCTAAGCTTAGCTTCTCAACAGCCAATCAGAGCCCACTGAGCATGTGAGTGTCACAGACACTTTCCAAGATGGTGACCCCCTGTGACAAGTTTGAAGTCCTGGATCATTGCTGCTATTGACAAGCTCAAACTTTAGCCTCGTGCAATAAGTTCACTATATAAAATATGCCATTTTTAGCCATATTAATTTTGAGGGTTTAGTTCTTTAAAGGTACAACTGTCTGCCCTTCCCCCTGTCGAGTCCAACCTAAGGGATATATAGTGGCGTGTATGATAGAGGATCTCTGCATGACTAAACACTATAACAAGCTCGTGAGAACGCTAAACAGATCCATCTCTCCCTTAAATTCTGACCAGGAAATATGTTTTATTAGGCAAAACCCTTCAGCCAGACATTAAAATAATCAAAAAGTGAACATATTTAATTGGATAAATTTATTTTTGTATTCTTTTCTAGTAACAAACACATACAAGAGCACTGTTAAAAAGAAAGAGACTGAAGTTTAAGAGAACAGGATCAGCAACATCTAAACCTGAGTATATAACATAAGAATTAAACTGTATTTACTCTGTCTCTTCAGAGTTCCAATGTCATTTTCTATTTCCTTATTAAAATACCAACAATTTTTTTTAACGTTCAATACAAAAATACAACATTAAATGGATGTTTCTTTTTCTTCTTAAACATCTATATAAAAACACTTAAAGGGATCCTGTCATCGGAAAACATGTTTTTTTCAAAACACATCAGTTAATAGTGCTACTCCAGCAGAATTCTGCATTGAAATCCATTTCTCAAAAGAGCAAACAGATTTTTTTATATTCAATTTTGAAATCTGACATGCGGCTAGACATTTTGTTAATTTCCCAGCTGCCCCCAGTCATGTGACTTGTGCCTGCACTTTAGGAGAGAAATGCTTTCTGGCAGGCTGGTGTTTTTCCTTCTCAATGTAACTGAATGTGTCTCAGTGGGACATGGGTTTTTACTATAGAGTGTTGTTCTTAGATCTACCAGGCAGCTGTTATCTTGTGTTAGGGAACTGCTATCTGGTTACCTTCCCATTGTTCTTTTGTTTGGCTGCTGGGGGGAAAAATGGAGGGGGGGGTGATGTCACTCTAAAGGTGGCCATACACGGAGAGATCTGCTTGTTTGGCGATGTCGCCAAATGAGCGGATCTCTCCCAGATATGCCCACCTTGAGTTGGGTAATATAGGGCTGATCTGATCGTGAGCCCTAGGGCCCAACGATTGGATCCTTACGAATAGTAATGGGCGGTCGGATCGCGGGACCGCATCAATGAACAGATGCGGCCGCGATCCGACGGGATTTTTAGTCCCATCCGATCGAGATCTGGCCGACTTTCGAAGCCCGTCGGGGGGCCCCATACACGGGCCAATAAGCTGCCGACCCGGTCTGTCGGCAGCTTTTATCGGCCTGTGTATGGCCACCTTAACTTGCAGTACAGCAGTAAAGAGTGACTGAAGTTTATCAGAGCACAAGTCACATGACTGGGGGCAGCTGGGAAATTGACAATATGTCTAGCCCCATGTCAGATTTCAAAATTGAATATAAAAAAAATCTGTTTGCTCTTTTGAGAAATGGATTTCAGTGCAGAATTCTGCTGGAGCAGCACTATTAACCGATTTGTTTTCACATGACAGTATCAAGGGGGACCTCTAATGACATATGATCACTCAGCAGATTCAGTTTTTTACCCTTAAAAATTGCCCGATTAGAGAAAACAACAGCACATAAATTCAGAGAATTAACTTGCTGTTAAACTGATTAAAAGGATTAGATACAACTGATGATAATTATAATATATGAAAGGGCCACTGCTGATGAGAAGAGTTCCTGTAGGCATAAAAGCAAAGGTGTTACATTTTATATTATGCATAAAGGGAACTTTGTATTTTTTTTTTTTTTTTTTAATAAGATGCTTCATAGATCTGTTTCACAAATGGTAACGTTTGGGGATATTTAAGTTTGTGTTGCTGCTTCTCTGTGCAATCAAGTCAGTGCAACCAACAGATCTATACTCTTGGAAGTAGGTATATTCATGAAACAACCCAGTGGCTTGTGCTACTAGTTGGGGTCAGAGAACATGCATTATGCATATACATTTTCCCAGTGCCTCCTTAAAGATGAAGTACACCCCAGTACAGGTATGGGACCTATTATCCAGAATGCTTGGAAACTGGGGCTTTCCGGATAACGGATCTTTCTGTAATTTGGATCTTCATACCTTAAATCTACTAGAAAATCATGTAAACATTAAATAAACCCAATAGACTGGTTTTGGATAAGGATTAATTATATTTTAGTTTGGATCAAGTACAAGCTACTGTTTTATTATTTCAGAGAAAAAGGAATTTTTAAAATGTCGTCTATGGGAGACAGCCATTCCGTAATTTGGAGCTTTCTGGATAAAGGGTTTCCAAATAATCTGTACTAAACGGACCATTCTAGTGGATCCAGGTGTTCTGCCCCTTTTACTGTCTCTTAATGTTATAATCCTTGTCAGGAAACGTATTACTAATATATGACCATGAGTACTGACAAGTGCAAAATAAATGGTCAAAGCATCATGTTTTGGCATTTACGCTTAGTCCCTGAGTTTTAGAGAACCTGACTGATCCCATCACAGTGTGAGGTTGTAGAAAACCTGTCCGGCACGTTAAAAAAAACTGGTGAGTGCAATCACAGGCATGACTAACGGTCATCTAGAATAAAATGATCCCTCTTCCCATCATACCCATTCATTAATAAAAACTCCTGGTCACAGTCAGTTCACTACCATCACAGACGCCAATTAAAAGGTGCGAGGGTACAACATGGTCTGGAAGAGGCATTTGCCATTGGACTGTACATAGGTTACGGTCATTTCTTTAGGGGTGATCTCTATGTAGGCAAAAGCCCCCATCGTTTCAGGATCACCTTGAAAAAATTGCAGGTAACCTTTGGGGACATCATCTTTGTGAATTCGGGAATTCTCCATAAAGTTTCCAGCCCCGCTTAATATGTAGCCAATGCCCTGGTCATCCTGGAGGTACTGGAAATCAAACACAACAAAAATAATAAAGCAGTGTTCATTTTATTATTAGGCAAGCATTTATGAAGCACCAAAATATAGAATAAACTGGAGACATTTGTCAGACTGCATAAAGTGAGACATTTTCGATGGAAAAACTTAAATTTACTCAGAGAGACCAATGCATTGTGTGTGCAAGCTAGTGGCACTATTCTTTTTTCAGCTTAAAGGGGAACTATCACAAAAATAAAAATTGAATATACTGTTAGCTTCAACTCGCTAAAACCAGGCACTTTCTAAATAGAATCAATTCAAAATTCTGTATTGTTTATAAAATAATCAAGTTGTTCTTCAGAATCGCACTCTTGGCAACCTGTCTCCCTCAATGATGTCTTCATGCGGAGGTCTGGCTCAGATTTTGATTGACAGGTAGGTCTAATATGTCTTTTAGGGGGGCTCCATTTCCTAGTAGATGTTTAGAGTTTAACTCAAATAACCCAACTCCAGTACAAACAAAAGCTTATAAAAGAACTGAGTCTGGCACACACAATGCATGCAGCAAATAGGATTTCCATCAGGGACAGTTATTTAAAGAGTAAACTCTAATATATCTTCTAGCAACCCCCCAAAGGTTGTATTAGACTTAACGGTCAATCAAAAACTGACTCCACCTACTGCAGGAAGAGAAAATACAAATAATGCAACATGGCAGCTTCTATTCCTGCTGGTCTGTGGAACGCACTTTAGGGATGGGCGTGTTGAGAGCAGAAAGTTCTAATTTCAATTCATGATAATCACATGCTTTGAATACTTTAAAGAAGTCCATACAGGGTGTAATATTGGCTGCTAGTGTTGAGCAAGTAGCTAAACCATTGGACTGGGATAAAGGAAAATTTAACTTCATACTTACCGAAATTTTCTTTTCCTGGTTACTGTGGGCAGCCATCACACTAAGGGTATTTTCCCACCCCCACACGCTGATAGGACAGAACCTCCAAAATCATCCAATGAGCCACCTACCTCTCCCTTATCCACCCTTTCCGCTCCCCTCCTATTGTCTTTTTGTCCGAGCTGTACCTTGGGAGGGCTTAGTGTGATGGCTGCCCACAGTAACCAGGAAAAGAAAATTTCGGTAAGTATGAAGTTAAATTTTCCTTTTTCCCCGGTCACTGTGGCAGCCATCCCACTAAGGGTGATGTACTTGAGCAATATCATAGGGAGGGTTTTAATAACAACTTCAATCTTTTCCTGCTTGGAAGAATGTTTTTATTTTGAGCTACAAACCGACTCCAATACTTTTAAGCCTACATTTGCCTTATTAGTAGACTTAACGTCTAAATGATAATGTTTAAGGAAGGTATTTGCAGAACTCCAAGTTGCTGCTTGACATACTTCCCCCATTGGAACTTCCGCCTGAAATGCCCAAGAAGCACTGATTGCCCTTGTAGAGTGTGCCTTTACACCTTTCGGTAAGCATTTTCCGCTCTCCTCATAAGCCATTTTAATACAGCTTACAATCCATCTACTTATTGTCGAGGTTGCTGCTGCTTGTCCCTTCCTACCTCCTGTAGGGATAACGAATAATTTATCTGTTTTTCTCCACTCCTTGGTTCTCTTTAAATACGTCGTCAAACATCTGACCATGTCTAGATTATGCCAGTCTCTTTCTTGTTGTGAATTAGGATTCTGAAAAAAAGCTGGCAACACAATTTCCTTATTCATGTGTTGTTGTGATACCACCTTAGGTAAAAATTCTGGTACCGTTCTCATACAGATTTTATCTGCTTGTATAACTGTATATGGCTCTTTTGCTGAAAGTGCCTGTAAGTCACTTACTCTTCGTGACGAAGTGACTGCCACCAAGAAGACTGTTTTTAACGTCAGTATCCTTTCTGACACCGTTTCTATTGGTTCAAAAGGGGCGTTTGTTAATTTCCCCAAAACCAGTGGTAGATTCCATACTGCTGATAACTCTCTCACTGTTGGTTTAATATGTAGTGCTCCTGTCAGAAATTTTATCACTCTGGGGTTCTTTGCCCACTGAACGCCTGTTACTGCCGAAATTGCTGAAGTTTGCAATTTTAGGGTCCTCACACTTAAATTACTCTCCAATCCATCCTGAAGGAAGTCAAGTATATGAAAAACCGTTACTTCTTCTGGAGTGACTCCTTTTTTAAGTAACCAAGATACAAAGGTTTTCCACACCCTTTCATAGGTTTTATTTGTTGTGGGTTTTCTAGCCGCTATCATAGTGTCTATTACTGCCACTGAAAACCCTTCTTCCCTTAACCTGTTCCTTTCAATTTCCAGGCCTTTAGGGATAGCTCTTGAGGACATGGATGTTTGATCGGACCCTGTAACAGAAGATCTGATCTGTTGGATAGCGGTAATGATCTGTTTGTTTCCATGTTTTTCAACAATGGGTACCATACCCTCTTTGGCCAATCTGGAATAATTGCTATTATATTGGCTTTCTCCCTCTGGATTTTCTTCAGAACCCTCTGTATCAGAGGGAATGGTGGGAATATGTACAAGAGTCCCTGACTCCAGTCCTGATCCAGAGCATCTATCGCTTCCGCTTGATGACATTGAAAACGGGAGTAAAAGTTTTTCACTTTCTGATTCCCCCATACTGCCATTAGATCTTTCTCTGGTTGACCCCATACTTTGGTTATCTGGTAAAACACTTCCTGGTTCAATTCCCACTCGTGTTTGTTTACCAACTTTCGACTTAAAAAGTCCGCTACTTGATTGCATTTCCCAGGTATGTGCAGTGCTGTTAAATTCTGCAAATGAGTCTCTGCCCAATTCATAATAGGCTGTAATTCCCTTAACAGATTTGTACTTTGAGTTCCCCCTTGTTTCTTTATGTACATTACTGCTGCTAGATTGTCGGATTTGACTAACAGGGCTGTTCCTGTTAATTCGCGACCAAGTTGTTGTATCGCTTTCCACACTGCCCTGAGTTCTAGCACATTGGCTGTTAAGGTTTGTTCTTCCTTCCTCCAGGTGCCCTGAAGGATTAATTGATTCACATGGGCTCCCCAGCCATGAGGGCTGGAATCTGTCGTCAACATCGTCCAACGTGTCTGATTGAGCGATATCCCTCTGTCTAAATTTTTGTTTGACAACCACCATCTCAATTCTTGCTTTACTTCTTGGGTCAAGATTATTTTCTGTTCCCAATCTGCTTCTGATCTCCTCCACTGCCGTAGGAAGCACTGCTGCAATGGTCTTATGTGCCATCTTGCCCATTTCAACATGGGTATTGTCGAATTTAGAAGTCCAATTGCACTGTTCATCTCTCTGGCCGTTCTCGTAGATTTCTTCAGCAATTGATTTACTGTAGCTTTTATCTTCTCCCTTTTTTGTACTGGTAATGTAACTACTGCCTGCTTCGTTAGAAACCTTGCTCCTAAATAAATCAGATCTTGAGCCGGAATCAATTGACTTTTCTGCTGATTTATTTCCCATCCATGTTCTTGAAGAAACTGTACTACAAATTCTTTGTGTTGTTGTAAAATCTTTGGATCTCTGGCCTTTAAGAGTATATCGTCCAAATAGTGATAAATTTGAACTCCTGTCTTTCTTATTTCCGCAATTAGCGTTTGCAAAATCTTCGTGAACACCCGGGGTGATGTTGCAAGACCGAACGGTAAGCATGTGAATTGGAAATGCTTGTTTTGTTCTATCGCAAATCTTAGAAACTTTTGATGTCTGTGAGCCACTGGTATGTGTAAATATGCATCCTTGAGGTCTAATGACACCATCCAGTCTCCTCGATCTATTTGTGTAATTATAGACTGAATCGACTCCATCTTGAATCTTTGTATCTTTAAATATGAGTTTATTGGTCTTAAATCCAACACTGGGCGAAAATCTCCAGTCTTCTTTTTCAGTAGAAATAGTTTTGAATACACACCTTTCCCTCTGTACTCTTCTGGTACTGGAATAATGGCTCCCTCCTGTAGCATTTGCCGAATGTAACTCAGTAACAGCTTTCGTTTGTCTATTTGAGCAGGAATTTTTGACAATTGGAACAAACTCTCCTTTGGATAAGTCTCGAGTTCCAAAAGATATCCTCTTCTTAAAGTTTGGATTACCCATTGATCTTTCACTGACTTTGTCCAGACCCCTAAAAATCTTTCTAATCTTCTGGGTATTGGTGAGGACTGGACTGCCTCTATCTCAGTACCACTTTTTGCACTGTTTAGGATTACCTCTGTTCCCTTGAGTCTTGACACTTGCACTCTGACCTCCTCTCCAATAATTGGTCTTTGTGTTTTGTCTTGTATCTCTATACTGTCGTCTGTCTCTGAAGAATTTTCTGTCTCGAAAGGAATTTCTTTCTATTCCTGCTTCAAAATTTCTTACAGGTGCCCTTTCCTGAGGCAGGAAAACGCTTTTACCTCCTGTGACTCTTTTTATTATTTCTTCCAGTTTTGTCCCAAACAACATGGAACCTTCAAAAGGCAGATTGCAAAGGCTCGTTTTAGAAGCCTTGTCTGCATTCCATGCCCTAAGCCATAGAGCTCTTCTTGCCGCTACAGATAGGGCCATTGACCTGGATGAAGATTTCACTAGATCTAGTGAGGATTCTGTAATGAAATCTGCTGCTAATTTTACTTCCGATAAAGAATCTAGAATCTTTGTTCTGCTTACCCCACCTTTTAGTGCTGATTCCACATTTTGTATCCAACCCTGTAGAGCTCTGGATACTGAGGTTAAAGCTAATGCTGGCTTTATTGTGGCTCCAATTGACATGTGAGTTTTTTTAGCGATGCCTCCATCTTTCTATCCATCGGATTAACGAAGGATACTACATCATCCACCGGTAGTGCTGTTTTTCTAGATAGACGAGCTACCGCCGCATCCACCTTCGGTGGTTTATCCAGAACCTGTTCTTCATCACCTGGAAATGGATACATCTTATGAAGCCTTGTGGGAACAGGATATTTTCCTTCTGTCATTTCCCACTCTCTTACCACCACATCCTTAATGATTTCGTGGATTGGAAAAGTAGTTCGCTCCCTTTTAAGTGACTTAAACGGGTTAAATGTAGAAGTTTGTGCTTCTGCTGTTTCAGGTAAATTTAACTGTTCCCTAACAGCTTTAATTAATGGTTCTACACCACTTAAATCAAAAGAACCTCCTACAGATTCCTCTCTGAAATCTTCTTCATCTGAAATGTCCGATATCATTCCACTAAGACTTTGGCTATGTTCACTTTGAGTGTTCACAAATGGTTCCGGCTCCATCTCGGTCCTAGATCTTTTTGAGGCAGCTCTAACCCCTTCTGCTACTGCTTCTTTGATCCACTTCATAACTTCTGAAGTGTCAGCTGCAGCATCACCCGCTAATCTTCTAGAACATCTCTCACATAATTTTGAGTGTTTCTGCGCTGGGTTTTCACATGCTACACAGATCTTATTCTTCTCCTTACTAGTCCTTTTCTTAGGTGAAGACACACTGAGATATAGAAAAAAACAAACAAAAAAAAACCATATATTTTCTCCTTTTTTTTTTCAATAAAAAATAAAAATAAATATAGCTTTTACTCAAAATGGCTCACCTCCTGATACTATGGGCAGCATTTTCTGGGCTACTAGGCATTTGGGATTCCATGCTTGGATTGAGGCTAAAAACAAATGATATTACATTTGTATAATTCTTTTACATATATGTGCTCCAAGCACCTTCATTAATCCATTGCTGACCTGAAATATTGCGTCCTGGAAGACGAATGGTGGACTTCTGGCACTTGTCCCCTGTTAGGAAGAAACTCCAACACTCCTGCAGCGTCTGAGCGTGTTTCTCCCTATGCGCAAACAAGCTCGCGCGCACAGGAAGCTGCGTGTATTGTGCGCCGACGTATTGGCCGTTGCCCACAAGAAAGATGGCGCCTAAGGTATGCGCACGTCACTCCCTCCTGCTTGCGCAATCTCCTGGTGTAACACACAGATCTGCGCACTGCCTTGGCTGGTAGGAGTCTTCTAAGAAGAAACGCATTACTCAGCCCTTCTAGGAACTTGATAATACCTCCTAGGTTACCGAGCCAAAAGCTTATCCATCCTATCAGCCTTGCGAGGACAGAAAAAAAGACAATAGGAGGGGAGCAGAAAGGGTGGATAAGGGAGAGGTAGGTGGCTCATTGGATGATTTTGGAGGTTCTGTCCTATCAGCGTGTGGGGGTGGGAAAATACCCTTAGTGGGATGGCTGCCACAGTGACCGGGGAAATAGAGAACCACATACTTGATCTGCCCCAAACACACCACAGATCTGCCCTAAACTGAGGGTCTAAAGTTTGGGACTGGTTTGCCTAAATAGGGATGCAAATAGATGGAAAGTATATGTTCAAATGTGGACTTCTCAAATTATTTTTATAAGGTTTGGACATTGTTAACTTCCAGATAGGGATGCACCAAAATCCACTATTTTGGATTCGTCCAAACCCCTGAATCCTTCTCAAAAGATTTGGCCGAATACCGAACCAAATCCTAATTTGCATATGCAAATTAGGGGTGGGAAGGGGGGAAACATTTTTCACGTCCTCGTTTTGTGACAAAAAGTCACGCAATTTCCCTCCCGCCCCTAATTTGCATATGCAAATTAGGATTAGGTTTGGCCTGGCAGAAGGATTCGGCCGAATCCCGAACCGAATCCTGGATTTGGTGCATCCCTACTTCCAGTGGCACACTGTAATGATATCCAGGGCTGCCATCAGCAGGGCCGTTCCACCAGGGTGCCCTGATTATTAGCAGTGTGGGACTGGGGGGCCCGGGGCCCACCGGAACTGGTGTCCAGGGCCCTCCTCCGGCCCCCCTGCCCCCTATTGTGATGTGCGAACGTTGCTGCGTGGAGCCGAAAAAACTATTTTTTTTTGTACAATCCCGGGAGAGGGAGTTTGAACCCGGCGGGAGCCCGTGAACGTTAGGGCCCACCATGTTTTTTCCCCGCGCCGGGCCAGTCCGACACTGATTATTAGTCACTTGGGTCCCCTGAGTTGTAGGCAATGCCAACAAGTTTAATGTAGAATGTGGCGTCAATGAAAAAATAAAAGCCCCTGGTGCACACGGTCATGCTCCTGCCCAATCCAGCAACTCCCTATGTCAAATGATCCACCCAACCCCTGCCCACTCTCAGCATGCCCTGCCTCTTTGGCAATAGACAAATAACTCTTTCCATCTGGGGGACCCCTGACATGAGTACCCCTTGATGGTGCCCCCAATGACATCAACTTACAGCAGCAAAGGCAACAAGCTTTCAATGGATGGCATAGAGCTGACCTACATTTGACATAGTGGGAAGCACCTACCTGACTTGTCAGTTCTCATTTTCAAATAACTTTACTGTCTCTTACACTGTAAGGTGGAATTATTGCACTTTAAATAGTCCTAAGCCTCTGTGTTGTTTTTCCTATTTTAGTTAGCACTTTAACTTTCAAATTCCCATTAGAAATTACCTGCATGTTGTGTTCATGCCCACACAGGTAGGCTGTGACCCCGTACTTCTTAAGCAACGGTTCTACTGTATGGATCAGGCATTGCGTCGGCCCATGTTCCGCCACCGACCACACGGGGTAATGACCAGCCACCAGCAAGTAATTCTCCTTGGCACTCTGCAGCTTCTCTTCCAGCCACTCCAGCTGGGTCCCTGCCATTTTGAGATTGTTCGGACCACGGGGTTGTCCATCATGGAAGTCATCTGAAATGCCGCACAGCTGGACTGTGTCCAACATCAGAAGTCTCACGGTAACGTTGCTGCCAGGGATGGTGAAGGCAAGATCATAGTAGTAATCAGGATAGTTCCTGTAGGGAAAAAAGTACACATGGGTACAACTTGAGTTATCAAGTCTCAGGCTCAAGGTAGTATTATAAAAGAATCCCTAAAAGAAAAGCTTCATGACAAACATGATCATTCTGACCCAGCGATTCTTTGAGACAACACAAAAAGAGCCTGCCTAGCTAGGGTGTATACAGCAATAATATAGCTAATGTAAGGGCTGTGATTTTTGCTTTTAAAAAAATCTCTTTTTAATTTGGGTAACTAGAGGACAGGGTTAAAGGAGAAGTAAACCCTAAAAAAATTAATGTGGCTAAAAATGGCATATTTTATATAGTGAACTTATTGCACGAGGCTAAAGTTTGAGCTTGTCAATATCAGCAATGATCCAGGACTTCAAAATTGTCACAGGGGGTCACCATCTTGGAAAGTGTCTGTGACACTCACATGCTCAGTGGGCTCTGATTGGCTGTTGAGAAGCTAAGCTTAGGGCTCGTCACTAATTATCCAGCAGAAAATGAGCTTCCCTGGCTGTAATATAAGCTGATGCTACAGGTTTGCTGATTATTAAATTCTGATGCTAATTGCACTGGTTTCTGTGCTGCCATGTAGTAATTATGTGTATTAATTACTAATCAGCCTTATATTGTGACATTTCTATTCTATGTGTACTGTATATTGTGAGTGGGTCCCTAAGCTCAGTAAGTGACAGCAGCACAGAGCATGTGCAGTGAATCAGCAGAAAAGAAGATGGGGAGCTACTGGGGCATCTTTGGAGACACAGATATTTACTGCTAAAGGGCTGTGGTTGCCTTGGGCTGGTACAGAATCACAAAACATAATGTAGAACATTTCTACCTACTTCTTTAGTTAGGCTTTAGTTTTCCTTTAAAAACAGAGTAATAAGCCATCATAGAATAGAAAGTAGTAATACATCATCAAAGAATGGTACAGAAAGAAAGAATAGGACACCAACTTTTTTTTAACCAGGGATTATCATTCTGATTCTCTCTGTTCTGTCAGCAGAATCATTCAGCATTACCGGGCCCTGGTATTGTATCCAATTAATACTCACAAGTTCAGGGATTGGTTACTCTATGGACTGTTTGTACCCAGGGGGTTGCTTTGTATTAATAAGCTACACAACCCTTACAGCTACATATTTATATTCAGAGCAGTTCTGCAGGCTGGGAATAGGTTTATGTCATGTTATACTCTTTGCTGCATCAAATGGAAAAACAATGTTTTATATCTACTTTCCAATTTGTATCAACAGAAACTTCAAAAAAGAGGAACATTACATTTTATTTAATAAAAACCGAAGCAAATGAAGCAGCTTCCATCCTAAGAGAATTGTTATGAAAATAACGTCTTTACCCTCTCCTGGACATGTTAGCAGTTTTTTTTTTTTTAAATGAATATTAATAAAAGGGGTTTTAAAGTGGTTGTTCGTCTTTAAATTAACTACTTGTTTGATATAGAGAGTAATATTCTGAGACAATTTGCAATTGGTTTTCATTTTTTATTATTTGTGGTTTTTGAGTTATTTAGCAGCTCTCCAGTTTGCAATTTCAGTCATCTGGTTGCTAGGGTCCAGATTACCCTAGCAACCATGCATTGATTTGAATAAGAGACAGGAATATGAATGGGAGAGGCCTGAATAGAAGGACGAGTAATGAAATAGAGCATTCGTTGTTTTGAAGAAGGCAAATTAGAAAATGATAAAAAGAACCAACGAAGGCCAATTGAAAAGTTGCTTAGAATTAGCGATTATATAGCACGCTAAATATTAATTTAAAGGTGAACCCCCCCTTTTAAAAGTGGCCTTTGCCAGCTCCTCCAGTGATTAAGATGCTCCACTTGTCTGACAGCCTGGACAGGAGGACCGAGAACTGCTGTAAGATGCTATGGACATTGATTATTTATTGGGCATTGGGATTGTTTGGACCCCATGCATACTTGAAATGCCAGGATCTTTTCTGAATACCTCACCAGTGAGAAGACTTTCCAATTAGGTTGCAGTGCAGTGCTGGTTTAGCAGTGTTGGATGAAGCAGCTTCCATCAGCCCATCAAAGCTGTCTATTATGGTGTAAAGTCCATGGCATTGACCTGGTACTATTAGTAAGTATAAGATCAAGAAGAAGTGCTTCTACATTCCCTTTAACATTAACATGGTCATTGTTACATCATATGTGCAGGTTGAGGGCAGTGATCTGCAAAGCTAGAAGGGTCTTTATAAATCCTTCTTCTAGAGCAGGGGTCCCCAACCTTTTTTAGCCGTGAGCCACATTTTTGGGGAGCAACACAAGCATGAAAAAAGTTCCTGGGGATGCCAAATAAGAGCTGTGATTTGCTATTATTAGCCCCTATGTGGACTGATAGGCTTCAAGAGGTTCTGTTGGGCAGTACACTTGTTTTTATGCACCAAAACTTGCCTCCAAGGCTGGAATTTTAAAATAAGCACCTGCTTTGAGGCCACTGGGAGCAACGTCCAAGGGATCAGAGAGCAACATGTTGCCTACTGGTTGGGGATCACTGTTCTAGAGGGTCCACCCTGAAATTGCTTTGCAGCCTGGGGCACTGCCTACTCTTATTACAAATTGCAATCTTCGAGTGTGGTGTCGGACTGGGACACCAGGGGCCCACCCAAAAACCTTAGACCAGGGTCTCACTCTCAGTATTATTATTCTCCCTCTCCTCACTCAACCTCTAGTATCCTAGTCTCTTTTCTTTACATACTAGAATCTATCATTCCATTTATTTTGTAGCCTCTTTGCTCTCATAGAAATAGGAAATGGCCATGAAATATGCCAAATGTTTAGCAGCATGAGGGGCCACTGACACCTGGGCCCACGGGAGTTTTCTCTGGTATCCCGGTGGGCCAGTCCAACACTGTTTGAGTGATAAGGTTTTGTGCCTGAATCGAAGCAAAAGCAAAAAGAAAAAGGAATAAGGGGGTTGTTTATCAAAATCCGATAATATAAAAATCTTTCTGAAATCTACTCCGACCTAATCCACACAGGTTATTTCCCCTTTCTTTATCAATACATTTTCATGAAAAATTCCAATGCAGGAAAAAAACGCAAAAAAATTGTGAAAATCGTACGAACATTCGAATAGTATTAATTTTTCGTATTATTGTAGGAAACCCAGAGCAGATCAGGATATCTTCAGGACTTCTTCCATTGACTTATAGACAGCCTCGGCAGGCCTGAGATGCCGGATTTTCAGATTCGGACTCGGGGTATAATAAATACCAAAAAATGAGTATTTTTTTCAATAATGATTAGTATTTTATAGTACAAAAAAGCCTAATTTTTCAAGTTTTTAGCATTTGGTCTTTAAAGAAGGGAAAGTCGTCTTGCACTTGGGGGTGCCAAATGTTAGGCACTCCCAAGTGATTGTATTTACTTACCTGAAACCCAGGGCCAGTGTAGTTTTCTGCTGATAGGAGCACTGGCCCGGGGTTTCAGGTAAGTAAATACATTCACTTGGGGCTGCCTAACATTTGGCACCCCCAAGTGCAAGACGACTTTCCTTCTCCTTTAATAAATTACCTAACTAGCATGAGGGGGACCCAGTTTAGGGGTATAAGACTTATTGTGTGGATCTTTATAAACCAGGATGCACCTCACCCCAGGCTCTACATTTATGCTGTAGGTCTTTGCCATGGGAATTTGTATGACACCCTAGATTGCCGTTGTACCTGGATCTCCAGCTAAAACAGCAGAGGTTATCAGTTATCTATAGTGTATCTTTCTTATAATACACAAAAGCCATGAATATCTTGTGAATTATATCCTTATAAACGGTGAATTCTGATGTCATTTCTGTCACATGACTCACTGAAACTTGTGTATTATAATAAATAAAGTACCTCCAGTTGTAAAATATGAGGATATTAGAAGTTACCTTGGAGTTCCATGACCTGTATAAAAACACTTGGCCTTCGGCCTCGTGTTTTTATATGGTCATGAAACTCCTCTGTAACTTATAATATCCTTATATTTTACAAGAGGGGGTACTTTATTCACTATATACAGTGGCACAACTGCTGAATAAAACCCACAGCATGCTGGGAGATTCCAACTCAGCTTGAAAATCACAGTCTGACCTGTTCCTTCCTACAGTATCTGTGATGCCCACGGGCAGGTGAGGAGCACAAATACCTGGGAAGCCCAAGACTGTGTTTATATATAGACACAAGCAGCAATACAAGGCCAAACCCTTCAAGGAAAGGCACAAATATACCCCGAGGAAACTCAAACATATCACAAACATGGATCACGTGTGGCTGAAACAATAACAGGCTCAAAGTCCATGGTGAGCTCAGCAGAATGTTTCCAAACACCAAATACAACCAGGAATCTACAGATACAGCTTTAGTTACACCTGCCAATACACACAGACTCACCTTTAAAATATATTATAATATATATATATATATATATATATATATATATATATATATATTATATATATATATATATATATATATATATACGCGCGCATTATATATCCTTGCACCTCCCAATATATGGGATTCCACTTTTACCTTTACATTGACTAAATGTCAATAATATCCAAGGATATAATGACTGGTTATCCAGAATGCATCGGGACCCGGGGCTTTCTGGATAACGGATCTTTCTGCAATTTGGATCTTCATACCTTAAGTCTACTAGAAAATCATTTTAACATGAAATAAACCCAATAGGCTGGTTTTGCCTCCAGTAAGGATTAATTATATCTTAGTTGGGATCAAGTACAATATACTTTTTATTATTACACAGAAAAAAAGGAAATCATTTATAAAATTTGGATTATTTGAATAAAATGGAGTCTTTTGGAGAAGGCCTTTCTGTAATCCAGAGCTTTTCTAGATAATGGGTTTCTGGATATCTGATCCTATACAGGTACAGATATTGGTATATAGTTATATATATATATATATCTCTGAGTGTATAGATAGGTCAGTATAAATATGTGTAAATGTACACCAAGGTTCATTTGGAGGGGAAACCAATCTTCAAAAATAAATATACACGCACTCCTGCAGCCGTGACAAATTGAGGTAAAAGTTGTAGCTTTATTCCATCATGTTAAAAGTAGCGTCCTAACGCGTTTCGTATCAAAGGATACGTAATCATAGGCACTGATTTGGCACTCATTTGGAGGGGTTGAACTTGATGGACCTTTTGGTCCTTTTTCAACCCAACGTTATTATGTAACTCTGCGACTTCCATGTTAAAGCTGTGGTTTACTTTTATGTTATCTTTTAGTATGTTATAGAATGTATAAATCTAAGCAACTTTTCAACTGGCCTTCATTATTTTTTATAGTTTCTGAATGATTTGCCTTCTTCTTCTTCTCCTGACTCTTTCCAGCTTTCAAATGACCCCATCGGCAAACAAATGCTCTTTAAGGTTACTAATATATTGTTATTGATACTGTTTATTAATCATCTTTGCATTCAGGCCTCTCCAATTCATATTCTCTTATCCATATCACTGCATGGTTGCTACAGTTATTTAGACCCTAGCAATCAAACGGCTGAAATTACAAACTGGAGAGCTGCTGAATAAAAAGGTAAATAACTCAAAAACCACAATTAATAAGAAATGAAAGCCAATAGCAAATTGTCTCAGAATATCCCTCTCTATTTCATACTAAAAGTTTGCTTAAAAGGTGATCAATCCCTTTAAGGAGAGAAACTGTTTTTAGACAAAAAAATTGGCACATCACTCCAGTTGGTAACGTTTTATCTACTGGCTGGGAATTCCCTGTTATTTTCATCAGAATACTGTCTTTTTTTTTCCTTTTAGGATACAATGAATACAAATTTTCAGCATTACCATCGAGTGGAGACGTTGGTGTAAGCAATCTGCGCAGACACATTCCCTTTGTGATCGTGATTTCCCGCCAGTATATACCAAGGGTGTTTGATGAGGGACTCGGAGCTGTACACCGACTCGAAAGTGATCTGAAAGAGGAACAAGGGTAAGAAAGCAGAAATATTGGTGTATATCACTGCTGCTATTGGCACTACCACTTCCTTAACTGTACCAGTGTAGAGACCCGGAGGTTTAGGTCTGTTTTACTCATTTACGCAGTTTCTCCTGTATTTGGACACCTAAGTTGATTCACCCAGGCAGTTATGTCCCTTTTCCAAGGTCCATTGTAATTCAAGGGTGCCCAGTAGGTGGCAATGTTTAAAGGTTTAAAAGGGAGAACACGTGCTCAGCGCTCGGTCCTGGATGCCACCGTGCGGGGAGGTGGGTACAGGAGAGGGTCGGGACAGTAACAGGCCCAAGTTCAGGAAAATGTATTTAGTGGTATCATACCTCCCAACTGGTGCTGTGCCATGGCAACGTGTCAGGAGAATACACCTTTCATAGTAACTAATACCTTAAATCTGGGGTCTGACACATCGGTGACGCCGTCGTAGTAGAAATTGTCACCCAAAGACAGAATAAAGTCTGCGCCCAGTTTGGCCACTGTTTTGCCCATCTCTTCAGCCACCAGCTCCTGCTGTCTTGTAGTATAGGGGGGAAGCGGCAGCCCCCCCCAGTCTCCGAGAGCCACAAAGCGTAGAGTGGGGTCCTTACGGGGGACCGCGTAAGTGCAGATCCCAGGGAGGAGGGATGAGAGAAAGAGGAGCAGTACAATATCCATTCTGATGAAGGAACCTAGGTGAGACAGATGAGACATACATTCAAATGGATATATTGGTCATGGAAAACAAATCCCATTAAATACATTTCCTTCCGACATTTAAAGGAGAAGGAAAGCTACGGAGGCATTTTATTGCCAATAGATTAGCTGCAATAGTGCAAGCTAGAATGCTATATTTATTCTGTAAAATATTTTAACATACCTGAGTAAACAGCTCTAGAAGCTCCTAAAGTTTGTTTAGGATAGCAGCTGCCATATTAGCTTGGTGTGACATCACTTCCTGCCTGAGTCTCTCCCTGCTCTCTTATACCTCTGGGCTCATACTGCAGCAGAGAAGGGAGGGGAGGGAGAGGAGCAAACTGAGCATGCTCATGCCCAGGGGAATGAGATTTAAGCTGAAAACAGGAAGTCTGATACAGAAGCCCATGAGTACACAATAGGAGGAAAGAAATGCAGTGTTTCTTTCAGAGGACTCAGAGCAGCATTACTTTGAGGGGTTACTGGTGTATTTATATAGACCTTTCTGATAAAGCTTACTTAGTTTTAGCCTTTCCTTCTCCTTTAATGGTGTTCTCCCTCTCTACTTCCTCTAAATTGGGAGTTTTAGAAACTTTGTATCTTTTTCTGGCTGTTCAGTGCAGGAGATCAAAGAGAAAGTCGGGACATTTCAGTAACAATCCAGGTCTGAAGGCTGAGCTGTCAAAATCGGGACTGTCCCGCGAAAAACAGGACAGTCCCGGAGGTATGCCTTTCCCATCAGTGGAGCTTACAGTCTAAGATCCCTATTGCATTCAGAGTAACCAGAGGAAGCCCATGTAGTTGAGGCTGGGTGAAATATAAAAAAAAACTCTGCAGATAGTGCCCAAGGCGGAATCAAACTCATGACTCCAGGGCTGCAAGGCAAACGCTATCCATGCTCGATTAATAGAATAAATAATACAAACGTATCTTTCGGTCAGTGAAATTAGTTACTACCCTCCATATCGAAGAAGACAACTGCATGTTTCCCCAGGGACAGCAAGAACCAGTTGTCCAAGGTAACTATGACTAAATAATAATAATATAAAAATATGCGGTCATAGCTCACCCATCACTAGGCATGGTACAGATCAAGGGATCCCATACTAACTAAAAAGTAAAACAGGGCCCCAGCGGAAACAATATGCCCCACCCATTCATGACTGTATTCCTGATCCACCCTGGCCACTCCCAAATGATTGCAGACTCCACCCGAGCCGCTTTAACCATTTATACCAAACTCCACCTTTAAATTAACTTTTAGTATAATGTAGAGAGTGATATTCTGAGACAATTTACATTTAGTTTTCACTTTTTATTATTTGTGGATTATTTATTATTTGAGGTATTTTAGCTTTTTATTCAGCAGCTCTCCAGTTTGCAATTTCAGCTATCTGGTTGCTAGGGTCCACTTTACCCTAGTAACCATGGATTGATTTGAATAAGAGACTGGAATATGAATAGGAGAGGCCTGAATAGAAAGATGAACAATGAAAAGTAACAATAATACATTTGTAGCCTTACAGAGCACTTTTTTTGTAGGATGGAGTCAGTGACCCAAATCTGAAAGCTGGAAAAAGGCAAATAATTCAGAAACTATAACAAATAAATAAGGAAGTCCGATGGAAAAGTTCTTAGAAATGGGCATTCCATAACATACTAAAAATTAACTTCAAGGTGAACTACCCCTTTAAGATAATGGCCACATTTGCCTGCTGCAGGAATGTACCACAGTTAGAGTTAGGGTTGTTTAGGGGGTATTTCTGGGTCTGGAGCTGAGCAGGTGTGTGAGATGTGGCAGCCAGTGTCTATTCTTTCAATGCCAGTGTGGCAGTTTGTGTGTAGAGGAAGGGGCTGCCAATGGGCTCTCCCGCCATTTATATCAACTCACTGAAATCTGTTCCCAGCTGCTGCTTCCCCCCATTCACAACAAGATTCCCTATGAGTGACAGGGCAGACAATGGAACCCTGCAAGGCTTCATAGAGGGGAGGGCTGGGGGACTAAAAGGGCTTCCACACAAACTAAAGGACACCCTTCCCCCTCAGTCACATGAGCTCTTATCTGTCGGTTACTGACTCTCCTTTATCAAGATTCTGATTTAGCCGTAAAGCCAGGGAGAAGCTGATGTTGTGGTTGCTGAGGAATGTGTGTGCTGTGGTGATAGCGCTGCCCATGCTCACCCTGCACCGTGTAATGGAGCAATCCACTCACCACACTGCACTCTATTCACCTCACAGGCCACAACTAATTCCCATGATCCTCTGCACAGGGGCTTATATTCCATACACACCTACTTGGGTCATCAACTTTTAGTATGTTATAGAATGGCCAATTCTAAGCAATGTTTCAATTGCTCTTCATTATTTTTTTTTATAGTTTTTTTTAAATGATTTGCCTTTTTTCTTCTGAATCTTTCCAGCTTTCAAATGGGGGTCACTGACCCCATCGTAAGCCTAATGCTCTGTAAGGCTGCATATTTATTGCTATTCCAGTCTCTTATTCAAATCATTGCATGGTTGCTAGAGTAATATGGACCCTAGCAACCAGATAGCTGAAATGGCAAACTGGAGAGCTGCTGAATAAAAAGCTAAATAACTCAAAAAACAGAAATAATAAAAAATGAAAACCAATTGCAAATTGTCTCAGAATTTCCCTCTCTACATCATACTAACAGTTATTTTTAAGCTGAACAACCCCCTTTAAATGATTTTGCCAGGGTCCAAATTACCCTAGCAACCATGCATTGATTGAATAAGAGACAGGAATATGAATAGAAGAGGGGCTAAATAAAAAGATGAATAATAAAAAGTAGCAAAAACAACACATCACTTTACAGAGCATTTGTTTTTAGACGGGGTCAGTGACCCCCGGAGTCAGAAGGAGAAGACAAAAAATTCAAAAACTATAAAAAAGAAAAACCAAAGGCCAATTGAAAAGTAGCTTAGAAGTTTCCCTTTTTCCAGCTTTCGAATGGGGTCACTGACCCCATCTAAAAAACAAATGCTCTGTAAGGCTACACATCTATTGTTATTGCTTTTTATTACTCGTCTTTCTATTCAGGCCTCTCCTATTCATATTCCAGTCTCTTATTTAAATAAATGCATGGTTGCTAGGGTCATTTGGACCCTAGCAACTCGATTGCAAATTGGAGAGCTGCTAAATAAAAAGCTAAATGATAAAAAATTAAAACCAATTGCAAATTGTCTCAGAATATCACTCTCTTCATCATATTAATAGTTAATTCAAAGGTGAACAACCCCTTTCACTATTACCTCTAACAACGCAACCCACTTAAAGGGGATATAATCCCCCACAATATTTTAGCCTAATAAATAACATGTCAATTCTCATTTCCTATATACGTTCGTTAAATACATTCGGTGGCTTTCAATAACTGATGTTGAAAGCAGCGTCTGCCCTTTCATGCTCTCTGGTTCTGACTCAGCAGCAACAGGTCTGGTTTCTGCTACATTGTTTCACGTGTCAGAATCACCAGTGCAGAGAATAGCAAGGGGACAGCGAGAAAATTGCCTTCAATTGCCATAAAACGTATAAACAATTTATTTGTAATGAACGCTTGTGGGAGAGTTACTCGCAATGACATATCCATCAGGGAGAATATGATTTCTTTGTACAACCTTTACATGTAGGTAATTGCCCATAACCCTGCTTAACCTACACCTCTGTGTTCCCAAATCTCTCTATATACAGACGCCTGTGTACTAAGTGAGACAGAACTTATTACCATTACAGCTCTGCACTCTGTCTACCAGACTTAAAGGAACAGTAACACCAAAAATATACAGTGAGTAGGGGGATGAGTGTGGGGTTACAGAGCCAGCTGCTCACAGTCACACTCAGGCCTTGGAATTTCCCTGATGCACAACAGAGACACAAACCTGAAATTGCTGAGCATGCGCAGTCTCCCTATTAAATGCCCCAGAAGCCAATTTTTGGGGTGAAAAGCAACAGAAAACAACATATATATACATACAATATACTTACCTCCCTCCCAGCAGAGAAGTTCCTTTGAGTGGGGTTGTTTTAGACTGAACTCTTTGCTCTTGTACAAGCCTGCACACAAAGGCTGCACTCAAACCCCTCCTGTCTCAAATTACACACCCTGAGCTGACACCACTACTTCCTGCTAGCAGCCTGCACCCATCCTGCACCCATGCACTCGCCCTGCACCCATGCATGCACCCACTCACCCTGCACCCATGCACTCACCCTGCACCCATGCACTCGCCCTGCACCCATGCACTCACCCTGCACACATGCACGTACCCACTCACCCTGCACCCATGCATGCACCCACTCACCCTGCACCCATGCACTCAGTCACTCACCCTGCACCCATGCACTCACCCTGCACCCATGCATGCACCCACTCACCCTGCACCCATGCAATCGCCCTGCACCCGTGCACTCACCCACTCACCCTGCACCCTGCGGCTCGGCCAGTAAAAATGTTGCTTGATGCCGATGTTAAAAACCCTAAAAATATAGGAAGGCCGGCATTTTTTTTGAGAAAAGGTGGCAACCCTACCCTGCACCCATGCACTCACCCTGCACCCATGCACTCACCCTGCACCCTCACCCTGCACCCATGCAATCACCCATCTGAGCCCTGTAGCTTACATGTTACCCACACTCACTCATGGTCACATGGCTAATTAGCAATTCATTCAGGCGACATGTCGCAAACTGCACTGATATCGATGCAGCCCCCCTCCCCCGTCCAGTAGCATAACTACAGAGGAAGCAGACCCTGCAGCTGCAGGGGGGCCCAGGAGGTATAGGGGCCCCATGAGGCCCTAATTCATATACAATTTCAATAAATATTGGGATAACATGTCTCTAGACATTTTGGGGGCCTGAAAAATAATTTGCTTTGGGGCCCAGTAATTTCTAGTTACACCACTGACACCGTCATATGCATCTCAACAGGGTTCTAAGTAGGGTTGCCACCTGGCCGGTAAATATGATGGTTGATCCTAATGTTATTAATAGGAAAAAAGATAAATATATAGGAAGGTCAGTGATCCCAATGTTATTAATAGGGAATAAAGATAAATATATAGGAAGGTCAGTGATCCCAATGTTATTAATAGGGAATAAAGATAAATATATAGGAAGGTCAGTGATCCCAATGTTATTAATAGGAATAAAGATAAATATATAGGAAGGTCAGTGATCCCAATGTTATTAATAGGAATAAAGATAAATATATAGGAAGGTCAGTGATCCCAATGTTATTAATAGGGAATAAAGATAAATATATAGGAAGGTCAGTGATCCCAATGTTATTAATAGGAATAAAGATAAATATATAGGAAGGTCAGTGATCCCAATGTTATTAATAGGGAATAAAGATAAATATATAGGAAGGTCAGTGATCCCAATGTTATTAATAGGGAATAAAGATAAATATATAGGAAGGTCAGTGATCCCAATGTTATTAATAGGGAATAAAGATAAATATATAGGAAGGTCAGTGATCCCAATGTTATTAATAGGGAATAAAGATAAATATATAGGAAGGTCAGTGATCCCAATGTTATTAATAGGGAATAAAGATAAATATATAAGAAGGTCAGTGATCCCAATGTTATTAATAGGGAATAAAGATAAATATATAGGAAGGCCAGTGATCCCAATGTTATTAATAGGGAATAAAGATAAATATATAGGAAGGTCAGTGATCCCAATGTTATTAATAGGGAATAAAGATAAATATATAGGAAGGTCAGTGATATGATTCCAATGTTATTAATAGGGAATAAAGATAAATATATAGGAAGGTCGGTGATCCCAATGTTATTAATAGGGAAAAAAGATAAATATATAGGAAGGCCAGTGATCCCAATGTTATTAATAGGGAATAAAGATAAATATATAGGAAGGTCAGTAATCCCAATGTTATTAATAGGGAATAAAGATAAATATATAGGAAGGTCAGTAATCCCAATGTTATTAATAGGGAATAAAGATAAATATATAGGAAGGTCAGTAATCCCAATGTTATTAATAGGGAATAAAGATAAATATATAGGAAGGTCAGTAATCCAATGTTATTAATAGGGAATAAAGATAAATATATAGGAAGGTCAGTGATCCCAATGTTATTAATAGGGAATAAAGATAAATATATAGGAAGGTCAGTAATCCCAATGTTATTAATAGGGAAAAAAGATAAATATATAGGAAGGTCAGTGATCCCAATGTTATTAATAGGGAATAAAGATAAATATATAGGAAGGTCAGTAATCCCAATGTTATTAATAGGGAATAAAGATAAATATATAGGAAGGTCAGTAATCCCAATGTTATTAATAGGGAAAAAAGATAAATATATAGGAAGGTCAGTGATCCCAATGTTATTAATAGGGAAAAAAGATAAATATATAGGAAGGCCGGTATTTTTTTCCACAAAAGGTGGCAACCCTAGTTCTAAGTAGTCATTGAGCATTTGGAGTTAATTTAAGTCTGATTTTTAAAGGGGTGAAAAGGGGCAACGTAGATGTTTTATGAGAAGCAGCGCTACTGATATTACTTCTTTCAACTTACAAAAGTCATGCTTTTCCCAAAAAATGTAGAATGGGTTCCTTGCCTTTTCAGAAATATATGCAGAATATTTAATTGATTGTACTTAGAAAGTTTCTTATTTCCGTATGCTGAAGCTTGTATTAAATTTTCATTTTCACAATAGTTGCCCTTTAAGCTTTCCTGCATTTTACACCATGTTTTGTGCATTTTAGGTTTTCTCTGATTTTACACCATTTTTTCTGGACCCTGAAAAATGTAAAATGGGTTTTCTACTGTAGTGAAGAATTGGGCAACAGTATGGAAACTCTTATGGTATCCGACCAAGCTGCCCGTGGCTCCTATAGATGGATACTGTACATGTAGCTATAAATGTGCTCGACCACCTTCCTATTGTTCTGTTTGTTTGGCCCGACAGCCTGAATGATCAGAACCACAGGAAGAAAATTCACGTTGCCCCTTTGTTGCCTTGTTTTCCTGATTCCCCACTCACTGGGCGTTATAGTGCATTAACCTATGAAATTCCCAATGGTCTGTGATCCCAGAAATAAAAACTGAGCCCCAGATCTGGCATACACCTCCAGATAGACGGGTAGTGTCAAAATCAGCCTAGAAATCAGCCCAATCCTGCCATGTGTAACCATGTTAAATGAACCCTTATTATTTATATGGATGGGAACTGCCATACTGATTACTTATGGATAGACTGCAATGAAAAAGCTCTCTCTAGTGGCCAAACTGTGATTTAAAAAAAACATTCTTTACACCTATGGTGCCATTATTTGCAAAAACTTGAATAAAAATGTGATCTTTTCTAAATCCATAATCCCCCTATACTGTGAATTAAAGGGGTTATTCACTTTAGTACGACGCAGAGAGGGATATTCTGAGACAATTTGCAATCGGTTTGTGGTTTTTGAGTTATTTAGCTTTTTATTTAGCTGCTCTCTGGTTGCTATGGTCCAAATTACCCTAGCAACCATGCATTGATTCAGATAAGTGACTGGAATATGAATAAGAGAGGGCCTGAAAAGAAAGATGAGTAATTAAAAGTAGTGATAATGATACATTTGTGCAGGGTCGGACTGGAGTAATGGGGGCCCACCGGGACTGCCACATGAAGGCCTCTCCAGGCAATCACCGGGGGACCCCTCCCGGCTTCCCCTCTGTGTGCCTCCCTCTCGCACTGCCTGGCTTCCCTCTGTGCCCTCTGTGTGAGCGCCAATACAGCGCGCGCCTCCTCCAGCGTCGGTGCGTCGGCGCCTGCACAAACGCCAGTGCGTCGGGCCCTGCACAAATGCCAGTGCGGCGTGCACCTGCGTGAATGCCACTAGGACGCACGCCTGCGCAGAGGTGCAGCAGCAAACGTTTTTGTAATGGAGCACCCCATCGGGGGAACATGGCTGGGCCGGCAGGGGGCCCATGACGGCTGGGGCCCACCAGGTTTTTTCCCGCCGGCTCAGTCCAACGATGCATTTGTGGCCTTACAGATAGGGTTGCCTAGACGATAAAATGCCTGCCATGCTGGGGCCGGTATCGTTATAAATGTAGTTGCCAGTAAATTTGTAATACCCTTAATAAAATCCCTTAGCCCGCCCCCAATCCGCTCCAAACTTTTCTCCGCCTTCTGTCCATCGTGTGGCTCCACCCCTTTTCCAAAATTTTATGAAAAGGTGGAAACTCTACTTACAGAGGATTTGTTTTTTTAGATTGGGTCAGGGACCCCCATTTGAAAGCTGGAAAAGGTCAGAAGAAGATAATTCAAAATAATTCAAAAACTATAACAAATAAAAAAATGAGAGCCAATTGAAATGTTGCTTAGAATTAGTTATTCTATAAAATACTAAAAGTTAACTCAAAGGTGACCCACCCCTTTAAGGAAACACTATAGTTTCTGCTGAAAGACTTGCCAGAAATAAGAACATTGGGGAAACCCCATGTTGTTCCTAAAAAAGAAAGGCAAGAAAATCCCCAGCTATTTAGTTACAGGCTCATCGGCTCACTTACCTCTCTATAAAGCCCCCGTCACTGTGCTGGGAAGCAGCTGCCTTGAAGTCAGAAGCCTAGGAGTTC